>NC_142825.1:7042500-7667500 GCF_057945365.1 Rhopilema esculentum
TCAGAGTAAATATTATACTTTTGTGAAGAACAAGCAATTCCCATTTCTTTACTTTTTTAAATCATTAGGAAATTGGGAAAGATTTTCCACCCACTGCCTCTGCAAAGAACCATTTTGTGGGGTCTTTTTTGACCAAGATCTCCAGTACACTTTGATATGAAATGCCAACATTGTAAAAAGGATGTGGCTTTTTCAAACAATATAGGTTGTGTGTCATAGTCAGACGTATGCTATCTTTAAATTATATATTTAATATCTAAGGTTTAGAATCATGTAATGAATCGGTAAGGATTTTTTTCAAATGCGAACGGATAAGTCACCCATATTTTTTCATAGGATATTCTATTACGTATTTCGACCATCTTTTTATCCTTTTAGTTCAAAATGTATCAAATGATGCTGTAGTGGAGCTGTATGAGCCAAATTTAAATGCACTACCAAAATTTGCGGTAGAACAACTAGAGGAACTTGAACGTGAACTGAAGGAAGGTCTGTTTGTCTTATTTTGATGAATTTGTATTGAAAAGATTTTTAATGACTCTTATGCTCCTGCACACTCTATTTCTTTTTTCGCTAGACAGATCCAGGAGAATTTAAATCAATTAGAGTTCTTATGCCATTCATCAACGATTGGCTGCTGTTAACGTTTCTCTAACCAAATTTCGATAAGACCCTAAAAAGTAGAAATCAATTGTCAATGTAACTGACCTAATGATAAAAAGGAAGTACGTTATATGCGAAATATAATGTTGATTTGTTTAAAAGTTTTTGTTGCCGTCACAAACTTTGCTTTGACAATATTTATATTTTTGTAGAGGAAATCACATTGAAAGGTTACAAACGAAAACGTGAAAAGATTCTTGCTCCTTTTATGCTAAAAGGTATGTATTAATTGTGTTGCTTGAGTTGTAATTACATTCAAATGATAACCTTATACCGGCAAATTGCGAGTTACTTCCAAGTTTTGAGAAACTGTATAAAGTTGTTGCAAGATAATCATACCAGTCTGTGATTGAATCAAGCAGCTACAGTCCTTTCACTCCAATTTTTGAAATTATAAGAATGAGCAATGACATTTCACTAAGAATTTTTAATTGCAGAGCCACCATTTTCTTCACTTCCAAAAGGAATCCAGAACGAACTTAATGAACTTGCACAGGATTTCAAAGACGGTATGCTATTCTGAGTATTTTCAGAGATGATGAATTTCTAGTTACTTCTTGATCGAAATTTCCTTAGTAGATATGAAACTTTTTGTTGATACATTAGGGTTAAAGCGTGTTATTGTACTATAAAAAGATTTTCTCGAAGTATTTCAAATTTCAAACCAAAATTTGCATTATTTTGTTCCACCCATTTGTACTTATTTTCATCTAGGAAAGTAAGGAAATTTCCTTTCATACTTCATTTTATGATTTTAACGCATGCTTTATTCACGTTAGGTGACCTCACGGAGAAAGGTTTCAAAAAGAAAAGAACAAAGATTATAACGCCCTACCTTGTGAAAGGTTACAAAATTACTGTATTTAGATAACACTTTTGTTTAAGTTAATTGAATGCAAACATCCAGCTGAATGATAGCTCCACGAAGCTAACGTTTCATTCACAGATTTGACTATGCTTGTTAGAGTTGTGAATGTGTAGGTTTGGCTTGTTGTCACCCTACACTGCAAATACCTTAACGGGTTTTTGGCATGCGGGTAGTCGGTTGGTCAGAGTTCCATGTCAGAAACTTACGTAGGTTTCAAGATAATGCTCCCCTCTTGACTTTGTTTTCCCTGATAATCCACAAGACACCGTAGGTTATTAACTGCACTTTTCAGCAAGTTTGATGTGATGGTTGCGTTTTTTCCTTTTGCTATCCATTCTCCACTGTCCCCTTTGATGGTTGAAAATGTTCCTTCATCAAGACGTGAAAAGGGAAATCTAGTTTGCTTAATCGCAATCTCTCTTAGTATAAGCTCTGCCGTAAACCTCTTGGGGTGCACCCAGTGACAAAAAACTTTCTGTCATCAAGGTCCAAATTGTTTTATAGGGGCATTTCTTTTTTGGTTCTGGACTAGAATGCTTACGAAACCAACTTGTGTTATCTTCAAGCATTGAGTATGCAGAGCTAGCTTTTAGCAAATTAAAACTGAGTTTATTTGCTTAAACAACCTTAGCAATATGTGTTTGGTATGAAATATGGAAATATGCTCACATGTCAGCTATTTTTCGTAGCAAACTCATGGTCGTCATTAGTAAACATCTTGCCAAATAGAAACAGTGTCCTCACAGTTTTTGTACCAAGTCAAGAGAAACAAAAAGATGACAGTGATCAAGCCATTGGGATACAAATCATGAATGGAAATGAGAAAATTTTCAAATGCCAGCTCTGCAATGAAGTATTCAAGCAAGCACAAAGCTTTAGTGGCCACTGTAGACTTCACCGTAGTGAGTTGTTTCCTTCCTGTTGCTTTTTTATGGGAAGTCTTAACTGTTGGGAAGTCAATACCCTGTCATCTATTTTACAAAAAAATAAAGTATTTTAGATGAGGCAAAAATAATTTTGTAAATACTTTGTCTAGTCATGACATATCCGGTGGTGAAAAATCAAATAAATACAATTAACACAAACTGTCTAATTTTTCTTCTTCAAAGTTTTAATTTTTTTCTTTCAGTACTTGTTTCCTGTTTAAAAAAACAACATAGCTTTGAAAAAGCAAACATTGTGAAACCTTCTGAAGCTTTTTGCTAAACACTCTACAGGGTATAAAACGTTAGAATATTGGTCGTTGATCGATTATGACCAAAAGAGAGGGTTCCTATGTTGGTGACATCTATAATATTTCAAAAACAGAGGCTGAGTGTGAAATTTTTCCAAAATGCGTCCATAGCCTTCATCCAGCGCTTCACTTTACTTTTGAAAAGGTAAAAAAGGCCTTACCATTTATAGATGCTTTTTTTAAAAGTCTGACAATGGATTCCTTACTGATGTGTACCGTAAACCTATTTCGGATTTATACACTCAATGAAATTCTTTTTGCCCAAAACATAGGAAAATCAACCTTATCAGAACAGTGACTCATCGGGCAAAAATAACGATAAGTTCGAAGTAAAAACTCGACACAGAACTTGATAGACACAGATAAGACTTACTGCCCAATATTTGGGGATAGAATAAAACAGCATGTCCCGTCTAGCATTAAGAACAAAACGCTCCCCAAAAAAGAACAGTCTCCTCGGTTTTGCAGAGCAAAAACGACAACCAAAACAATCGATTTTGCCATTGAGCAGCATTTACTAGAAACTAAGATTGTGCAAAAACTATAATGGCAACATGTTTTGGATTATTAACAGAGACTGTTCGTCGTTCCATGTTTCAATCAACATAGAAATAAAAACCAGTTTTGTGAAGACAAAAAAAGTTCATTTTCATCCTTGGACTGCATTTTTTCTTTATTTGTATTTAAACCTCCTTGTGTAATGGGTGATACATTGTTTTAGATATTCTTGATATCTGTTCTTTTCTTTGTCGTTGCAGCTTGAAATGTCTTCAATTCTTTTGTTAAGGTTACAAAAGCAGTGATCAAGTCAGTGCTTTAGTTTTATTTGCTCCATGTATGAATGCCAAAACTTGTAACGTAAAAGCATGTTTTATGTAGTGTAATGTGCCTCCTTTATTCTCAGATAACAAATCAAAAGCATTCAAGTGCACAATATGTAAAGCCACATATACAACTAGAAGTCATCTCAAGTTTCACATGTACAAGCACACAGGTAATTACCCTTTCAACTGTGAATACTGTGGCAAAGGATTTGCAGGCCGTAGCCAATATCGATATCATGCGTTGCGTCATTCTGGGCAATCACCATATATATGCAAAGATTGTGGCGGCAGATTTTGGAAAAAGAGAAACCTTGAAGTTCATTGCTCCAAGCACCGTTGTGATGATGCTCCAGCTGGCCTTCAAAAATGTGCTGTAAGTTTTATTTTCTTATCTTTTGTTACAGAACAGGTGATGGAAATTTTTATTTTTTTGGGTGAGAGGGAGTCACAGATGAAACCTTTTCTGATGGCTTACATGGAAATGAAGATATGTCGCTAGGCTTGTGGGATGTGCTTTTTTCATGCATATATCTTTTTATGCTATTTCATTGTTTTGCATAAAAGATTTGGAAATTTCTTGTCACTTGTTATCTGGTTGAACTATTATGATGCTAAATGGAGATATGACAAAGTTGTAGGTAATAAATGGCTTAGGCCCCTCTAGGTTTTGCATCTGCCATGCAGATAGAGAAATTTTATTTTAATTTTAATAAACAATGTAAAGTTTTAGCTTAATGCTCAGCTAAGCAAAGGTAAAAACAAATTATATGATGCAAACGTATTTGTAGTGATTGCTAGCATATTTATTTGTTCTCTCTGTGTCCATTTAGAAATAATTACAAGTAGAATTTGCCTTACATGCCAGCAGAATTTGGCAGTTACCGCTCAAGAAAATGTATACGTTTTTGAACAGCCTTCAGCCTAGATGCACTGAACTCATAATGTTCTTGGAGTTCTTGGGATTTTGACATTTAACGCCTGTCTTGAATCATAACACAAATCCTTATATTTGCGAAAATTGTTCCAATGATGTAGAATGATTAATTTTCACTGTTAAATTATTCTTAATTATTTTTCACATATAAAGTTCCCCCAACTGCTAAAGAACCCTGCATTGTGCCTCTGTGGTGTCATTTCCATGTCAGTGCTTATCCTGATCAAATGTTTCAGGGCTGTAGAAATGGTCCATGTTTTAGGATTCAGGCTACTTAAATTGGCCTGACAGAAAAGTTTAAATTTGTTAAAAAGGAAGATTATAAAGTGATGCAAAGTGACCAATTTAAATGGGAATAAATGATGTTTAAGTTGATGGCTATTTTTTCTTTGAAATTCTGTCACAGAAAACCTGAAAATGCATACAATCTTTTCCACAAAAATGTTATCAAAGATTATCAATGGTATCTCTTTTGCCATCAGTAATGGCAGAATCTGTCAAGATGTCTCTTGCCATCTTGTATATGCATATATGTCATCATATTAATGTTATAAAATAAGAGCAATAAAGTAAATAAAAGTAAGAGCTCAAAAAAATTATTTTTTCACTCAATGCCCCAATTGTAATTTGGCAATAAATGTTGTTAAAAAATCAATGCCGCAATGAAAGGTTTTAGAGAAAGGATTTTTCTTTCTTGCAGTTTTTAATCATTTAAGACCTACTTCCATCAAAGTCCTGTATCCTAGAGTTATCTCATTAGAACTCTTGAATATCTTGATGAAAAACCACAATAAGCCTAGATATGGCCAATAATGATGTAATAGAAATCTTGCCAGCTTTGTGGTTATATTTTGAATTTTATAATTTCTGTTTCACTCTTGTTCTTTTAAGTTTTTTCTTGTTTTGTTATTAAAATGTTCAATTCTTCTTCACTTTCTTTTAATAATTAGTTTCTTATTTGTGTTATGTTTAAGTAATAACTACTATTTGTTATGTTGCTTGTTGTTTCATTTTAATAGCATTGTCTGGCCATGTTTGAAGATTTAGAGGATCTGCAAACACATATGTACGAGCATGATGATGAAGTCCAAG
Organism: Rhopilema esculentum; assembly: GCF_057945365.1. NCBI lineage: Eukaryota > Metazoa > Cnidaria > Scyphozoa > Rhizostomeae > Rhizostomatidae > Rhopilema > Rhopilema esculentum. Next base: position 7,048,116 of record NC_142825.1, read on the forward strand.
AAAATGTTAAAGCAACACAGGCAACTATGGTACAAAGAACACAGAATAAAAATTCTGAGGCAAATAATGACGAATCGATGGAAAGTGAAGAAGAGGAAATTCCTGATGATGATGATGATGAAGCAAATGATGATGTTGAATCAACAGCAAAAGACTTACCTGGGGAAAACATGGGGTCTGTTGCTGTTGCAGAACCCTAAATTTTTGTAATAAAAGATGGGTAGAGCTATTTTAAGATTACATATTACAGGGAAGATCCATATTTAATGTTCATGTTCATAGATATACTGTACATTGCTAGTTTATGCCAAATATTTTTATAAAGCAAAACTGTTTACTTAAACAATAAGAACCTTTTTGCCTCAGAATCTTCTACGTACAACTACTCAGTTAGTATGGAATTGTTATTTTTTCGCGGCAACATTACAAATCATTCAATTAGTGTTACTTGTGCACACATTATCTGCCTTCTTTCATCTCATTTGTAATGCATATAAAAATATTCCTTTCATTCTGCAAAATAATCACTCAACAAGCCTCTCATCTTGCTTCAGACATTTGAGTGCATTGAAAATTATGTCAGTGAATTGAAGAGTTGACAGATGTGAGTGATGTATGGTGCATTTGTGGTTTCTTTGAAAGTCTTGTTGTATGACTTTGCCTTTTAGCATGGTTGCTATTTTTAGACAAAGTGTGTTGTCTATTTGTGGAACTTCTTGATCGCCCTAAAAAAACACAGACAATTACAGACAATCTCCAAAGATTGTATATCAACATCAACAATCAATCAATGTACTAATCTCATAACTTCTATTGGTTTTTTGGGTGCAAATTAATTGGAAAACCTAAAGTTCTTGACATTTGAGTTTGCTTACTTTTCTCCAAACTTAAGATGACTATGTTGAATATTCACAATTTAGTATTGAATGATCCCAACTTAGATTTAGAATTGCAAGTTTCAATTTTTTCTAGATTCTTGTTTTACTGTCTGAATTTAGAAATGAGGCAGCAACATCGATTCAATGATTTGCTTCTATGATGTAGCAAAAAACAGTAAGGGCTTCATGCAGTCCTTTTTTCATAAGTGTAATTGTAAAATGAATTTTCCAGTTTCCAGACATTCTTATTAACTTAATGTAAGCTTGAAAACAATCTATCTCTGCTGTAGCAGGAAATATTGATACTTTCTACTGTTAGGAACAATGTGGGCTTTTCACAAATTTCCAGTTAGGGTTGAGGGAAATCTAACAAGCACAATATTGAGATGAAAATGAATCTACTCTGAAGTTATGCTTGGAAAATTAAAATTAAACTTGCAGGTTGTCTCTAATTTGTTGCCAATGTCTCAAATTTGTTTTTGATGAAATCAAAAAATATGAGATTATCTTCCAGAAGTAACATTTGAGAACCTGATGGTGTAATTCCAATACACTGATTGATTTTTGGGCCTTTGACGGCAGGGGCACCAAGCAATGGCAGCAACCTAAATGCAGAAATTTGTAACAGAACATAATTAATCCTGTAGACACGTTTGTTTAAAATAACATAGAGATAAAAATGAAAAGACAAGAAGTAGCAACCAAGTTGAAAATTTTTGTAGCAGGTAGCAGAAACAAAAGGTATCTAGAAGGTTGTGATCCTCTTTAACTATTCTCAAGTCCCTATTTATTTTATCAAAGTCTAATTTTTGTTTAAAGACTTTTAATTGTTTACATTGTGTAAATATAAATCACAGTTTTTGGTTCAATGTTACTCTTCCTTACTTTTTTAAGAAACCTTGTCTTAAACTTATCAGCTCCAGGAAAATCAACTGGATGGTTAAGTTCACATTGCAAATTTACTATGTAAGGTAACAATATCATACTTGAATCCAGTATAATTGGTTAACAGAAGTTTGCTGAACTCTGGCAGCTCAAACGATTAGATAACAAATTGTTTATTGTAGGGAAAGAAAAAACATAATTTGCTTACCTCCCTTGCCTTATTCTTGAATGATATGTGTAACCTTGTTTAGTGCTTTCATCTGGTATATATTTAGCATTTTTATATAGTGATATGGAATGCAAAATATTGTCTTTCAATGGACTACCAACATCATAAACCTAAAATAGACCAAGTTTCCATTTGAGAAACAAGTAGCAAAGAAAATTTGAGGACAGCATGGAAAAAGCAAAAACATAGAACACTTGTGTGAAATCAGAATACCCAAATAAAATGCGATCCAGGCATAGGTCAACATTTTGTAAATCTCAAGAATCCAAAATGCTTCAAAATGTGTTGTGATAACAATTTTGAAATCATTGGGCATGCAAAGGCTTCTTTTCATTTCGGTGTTTTGAAACCTGTCTACGTGAACAATACCTAAATGAATTTGTATTGCATTAGGAATTAAAAATTTTGTTGATTTTACTTTCAAAATATTTTAAATCTAGATATTTGTTTTTTCGATCAACAAAAAGCTTGGGAGTGTCACCAGTATCAGGTAACTTATGATACAAATTTGATGAAAAAGAGTATGTTCCTCAAAAATATTTACACTTGCTTGCACAATAGAACACTTCAAGGAACATTACCCAAAAGAAACATATTTCTTACTGTTCTTGGGTCCTTGTACTTTCTTTGCCGCCAATGTTTAAATGGTGAGGTCACATAATGTGAAACCTGCTTGAAGGCACCATTTTCCATTGGGATAAGATGGGGGAATTCTGGTGTAAAAGCACTGACTTCATCTGGGAGAAATGTATTAAATTATTCACAATGGCATAACTTATTAAATAGATGAATATTACATAATTGAAGAAAGCTAAAATTTATCGACAAACTACTAAAGGCAGAATGTAAATTGTTTATACTTTTACACTGTTATTCCTTTTACATTGTTTATACTTTTTAAATGTAGATTAATGTGAACTTGCAACAAATGTATGTGTACCGGGGAATATGAAAAAACAAAGCTGAATCAAACTGGAGCTTCCTTTAAGAAAAAGAACCTTTATCAGGCATTCAAACCAATAACAATTGGGCAAATTGTCAAAAATCTCCCTGACATTCATGCTAGCTTTAACTGGATCTTTGTTCACCTTGGTAAGTTGATGCTGCTGTTTCTGGTCTGCTATCTACACTTAAATGTCGTCCTGGCTGCAATGAGACAGAAATTGGTGATATTGTTGCGTCCATCAGAAATTTCATCTGTTGTGCTGAATCATCTTCGCGGTTTTCTGCATCCTAGGACAGAGGATAAATGTAAAATTGTGTCAACAATTTTGGATATCAATATGTAAAAATGACAAGACGTATCAAAATGGACCATCGTCGCAACTCCTGTGGAAGGATTGGGGGTTGTATGTAGCAATCAAATGTTTTCTACCCATTCTGTCAAGAGAAGAGAAACGCCACAAAGACTTATCAAGGTAAGATGTGTAAAAAATGAACAAAGTTATGATAATACTTCCAAGAAGAATTATTTCTATCACCTTGAAGATATGAATTTGAAGGAACAAGAAATGTAGGCCAATAAACCTTTTTAAAAAAGTTTTCAGAGATATTTACGTGGTTGGTCACACTGTAATTACATCGTTCGCATGGATGAGATATGAAATATATACTCACGGGACATACATTTGCATAGGTTTCTATAATTTGTGATCAAGTGACTTGACCTGACAGTGATTTGTTTCCCTTCACGACAAGCGAAAACGAGGCCAGAAACTTCCGGACCGAAAACCCGCGAATTTGCTTGAATCTTGCTGACGTCATTTATTGTTTAATCTTTTCAGATTCTCAGATTTGATATTTCAGCAATAACAAGAAAAATGAGCTTGTTGGACGAACTCTTTGGCCAAATATTGCAATCGGAAGAGTCAATAAGACAGAGATTTGAACAGCTAAAGGAAGGTACATTTTATTACACTAAAAGTAGCTTTGTAAATTTGATGTAACAAGTTTTGTTCTCAGGGAAAGGTGGAGGTGCTTCAGCTATGAAGGCCCCCCTCTAGCAAACTAAACTGGAAGAAATTATACATAATATGTACAAAGCATTTTTTAAGTGAGAAGATAAGATATACATAATATACTCCAAGAACAAGTTTTAAAAGATTCCAAAAAATTTTGCAGCAACGGATAGACTTCAGTAGATAGATAGGTTGGAAATCTTGTTTCTATAGCCTCAGGCAGACAGGACTCCAAAATAACCCACGAAAAAGAATCGACGTTGAACTAAGTCGTTGGATTTATTAAATCCTTAAACTTGTGCATAAACTGTCTTATTCTAACTGTAAATTGTGGCTTTATCATTTCACACATGTGGGGTGGGGCACAACGGGTCAAAATTTCTGTTTGAAAGATAAAAATGTTTTGCCTCATTGAAAATAGTATTAAGCTTTCCTTTTAGAATGTGCAAATGCCGTACCCTCTTTTAGTTTATCAGTGAAAATAAGCTGGATTATAAGTTCAGAGTGTTTCCAGTCAACTGATTTTAAGGCACTTGGCCTTCCCTCATTTTTAGACACGGTGGCTCAGGCAGTACTACTGCAAAATATGATTCTATATTTAATAATATTGTTCGTGTTTTTGGATGTGACTTAAATTAGAATTTAATTAACTATTGGTTTGATTACAATTCTTTTAATTATTTTCATACTTATTTTGCAAGAGGGGTTTTTCTTCAAACGGGTCATTGCACGAAAAGAACTCAAAATAAATCTCGAAAGTAAGAATAAACGAAGACTACATTTCAATCAAACTAATTGAAAATTTTCATCAAGGGTTTTTTAAATTCAAGTTTAACCAAGTTTACTGTGGTTTCACAGTTACCCTTCCTTGGAATCTTCCTACAGCTATAGATTGAGTTTGACATATCTTAGCCATGGATTTTTAAAAAGTGTTTTCCGCAAAAGAGAAGGCCTACAATACTGAAGTTTAACTCAAAATCTTTGTAACAGAAAAGTTCCAGTTTGACCAATTGTGCCTACTTGCTTACCCTTATTGATGAACCGTAATTATTTTTCAACTTAGATTCATTATTTTACTATATGAACAAAATTTGAGTATTTTTTAAATATCAGCTCGTATAAAGCTAATCTTAAAATTTCCTAATTCGTAGCGCATTCAAAGATACTGGAATTTCAGTCAAAATTAAAAGATGCTGCATTTGAAGTTCAGTCATTATACGGAACCATGGCCGTAAAAAATCACAAACTTGTAGAAAAAGAGGTTGAATTAAAATGGTTTTCATCAAGAGTAACGATACTTAAACAGAAAGCTCTGGAAAGCAAACTTGTAAAAGAAGAAATTTCTTCCCAAATAGTAAGCTATTTTGCATGCCACTGATTATATGAAAACAATTAGCTTTACTAGCTGTACTTTTTACTAGCAGTTACTTTTTTGTTTTTGAATTTTCCTTCTCGTTTACTCTTTACACAGCTTGGTTGTATTACTTCTTGAAAGGGCTTTCTCAATATGCCAAAATGAGCAATGTAAACAGTCAGTGGAGCAATTAAGATATTTATTCAATCAAAAGTTTGTATAGGTACATCAGACATTGGCTGTTTCAGCATTGTCATTATATAAAATTTTACAGCTTCTGTTTATAGGTCTTTCCACTGCTGTAACTGTAGAACACCATTACTACAGTAAATTAAATTATAAGATGGAATAGGACTTTTTAATTTTTTTTCAAGACATTGACAAAGTGTTTCGTTGCTGTTCCTTTTACAGATACTGATCATATATTTGAAGACTCGTTTAATCATTGGTTTGATTATTTATGGCTTGTCTGGAGTCGATCTGAAACTATAAATTTGTTTCCGCTGAAGCAATTTTCTTCAAAGGTATCTTAACAATAGTATGTTCTCAATAGTTTAGTGCGCCAATTTGATATGATTAATCTAAAAAGTTTTTTATGTGAACTTTTTTACTTTCAGCGTGAAATCGAAAGCGTAATCAAACAAGAGAGGTGAAGTGCACTATTTAAGTCTCAACAAATTTTTTGTGCTATTTTTAAAAAAAATGGGCTTATGTTAACGATCCTTTTATATTTGATAAGTTTAGGTTGTTTTCTCGATCATAGCTTACAAATATTGACAAGACTTTGTCAGGACATATTCCTACATAGACTGTGTCAGGAGAAAGTTTCAAACGTATCAGCCGTTGGACCAGGCGAATAGGTTGATGATCATACTTATTAAATGAAGTCTCTCTCTTCGTAGAACTGAATTTATAGAAGAAACTAAATCTTTTTTGGAATCTCACGAGCTATCTTCGAATCTTGAATCCCATTACGAACAAAAGCTTAAAAGAAACATTCAAGAGCTAAAGGAAAGGACAAATGAACTTCAAACAGGTATACTTTCTACTTTTAGTAGTTTGTGCTTGATTAGTAGAAATTATAGAATCAAAAAACACTGCACTGTGTAGATGTCGTTGGATTCTTTGATTTGTAATTTGTGACAAAATACATTAATGGTTTATATGATCTTATAATGTTAGACCTCGAGACTCTTGACAGATGTCAAAGTGCAAGACAAATTCTAGATGAGAAGATTGATGTGGCAAACCGATCAATCACTTCACTGATATTTGAAAAAGATGGTATGGAATATTATTCAATTATGCTTTCTGCTGAACACATTTTGTGCGAATATGGTTGAACTGTCTTCAGACTAAACAACTACGGAATATAGTTTTAAAGAAAGTTGATCATGTATTTCACTGTGAGAAAATATTATCTTTGAAAACCTTAACTGTGCGTTTCTATTTTAGGTCAGTTTATAGGAGTTTAACAGGAAATTAATGCAATAAAGTCCCGCAATATCGATTGTGATATTCCGACTCAGAAAACTTCATTTCTGTACATTTACCTGTCATGAACGAAAAATGACGAGAAGTATTCAAGAAGTAAATAAGTAAACAAGCGAATACAGTAAACAAGTTGTTTGGTTATCTAAAGCTTGCTACAAGTTCCACTTCAAATCGAAGGCTTTCGAAAAGACTTCTTAAGTTTCTTAACTTTTATTCTTTTTTGTCACCAAGTATTAGAAGCTCTTTGCAAGAGAAAATTATTTAGAAAACTATTGATCCTATTCAGGGGCGGACTGGCTAATTTTTTTGGCCCGGGCAAATTTCGATAAAACCGGCCCACAAAAATAGCAATTAAAAAACTCCTCGGAAAATGCAAGTAGATGTTAGTCTGTAAGGAAAACAAGTTTTTAAATTCAGTAATTGTGTGCATGCTGGTTAACAGAACATGCTAAATATGTCATTTGCTGACTAAATAGTAAATAAACAAAAATTTTAACTCATTGGTTAGACTTTCTTTCTAAATACAGTAGCTTATATGTTGATAATGTGATCGTTCTAGATGTCACCTAACAGGTGTTTTTTTAAGAACATTAACATTAAGGACTCTAGGTTTGGCTGCGAAAAATTACCACGTAATCTGTTTTTTATATATTTAAAGTGGAAAAGCTTCTATCACACTCAACTTGTGACAAACAATTTTCTAATTCTCCTGAAAACCAGAATGATTTTCAGCAGCCCAAAAATATCGATTTGTCAATTTCTGACCCCAAAAAGAAAACATGGGCACCCCTGTTGAAATTTTATCGTGTAGCACCATACTCCTGTTGGGTGGGGGGTCTATTTGACTTATGATAGTATATGCCTAATAAATTTACCATAACTTGTATGAGTTTATTGAAAGGAGCAAGAGCAAGACCCTGCTGTTTTTGTGACGTTTGTGGCTTTTGCTTGATAAAAAAAGCTCTGTATCGTAGCTGAATCCTTTTTTAAGTCTCGCAGCTTTTCCTCACGAAATTTCTGTGCACCACCTTTGGTTGAAGTCTTCTTGCTCTTCCCTTGTTCTACGTATGTCCTTATCATTGCTTCACATCACAGAGCAAATCGCTAAGTGAACTCTAATTTTTGGACTTTTAAATTTATTACATTTAGCAATAGCTTGTGCTTAGGAAAAAACATGACCAGCTTCAAGCAAAATCGGGGTAGGTTAAAATCTTAAGCCCCGGCAAAACGACTCGACATTTTCACTGAACATGCACTGGACAAATGTCCAACGTAAATGTTGCGTCGTTTTGCCACCTTGTCCAGTCTTGTTCAGCGATGTTGAGTGTTGTTCAGTCGATTTTGAAGGCAGTCAAAAATGTTCAGTGGACAGAATTAATTTTCTTTTGTTCAAAGATGTTGTACAGAATTCGTTCAGTCGTTTTGCCACTCTACTGAACATTGTCCAGTTCGCGCACGCGCAATTGATTAATGGTTATAATTTGGCGTCGATTTATTTCCCATTTTTCCCATTTTCCCATTGTCATCACCGCGAACGAAATGGAAACAACGTTAAAATTCAATTCGACCAATAGCAGAAAAAGGCCTTTCATTAGTAACGACGAGTCTTCTGATAAGATTAGCATTAGTACCGATAAGGAAAACGATGTCAGAGAGCACGAGGACGGTGATTTTGATGAACCTAGCTGTCCTAGCCACTTGTCAATAATACACTCTATTGCACCAATTCGACTTACGACCTCGTTTTGGAAATTTCTCCAAACTTAATTGTACGACTTTTTTAAGCTCAGATTTGGTTTTATCGTCATAATTTTATGCGGGATACCATTTTCATATTATTTGAGCTTGTATTTTAGATTTAACCGAGAAATGAAGTTTGAAAACTTGTAAGGGATTTGACCGCAAAAATCGTTCCGGGGGGACTTTACCCCACTAGTCGCCAATCACGGTCAAATCCTTTATAAAGTTTTTATCTTTATGTCGTCATAAAATCAATATCGTGAGCATAATCATAATGAAAACTTACAAGTAGACTAAAATCATTGCTGTCAATCCGAATTTGTAAAAAATTTTGTACAAAAGAATTTGAAGAATTTTTCAAAATGAGGCCGTAGGTCGAATTGGTGTATTCATACGATAACACGGTTAGGGCTATGAAAAGTGTATTTTCAAAGATAAAGAGATGCCCTGTTGCCAGTTTTCCCACCCGCATTCTTCAACAGGGAAAAAATTCACTGGACAATGTTCAGTCGTTTTGCCACCACCAATATTTTCTTGATGTCCATACTCTGAAACAAGTGAGCAATGTCCAGTGTGTGACCAGTGCAAATGTCCAGTCGTTTTGCCGGGGCTTTATGTTTCGCATTGAAACAGGGATGTTACAGTATAATATGTCGCCAAAAAGGAAATACCGTCAAGAGAAAATATAACAATATGTCAATAACATGTTCCCTGAAGAAGTGTGTTTGGGCTGCGGTGACAATAGTGAATTCATAATTTTCATGGTTTTGGAGTACTCGCGTGTGTATTTATTCTTTCCCACAAAGTCTCTGAAAATTCAAGGCAAACAGATCAACGCGTGGGTATACTTTTTTGCCTTGCATTCACTTTTTAAGCTAATTTATTTTTTGCACTTTTATCAACCGGCCCTCAAACCGACCGGCCCTTCGGGCGATCGCCCGAATAGCCCGACCAGCCAGTCCGCCCCTGATCCTATTTATTGCTTGATTTACCATAATACTTTCAGCAGATTATGGTTCTCAAATTGATGTTATTTTATTGCTACTGTTGTTATTTTATGACAGAGAAAGAAGAAGCTTTGCAAATGGCAAAGAAGAAAGCAGACGAGGCCCTTGCTTCCAAAGATGATGCCATGGCCTTGCCACAGAAATGTAATGAATTCAAGAGGTTAGTTTTATCAAGCGAGATTTGCTACTTTCGAACCTTTTAGTTAGTTTTGTTTCTTCTGGCGAAAAAATCACGTCTATGCACTTGGTTAATGTAAACTAAAATTTTAACATGAGTTTAATTGATAGTAGCTAGTGTACTGTGTGTTTCTTGTCACTGTCTTTCCGCAAGGGTTTTTCTGTCCAATACCCCGTTTACGCCGTCCCGTGCAACTTTGGAACAGTAACAGAACTGTTGCAGTTTGCCATTCCGTGGAACTAGCACTGTGGAACCGGGACAACTTTGCCCTGCTATCCGTAACAGTTTTGACACTACCATAAAAACGAAGGAGCTTTGTACCGCTACGGTTCCGATTTTGAGAGGGGGACAGTGTAAACGGGGTCCAGTTTTTTCTTGTTATCTTACAAAATACTTGGATATTTGGTGGACTAAATTTCGTCATTTTTACAAAGGTTTTTAATCGAGTAGCCCTGATTATTTGATAGATTATCTGAAGAGCTAAGCAACTGCCAGAAACGTTCCGAAGAACTAAGCAGGCGAAGAAGGGACCTGTTGTCAGAGCTCTATCTTTGCCAGCAAGAATTCATGAAAAAAGATTCATACATGAAGACAATTCAGTCATCAACTGTTATCTCTGGTAGCCAGGCAATGAAAACAGGGAATGACATTGGATGTGCAAAAGGAAGTTCAGCTGATGAAAGCCACAGCAACAGGAGGGTAAGTCTGTTTAAAAGCACAAAAAGTAATTCAAACTATTCTCAGAATGCCTTTCGGTAGTTGAGCTGGACAGTAAAGAAATGAAAGCAAAGGAATGAAAGCTAAACTTGGTTGACAATAGCATGAATTTGAAATGGCTGACTTACAGAAAACAGTTTATAAGTTCAAATAAACGATTTCGAGATCTCTTTATAGTTATCTTAGATGGGCCTATAAAATACAAGAGCAAAGAAAATCAAACTATTTAGAAAAAAAATTAGTAAAAGAACTGTCATTAATTGATTCTTGAGGGCTTTTTTTGCCGTTTCTTGAAGTAGAATTTATTGAGAAGACTGGTGGGATCATGCTTTCCCCACCAAGCAAGGAAGTTTGAAGCTACTTTTAAAACTTTAGAGCTAGCACATCTGTATTTACGTGTTTCAACAAAGTCCTTGGCCAACACCTTGTCTGATATCTTCATTAAACTATAACCGCAAAATATGTCAACAGTTGAAAACCTTAAACTAAACACTGAATCACATCTGGACAAATTAAATCCACCCCCAAGGCTTATTTTAATTATAACGGTATGTCAATAAAAGCCTGAAATGACAGCAAACGTTTAAAATCTGCAATAGACTTTCGATTTCTTTGACTTATATGTGATGATTTGGCGATGAGACCAAACGAATGAAATATAAAAACGACGGTTTGCGAATATACTTACAGGTCGTACATAAACGCCATGTAACAAAGTTCTTTTCAAACATTAGAGGATTTCAAAACATCCCCTTGTATCTCCTTGCCGGCGCACTTAACCTTAAAGATTCTAAAGACAAGAAATTGTCCATTCTTGGATATTTACATATTTACAGGTTTTAAACAAGAAACCCGTAAAAACAATTTTAGATTTTGCAGTTAGCTTAAGAAGGAGTTTAGAATAAAAGAAGACTGAATCTTGAATGAGGTTATCTTTCTTCAACAACCATCTTACAGAACACTAAAACATTGAAAGAACATCACTAGCTTTAAATCAAGTTAATCTCTCCTCAATGGGAAAAATTCCTCTGCAATGCCATCTTTAGTTATGACATTGATAAGGACACCATCGCCTGTGTGGATATCACGCTCAGCAGCAGAAATGAAAATGTCCTTTACAAACTGCAAGCACTGTTCTTTGGTCAATGGCTCCTTTGATGGATCTTGTTGATTCATTCTCCCTACCTACAAATTAGATCTTTGTTACAGGTGATGTTATTTGGGTAAGGAAAGATAAAAGCTTTACTAAAAAAGTGAGCAGCATTCAATCAAAAATGAACTGCATGGGCCGCATTAATGACAAGGTGACAGAGATCAAGAATATAAAATGGATTATATATTCCTCTTGTGTGCACAACTTTCTGATGACAAAAGTTTGGTAACCGACAAAAACTAAAAATAAATTCCAAGGCAATTGATTAAAACTAGTAACAAATGGGTGATAATTCTTGCTCTCCTAAATTACCCAAATTAATTCTATTAGTAAAAATTAAGACAGAAAATATTACAATATGGAAAAAGGAAAGGTAGAAATGCCAGAAAACACAAAGGTAAATGTAGATAAGTTAGAAGCAAATGTAAATATTTGTTCCATAGATACTAGATAAGATACCAGTGGATTTTGGAAAAATAGTGGGAAATCTTGGAAAAAATATGGTCAAATGCCAGAAAAGAAAGGATGTATGATGACAGCAATATCAATATCAGTGTTGATAGAGTTACCTGATTGTCAAGGAATGGTTGCAACATTGCTGATGATGACCCTTCTGCTCTGTATTTCTCTCGTTCATATGATCCAACTGGATCAAAACTGTAAACAGCACCTTTGCCTAGTACATAAATGCTAAACATTTAGAAATATGATGATTCGGAACCAAAATTGTAAAAGAGTGGCTATAGTTTCACCAGAATTTGATGCTACCCTTTATTTACCCAAAAGGAAAATGGAAGGCAAAATGCACTGAATGTTTGAAGAAAATTGCCATGTTCATCAGCAAAATATTTTGTTCAGCAGACATTGTGCATGGTAGTGTTTGAACAGAAAAATTAGCAAAATGGTTCACAGAAAGCTGTGATTCTGATTTAGAAAACAATGTGCTAATTGTAACTTTTGAGCATGAAGTTCAGATGAAAGAAAAAAAATCAGATGAAAGAATTTGTAGATGAGAAAAATCAATAGGAATGTATTATTCCATTAAATTGGAAGTAATAATCATGTTTTCAAAATGACCTCTCTCGTTCTTCCTTCTGATATTTTGTCTGCATTAGTTTAGTTCACTTAATTTTGTCAGCCAATGTTCTTCCCTATAGGTAAATGCAACTATTTCATACATCCTAATACTTATTGCTTCTTCAAACGTTGCATTTTCTGTAACTGATTATTGAATATATGGTGCACATCATTCTGCTTGAAAAAAGGAAAGAGACTCTAGCAGCACATTATTTATACAAATCTTGCAAATAATTGCTTGCCTTCAGCATCAAGCCCAGCTATGATGTTATATGTGTAGTATGGGAAGAATCTTCTATAGTAGAGGATAGTTTGCAACATCTGTGCAATTGCTGAACAGCTGTAAGGTAGAAAATATTGATAGTTTGAGTTTCCAGGGCATTTTCTAAAATGACAGTATCTTTTTAATAAAGTATATGCTTAAATATTGCTCTCTTTCTATATTCAATCAATACTAAACTCAGTTTGATATACATTTATATAAAAAAAGCAACTTAAAGACAGGAAGTGGGATTATTCAACCCTGTTGATACCTAATTTCCAAACAATTAAGTAAATCAATAAAGAGGAAGTTTTCCAATACCTGTTTCATAAACAAGGAATGATATAGCAAATGTGTTAATCATTTAATTTTGTAAGCAAATCCTTTTGAATCAAGTCCCAAAAATGCCACTGTCTTTCATATCAGAATTGAAAACAATTGATATCCAATTGACTTTTGGAGTCTTAAATGTTTAAAAATATAAACAATAACAAAAGGACAATCTGTGGAAAATAATAGTGCTTCTCCAAAAAAACGATTGCTGGAAAATGGAGTCATGTAATTGATACCCCAAAAAAGAAGGAACTTTATTGCTCTGTGGGACTATCTTAAACGGCATTTGGTGTCTGCTGACTTTCAGATGCTTGTTGACATTATGACTTATGATTTCAGGTCTCTGAAGTCAATTCTAACTACGATAATTCATGCAATAATCAAAATTTTGAAATTGCAGTGCTCAAGGCAACTATACTTGAAGCAGTAAGAAAAGCTAAATAAATAGTAACAAACCTCATAGTTTTGCCATGCTCATTTTCATATTTCTAGAAAACAAGACATAATACATTGTATTTACATGCAGGAAGCAGGATTTTCCTGTACAGAACAGTCTGTGTGTAGGCTTTGAGATCATAACATTTGCTTATAGTAACTTTAAGCCTAAAGCCTTCTAGCTTTGGCTGAAAACTCTTTGGATTTAATAACTAGCCTGTATGTAGGCTGTGAGATCATAACTAGCGCTTTTCGTAAGAAATAGCCCAAGGGAGTGACCCATCGCTTGTGTGATTTTTCTTGCACAAGTGATCGCTCGGATAGTGATAGCAATGATCCTGTTATAAGGTAGCAATGAGCTTTAATGCACTCCAAGAAAGAATAAATACCTAATACAAATGTGCTTCATTTATAAACTTTATGTATATCATGAAGGTCATATAGACTTTATTGCTGGATGATGGCAAAATGTTGTTTTATACCTTTTCAAAAACTGCCCAGAAAATGTCCCAAGTGCTTTTGTAGTTCAAATACTAAGTACCTAAAGTATTCCTGAATATTCGCTGTTGGAATGGTTTTCCAATGCATTTTTTCATTGAGATGTGGCTAAGTCAGCTTACTCATATTTCCTGTGTCTTGATATAGAATTGTGTTAATTGATGAGACATTTGTTCCTCACAATTTACCATTTTGTGCAAGCCGTCAAACGATCACATGGTTGGGTCTGCGCGAGTGCTGATGCGATCGTGAGTGACAGCTTGTGTCAAACGAAAAGCCCTGCATAACATTTGCTTAAAGTAATTTTAAGCCTAAAGCCTTCTACCACTGGCTGAAAACTCTTCATATTCAAAAACTAGTGTCTCCAATGCTTTCACTTTTTATAAAATTGAACAAAAGGTGGAAAATTTAATTTTTTTCATGTGTACTTTTCATTTTCAACATAGAAATATATGTGACAGCTATCCTGTCAATTTTCCAACTGGCTGTTTTCAAAATCCGCATGAGATAATTCCAGTTGGTGAGTGCTTGGCCCATCAACAATTTGACACTGATGAGATTTATAATAAAGAGTATTTGGGGAAACCCTCTCCTTTCCCATGACTTGATGCTTAATCAATATGATAATTTTCTTTTGGTTGTGTATATTAAAGTTTTATCATTTTTTGTTAAATCAAATTGAATAAGGAATTCAGATTTCAATGTTGAAAGTGTTTGGAGGTATATACAACAAGAGCCCAAAATTCCTAAGAGAATCATGAACGCCAAGGACATTTATGGAAAAACAAATCTCTTTATCTGTATGCAAGTTTTTAACATACCTTCAATCTCATTGCTACATTTCTTGTCACTGTTAGAGCATCTCCATGAAAACCAGTGCAACCAAGGACTGTACTCTTTGTCCTAGATTAATATATATCCCTTTCTAGCCAGATTGAACATAACAAATAACAATTAAATAAATGTCAGCTACAACAGACAGGTAAAATCTATTGGAGAGATTGTATATAATTTGTCCTTGAAATCTTGAATTTTGGTAAACTTTGCAAAAGAAAACAGAGTACATCATTAGCCTTTAAATGCTTAACTTCAACATCAATCACAAAAACACGCTTAGTATGAATCAAAAACTTCAATTTGCAACAGAGCTATTATTTTTAAGTGGTGGTTCTCTACTCACAGTTTGTATAACTTTGGAGATTCTCTCGAATGAATGAGAAATCCTTCGCTTAGTCGTGTGTCTGATGCTATGATTGTGTAATCGTCACCAGCTATGGCAAGAACAGTTCTACAAAAGAAAAAACTACTCATGAAACTGACATTTTTCTTGATTTAACTGCAAAATACTGACCCAACTTTCATTCTCTATGTCAAATGCTACTTTTCCAAAAACTGAGCTTTTTTGTTAACACAGGTGACATTAAAATTGGGATTTTGATAACAGAATCTTATGAGATTGACACATGGTTTTGTAGTAACCGAGAGGGTCTCGAGCAAGATGAGCTACCAATGTTTGCTCTCACTGAAAGCATAATTGTATATTCTTTGAAACTGACTTTTATTTCTATGTGATGTTTGACAATGCTTAACATGCATTCTTACAATGAATTATCTATGAGATGAGCAAAATTGTACTTTTGAAGAGACAAACATATATATAAGGGGTGCATTTACATAACATTTTTGCTCCTTAAACTGGAGGTTCTGCTCACAAAAATCATTCAGTTTTCTGTATGATTTAACTTTAAAGTTACTTATTTTGCAGTATTGATCTGCTCAATGACATAACTTAAAAATGTTTAGATACTTTTCAATTGGGATAAACATTATCAGGTAGAAATTGCCAAACTCATTCTTAAATTAGTGCTGAAAACACACATAGCACTCTTCTAAGTACAGTGCAAAAAGGCTACATTACTACAACACAAGACAATCTCACTAATCCATAAATCTTAAAAAACTCTTTCCTAATCTTAAAACTCTTTCATAAATCTTAAAAAAATTCAATTCCTTGCCACCAGAATTGAAAACTTATCCAACAAGAATTCAATCGAAATTAAAAGTTTTTCTACTGCACAATGAATATCTTTAATGATATGTCTGTTTGCGATTTCCTTTGTTCTTCTCACATTTTACATATTATATGAATCTCTAAACACAATTTTCTGCATTACCTAAGTTTTCATAATTTTTCATTCTATTTACAGTTGCCGTTATTAACCAATTAAAATTAAGGCAAATTCTTTTTTTAAAACATCACTGAAACACGTCACAGGGGCTCCAAAACTCGCATATGCCTGCAGCTACGCGTTGCCAAAATCATCAATTTTCGAACATGGAAGGGCACACGTCTTCATTGAATATTATCATCTCTTTCAGCGTATTACGATAGGGGTATTGAAGATTATCATACTAGTTATTTGTACATCTAAATTTGTTTATTGTATTCAATTATGCATTGATGAAAAAAGTTTGAGAGTTTGGCTGGCAGTCTTCATTATGAATTACATTGATGTCGTTATGTCGAGATCATATCTAGAGTTGTTGAACTGTGAATATAAGCTTTTGAATTTCTTACCCTCCGTGGAATGAATACGGAGAGAACTGTCTCTGCATAGAATTATTCATGTTTTTTGACAGCAGTAAAACACCGTTAACGTCGCCCTGACACAGCAAAATGCAGTACAAACTGTCCTCTTATTACTGCCTCGTGCGCACGTAAAGCCTCGGCCTCGGGCTTCAACAAGAGGCAATCGAAACTGAGATCAAATGAAATAAAATCAAACTTTTTTCATTCAGCAACAATCGTAGATGCATTAAAAGTATACAATAACTAAGATTATAATAGATAAACAAAACTACATAACAATGTTAGGATAGCTAGCTAAACGTAACCAAGGACACTGAGGTAAACCCAAAAGTTTTCGTGTCCAGTACCCTTTATGGGTTGATTACAAATACTTTGGTTTGTAAATGTAATACGCTTGTACATGAAAAATATTAAGATTTAAAATTTTACGTGATTTGAATTTTTAGCATAAAAAGCAAAAACAGAACAAATCAGAAAAAGGGGTAAAAATAAAAGTTAAAAAAACTATGAAAGCTTTGCATTCTTCCCATTCTTCCCAAAGATCCAGACTGCAGCAACCTACGCTTAAGCATAAAACAGATTATATTTGATGTTTTTAAGGTTTCCCAGCAATGAAAATAGCATTGATAGTTCCGACATTTACCCTACGTTTGTACATTGTCTCTAGTGTGATTATGTTTTTGTTCAAGTCATAATCACCAAAGGGCAGGGATGCTGTCCGTAAAAGTCAGGAAGGAGTGGCTGTGCTGTAGGCAAATTCGAGAGGCCACACCCATGACCAAACCCTTACCATTCCCAACATGCCAACACAGTATTCATCCAACTAAATAAATAAGAACTCACTTGCTTAGAGAGCTCCGCCTCCCAAATTCTCTCTGTATTTTACAAGGGGGCTGAGACCCCTGAGTCCCCCTCCACAGCATCACTGTTTAAAGGTTAGCAGGGGTTCACTGGCACATACACCCATTATGATTTAGCTACATAGGACGCACAACAAACGATTACAGGGCAACCGGAGCCGGGGGGCCACGGGGGCACAGCCCCCCTGTTTGTAAAAAGTGTGAAAAGTGCCCTTTTTGAAAAAATATTGCGTGTACTATTTTCAAAGCCAGATATTTTTCCTTTAGGCGCCAAGTACAACAACTTAAATCGAGGCGTTAATCAAGTGCTTCTCATTAGAGAGAGGGCGCTCATTAGAGAGAGGGCGCTCATTAGAGAGAATACGGTAGGTCGATTAGCGTACTACTTTGCAGTGTATGTAATCTCGGAGAATTCAATTGGCCTAAAGATTACAATTTAGCTGTTTATTTTTTGTCTTTCTAAATTTTGGAAGGGATATAGACTGAAAACTCGTTTTGAAATATATAAAGACTGAAAATTTGCTTTCAAATAGATAGAGCCTACAAGTTCGATAATTCCTTTCAATTTTGTACACCATATCTTTGGTTTAACTTGTAAGTTTTTGTTACTTTTATATGAATGATTGTATTATTGTTGGATTATTATTTTTGGTATGTTGTAATTGATCGGAAAATTTGTCGAATATAATGCACCTACCATGAGTACGGGGGAAGGATGTGTGCCTGCCGCAATCTCCACTTACAATAAAAACAAAAAACAAATAAGGGTAAATCGAATTTTAAAGAAAATCTGAATCATACGTTGATGAAAGGTTTACACAAACGAAAAACTTCAACGTCCATGAGGAATTATGTAATTAAGTTTGCCCAAGAGTGTTTGTGCCCGTTTTATTCCTTTTGGCCCCCCCCCCCCTGCTCAAACCTGCGTCCGGCGGCCCTGCGATTGGGAAAAGGGTAAAACAACACGTTCCTTCCCACATAGAAAAGAACAGCTGTAATAGAGCTAAAATAATGCCAGCCTTAGTATTGGGATTGTTATCATTTTGTATCCGTAGTTAGTTAGATTCTGAAAGATTCGGAAAGACATTCGTAAGGTATAGACATAAAAGGCTAGATATTAGAAGTTTTAGATTTAAGGCACATTTAGACCAGGCAGTGTTTGAGAAAGACTACGCTGTACCTCGTTAGTCGTTACATATTTCGGGATATTATAATAGGTATTAGAGTTCGCGAAGAACCGTCGTCGTTTATGTTAGCTGTTTAGATTAAAGTTTAGCCGTAGGATGTTATAAGATGGACATGGAAGGAGAAGTATAGCCGCTCGCAGAAATCGTCATATTCTTCAAAGTTTCATTCATCTATCGACGTAAACATCCATTTAACACAACCCTCCCTCAGAGAGAACAGCCTCCTCAATGTTGCAGGTCTAAAACACCGTTGGACAACACCCTTTATATAGCCCTAAAGGACGAAAATTCATTTTGGCACCCCTCATTTTCGATCAGCAAGGGGGCAATTGCTGCCTTGCCCCCTGCCAGCACAACACTGGTACGCAGCAATTCATATCAAGACGCAGTAATGTGAGGGGAAGAACCGAGCATTTGATTGGTTTCTTTTTTCATTGACCAATCGGACGCGGCTAACCCAAGTGTTTCTGTATACACAAGTTGCGAGAACAAAGGATTACTTTTTCTATGTAGGTAT
Source organism: Rhopilema esculentum (assembly GCF_057945365.1). Classification (NCBI taxonomy): domain Eukaryota; kingdom Metazoa; phylum Cnidaria; class Scyphozoa; order Rhizostomeae; family Rhizostomatidae; genus Rhopilema; species Rhopilema esculentum. The sequence goes on from NC_142825.1 coordinate 7,067,468, forward strand.
ATAGGCCGAGATGGTCCTTGCATACTTGCATGCAGAGAGATGCATAGGGAGTGAAATCTTTCAAGATATTACAGTACAGGAGAAATAACCTTATTTTGTTTCGACTAGAAAAACCTGGAATAAATAGTGAGAGAGAGAGACTTGTAGCAAGTCCAGAAAGAACCCAACCGTTATACGGTACCTGTAAAATAAGAACATAAGCAAAAAAGCCTAACTCGGGACCTAATTGCCAACCCAACCGCGGGTGTATCCATTCGTCTCCTTGAGATACTTAACTGAGAAGTGTTGAGTGCGACGTCATTTGACGGAAACCGGCACGACTAGTCAGACGCGGGTTTAGCGCAAGATTTAACCCGGGACCTAATTACTTATGCAACCCGGGGCGAATCCCTTCGTCTCTTTGAGATACTTAACTGAGAAGTGTTGAGTGCGACGTCATTTGACGGAAACCGGCACGACTAGTCAGACGCGGGTTTAGCGCAAGATTTAACCCGGGATTTAATTACTTCTGCAACCCGGGGCGAATCCCTTCGTCTCCTCGGAATACCTATCTGAGAAGTGTTGTGTGCGACGGCACCACTGGTCAGACGCGAAAGTAGGGCTTAACCTAGTACTTTGAGAACCTCTTATTTATATAGTGTACCAAAATTTTATTTATATCATAGATTAATTAGACTTGTGAAACTTACAGGATCAGGAGTTTGCAAACTCATGCGCCTTTTCTGCTACAATTGATATTACAATGAATTCAACTTATATATGGATGTAACAAAAATATAAGCTATATTTCTCTTTTCCAAACATTTTATATAAGTATACTTTATTTCTTCTGATGATAGAGTTTGATAAGCATCTAACTTTTCATTTGAATCAGTTTAAGTGACAATGCAAAAATACGTTAAATAGATAACCAGCGAAGTAACTAGAGTATGCGAAATTTGGGGACCTCGATATTGTGAGCAACCTCGTTTCTAGCATAACTTCCGCGAAGAAAAATGGCTGTTACCACACATGGATTGAACTTCTCCAGCCAAGCGTTGATTCCACATTGCAGTATCCATGTTAGGACCTCGCCGTATTGCAACCGACAGGAGAAACTTTGTCACAGTAAAATTCAAAATAATCATTGAAACAAGAGGTTGAAGCATTTGTAAGTGACTTTAGAGTTTTTTTACCATGGCGCGTAGCGTATAGTGAGGACTTTTCACCAACTTTATGCTTTATAAAATCGCACCTCATTTATGGGTGCACCTCCACTAGCCCTAACAATGACCTTATTTAAAATGTTTTATTTTAGTTTTTGCCCACTTGTATGGATTTTCCATGATAGAAAATTAGATAATAAAATAAACAAGATTCACGAACATGTGCGGAATCCGGTTTGGATTTCATGCCATTTTTCGACGAGATCTCGGGAGTGCACAAGCTAAGCTATTACCCGGGAGTGCAAGAGTGCATTTTTGATAAGTGTTCACATTCGAGTGTGCATCAAGTTTCTCTGTGATTCTTGAGTGTGTGCATATTTTGTCCAGCACTTTTCCTGTTTGCATCAATTTTACATCTCTGGAAAATTCATAATTTAAAGTTGAACTGTGCTTACTTATCACTAACATCAGTGGCCGTTATCCGAATTCCTAAAGATTTGGCAAGTAAAGAGATAATTTAAAAATATGATGTTTAAAAAGGCAAAAAACATGATCTCACAAGCAGGGCCACAGAGAGGGGGGCAAGAGAGCAAGTTGCCTAAAGTCCTTAATGTCTAGGGAACCTGAGAAAAAAGGAATTCCATTTTTAGAATGAAATCCATTTGTTTATAGTTTAATGATAGTAATCCGTTTGTAGAATGGAAATAATAGTAAAATGTGCAAATAAAACAATTAAAACAAAGTAATATTGAAACAATTACAAGAAAAATGACTGCAAACAATATTCTGCAGCTTTGCAATTTTGCAATTTTGATCCAGCCAAGGCCTAGGAAAGGGCATTTTTAGTTTGTTTGTTTACAATCAGCTGTTTTGTTGGAATGGGAACAGTTGCAAAATGGGCATATGTTTTGGTTTGTTGTTTCTTAGATCAAGAAAATATAATGCTTTTTTGCTTTATTAAAAGACTGCCATAAGTGGCTGAGTCTCGCTTCAAAATTGCTCAAAGGGGGCTAGAGCTCCTTAATCTCCTGCTTAGTTGGCACCTGTGGTCAATGCAGGCATGGAAGCCAAGTGAAATTGTCTATCATTAGGTGAATTAGTACTTAAACTTTTCTTCATCTATGTCTTTGTTGGTACATTTTATTCTTAATGTGAAAGATCCCCTATGTGCCAAAGATCAAGCTACACCTCTGCAAAAATCTGCAATCTGCAGTCAAATGTTTCAGTAAAACCGCCATCACAATCTCACAATAATATTTGTAAACATCTCCTGGGATAATAAACGGAATATGCTATTAATTTTTTTGGAAGTTTTGAATTGATGAATAGGACAGAGATCTTGTTTCGTTCATTACAAATATTAATTTTGGGCATGGCCCAAAGTAGGCTTTGGACTGATACCAATTGATAATTGATGCTGATATTGATGATCCTTTTTAATGTATCTTATCTCAGGAAACCAAAACTTTCTAAATATTTTTTCTAAAGAATCATTCTTTTGAATTTTTTTAAAATATTTTTGATGAAATCATCACAATAATCTTATTGAAGCACATTTGTATGGTTTGTGCCCTCTTTCTCCATTTGTGAAAATTGATATCCTTTTTCTCCTTTGTTTTTTTTCTGGAGTAGTTTTGAAGGAGAAGATGAAGGAGGCTATACTTGGTTCTTTTTAGAAAATGTCGCTCATCTGCCAAAAGATTTTGAATGGCACACAATGCCTTTTTAGGTGACTTTATCTTGTCTTTGTTGATAAAAAATTTTGGTAAAGACTTATCACCATTTGATGACAATCTAAGCTCTTGTAGTGAATGAAATCGTTCTTGTTTCATGGCATTTTTTTCTTTAACATTGTTTTTCAAACCTCCCTGTTTGTATAAAAAAGTTAACTCAATGATCTCAAGAATTGTGAAAAGTTCTGATAATTTTCCCTTAACGGCCAACTAACCACTATTGAAAGCCCCCGTCACCCATCCTGTTTTCCCTTGGAAGCATACGTCAGGTTGCTACATGCCTGTATCGGTTTGAGAATTCTTTTTGTCTGTTTGAATAATCAATTTGTACTTTTGAAAGGATGTCAATTGTGTCTTTGGTTGACGAACTTTGCTTGAAATTTCCTTATTTTTTGGGATATAGACTTCTCCCAGCATCAAAGTAAGATCTTTTCTCTTTACGTCACAATTTTTATGCTGCCAATTTTTGTTCATTTATAGTTTTTTCTTTCCATAAACAATATTTGTATTAAGGCTCAAAAAGAAATCCAGAATATAAATCTGGACTCTCATCCTTAATAAATCATAAGATGCTTTAAAATATTTATTTGTTGAGTTTTTAGAATTCTTTTTGGAGTTTGTTTGAAGGTTAATCATCTTATACTATTGTTTTGTTTTCCGTCATGCATATTTATTGTTTGCTGCTTTCCCTGGTATTATGGGTCGGATTGATTTCCACTTTAAAGCCACATTTTAATTACCCATAAACAATCTGAAAGCGTTTTATTTCTCAATTGATTTGTTTGTTTTTAAGGATCCTTCCTGGGTGTAATATCTAAGATTATTCATATTTAAAACTAGCTTTTTCTCAATGATTGTTTTGGAAGGCTTTTATGATGCTTGGTGTTTGAAGTCATACTGCCTTTTAGTTTTAAAACCTTTTTACAACCGCAATTCCTTTAACCATAAACAACCAGAAGGACTTACAGTATTTCATTGATTTGTTTGTTTTATCCCCAGTGAAATACCACAAGCAGGTTTAAAACAGTATTTTCCAGAACTTCCTTGCGCCTCTGGAAGAAGAGGCGGGGCAAGAATTGTGCTTTTCCAACTGCACTTTGTCGCAAACACCAAAGCATGCAGAATTTAAACTTTTCGAGATTTTGACAAGATAATACAAGTTTACACTAGATCTAGGAAAGAAATGTTGTGTATCATGAATAGATATAGACTAACAGATGGATAGTTCAATGAGCAGGTTTTGCCTGACAATGTCTACATTTGTATAATACATTTTGTCAAGGATGACTTTGAGTTAAAGTCTTAAATTCCTTCTAAAAACCTGCTGCACATCATGGGTAACAACAAAAAAGATGTTGCACAACATCTTGCCTAAATTCTTGATATGATTTTTTTAGAATCCTTTTAAACTTTTTCAAGAACTTTGAAACACAAGTTGAAATTTTTATTGACTCATAGTTTTTCTTGGAGACGAAGCTATAACTCTGTCCTTCATCTTGAACCAGCATGCGCTGCGTTGGGATTGTGCCAATCTGCAGATTACTCCCCGATTTGTTGTTTCAATCAAATTTTGGTCTGTATTATCTCGCGTCGTCATCTGCGTTGAAATGTCAATAGTTGACTGATTTTCTTGAATTCTTAATCTTCTTTCGATGTTTTCTGACGACAGAGCCAACTCAGTATTGTAATCCACCCATCATTTCTTTTGATGTGACTGGTGATGAAAGCACAACTGGACATTTGATGAGTCTTTCAAAAGCACGAAAAAGCTGGTCTCCTTCTTTTTTGTCAACAGGCTGCGTATTGACTTCCCAAGGCCAGGAAAGAACATTTTAGGAATTTTGACCATGTTGCTGTAATATTGCGAATGATTTTAAGCATCATCGGTTGACTTCAAGGTTTTTAAAAGAACATCTTAAAGTGATTTACTATTTGCCCCTCAACTCTCAATCTCCCGCCTTATTCCAACTGGGTTAAATTCATCATTGTGCCTTTTCAAAGGTACAGAATGTTGGCCATTTAAACCCACTCTCTTAATCACACCACCATGCTCCTCTTTAACATGGCGAGTGGGGCCCTGGCGTGTTTTGTAAATTTTAGGGCACCATGTGGAAGAAAATTAAAAACTACTTGTCGGCTTAAAGAGTAAATACTTTCTATCAATAAAATTTCGATGAAAACAACTTTTAGCGACCATCAACTGCAATCAAACATCTATTCATGTTTCATTATGTTAGGAGTTGTTTTCCAGGTTATCTTTCTTTCATAGGCTTGGCCGATCTTTTCATTACTCCCGTTACCAGCTAACAAGTTGGGGGCCAAAGTTGTAAAAAATCAGTTCCATAACCACGAGGCTTATGCTTAATCAAATGTCGATCAGTTTAAAAACAATTTATTTACAGAAAATTGGCATCATAGAGACAATAAGCTTAGGGAGATCGGGATTTGAACTTTTTTGCAGGTCCAGGGTCATGAAATTTTTCAAAAATGACCAAGTTCTCAATTTCTTTATATCTGCATAAAATACACCGAAACTACCGGCAACAATTTTGGAACATAAATCAAGCCATTCTTGGTTGTTTTGAGTAAAAAAATTTTTTTGAAAATGTTCTTATTTTTGGAACTTTTTTTCAGGTCCAGGGTCATGAAATTTTTTTAAAATGACCAAGTTCTCAATTTCTTTTTATCAGCATAAAATACACCGAAACTACCGGAAACAGTCTTCGGAACATAAAACAAGCTAATCTTGGTTTTTTTGAGTAAAACAAATTTTTTGAAAATTTTTTGAACATTTTGAATTTTTTTTGAACTTTTTTGCAGGTCTGGGGTCATGAAATTTTTCAAAAATGACCAAGTTCTCAATTTCTTTATATCAGCATAAAATACACCGAAACTACCCGAAACAGTGTTTGGAACATAAATCAAGCCATTCTTGGTTGTATTGAGTAAAAAAAAATTTTTTGAAAATTTTTCAATTTTTTGAACTTTTTTCCAGGTCCGGGGTCATGAAGTTTTTCAAAAATGAGGAAGTTCTAATTTTCATTATATGAGCATAAAATACACCGAAACTATCTGAAACATTGTTTGGAACATAAATCAAGCCATTCCTGGTTGTTCCGAGTAAAAATTTTTTTTGAGAAAATTCATAATCTTTTCAGGTTTTCTCAAGCTGTAGTCTCAAGCGTTCTATGTAATTTTTTTTTTACTTCTCTCCAGGTATCACTAGGAGGCTCAACCAAATGTCATCAAAACAATTCCGAAAGGTAATTTCTTAGCATTTTTTGTCGTTTTTAGTAAAAATTATTTTTGAAATTTTTTCTATTTTTTGAACTTTTTTACAGGTCCAGGGTCATGAAATTTTTCAAAAATGACCAAGTTCTCAATTTCTTTATATGAGCATAAAATAGACCGAAACTACCCGAGACAGTGTTCGGAACATAAATCGAGCCATTCTTGGTTGTTTTGAGAAAAAAAAATTTTTTTAAAATTTTCCAATTTTTTGAACTTTTTTGCAGGTCCGGGGTTATTAAATTTTTAAAAAATGACCAAGTTCTCAATTTCTTTATATCAGCATAAAATACACCGAAACTACCCGAAACAGTGTTCGGAACATAAGTCAAGCCATTCTTGGTTGTTTTGAGTAAAAAGAATTTTTTGAAAATTTTTCAATTTTTTGAACTTTTTGCAGGTCCGGGGTCATGGAATTTTTCAAAAATGACCAAGTTCTCAATTTCTTTATATGAGTATAAAATACACCGAAACTACCCGAAACAGTTTTTGGAACATAAATCAAGCCGTTCTTGGTTGTTTTGAGTAAAAAGAATTTTTTGAAATTTTTTGCAGGTCCGGGGTCATGAAATTTTTAAAAAATGACCAAGTTCTCAATTTCTTTATATCAGCATAAAATACACCAAAACTACCCGAAACAGTGTTCGGAACATAAATCAAGCCATTCTTGGTTCTTATGAGTAAAAAAAATTTTTTGAAAATTTTTCATTTTTTTGAACTTTTTCGCAGGTCCGGGGTCATGAAATTTTTCAAAAATGACCAAGTTCTCATTTTCATTAGATGAGCATAAAATACACCGAAACTACCCGAAACAGTGTTCGGAACATAAATCAAGCAATTCTTAGTTGTTCCGAGTAAAAAAATTTTTTTGAAAATTTTCCAATTTTTTGAACTTTTTAGTAGGTCCGGGGTCATGAAATTTTTCAAAAATGACCAAGTTCTCAATTTCTTTATATGAGCATAAAATAGACCAAAACTACCCGAGACAGTGTTCGGAACATAAATCAAGCAATTCTTAGTTGTTCCGAGTAAAAAAAAATTTTTGAAAATTTTTCAATTTTTTGAACTTTTTTGCAGGTCCGGGGTCATGAAATTTTTCAAAAATGACTAAGTTCTCAATTTCTTTATATGAGCATAAAATAGACCGAAACTACCCGAGACAGTGTTCGGAAGATAAATCGAGCCATTCTTGGTTGTTTTGAGAAAAAAATTTTTTTTTAAAATTTTCCAATTTTTTGAACTTTTTCGCAGGTCCGGGGTCATGAAATTTTTAAAAAATGACCAAGTTCTCAATTTCTTTATATCAGCATAAAATACACCAAAACTACCCGAAACAGTGTTCGGAATATAAGTCAAGCCATTCTTGGTTGTTTTGAGTAAAAAGAATTTTTTGAAAATTTTTCAATTTTTTGAACTTTTTTGCAGGTCCGGGGTCATGAAAATTTTCAAAAATGACCAAGTTCTCATTTTCATTAGATGAGCATAAAATACACCGAAACTACCCGAAACAGTGTTCGGAACATAAATCAAGCCATTCTTGGTTGTTTTGAGTTAAAAAAATTTTTTTGAAAATTTTCCAATTTTTTGAACTTTTTTGCAGGTCCGGGGTCATGAAATTTTTCAAAAATGACAAAGTTCTCAATTTCTTTATATCAGCATAAAATACACCGAAACTACCCGAAACACTGTTCGGAGCATAAATCAAGCCATTCTTGGTTGTTTTGGGGAAAAAAAATTTTTTTAAAATTTTTCAATTTTTTGAACTTTTTTGCAGGTCCGGGGTCATGAAATTTTTCAAAAATGACCAAGTTCTCATTTTCATTATATGAGCATAAAATACACCGAAACTACCCGAAACACTGTTCTGAGCATAAATCAAGTCATTCTTGGTTGTTTTGAGTGAAAAAAAATTTTTGAAAATTTTTCAATTTTTTGAACTTTTTTGCAGGTCCAGGGTCATGAAATTTTTCAAAAATGACCAAGTTCTCAATTTCTTTATATCAGCATAAAATACAACGAAACTACCCGAAACAGTGTTCGGAACATAAATCAAGCCATTCTTGGTTCTTTTGAGTAAAAAAAATTTTTTGAAAATTTTCCAATTTTGTGAACTTTTTTGCAGATCCGGGGTCATGAAATTTTTCAAAAATGACCAAGTTCTCAATTTCTTTCTATCAGCATAAAATACACCGAAACTACCCGAAACAGTGTTCAGAACATAAATGAAGCCATTCTTGGTTCTTTTGAGTAAAAAAAATTTTTGGAAAATTTTTCAATTTTCTGAACTTTTTTGCAGGTCCGGGGTCATGAAATTTTTAAAAAATGACCAAGTTCTCAATTTCTTTATATCAGCATAAAATACACCGAAACTACCCGAAACACTGTTCGGAGCATAAATCAAGCCGTTCTTGGTTGTTTTGGGGAAAAAAAATTTTTTGAAAATCTTTCAATTTTTTGAACTTTTTTGCAGGTCCGGGGTCATGAAATTTTTCAAAAATGACCAAGTTCTCAATTTCTTTATATCAGCATAAAATACACCGAAACTACCCAAAACACTGTTCGGAGAATAAATCAAGCTAATCTTGGTTGTTTTGGGGAAAAAAAATTTTTTGAAAATTTTTCAATTTTTTGAACTTTTTTGCAGGTCCGGGGTCATGAAATTTTTCAAAAATGACCAAGTTCTCAATTTCTTTATATCAGCATAAAATACACCGAAACTACCCGAAACAGTGTTCGGAACATAAATCAAGCCATTCTTGGTTCTTTTGAGTAAAAAAAATTTTTTGAAAATTTTTCAATTCTTTGAACTTTTTTGCAGGTCAGGGGACATGAAATTTTTTTAAAAAAACCAAGTTCTCATTTTCATTATTTGAGCATAAAATACACTGAAACTACCCGAAACAGTGTTCGAAACATAAATCAAGCCACTCTTGGTTCTTATAAGTAAAAAAATTTTTTTGAAAATTTTTCATTTTTTGAACTTTTTCGCAGGTCCGGGGTCATGAAATTTTTCAAAAATGACAAAGTTCTCAATTTCTTTATATCAGCATAAAATACACCGAAACTACCCGAAACAGTGTTCGGAACATAAATCAAGCCATTCTTGGTTCTTTTGAGTGAAAATTTTTTTTTGAAAATTTTTGAATTTTTTGAACTTTTTCGCAGGTCCGGGGTCATGAAATTTTTCAAAAATGACAAAGTTCTCATTTTCATTATATGAGCATAAAATACACCGAAACTACCCGAAACAGTGTTCGGAACATAAATCAAGCCATTCTTGGTTCTTATCAGTAAAAAAAATTTTTTGAAAATTTTTCATTTTTTTGAACTTTTTCGCAGGGCCGGGGTCATGAAATTTTTCAAAAATGACCAAGTTCTCATTTTCATTATATGAGCATAAAATACACCGAAACTACCCGAAACAGTGTTCGGAATATAAATTAAGCCATTCCTTGTTGTTCCGAGTAAAAAAAATTTTTTGAGAAAATTTATAATTTTTTCAGGTTTTCTCAAGCTTTAGTCTTAAGCGTTCTATGTAATTTTTTTTTAATATTTCCCAGATATCACTTGAAGGCTCAACCAGATGTCATCAAAGCAATTCTAAAAGGTAATTTCTTAGCATTTTTTGTCTTTTTTAGTAAAAAATAATTTTTGAAAATTTTCCAATTTTGTGAACTTTTTTGCAGGTCCGGGGTCATGAAATTTTTCAAAAATGACCAAGTTCTCAATTTCTTTATATCAGCATAAAATACACCGAAACTACCCGAAACAGTGTTTGGAACATAAATCAAGCCATTCTTGGTTCTTATGAGTAAAAAAATTTTTTTGAAAATTTTTCATTTTTTTGAACTTTTTTGCAGGTCCGGGGTCATGAAATTTTACAAAAATTACCAAGTTCTCATTTTCATTATATGAGCATAAAATACACCGAAACTACCCGAAACAGTGTTCGGAACATAAATCAAGCCATTCTTGGTTCTTTTGAGTAAAAAAAAATTTTTGAAAATTTTTGAATTTTTTGAACTTTTTTGCAGGTCCGGGGCGATGAAATTTTTCAAAAAAGACCAAGTTCTCATTTTCATTATATGAGCATAAAATACACCGAAACTACCCGAAACAGTGTTCGGAACATAAATCAAGCCATTCTTGGTTCTTATGAGAAAAAAAATTTTTTTGAAAATTTTTCATTTTTTTGAACTTTTTCGCAGGTCCGGGGTCATGAAATTTTACAAAAATTACCAAGTTCTCATTTTCATTATATGAGCATAAAATACACCGAAACTACCCGAAACAGTGTTCGGAACATAAATCAAGCCATTCTTGGTTCTTTTGAGTAAAAAAAAATTTTTGAAAATTTTTCAATTTTTTGAACTTTTTTGCAGGTCCGGGGCGATGAAATTTTTCAAAAAAGACCAAGTTCTCATTTTCATTATATGAGCATAAAATACACCGAAACTACCCGAAACAGTGTTCGGAACATAAATCAAGCCATTCTTGGTTCTTATGAGAAAAAAAAATTTTTTGAAAATTTTTCATTTTTTTGAACTTTTTCGCAGGTCCGGGGTCATGAAATTTTTCAAAAATGACCAAGTTCTCATTTTCATTATATGAGCATAAAATACACCGAAACTACCCGAAACAGTGTTCGGAACATAAATCAAGCCATTCTTGGTTCTTTTGAGTAAAAAAATATTTTTGAAAATTTTTCAATTTTTTGAACTTTTTTGCAGGTCCGGGGTCATGAAATTTTTCAAAAATGACCAAGTTCTCAATTTCTTTATATCAGCATAAAATACACCGAAACTACCCGAAACACTGTTCGGAGCATAAATCAAGCCATTCTTGGTTGTTTTGCGGAAAAAAAATTTTTTGAAAATTTTTCAATTTTTTGAACTTTTTTGCAGGTCCGGGGTCATGAAATTTTTCAAAAATGACCAAGTTCTCATTTTCATTATATGAGCATAAAATACACCGAAACTACCCGAAACAGTGTTCGGAATATAAATTAAGCCATTCCTTGTTGTTCCGAGTAAAAAAAAATTTTTGAGAAAATTTATAATTTTTTCAGGTTTTCTCAAGCTTTAGTCTTAAGCGTTCTATGTAATTTTTTTTTAATTTTTCCCAGATATCACTTGAAGGCTCAACCAGATGTCATCAAAGCAATTCTAAAAGGTAATTTCTTAGCATTTTTTGTCTTTTTTAGTAAAAAATAATTTTTGAAAATTTTCCAATTTTGTGAACTTTTTTGCAGGTCCGGGGTCATGAAATTTTTCAAAAATGACCAAGTTCTCAATTTCTTTATATCAGCATAAAATACACCGAAACTACCCGAAACAGCGTTTGGAACATAAATCAAGCCATTCTTGGTTCTTATGAGTAAAAAAATTTTTTTGAAAATTTTTCATTTTTTTGAACTTTTTCGCAGGTCCGGGGTCATGAAATTTTACAAAAATTACCAAGTTCTCATTTTCATTATATGAGCATAAAATACACCGAAACTACCCGAAACAGTGTTCGGAACATAAATCAAGCCATTCTTGGTTCTTTTGAGTAAAAAAAAATTTTTGAAAATTTTTCAATTTTTTGAACTTTTTTGCAGGTCCGGGGCGATGAAATTTTTCAAAAAAGACCAAGTTCTCATTTTCATTATATGAGCATAAAATACACCGAAACTACCCGAAACAGTGTTCGGAACATAAATCAAGCCATTCTTGGTTCTTATGAGAAAAAAAAATTTTTTGAAAATTTTTCATTTTTTTGAACTTTTTCGCAGGTCCGGGGTCATGAAATTTTTCAAAAATGACCAAGTTCTCATTTTCATTATATGAGCATAAAATACACCGAAACTACCCGAAACAGTGTTCGGAACATAAATCAAGCCATTCTTGGTTCTTTTGAGTAAAAAAATATTTTTGAAAATTTTCTAATTTTTTGAACTTTTTTGCAGGTCCGGGGTCATGAAATTTTTCAAAAATGACCAAGTTCTCAATTTCTTTATATCAGCATAAAATACACCGAAACTACCCGAAACACTGTTCGGAGCATAAATCAAGCCATTCTTGGTTGTTTTGCGGAAAAAAAAATTTTTGAAAATTTTTCAATTTTTTGAACTTTTTTGCAGGTCCGGGGTCATGAAATTTTTCAAAAAAGACCAAGTTCTCATTTTCATTATATGAGCATAAAATACACCGAAACTACCTGAAACACTGTTCGGAGCATAAATCAAGCCATTCTTGGTTGTTTTGGGGAAAAAAAATTTTTTGAAAATTTTTCAATTTTTTGAACTTTTTTGCAGGTCCGGGGTCATAAAATTTTTCAAAAATGACAAAGTTCTCAATTTCTTTATATCAGCATAAAATACACCGAAACTACCCGAAACAGTGTTCGGAACATAAATCAAGCCATTCTTGGTTCTTTTGAGTAAAAAAAAATTTTTGAAAATTTTTGAATTTTTTGAACTTTTTTGCAGGTCCGGGGCGATGAAATTTTTCAAAAAAGACCAAGTTCTCATTTTCATTATATGAGCATAAAATACACCGAAACTACCCGAAACAGTGTTCGGAACATAAATCAAGCCATTCTTGGTTCTTATGAGAAAAAAAAATTTTTTGAAAATTTTTCATTTTTTTGAACTTTTTCGCAGGTCCGGGGTCATGAAATTTTTCAAAAATGACCAAGTTCTCATTTTCATTATATGAGCATAAAATACACCGAAACTACCCGAAACAGTGTTCGGAACATAAATCAAGCCATTCTTGGTTCTTTTGAGTAAAAAAATATTTTTGAAAATTTTCCAATTTTTTGAACTTTTTTGCAGGTCCGGGGTCATGAAATTTTTCAAAAATGACCAAGTTCTCAATTTCTTTATATCAGCATAAAATACACCGAAACTACCCGAAACACTGTTCGGAGCATAAATCAAGCCATTCTTGGTTGTTTTGCGGAAAAAAAATTTTTTGAAAATTTTTCAATTTTTTGAACTTTTTTGCAGGTCCGGGGTCATGAAATTTTTCAAAAATGACCAAGTTCTCATTTTCATTATATGAGCATAAAATACACCGAAACTACCCGAAACAGTGTTCGGAACATAAATCAAGCCATTCTTGGTTCTTATAAGTAAAAAAAATTTTTTGAAAATTTTTCATTTTTTTGAACTTTTTCGCAGGGCCGGGGTCATGAAATTTTTCAAAAATGACCAAGTTCTCAATTTCTTTATATCAGCCTAAAATACACCGAAACTACCTGAAACACTGTTCGGAGCATAAATCAAGCCATTCTTGGTTGTTTTGGGGAAAAAAAATTTTTTGAAAATTTTTCAATTTTTTGAACTTTTTTGCAGGTCCGGGGTCATAAAATTTTTCAAAAATGACCAAGTTCTCATTTTCATTATATGAGCATAAAATACACCGAAACTACCCGAAACAGTGTTCGGAATATAAATTAAGCCATTCCTTGTTGTTCCGAGTAAAAAAAAATTTTTGAGAAAATTTATAATTTTTTCAGGTTTTCTCAAGCTTTAGTCTTAAGCGCTCTATGTAATTTTTTTTTAATTTTTCCCAGATATCACTTGAAGGCTCAACCAGATGTCATCAAAGCAATTCTAAAAGGTAATTTCTTAGCATTTTTTGTCTTTTTTAGTAAAAAATAATTTTTGAAAATTTTCCAATTTTGTGAACTTTTTTGCAGGTCCGGGGTCATGAAATTTTTCAAAAATGACCAAGTTCTCAATTTCTTTATATCAGCATAAAATACACCGAAACTACCCGAAACAGCGTTTGGAACATAAATCAAGCCATTCTTGGTTCTTATGAGTAAAAAAATTTTTTTGAAAATTTTTCATTTTTTTGAACTTTTTCGCAGGTCCGGGGTCATGAAATTTTACAAAAATTACCAAGTTCTCATTTTCATTATATGAGCATAAAATACACCGAAACTACCCGAAACAGTGTTCGGAACATAAATCAAGCCATTCTTGGTACTTTTGAGTAAAAAAAAATTTTTGAAAATTTTTCAATTTTTTGAACTTTTTTGCAGGTCCGGGGCGATGAAATTTTTCAAAAAAGACCAAGTTCTCATTTTCATTATATGAGCATAAAATACACCGAAACTACCCGAAACAGTGTTCGGAACATAAATCAAGCCATTCTTGGTTGTTTTGCAGAAAAAAAAATTTTTGAAAATTTTTCAATTTTTTGAACTTTTTTGCAGGTCCGGGGTCATGAAATTTTTCAAAAAAGACCAAGTTCTCATTTTCATTATATGAGCATAAAATACACCGAAACTACCCGAAACAGTGTTCGGAACATAAATCAAGCCATTCTTGGTTCTTATGAGTAAAAAAAATTTTTTGAAAATTTTTCATTTTTTTGAACTTTTTCGCAGGTCCAGGGTCATGAAATTTTTCAAAAATGACCAAGTTCTCAATTTCTTTATATCAGCATAAAATACACCGAAACTACCCAAAACAGTGTTTGGAACATAAATCAAGCCATTCTTGGTTCTTATGAGTAAAAAAATTTTTTTGAAAATTTTTCATTTTTTGATCTTTTTCGCAGGTCCGGGGTCATGAAATTTTTAAAAAATGACCAAGTTCTCAATTTCTTTATATCAGCTTAAAATACACCGAAACTACCCAAAACACTGTTCGGAGCATAAATCAAGCCATTCTTGGTTGTTTTGAGGAAAAATTTTTTTTTTAAAATTTTTCAATTTTTTGAACTTTTTTGCAGGTCCGGGGTCATGAAATTTTTCAAAAATGACCAAGTTCTCAATTTCTTTATATCAGCCTAAAATACACCGAGTCTACCCGAAAAAGTGTTTGGAACATAAATCAAGCCATTCTTGGTTCTTTTGAGTAAAAAAATATTTTTGAAAATTTTCCAATTTTTTGAACTTTTTTGCAGGTCCGGGGTCATGAAATTTTTCAAAAATGACCAAGTTCTCAATTTCTTTATATCAGCATAAAATACACCGAAACTACCCGAAACACTGTTCGGAGCATAAATCAAGCCATTCTTGGTTGTTTTGCAGAAAAAAAAATTTTTGAAAATTTTTCAATTTTTTGAACTTTTTTGCAGGTCCGGGGTCATGAAATTTTTCAAAAAAGACCAAGTTCTCATTTTCATTATATGAGCATAAAATACACCGAAACTACCCGAAACAGTGTTCGGAACATAAATCAAGCCATTCTTGGTTCTTATGAGTAAAAAAAATTTTTTGAAAATTTTTCATTTTTTTGAACTTTTTCGCAGGTCCAGGGTCATGAAATTTTTCAAAAATGACCAAGTTCTCAATTTCTTTATATCAGCATAAAATACACCGAAACTACCCAAAACAGTGTTTGGAACATAAATCAAGCCATTCTTGGTTCTTATGAGTAAAAAAATTTTTTTGAAAATTTTTCATTTTTTGATCTTTTTCGCAGGTCCGGGGTCATGAAATTTTTAAAAAATGACCAAGTTCTCAATTTCTTTATATCAGCTTAAAATACACCGAAACTACCCAAAACACTGTTCGGAGCATAAATCAAGCCATTCTTGGTTGTTTTGAGGAAAAATTTTTTTTTTAAAATTTTTCAATTTTTTGAACTTTTTTGCAGGTCCGGGGTCATGAAATTTTTCAAAAATGACCAAGTTCTCAATTTCTTTATATCAGCATAAAATACACCGAAACTACCCGAAACAGTGTTCGGAACATAAATCAAGCCATTCTTGGTTCTTTTGAGTGAAAAAATTTTTTTGAAAATTTTTGAATTTTTTGAACTTTTTCGCAGGTCCGGGGTCATGAAATTTTTCAAAAAAGACCAAGTTCTCATTTTCATTATATGAGCATAAAATACACCGAAACTACCGGAAACAGTGTTCGGAACATAAATCAAGCCATTCTTGGTTCTTTTGAGTAAAAAAAATTTTTTGAACTTTTTTGCAGGTCCGGGGTCATGAAATTTTTCAAAAATGACCAAGTTCTCAATTTCTTTATATCAGCATAAAATACACCAAAACTACCCGAAACAGTGTTCGGAACATAAATCAAGCAAATCTTGGTTCTTATGAGTAAAAAAAATTTTTTGAAAATTTTTCATTTTTTTGAACTTTTTCGCAGGTCCGGGGTCATGAAACTTTTCAAAAATGACCAAGTTCTCAATTTCTTTATATCAGCCTAAAATACACCGAAACTACCCGAAACACTGTTCGGAGCATAAATCAAGCCATTCTTGGTTGTTTTGGGGAAAAAAAAATTTTTGAAAATTTTTCAATTTTTTGAACTTTTTTGCAGGTCCGGGGTCATGAAATTTTTCAAAAATGACCAAGTTCTCATTTTCATTATATGAGCATAAAATACACCGAAACTACCCGAAACAGTGTTCGGAACATAAATCAAGCCATTCTTGGTTCTTATGAGAAAAAAAAATTTTTTGAAAATTTTTCATTTTTTTGAACTTTTTCGCAGGTCCGGGGTCATGAAATTTTTCAAAAATGACCAAGTTCTCATTTTCATTATATGAGCATAAAATACACCGAAACTACCCGAAACAGTGTTCGGAACATAAATCAAGCCATTCTTGGTTCTTTTGAGTAAAAAAATATTTTTGAAAATTTTCCAATTTTTTGAACTTTTTTGCAGGTCCGGGGTCATGAAATTTTTCAAAAATGACCAAGTTCTCAATTTCTTTATATCAGCATAAAATACACCGAAACTACCCGAAACACTGTTCGGAGCATAAATAAAGCCATTCTTGGTTGTTTTGCGGAAAAAAAATTTTTGAAAATTTTTCAATTTTTTGAACTTTTTTGCAGGTCCGGGGTCATGAAATTTTTCAAAAATGACCAAGTTCTCATTTTCATTATATGAGCATAAAGTACACCAAAACTACCCGAAACAGTGTTCGGAACATAAATCAAGCCATTCTTGGTTCTTATCAGTAAAAAAAATTTTTTGAAAATTTTTCATTTTTTTGAACTTTTTCGCAGGGCCGGGGTCATTAAATTTTTCAAAAATGACCAAGTTCTCAATTTCTTTATATCAGCCTAAAATACACCGAAACTACCTGAAACACTGTTCGGAGCATAAATCAAGCCATTCTTGGTTGTTTTGGGGAAAAAAAATTTTTTGAAAATTTTTCAATTTTTTGATTTTTTTTGCAGGTCCGGGGTCATAAAATTTTTCAAATATGACCAAGTTCTCATTTTCATTATATGAGCATAAAATACACCGAAACTACCCGAAACAGTGTTCGGAACATAAATCAAGCCATTCTTGGTTCTTTTGAGTAAAAAAATATTTTTGAAAATTTTCCAATTTTTTGAACTTTTTTGCAGGGCCGGGGTCATGAAATTTTTCAAAAATGACCAAGTTCTCAATTTCTTTATATCAGCCTAAAATACACCGAAACTACCCGAAACACTGTTCGGAGCATAAATCAAGCCATTCTTGGTTGTTTTGGGGAAAAAAAATTTTTTGAAAATTTTTCAATTTTTTGATTTTTTTTGCAGGTCCGGGGTCATAAAATTTTTCAAATATGACCAAGTTCTCATTTTCATTATATGAGCATAAAATACACCGAAACTACCCGAAACAGTGTTCGGAACATAAATCAAGCCATTCTTGGTTCTTTTGAGTAAAAAAATATTTTTGAAAATTTTCCAATTTTTTGAACTTTTTTGCAGGGCCGGGGTCATGAAATTTTTCAAAAATGACCAAGTTCTCAATTTCTTTATATCAGCCTAAAATACACCGAAACTACCCGAAACACTGTTCGGAGCATAAATCAAGCCATTCTTGGTTGTTTTGGGGAAAAAAAAATTTTTGAAAATTTTTCAATTTTTTGAACTTTTTTGCAGGTCCGGGGTCATGAAATTTTTCAAAAATGACCAAGTTCTCATTTTTGATTATATGAGCATAAAGTACACCGAAACTACCCGAAACAGTGTTCGGAACATAAATCAAGCCATTCTTGGTTCTTATCAGTAAAAAAAATTTTTTGAAAATTTTTCATTTTTTTGAACTTTTTCGCAGGGCCGGGGTCATGAAATTTTTCAAAAATGACCAAGTTCTCAATTTCTTTATATCAGCCTAAAATACACCGAAACTACCTGAAACACTGTTCGGAGCATAAATCAAGCCATTCTTGGTTGTTTTGGGGAAAAAAAATTTTTTGAAAATTTTTCAATTTTTTGAACTTTTTTGCAGGTCCGGGGTCATGAAATTTTTCAAAAATGACCAAGTTCTCATTTTCATTATATGAGCATAAAATACACCGAAACTACCCGAAACAGTGTTCGGAACATAAATCAAGCCATTCTTGGTTCTTATGAGTAAAAAAAATTTTTTGAAAATTTTTCATTTTTTTGAACTTTTTCGCAGGGCCGGGGTCATGAAATTTTTCAAAAATGACCAAGTTCTCAATTTCTTTATATCAGCCTAAAATACACCGAAACTACCCGAAACACTGTTCGGAGCATAAATCAAGCCATTCTTGGTTGTTTTGGGGAAAAAAAAATTTTTGAAAATTTTTCAATTTTTTGAACTTTTTTGCAGGTCCGGGGTCATGAAATTTTTCAAAAATGACCAAGTTCTCATTTTCATTATATGAGCATAAAGTACACCAAAACTACCCGAAACAGTGTTCGGAACATAAATCAAGCCATTCTTGGTTCTTATCAGTAAAAAAAATTTTTTGAAAATTTTTCATTTTTTTGAACTTTTTCGCAGGGCCGGGGTCATGAAATTTTTCAAAAATGACCAAGTTCTCAATTTCTTTATATCAGCCTAAAATACACCGAAACTACCTGAAACACTGTTCGGAGCATAAATCAAGCCATTCTTGGTTGTTTTGGGGAAAAAAAATTTTTTGAAAATTTTTCAATTTTTTGAACTTTTTTGCAGGTCCGGGGTCATAAAACTTTTCAAAAATGACCAAGTTCTCATTTTCATTATATGAGCATAAAATACACCGAAACTACCCGAAACAGTGCTCGGAATATAAATTAAGCCATTCCTTGTTGTTCCGAGTAAAAAAAAATTTTTGAGAAAATTTATAATTTTTTCAGGTTTTCTCAAGCTTTAGTCTTAAGCGTTCTATGTAATTTTTTTTTAATTTTTTCCAGATATCACTTGAAGGCTCAACCAGATGTCATCAAAGCAATTCTAAAAGGTAATTTCTTAGCATTTTTTGTCTTTTTTAGTAAAAAATAATTTTTGAAAATTTTCCAATTTTGTGAACTTTTTTGCAGGTCCGGGGTCATGAAATTTTTCAAAAATGACCAAGTTCTCAATTTCTTTATATCAGCATAAAATACACCGAAACTACCCGAAACAGTGTTTGGAACATAAATCAAGCCATTCTTGGTTCTTATGAGTAAAAAAATTTTTTTGAAAATTTTTCATTTTTTGATCTTTTTCGCAGGTCCGGGATCATGAAATTTTTAAAAAATGACCAAGTTCTCAATTTCTTTATATCAGCTTAAAATACACCGAAACTACCCAAAACACTGTTCGGAGCATAAATCAAGCCATTCTTGGTTGTTTTGGGGAAAAAATCTTTTTTGAAAATTGTTCAATTTTTTGAACTTTTTTGCAGGTCCGGGGTCATGAAATTTTTCAAAAATGACCAAGTTCTCAATTTCTTTATATCAGCATAAAATACACCGAAACTACCCGAAACAGTGTTCGGAACATAAATCAAGCCATTCTTGGTTCTTTTAAGTGAAAAAATTTTTTTGAAAATTTTTGAATTTTTTGAACTTTTTCGCAGGTCCGGGGTCATGAAATTTTTCAAAAAAGACCAAGTTCTCATTTTCATTATATGAGCATAAAATACACCGAAACTACCGGAAACAGTGTTCGGAACATAAATCAAGCCTTTCTTGGTTCTTTTGAGTAAAAGAATTTTTTGAACTTTTTTGCAGGTCCGGGGTCATGAAATTTTTCAAAAATGACCAAGTTCTCATTTTCATTATATGAGCATAAAATACACCGAAACTACCCAAAACAGTGTTCGGAACATAAATCAAGCCATTCTTGGTTCTTATGAGTAAAAAAAATTTTTTGAAAATTTTTCATTTTTTTGAACTTTTTCGCAGGGCCGGGGTCATGAAATTTTTCAATAATGACCAAGTTCTCAATTTCTTTATATCAGCCTAAAATACACCGAAACTACCCGAAACACTGTTCGGAGCATAAATCAAGCCATTCTTGGTTGTTTTGGGGAAAAAAAATTTTTTGAAAGTTTTTCAATTTTTTGAACTTTTTTGCAGGTCCGGGGTCATGAAATTTTTCAAAAATGACCAAGTTCTCATTTTCATTATATGAGCATAAAGTACACCGAAACTACCCGAAACAGTGTTCGGAACATAAATCAAGCCATTCTTGGTTCTTTTGAGTAAAAAAAATTTTTTGAAAATTTTTCATTTTTTTGAACTTTTTCGCAGGGCCGGGGTCATGAAATTTTTCAATAATGACCAAGTTCTCAATTTCTTTATATCAGCCTAAAATACACCGAAACTACCCAAAACAGTGTTCGGAACATAAATCAAGCCATTCTTGGTTCTTATGAGTAAAAAAAATTTTTTGAAAATTTTTCATTTTTTTGAACTTTTTCGCAGGGCCGGGGTCATGAAATTTTTCAATAATGACCAAGTTCTCAATTTCTTTATATCAGCCTAAAATACACCGAAACTACCCGAAACACTGTTCGGAGCATAAATCAAGCCATTCTTGGTTGTTTTGGGGAAAAAAAATTTTTTGAAAGTTTTTCAATTTTTTGAACTTTTTTGCAGGTCCGGGGTCATGAAATTTTTCAAAAATGACCAAGTTCTCATTTTCATTATATGAGCATAAAATACACCGAAACTACCCGAAACAGTGTTCGGAACATAAATCAAGCCATTCTTGGTTCTTATGAGTAAAAAAAATTTTTTGAAAATTTTTCATTTTTTTGAACTTTTTCGCAGGGCCGGGGTCATGAAATTTTTCAAAAATGACCAAGTTCTCAATTTCTTTATATCAGCCTAAAATACACCGAAACTACCCGAAACACTGTTCGGAGCATAAATCAAGCCAGTCTTGGTTGTTTTGGGGAAAAAAAAATTTTTTGAAAATTTTTCATTTTTTTGAACTTTTTCGCAGGTCCGGGGTCATGAAACTTTTCAAAAATGACCAAGTTCTCAATTTCTTTATATCAGCCTAAAATACACCGAAACTACCCGAAACACTGTTCGGAGCATAAATCAAGCCATTCTTGGTTGTTTTGGGGAAAAAAAAATTTTTGAAAATTGTTCAATTTTTTGAACTTTTTTGCAGGTCCGGGATCATGAAATTTTTCAAAAATGACCAAGTTCTCATTTTCATTATATGAGCATAAAATACACCGAAACTACCCGAAACAGTGTTCGGAACATAAATCAAGCCATTCTTGGTTCTTATGAGAAAAAAAAATTTTTTGAAAATTTTTCATTTTTTTGAACTTTTTCGCAGGTCCGGGGTCATGAAATTTTTCAAAAATGACCAAGTTCTCATTTTCATTATATGAGCATAAAATACACCGAAACTACCCGAAACAGTGTTCGGAACATAAATCAAGCCATTCTTGGTTCTTTTGAGTAAAAAAATATTTTTGAAAATTTTCCAATTTTTTGAACTTTTTTGCAGGTCCGGGGTCATGAAATTTTTCAAAAATGACCAAGTTCTCAATTTCTTTATATCAGCATAAAATACACCGAAACTACCCGAAACACTGTTCGGAGCATAAATAAAGCCATTCTTGGTTGTTTTGCGGAAAAAAAAATTTTTGAAAATTTTTCAATTTTTTGAACTTTTTTGCAGGTCCGGGGTCATGAAATTTTTCAAAAATGACCAAGTTCTCATTTTCATTATATGAGCATAAAGTACACCAAAACTACCCGAAACAGTGTTCGGAACATAAATCAAGCCATTCTTGGTTCTTATCAGTAAAAAAAATTTTTTGAAAATTTTTCATTTTTTTGAACTTTTTCGCAGGGCCGGGGTCATTAAATTTTTCAAAAATGACCAAGTTCTCAATTTCTTTATATCAGCCTAAAATACACCGAAACTACCTGAAACACTGTTCGGAGCATAAATCAAGCCATTCTTGGTTGTTTTGGGGAAAAAAAATTTTTTGAAAATTTTTCAATTTTTTGATTTTTTTTGCAGGTCCGGGGTCATAAAATTTTTCAAATATGACCAAGTTCTCATTTTCATTATATGAGCATAAAATACACCGAAACTACCCGAAACAGTGCTCGGAATATAAATTAAGCCATTCCTTGTTGTTCCGAGTAAAAAAAAATTTTTGAGAAAATTTATAATTTTTTCAGGTTTTCTCAAGCTTTAGTCTTAAGCGTTCTATGTAATTTTTTTTTAATTTTTTCCAGATATCACTTGAAGGCTCAACCAGATGTCATCAAAGCAATTCTAAAAGGTAATTTCTTAGCATTTTTTGTCTTTTTTAGTAAAAAATAATTTTTGAAAATTTTCCAATTTTGTGAACTTTTTTGCAGGTCCAGAGTCATGAAATTTTTCAAAAATGACCAAGTTCTCAATTTCTTTATATCAGCATAAAATACACCGAAACTACCCGAAACAGTGTTTGGAACATAAATCAAGCCATTCTTGGTTCTTATGAGTAAAAAAATTTTTTTGAAAATTTTTCATTTTTTGATCTTTTTCGCAGGTCCGGGGTCATGAAATTTTTAAAAAATGACCAAGTTCTCAATTTCTTTATATCAGCTTAAAATACACCGAAACTACCCAAAACACTGTTCGGAGCATAAATCAAGCCATTCTTGGTTGTTTTGGGGAAAAAATTTTTTTTGAAAATTTTTCAATTTTTTGAACTTTTTTGCAGGTCCGGGGTCATGAAATTTTTCAAAAATGACCAAGTTCTCAATTTCTTTATATCAGCATAAAATACACCGAAACTACCCGAAACAGTGTTCGGAACATAAATCAAGCCATTCTTGGTTCTTTTGAGTGAAAAAATTTTTTTGAAAATTTTTGAATTTTTTGAACTTTTTCGCAGGTCCGGGGTCATGAAATTTTTCAAAAATGACCAAGTTCTCATTTTCATTATATGAGCATAAAATACACCGAAACTACCCGAAACAGTGTTCGGAACATAAATCAAGCCATTCTTGGTTCTTTTGAGTAAAAAAATATTTTTGAAAATTTTCCAATTTTTTGAACTTTTTTGCAGGTCCGGGGTCATGAAATTTTTCAAAAATGACCAAGTTCTCAATTTCTTTATATCAGCATAAAATACACCGAAACTACCCGAAACACTGTTCGGAGCATAAATCAAGCCATTCTTGGTTGTTTTGCGGAAAAAAAAATTTTTGAAAATTTTTCAATTTTTTGAACTTTTTTGCAGGTCCGGGGTCATGAAATTTTTCAAAAATGACCAAGTTCTCATTTTCATTATATGAGCATAAAATACACCGAAACTACCCGAAACAGTGTTCGGAACATAAATCAAGCCATTCTTGGTTCTTGTGAGTAAAAAAAATTTTTTGAAAATTTTTCATTTTTTTGAACTTTTTCGCAGGGCCGGGGTCATGAAATTTTTCAAAAATGACCAAGTTCTCAATTTCTTTATATCAGCCTAAAATACACCGAAACTACCCGAAACACTGTTCGGAGCATAAATCAAGCCATTCTTGGTTGTTTTGGGGAAAAAAAAATTTTTGAAAATTTTTCAATTTTTTGAACTTTTTTGCAGGTCCGGGGTCATGAAATTTTTCAAAAATGACCAAGTTCTCATTTTCATTATATGAGCATAAAGTACACCGAAACTACCCGAAACAGTGTTCGGAACATAAATCAAGCCATTCTTGGTCCTTATCAGTAAAAAAAATTTTTTGAAAATTTTTCATTTTTTTGAACTTTTTCGCATGGCCGGGGTCATGAAATTTTTCAAAAATGACCAAGTTCTCAATTTCTTTATATCAGCCTAAAATACACCGAAACTACCTGAAACACTGTTCGGAGCATAAATCAAGCCATTCTTGGTTGTTTTGGGGAAAAAAAATTTTTTGAAAATTTTTCAATTTTTTGAACTTTTTTGCAGGTCCGGGTCATGAAATTTTTCAAAAATGACCAAGTTCTCATTTTCATTATATGAGCATAAAATACACCGAAACTACCCGAAACAGTGTTCGGAACATAAATCAAGCCATTCTTGGTTCTTATGAGTAAAAAAAATTTTTTGAAAATTTTTCATTTTTTTGAACTTTTTCGCAGGGCCGGGGTCATGAAATTTTTCAAAAATGACCAAGTTCTCAATTTCTTTATATCAGCCTAAAATACACCGAAACTACCCGAAACACTGTTCGGAGCATAAATCAAGCCATTCTTGGTTGTTTTGGGGAAAAAAAAATTTTTGAAAATTTTTCAATTTTTTGAACTTTTTTGCAGGTCCGGGGTCATGAAATTTTTCAAAAATGACCAAGTTCTCATTTTCATTATATGAGCATAAAGTACACCAAAACTACCCGAAACAGTGTTCGGAACATAAATCAAGCCATTCTTGGTTCTTATCAGTAAAAAAAATTTTTTGAAAATTTTTCATTTTTTTGAACTTTTTCGCAGGGCCGGGGTCATGAAATTTTTCAAAAATGACCAAGTTCTCAATTTCTTTATATCAGCCTAAAATACACCGAAACTACCTGAAACACTGTTCGGAGCATAAATCAAGCCATTCTTGGTTGTTTTGGGGAAAAAAATTTTTTTGAAAATTTTTCAATTTTTTGAACTTTTTTGCAGGTCCGGGGTCATAAAACTTTTCAAAAATGACCAAGTTCTCATTTTCATTATATGAGCATAAAATACACCGAAACTACCCGAAACAGTGCTCGGAATATAAATTAAGCCATTCCTTGTTGTTCCGAGTAAAAAAAAATTTTTGAGAAAATTTATAATTTTTTCAGGTTTTCTCAAGCTTTAGTCTTAAGCGTTCTATGTAATTTTTTTTTAATTTTTTCCAGATATCACTTGAAGGCTCAACCAGATGTCATCAAAGCAATTCTAAAAGGTAATTTCTTAGCATTTTTTGTCTTTTTTAGTAAAAAATAATTTTTGAAAATTTTCCAATTTTGTGAACTTTTTTGCAGGTCCAGGGTCATGAAATTTTTCAAAAATGACCAAGTTCTCAATTTCTTTATATCAGCATAAAATACACCGAAACTACCCGAAACAGTGTTTGGAACATAAATCAAGCCATTCTTGGTTCTTATGAGTAAAAAAATTTTTTTGAAAATTTTTCATTTTTTGATCTTTTTCGCAGGTCCGGGGTCATGAAATTTTTAAAAAATGACCAAGTTCTCAATTTCTTTATATCAGCTTAAAATACACCGAAACTACCCAAAACACTGTTCGGAGCATAAATCAAGCCATTCTTGGTTGTTTTGGGGAAAAAATCTTTTTTGAAAATTGTTCAATTTTTTGAACTTTTTTGCAGGTCCGGGGTCATGAAATTTTTCAAAAATGACCAAGTTCTCAATTTCTTTATATCAGCATAAAATACACCGAAACTACCCGAAACAGTGTTCGGAACATAAATCAAGCCATTCTTGGTTCTTTTAAGTGAAAAAATTTTTTTGAAAATTTTTGAATTTTTTGAACTTTTTCGCAGGTCCGGGGTCATGAAATTTTTCAAAAAAGACCAAGTTCTCATTTTCATTATATGAGCAAAAAATACACCGAAACTACCGGAAACAGTGTTCGGAACATAAATCAAGCCTTTCTTGGTTCTTTTGAGTAAAAGAATTTTTTGAACTTTTTTGCAGGTCCGGGGTCATGAAATTTTTCAAAAATGACCAAGTTCTCATTTTCATTATATGAGCATAAAATACACCGAAACTACCCAAAACAGTGTTCGGAACATAAATCAAGCCATTCTTGGTTCTTATGAGTAAAAAAAATTTTTTGAAAATTTTTCATTTTTTTGAACTTTTTCGCAGGGCCGGGGTCATGAAATTTTTCAATAATGACCAAGTTCTCAATTTCTTTATATCAGCCTAAAATACACCGAAACTACCCGAAACACTGTTCGGAGCATAAATCAAGCCATTCTTGGTTGTTTTGGGGAAAAAAAATTTTTTGAAAGTTTTTCAATTTTTTGAACTTTTTTGCAGGTCCGGGGTCATGAAATTTTTCAAAAATGACCAAGTTCTCATTTTCATTATATGAGCATAAAGTACACCGAAACTACCCGAAACAGTGTTCGGAACATAAATCAAGCCATTCTTGGTTCTTTTGAGTAAAAAAAATTTTTTGAAAATTTTTCATTTTTTTGAACTTTTTCGCAGGGCCGGGGTCATGAAATTTTTCAATAATGACCAAGTTCTCAATTTCTTTATATCAGCCTAAAATACACCGAAACTACCCGAAACACTGTTCGGAGCATAAATCAAGCCATTCTTGGTTGTTTTGGGGAAAAAAAAATTTTTGAAAATTTTTCAATTTTTTGAACTTTTTTGCAGGTCCGGGGTCATGAAATTTTTCAAAAATGACCAAGTTCTCATTTTCATTATATGAGCATAAAGTACACCGAAACTACCCGAAACAGTGTTCGGAACATAAATCAAGCCATTCTTGGTTCTTATCAGTAAAAAAAATTTTTTGAAAATTTTTCATTTTTTTGAACTTTTTCGCAGGGCCGGGGTCATGAAATTTTTCAAAAATGACCAAGTTCTCAATTTCTTTATATCAGCCTAAAATACACCGAAACTACCTGAAACACTGTTCGGAGCATAAATCAAGCCATTCTTGGTTGTTTTGGGGAAAAAAAATTTTTTGAAAATTTTTCAATTTTTTGAACTTTTTTGCAGGTCCGGGGTCATGAAATTTTTCAAAAATGACCAAGTTCTCATTTTCATTATATGAGCATAAAATACACCGAAACTACCCGAAACAGTGTTCGGAACATAAATCAAGCCATTCTTGGTTCTTATGAGTAAAAAAAATTTTTTGAAAATTTTTCATTTTTTTGAACTTTTTCGCAGGGCCGGGGTCATGAAATTTTTCAAAAATGACCAAGTTCTCAATTTCTTTATATCAGCCTAAAATACACCGAAACTACCCGAAACACTGTTCGGAGCATAAATCAAGCCATTCTTGGTTGTTTTGGGGAAAAAAAAATTTTTGAAAATTTTTCAATTTTTTGAACTTTTTTGCAGGTCCGGGGTCATGAAATTTTTCAAAAATGACCAAGTTCTCATTTTCATTATATGAGCATAAAGTACACCAAAACTACCCGAAACAGTGTTCGGAACATAAATCAAGCCATTCTTGGTTCTTATCAGTAAAAAAAATTTTTTGAAAATTTTTCATTTTTTTGAACTTTTTCGCAGGGCCGGGGTCATGAAATTTTTCAAAAATGACCAAGTTCTCAATTTCTTTATATCAGCCTAAAATACACCGAAACTACCTGAAACACTGTTCGGAGCATAAATCAAGCCATTCTTGGTTGTTTTGGGGAAAAAAAATTTTTTGAAAATTTTTCAATTTTTTGAACTTTTTTGCAGGTCCGGGGTCATAAAATTTTTCAAAAATGACCAAGTTCTCATTTTCATTATATGAGCATAAAATACACCGAA
Source organism: Rhopilema esculentum (assembly GCF_057945365.1). Lineage (NCBI taxonomy): Eukaryota > Metazoa > Cnidaria > Scyphozoa > Rhizostomeae > Rhizostomatidae > Rhopilema > Rhopilema esculentum. The sequence goes on from NC_142825.1 coordinate 7,095,245, forward strand.
ACTACCCGAAACAGTGCTCGGAATATAAATTAAGCCATTCCTTGTTGTTCCGAGTAAAAAAAAATTTTTGAGAAAATTTATAATTTTTTCAGGTTTTCTCAAGCTTTAGTCTTAAGCGTTCTATGTAATTTTTTTTTAATTTTTTCCAGATATCACTTGAAGGCTCAACCAGATGTCATCAAAGCAATTCTAAAAGGTAATTTCTTAGCATTTTTTGTCTTTTTTAGTAAAAAATAATTTTTGAAAATTTTCCAATTTTGTGAACTTTTTTGCAGGTCCGGGGTCATGAAATTTTTCAAAAATGACCAAGTTCTCAATTTCTTTATATCAGCATAAAATACACCGAAACTACCCGAAACAGTGTTTGGAACATAAATCAAGCCATTCTTGGTTCTTATGAGTAAAAAAATTTTTTTGAAAATTTTTCATTTTTTGATCTTTTTCGCAGGTCCGGGGTCATGAAATTTTTAAAAAATGACCAAGTTCTCAATTTCTTTATATCAGCTTAAAATACACCGAAACTACCCAAAACACTGTTCGGAGCATAAATCAAGCCATTCTTGGTTGTTTTGGGGAAAAAATCTTTTTTGAAAATTGTTCAATTTTTTGAACTTTTTTGCAGGTCCGGGGTCATGAAATTTTTCAAAAATGACCAAGTTCTCAATTTCTTTATATCAGCATAAAATACACCGAAACTACCCGAAACAGTGTTCGGAACATAAATCAAGCCATTCTTGGTTCTTTTAAGTGAAAAAATTTTTTTGAAAATTTTTGAATTTTTTGAACTTTTTCGCAGGTCCGGGGTCATGAAATTTTTCAAAAAAGACCAAGTTCTCATTTTCATTATATGAGCATAAAATACACCGAAACTACCGGAAACAGTGTTCGGAACATAAATCAAGCCTTTCTTGGTTCTTTTGAGTAAAAGAATTTTTTGAACTTTTTTGCAGGTCCGGGGTCATGAAATTTTTCAAAAATGACCAAGTTCTCAATTTCTTTATATCAGCATAAAATACACCAAAACTACCCGAAACAGTGTTCGGAACATAAATCAAGCCATTCTTGGTTCTTGAGTAAAAAAAATTTTTTGAAAATTTTCCAATTTTTTGAACTTTTTCGCAGGTCCGGGGTCATGAAATTTTTCAAAAATGACCAAGTTCTCAATTTCTTTATATCAGCCTAAAATACACCGAAACTACCTGAAACACTGTTCGGAGCATAAATCAAGCCATTCTTGGTTCTTATGAGTAAAAAAATTTTTTTGAAAATTTTTCATTTTTTTGAACTTTTTCGCAGGTCCGGGGTCATGAAATTTTTCAAAAATGACCAAGTTCTCAATCTCTTTATATCAGCCTAAAATACACCGAAACTACCCGAAACACTGTTCGGAGCATAAATCAAGCCATTCTTGGTTGTTTTGGGGAAAAAAAATTTTTTGAAAATTTTTCAATTTTTTGAACTTTTTTGCAGGTCCGGGGTCATGAAATTTTTCAAAAATGACCAAGTTCTCATTTTCATTATATGAGCATAAAATACACCGAAACTACCCGAAACAGTGTTCGGAACATAAATCAAGCCATTCCTGGTTCTTTTGAGTAAAAAAAATTTTTTGAAAATTTTCCAATTTTTTGAACTTTTTTGCAGGTCCGGGGTCATGAAATTTTTCAAAAATGACAAAGTTCTCAATTTCTTTATATCAGCATAAAATACACCGAAACTACCCGAAACAGTGTTCGGAACATAAATCAAGCCATTCTTGGTTCTTTTGAGTGAAAAAATTTTTTTGCAAATTTTTGAATTTTTTGAACTTTTTCGCAGGTCCGGGGTCATGAAATTTTTCAAAAAAGACCAAGTTCTCATTTTCATTATATGAGCATAAAATACACCGAAACTACCCGAAACAGTGTTCGGAACATAAATCAAGCCATTCTTGGTTCTTATGAGTAAAAAAAATTTTTTGAAAATTTTTCATTTTTTTGAACTTTTTCGCAGGTCCGGGGTCATGAAATTTTTCAAAAATGACCAAGTTCTCAATTTCTTTATATCAGCCTAAAATACACCGAAACTACCCGAAACACTGTTCGGAGCATAAATCAAGCCATTCTTGGTTGTTTTGGGGAAAAAAAATTTTTTGAAAATTTTTCGCAGGTCCGGGGTCATGAAATTTTTCAAAAATGACCAAGTTCTCAATTTCTTTATATCAGCCTAAAATACACCGAAACTACCCGAAACAGTGTTCGGAACATAAATCAAGCCATTCTTGGTTCTTTTGAGTAAAAAAAAATTTTTTGATAATTTTTCATTTTTTTGAACTTTTTCGCAGGTCCGGGGTCATGAAATTTTTCAAAAATGACCAAGTTCTCATTTTCATTATATGAGCATAAAATACACCGAAACTACCCGAAACAGTGTTCGGAACATAAATCAAGCCATTCTTGGTTCTTTTGAGTAAAAAAAAATTTTTTGATAATTTTTCATTTTTTTGAACTTTTTCGCAGGTCCGGGGTCATGAAATTTTTCAAAAATGACCAAGTTCTCAATTTCTTTATATCAGCCTAAAATAAACCGAAACTACCCGAAACACTGTTCGGAGCATAAATCAAGCCATTCTTGGTTGTTTTGGGGAAAAAAATTTTTTTGAAAATTTTTCAATTTTTTGAACTTTTTTGCAGGTCCGGGGTCATGAAATTTTTCAAAAATGACCAAGTTCTCATTTTCATTATATGAGCATAAAATACACCGAAACTACCCGAAACAGTGTTCGGAACATAAATCAAGCCATTCCTGGTTCTTTTGAGTAAAAAAAATTTTTTGAAAATCTTCCAATTTTTTGAACTTTTTTGCAGGTCCGGGGTCATGAAATTTTTCAAAAATGACAAAGTTCTCAATTTCTTTATATCAGCATAAAATACACCGAAACTACCCGAAACAGTGTTCGGAACATAAATCAAGCCATTCTTGGTTCTTTTGAGTGAAAAAATTTTTTTGAAAATTTTTGAATTTTTTGAACTTTTTCGCAGGTCCGGGGTCATGAAATTTTTCTAAAAAGACCAAGTTCTCATTTTCATTATATGAGCATAAAATACACCGAAACTACCCGAAACACTGTTCGGAGCATAAATCAAGCCATTCTTGGTTGTTTTGGGGAAAAAAAAATTTTTGAAAATTTTTCAATTTTTTGAACTTTTTTGCAGGTCCGGGGTCATGAAATTTTTCAAAAATGACCAAGTTCTCATTTTAATTATATGAGCATAAAATACACCGAAACTACCCGAAACAGTGTTCGGAACATAAATCAAGCCATTCTTGGTTCTTTTGAGTAAAAAAAAATTTTTGAAAATTTTTCATTTTTTTGAACTTTTTCGCAGGTCCGGGGTCATGAAATTTTTCAAAAAAGACCAAGTTCTCATTTTCATTATATGAGCATAAAATACACCGAAACTACCCGAAACAGTGTTCGGAACATAAATCAAGCCATTCTTGGTTCTTATGAGTCAAAAAAAATTTTTGAAAATTTTTCATTTTTTTGAACTTTTTCGCAGGTCCGGGGTCATGAAATTTTTCAAAAATGACCAAGTTCTCAATTTCTTTATATCAGCCTAAAATACACCGAAACTACCCGAAACACTGTTCGGAGCATAAATCAAGCCATTCTTGGTTGTTTTGGGGAAAACAAATTTTTTGAAAATTTTTCAATTTTTTGAACTTTTTTGCAGGTCCGGGGTCATAAAATTTTTCAAAAATGACCAAGTTCTCATTTTCATTATATGAGCATAAAATACACCGAAACTACCCGAAACAGTGTTCGGAACATAAATCAAGCCATTCTTGGTTCTTTTGAGTAAAAAAAAATTTTTTAAAATTTTTCATTTTTTTGAACTTTTTCGCAGGTCCGGGGTCATGAAATTTTTCAATAATGACCAAGTTCTCAATTTCTTTATATAAGCCTAAAATACACCGAAACTACACGAAACACTGTTCGGAGCATAAATCAAGCCATTCTTGGTTGTTTTGGGGAAAAAAAATTTTTTGAAAATTTTTCAATTTTTTGAACTTTTTCGCAGGTCCGGGGTCATGAAATTTTTCAAAAATGACCAAGTTCTCATTTTCATTATATGAGCATAAAATACACCGAAACTACCCGAAACAGTGTTCGGAACATAAATCAAGCCATTCCTGGTTCTTTTGAGTAAAAAAAATTTTTTGAAAATTTTCCAATTTTTTGAACTTTTTTGCAGGTCCGGGGTCATGAAATTTTTCAAAAATGACAAAGTTCTCAATTTCTTTATATCAGCATAAAATACACCGAAACTACCCGAAACAGTGTTCGGAACATAAATCAAGCCATTCTTGGTTCTTTTGAGTGAAAAAATTTTTTTGCAAATTTTTGAATTTTTTGAACTTTTTCGCAGGTCCGGGGTCATGAAATTTTTCAAAAAAGACCAAGTTCTCATTTTCATTATATGAGCATAAAATACACCGAAACTACCCGAAACAGTGTTCGGAACATAAATCAAGCCATTCTTGGTTCTTATGAGTAAAAAAAATTTTTTGAAAATTTTTCATTTTTTTGAACTTTTTCGCAGGTCCGGGGTCATGAAATTTTTCAAAAATGACCAAGTTCTCAATTTCTTTATATCAGCCTAAAATACACCGAAACTACCCGAAACACTGTTCGGAGCATAAATCAAGCCATTCTTGGTTGTTTTGGGGAAAAAAAATTTTTTGAAAATTTTTCAATTTTTTGAACTTTTTTGCAGGTCCGGGGTCATGAAATTTTTCAAAAATGACCAAGTTCTCATTTTCATTATATGAGCATAAAATACACCGAAACTACCCGAAACAGTGTTCGGAACATAAATCAAGCCATTCTTGGTTCTTTTGAGTAAAAAAAAATTTTTTGATAATTTATCATTTTTTTGAACTTTTTCGCAGGTCCGGGGTCATGAAATTTTTCAAAAATGACCAAGTTCTCAATTTCTTTATATCAGCCTAAAATAAACCGAAACTACCCGAAACACTGTTCGGAGCATAAATCAAGCCATTCTTGGTTGTTTTGGGGAAAAAAATTTTTTTGAAAATTTTTCAATTTTTTGAACTTTTTTGCAGGTCCGGGGTCATGAAATTTTTCAAAAATGACCAAGTTCTCATTTTCATTATATGAGCATAAAATACACCGAAACTACCCGAAACAGTGTTCGGAACATAAATCAAGCCATTCCTGGTTCTTTTGAGTAAAAAAAATTTTTTGAAAATCTTCCAATTTTTTGAACTTTTTTGCAGGTCCGGGGTCATGAAATTTTTCAAAAATGACAAAGTTCTCAATTTCTTTATATCAGCATAAAATACACCGAAACTACCCGAAACAGTGTTCGGAACATAAATCAAGCCATTCTTGGTTCTTTTGAGTGAAAAAATTTTTTTGAAAATTTTTGAATTTTTTGAACTTTTTCGCAGGTCCGGGGTCATGAAATTTTTCTAAAAAGACCAAGTTCTCATTTTCATTATATGAGCATAAAATACACCGAAACTACCCGAAACACTGTTCGGAGCATAAATCAAGCCATTCTTGGTTGTTTTGGGGAAAAAAAAATTTTTGAAAATTTTTCAATTTTTTGAACTTTTTTGCAGGTCCGGGGTCATGAAATTTTTCAAAAATGACCAAGTTCTCATTTTAATTATATGAGCATAAAATACACCGAAACTACCCGAAACAGTGTTCGGAACATAAATCAAGCCATTCTTGGTTCTTTTGAGTAAAAAAAAATTTTTGAAAATTTTTCATTTTTTTGAACTTTTTCGCAGGTCCGGGGTCATGAAATTTTTCAAAAATGACCAAGTTCTCAATTTCTTTATATCAGCCTAAAATACACCGAAACTACCCGAAACACTGTTCGGAGCATAAATCAAGCCATTCTTGGTTGTTTTGGGGAAAAAAATTTTTTTGAAAATTTTTCAATTTTTTGAACTTTTTTGCAGGTCCGGGGTCATGAAATTTTTCAAAAATGACCAAGTTCTCATTTTCATTATATGAGCATAAAATACACCGAAACTACCCGAAACAGTGTTCGGAACATAAATCAAGCCATTCCTGGTTCTTTTGAGTAAAAAAAAATTTTTGAAAATTTTTCATTTTTTTGAACTTTTTCGCAGGTCCGGGGTCATGAAATTTTTCAAAAATGACCAAGTTCTCAATTTCTTTATATCCGCCTAAAATACACCGAAACTACCCGAAACACTGTTCGGAGCATAAATCAAGCCATTCTTGGTTGTTTTGGGGAAAAAAATTTTTTTGAAAATTTTTCAATTTTTTGAACTTTTTTGCAGGTCCGGGGTCATGAAATTTTTCAAAAATGACCAAGTTCTCATTTTCATTATATGAGCATAAAATACACCGAAACTACCCGAAACAGTGTTCGGAACATAAATCAAGCCATTCCTGGTTCTTTTGAGTAAAAAAAATTTTTTGAAAATTTTCCAATTTTTTGAACTTTTTTGCAGGTCCGGGGTCATGAAATTTTTCAAAAATGACAAAGTTCTCAATTTCTTTATATCAGCATAAAATAAACCGAAACTACCCGAAACAGTGTTCGGAACATAAATTAAGCCATTCTTGGTTCTTTTGAGTGAAAAAATTTTTTTGAAAATTTTTGAATTTTTTGAACTTTTTCGCAGGTCCGGGGTCATGAAATTTTTCAAAAAAGACCAAGTTCTCATTTTCATTATATGAGCATAAAATACACCGAAACTACCCGAAACAGTGTTCGGAGCATAAATCAAGCCATTCTTGGTTCTTTTGAGTAAAAAAAATTTTTTGAAAATTTTCCAATTTTTTGAACTTTTTTGCAGGTCCGGGGTCATGAAATTTTTCAAAAATGACCAAGTTCTCAATTTCTTTATATCAGCCTAAAATACACCGAAACTACCCGAAACAGTGTTCGGAACATAAATCAAGCCATTCTTGGTTCTTATGAGTAAAAAAAATTTTTTGAAAATTTTTCATTTTTTTGAACTTTTTCGCAGGTCCGGGGTCATGAAATTTTTCAAAAATGACCAAGTTCTCAATTTCTTTATATCAGCCTAAAATACACCGAAACTACCCGAAACACTGTTCGGAGCATAAATCAAGCTATTCTTGGTTGTTTTGGGGAAAAAAAATTTTTTGAAAATTTTTAAATTTTTTGAACTTTTTTGCAGGTCCGGGGTCATGAAATTTTTCAAAAATGACCAAGTTCTCATTTTCATTATATGAGCATAAAATACACCGAAACTACCCGAAACAGTGTTCGGAACATAAATCAAGCCATTCCTGGTTCTTTTGAGTAAAAAAAATTTTTTGAAAATTTTCCAATTTTTTGAACTTTTTTGCAGGTCCGGGGTCATGAAATTTTTCAAAAATGACAAAGTTCTCAATTTCTTTATATCAGCATAAAATACACCGAAACTACCCGAAACAGTTTTCGGAACATAAATCAAGCCATTCTTGGTTCTTTTGAGTGAAAAAATTTTTTTGAAAATTTTTGAATTTTTTGAACTTTTTCGCAGGTCCGGGGTCATGAAGTTTTTCTAAAAAGACCAAGTTCTCATTTTCATTATATGAGCATAAAATACACCGAAACTACCCGAAACACTGTTCGGAGCATAAATCAAGCCATTCTTGGTTGTTTTGGGGGAAAAAAAATTTTTTGAAAATTTTCCAATTTTTTGAACTTTTTCGCAGGTCCGGGGTCATGAAATTTTTCAAAAATGACAAAGTTCTCAATTTCTTTATATCAGCATGAAATACACCGAAACTACCCGAAACAGTGTTCGGAACATAAATCAAGCCTTTCTTGGTTCTTTTGAGTGAAAAATTTTTTTTGAAAATTTTTGAATTTTTTGAACTTTTTCGCAGGTCCGGGGTCATGAAATTTTTCAAAAAAGACCAAGTTCTCATTTTCATTATATGAGCATAAAATACACCGAAACTACCCGAAACACTGTTCGGAGCATAAATCAAGCCATTCTTGGTTGTTTTGGGGAAAAAAAATTTTTTGAAAATTTTTCAATTTTTTGAACTTTTTTGCAGGTCCGGGGTCATGAAATTTTTCAAAAATGACCAAGTTCTCATTTTCATTATATGAGCATAAAATACACCGAAACTACCCGAAACAGTGTTCGGAACATAAATCAAGCCATTCTTGGTTCTTTTGAGTAAAAAAAATTTTTTGAAAATTTTCCAATTTTTTGAACTTTTTTGCAGGTCCGGGGTCATGAAATTTTTCAAAAATGACCAAGTTGTCAATTTCTTTATATCAGCCTAAAATACACCGAAACTACCCGAAACACTGTTCGGAGCATAAATCAAGCCATTCTTGGTTGTTTTGCGGAAAAAAAATTTTTTGAAAATTTTTCAATTTTTTGAACTTTTTTGCAGGTCCGGCGTCATGAAATTTTTCAAAAATGACCAAGTTCTCATTTTCATTATATGAGCATAAAATACACCGAAACTACCCGAAACAGTGTTCGGAACATAAATCAAGCCATTCCTGGTTCTTTTGAGTAAAAAAAATTTTTTGAAAATTTTCCAATTTTTTGAACTTTTTTGCAGGTCCGGGGTCATGAAATTTTTCAAAAATGACAAAGTTCTCAATTTCTTTATATCAGCATAAAATACACCGAAACTACCCGAAACAGTGTTCGGAACATAAATCAAGCCATTCTTGGTTCTTTTGAGTGAAAAAATTTTTTTGAAAATTTTTGAATTTTTTGAACTTTTTCGCAGGTCCGGGGTCATGAAATTTTTCAAAAAAGACCAAGTTCTCATTTTCATTATATGAGCATAAAATACACCGAAACTACCCGAAACACTGTTCGGAGCATAAATCAAGCCATTCTTGGTTGTTTTGGGGAAAAAAAATTTTTTGAAAATTTTTCAATTTTTTGAACTTTTTTGCAGGTCCGGGGTCATGAAATTTTTCAAAAATGACCAAGTTCTCATTTTCATTATATGAGCATAAAATACACTGAAACTACCCGAAACAGTGTTCAGAACATAAATCAAGCCATTCTTGGTTCTTTTGAGTAAAAAAAATTTTTTGAAAATTTTCCAATTTTTTGAACTTTTTTGCAGGTCCGGGGTCATCAAATTTTTCAAAGAAGACCAAGTTCTCATTTTCATTATATGAGCATAAAATACACCGATACTACCCGAAACAGTGTTCGGAACATAAATCAAGCCATTCTTGGTTCTTATGAGTAAAAAAATTTTTTTGAAAATTTTTCATTTTTTTGAACTTTTTCGCAGGGCCGGGGTCATGAAATTTTTCAAAAATGACCAAGTTCTCAATTTCTTTATATCAGCCTAAAATACACCGAAACTACCCGAAACACTGTTCGGAGCATAAATCAAGCCATTCTTGGTTGTTTTGGGGAAAAAAAATTTTTTGAAATTTTTTCAATTTTTTGAACTTTTTTGCAGGTCCGGGGTCGTGAAATTTTTCAAAAATGACCAAGTTCTCATTTTCATTATATGAGCATAAAATACACCGAAACTACCTGAAACAGTGTTCGGAACATAAATCAAGCCATTCTTGGTTCTTTTGAGTAAAAAAAATTTTTTGAAAATTTTCCAATTTTTTCAACTTTTTTGCAGGTCCGGGGTCATGAAATTTTTCAAAAATGACAAAGTTCTCAATTTCTTTATATCAGCATAAAATACACCGAAACTACCCGAAACAGTGTTCGGAACATAAATCAAGCCATTCTTGGTTCTTTTGAGTAAAAAAAAATTTTTGAAAATTTTCCAATTTTTTGAACTTTTTTGCAGGTCCGGGGTCATGAAATTTTTCAAAAATGACAAAGTTCTCAATTTCTTTATATCAGCATAAAATACACCGAAACTACCCGAAACACTGTTCGGAACATAAATCAAGCCATTCTTGGTTCTTATGAGTAAAAAAACTTTTTTGAAAATTTTTCATTTTTTTGAACTTTTTCGCAGGTCCGGGGTCATGAAATTTTTCAAAAATGACCAAGTTCTCATTTTCATTATATGAGCATAAAATACACCGAAACTACCCGAAACAGTGTTCGGAACATAAATCAAGCCATTCTTGGTTCTTTTGAGTAAAAAAAATTTTTTGAAAATTTTCCAATTTTTTGAACTTTTTTGCAGGTCCGGGGTCATGAAATTTTTCAAAAATGACCAAGTTCTCAATTTCTTTATATCAGCATAAAATACACGGAAACTACCCGAAACACTGTTCGGAGCATAAATCAAGCCATTCTTGGTTGTTTTGGGGAAAAAAAATTTTTTTAAAATTTTTCAATTTTTTGAACTTTTTTGCAGGTGCGGGGTCATGAAATTTTTCAAAAATGACCAAGTTCTCATTTTCATTATATGAGCATGAAATACAACGAAACTACCCGAAACAGTGTTCGGAACATAAATCAAGCCATTCTTGGTTCTTTTGAGTAAAAAAAATTTTTGGAAAATTTTCCAATTTTTTGAACTTTTTTGCAGGTCCGGGGTCATGAAATTTTTCAAAAATGGCAAAGTTCTCAATTTCTTTTTATCAGCATAAAATACACCGAAACTACCCGAAACAGTGTTCGGAACATAAATCAAGCTATTCTTGGTTCTTTTGAGTGAAAAAATTTTTTTGAAAATTTTTTAATTTTTTGAACTTTTTCGCAGGTCCGGGGTCATGAAATTTTTCAAAAAAGACCAAGTTCTCATTTTCATTATATGAGCATAAAACACACCGAATCTACCCGAAACAGTGTTCGGAACATAAATCAAGCCATTCTTGGTTCTTTTGAGTAAAAAAAATTTTTTGAAAATTTTCCAATTTTTTGAACTTTTTTGCAGGTCCGGGGTCATGAAATTTTTCAAAAATGGCAAAGTTCTCAATTTCTTTATATCAGCATAAAATACACCGAAACTACCCGAAACAGTGTTCGGAACATGAATCAAGCTATTCTTGGTTCTTTTGAGTGAAAAAATTTTTTTTAAAATTTTTGAATTTTTTGAACTTTTTCCAGGTCCGGGGTCATGAAATTTTTCAAAAAAGACCAAGTTCTCATTTTCATTATATGAGTATAAAATACACCGAAACTACCCGAAACAGTGTTCGGAACATAAATCAAGCCATTCTTGGTTCTTTTGAGTAAAAAAAATTTTTTGAAAATTTTCCAATTTTTTGAACTTTTTTGCACATCCGGGGTCATGAAATTTTTCAAAAGTGACAAAGTTCTCAATTTCTTTATATCAGCATAAAATACACCGAAACTACCCGAAACAGTGTTCGGAACATAAATCAAGCTATTCTTGGTTCTTTTGAGTGAAAAAATTTTTTTGAAAATTTTTGAATTTTTTGAACTTTTTCGCAGGTCCGGGGTCATGAAATTTTTCAAAAAAAGACCAAGTTCTCATTTTCATTATATGAGCATAAAATACACCGAAACTACCCGAAACAGTGTTCGGAACATAAATCAAGCTATTCTTGGTTCTTTTGAGTGAAAAAATTTTTTTGAAAATTTTTGAATTTTTTGAACTTTTTCGCAGGTCCGGGGTCATGAAATTTTTCAAAAAAGACCAAGTTCTCATTTTCATTATATGAGCATAAAATACACCGAAACTACCCGAAACAGTGTTCGGAACATAAATCAAGCCATTCTTGGTTCTTTTGAGTAAAAAAAATTTTTTGAAAATTTTCCAATTTTTTGAACTTTTTTGCAGGTCCGGGGTCATGAAATTTTTCAAAAATGGCAAAGTTCTCAATTTCTTTATATCAGCATAAAATACACCGAAACTACCCGAAACAGTGTTCGGAACATGAATCAAGCTATTCTTGGTTCTTTTGAGTGAAAAAATTTTTTTGAAAATTTTTGAATTTTTTGAACTTTTTCCAGGTCCGGGGTCATGAAATTTTTCAAAAAAGGCAAAGTTCTCATTTTCATTATATGAGTATAAAATACACCGAAACTACCCGAAACGGTGTTCGGAACATAAATCAAGCCATTCTTGGTTCTTTTGAGGAAAAAAAATTTTTTGAAAATTTTCCAATTTTTTGAACTTTTTTGCACATCCGGGGTCATGAAATTTTTCAAAAATGACAAAGTTCTCAATTTCTCTATATCAGCATAAAATACACCGAAACTACCTGAAACAGTGTTTGGAACATAAATCAAGCCATTCTTGGTTGTTTTGGGGAAAAAAAATTTTGTTAAAATTTTTCAATTTTTTGAACTTTTTTGCAGGTCCGGGGTCATGAAATTTTTCAAAAATGACCAAGTTCTCATTTTCATTATATGAGCATAAAATACACCGAAACTACCCGCAACAGTGTTCGGAACATAAATCAAGCCATTCTTGGTTCTTTTGAGTAAAAAAAATTTTTGGAAAATTTTTCAATTTTCTGAACTTTTTTGCAGGTCCGGGGGTCATGAAATTTTTCAAAAATGACCAAGTTCTCATTTTCATTATATGAGCATAAAATACACCGACACTACCCGAAACAGTGTTCGGAATATAAATTAAGCCATTCCTTGTTGTTCCGAGTAAAAAAAAATTTTTGAGAAAATTTATAATTTTTTCAGGTTTTCTCAAGCTTTAGTCTTAAGCGTTCTATGTAATTTTTTTTTAATTTTTTCCAGATATCACTTGAAGGCTCAACCAAATGTCATCAAAGCAATTCTAAAAGGTAATTTCTTAGCATTTTTTGTCTTTTTTAGTAAAAAATAATTTTTGAAAATTTTCCAATTTTTTGAACTTTTTTGCAGGTCCGGGATCATGAAATTTTTCAAAAATGACAAAGTTCTCAATTTCTTTATATGAGCATAAAATACACCGAAACTACCCGAAACAGTGTTCGGAACATAAATCAAGCCATTCTTGGTTCTTTTGAGTAAAAAAAATTTTTTGAAAATTTTCCAATTTTTTGAACTTTTTTGCAGGGCGGGGTCATGAAATTTTTCAAAAATGGCAAAGTTCTCAATTTCTTTATATCAGCATAAAATACACCAAAACTACCTGAAACAGTGTTTGGAACATAAATCAAGCCATTCTTGGTTGTTTTGGGGAAAAAAAATTTTTTTAAAATTTTTCAATTTTTTGAACTTTTTTGCAGGTCCGGGGTCATGAAATTTTTCAAAAATGACCAAGTTCTCATTTTCATTATATGAGCATAAAATACACCGAAACTACCCGAAACAGTGTTCGGAACATAAATCAAGCCATTCTTGGTTCTTTTGAGTAAAAAAAATTTTTTGAAAATTTTCCAATTTTTTGAACTTTTTTGCAGGTCCGGGGTCATGAAATTTTTCAAAAATGACAAAGTTCTCAATTTCTTTATATCAGCCTAAAATACACCGAAACTACCTGAAACACTGTTCGGAGCATAAATCAAGCCATTCTTGGTTCTTATGAGTAAAAAAATTTTTTTGAAAATTTTTCATTTTTTTGAACTTTTTCGCAGGTCCGGGGTCATGAAATTTTTCAAAAATGACCAAGTTCTCAATTTCTTTATATCAGCCTAAAATACACCGAAACTACCCGAAACACTGTTCGGAGCATAAATCAAGCCATTCTTGGTTGTTTTGGGGAAAAAAAATTTTTTGAAAATTTTTCAATTTTTTGAACTTTTTTGCAGGTCCGGGGTCATGAAATTTTTCAAAAATGGCAAAGTTCTCAATTTCTTTATATCAGCATAAAATACACCGAAACTACCCGAAACAGTGTTCGGAACATAAATCAAGCTATTCTTGGTTCTTTTGAGTGAAAAAATTTTTTTTAAAATTTTTGAATTTTTTGAACTTTTTTGCAGGTCCGGGGTCATGAAATTTTTCAAAAAAGACCAAGTTCTCATTTTCATTATATGAGCATAAAATACACCGAAACTACCCGAAACAGTGTTCGGAACATAAATCAAGCCATTCTTGGTTCTTATGAGTAAAAAAAATTTTTTGAAAATTTTTCATTTTTTTGAACTTTTTCGCAGGGCCGGGGTCATGAAATTTTTCAATAATGACCAAGTTCTCAATTTCTTTATATCAGCATAAAATACACCGAAACTACCCGAAACAGTGTTCGGAACATGAATCAAGCTATTCTTGGTTCTTTTGAGTGAAAAAATTTTTTTGAAAATTTTTGAATTTTTTGAACTTTTTCCAGGTCCGGGGTCATGAAATTTTTCAAAAAAGGCAAAGTTCTCATTTTCATTATATGAGTATAAAATACACCGAAACTACCCGAAACGGTGTTCGGAACATAAATCAAGCCATTCTTGGTTCTTTTGAGGAAAAAAAATTTTTTGAAAATTTTCCAATTTTTTGAACTTTTTTGCACATCCGGGGTCATGAAATTTTTCAAAAATGACAAAGTTCTCAATTTCTCTATATCAGCATAAAATACACCGAAACTACCTGAAACAGTGTTTGGAACATAAATCAAGCCATTCTTGGTTGTTTTGGGGAAAAAAAATTTTGTTAAAATTTTTCAATTTTTTGAACTTTTTTGCAGGTCCGGGGTCATGAAATTTTTCAAAAATGACCAAGTTCTCATTTTCATTATATGAGCATAAAATACACCGAAACTACCCGCAACAGTGTTCGGAACATAAATCAAGCCATTCTTGGTTCTTTTGAGTAAAAAAAATTTTTGGAAAATTTTTCAATTTTCTGAACTTTTTTGCAGGTCCGGGGGTCATGAAATTTTTCAAAAATGACCAAGTTCTCATTTTCATTATATGAGCATAAAATACACCGACACTACCCGAAACAGTGTTCGGAATATAAATTAAGCCATTCCTTGTTGTTCCGAGTAAAAAAAAATTTTTGAGAAAATTTATAATTTTTTCAGGTTTTCTCAAGCTTTAGTCTTAAGCGTTCTATGTAATTTTTTTTTAATTTTTTCCAGATATCACTTGAAGGCTCAACCAAATGTCATCAAAGCAATTCTAAAAGGTAATTTCTTAGCATTTTTTGTCTTTTTTAGTAAAAAATAATTTTTGAAAATTTTCCAATTTTTTGAACTTTTTTGCAGGTCCGGGATCATGAAATTTTTCAAAAATGACAAAGTTCTCAATTTCTTTATATGAGCATAAAATACACCGAAACTACCCGAAACAGTGTTCGGAACATAAATCAAGCCATTCTTGGTTCTTTTGAGTAAAAAAAATTTTTTGAAAATTTTCCAATTTTTTGAACTTTTTTGCAGGGCGGGGTCATGAAATTTTTCAAAAATGGCAAAGTTCTCAATTTCTTTATATCAGCATAAAATACACCAAAACTACCTGAAACAGTGTTTGGAACATAAATCAAGCCATTCTTGGTTGTTTTGGGGAAAAAAAATTTTTTTAAAATTTTTCAATTTTTTGAACTTTTTTGCAGGTCCGGGGTCATGAAATTTTTCAAAAATGACCAAGTTCTCATTTTCATTATATGAGCATAAAATACACCGAAACTACCCGAAACAGTGTTCGGAACATAAATCAAGCCATTCTTGGTTCTTTTGAGTAAAAAAAATTTTTTGAAAATTTTCCAATTTTTTGAACTTTTTTGCAGGTCCGGGGTCATGAAATTTTTCAAAAATGACAAAGTTCTCAATTTCTTTATATCAGCCTAAAATACACCGAAACTACCTGAAACACTGTTCGGAGCATAAATCAAGCCATTCTTGGTTCTTATGAGTAAAAAAATTTTTTTGAAAATTTTTCATTTTTTTGAACTTTTTCGCAGGTCCGGGGTCATGAAATTTTTCAAAAATGACCAAGTTCTCAATTTCTTTATATCAGCCTAAAATACACCGAAACTACCCGAAACACTGTTCGGAGCATAAATCAAGCCATTCTTGGTTGTTTTGGGGAAAAAAAATTTTTTGAAAATTTTTCAATTTTTTGAACTTTTTTGCAGGTCCGGGGTCATGAAATTTTTCAAAAATGGCAAAGTTCTCAATTTCTTTATATCAGCATAAAATACACCGAAACTACCCGAAACAGTGTTCGGAACATAAATCAAGCTATTCTTGGTTCTTTTGAGTGAAAAAATTTTTTTTAAAATTTTTGAATTTTTTGAACTTTTTTGCAGGTCCGGGGTCATGAAATTTTTCAAAAAAGACCAAGTTCTCATTTTCATTATATGAGCATAAAATACACCGAAACTACCCGAAACAGTGTTCGGAACATAAATCAAGCCATTCTTGGTTCTTTTGAGTAAAAAAATTTTTTTGAAAATTTTCCAATTTTGTGAACTTTTTTGCAGGTCCGGGGTCATGAAATTTTTCAAAAATGGCAAAGTTCTCAATTTCTTTATATCAGCATAAAATACACCGAAACTACCCGAAACAGTGTTCGGAACATAAATCAAGCTATTCTTGGTTCTTTTGAGTGAAAAAATTTTTTTGAAAATTTTTGAATTTTTTGAACTTTTTCGCAGGTCCGGGGTCATGAAATTTTTCAAAAAAGACCAAGTTCTCATTTTCATTATATGAGCATAAAATACACCGAAACTACCCGAAACAGTGTTCGGAACATAAATCAAGCCATTCTTGGTTCTTTTGAGTAAAAAAAATTTTTTGAAAATTTTCCAATTTTTTGAACTTTTTTGCAGGTCCGGGGTCATGAAATTTTTCAAAAATGACCAAGTTCTCATTTTCATTATATGAGCATAAAATACACCGAAACTACCCGAAACAGTGTTCGGAACATAAATCAAGCCATTCTTGGTTCTTTTGAGTAAAAAAATATTGTTGAAAATTTTCCAATTTTTTGAACTTTTTTGCAGGTCCGGGGTCATGAAATTTTTCAAAAATGACCAAGTTCTCAATTTCTTTATATCAGCATAAAATACACCGAAACTACCCGAAACACTGTTCGGAGCATAAATCAAGCCATTCTTGGTTGTTTTGCGGAAAAAAAAATTTTTGAAAATTTTTCAATTTTTTGAACTTTTTTGCAGGTCCGGGGTCATGAAATTTTTCAAAAATGACCAAGTTCTCATTTTCATTATATGAGCATAAAATACACCGAAACTACCCGAAACAGTGTTCGGAACATAAATCAAGCCATTCTTGGTTCTTATGAGTGAAAAAAATTTTTTGAAAATTTTTCATTTTTTTGAACTTTTTCGCAGGGCCGGGGTCATGAAATTTTTCAAAAATGACCAAGTTCTCAATTTCTTTATATCAGCCTAAAATACACCGAAACTACCTGAAACACTGTTCGGAGCATAAATCAAGCCATTCTTGGTTGTTTTGGGGAAAAAAAATTTTTTGAAAATTTTTCAATTTTTTGAACTTTTTTGCAGGTCCGGGGTCATAAAATTTTTCAAAAATGACCAAGTTCTCATTTTCATTATATCAGCATAAAATACACCGAAACTACCCGAAACACTGTTCGGAGCATAAATCAAGCCATTCTTGGTTGTTTTGCGGAAAAAAAAATTTTTGAAAATTTTTCAATTTTTTGAACTTTTTTGCAGGTCCGGGGTCATGAAATTTTTCAAAAAAGACCAAGTTCTCATTTTCATTATATGAGCATAAAATACACCGAAACTACCCGAAACAGTGTTCGGAACATAAATCAAGCCATTCTTGGTTCTTATGAGTAAAAAAAATTTTTTGAAAATTTTTCATTTTTTTGAACTTTTTCGCAGGGCCGGGGTCATGAAATTTTTCAAAAATGACCAAGTTCTCAATTTCTTTATATCAGCCTAAAATACACCGAAACTACCCGAAACACTGTTCGGAGCATAAATCAAGCCATTCTTGGTTGTTTTGGGGAAAAAAAATTTTTTGAAAATTTTTCAATTTGTTGAACTTTTTTGCAGGTCCGGGGTCATGAAATTTTTCAAAAATGACCAAGTTCTCATTTTCATTATATGAGCATAAAGTACACCGAAACTACCCGAAACAGTGTTCGGAACATAAATCAAGCCATTCTTGGTTCTTTTGAGTAAAAAAATTTTTTGAAAATTTTCCAATTTTTTGAACTTTTTTGCAGGTCCGGGGTCATGAAATTTTTCAAAAATGACAAAGTTCTCAATTTCTTTATATCAGCATAAAATACACCGAAACTACCCGAAACAGTGTTCGGAACATAAATCAAGCCATTCTTGGTTCTTTTGAGTGAAAGATTTTTTTTGAAAATTTTTGAATTTTTTGAACTTTTTCGCAGGTCCGGGGTCATGAAATTTTTCAAAAATGACAAAGTTCTCATTTTCATTATATGAGCATAAAATACACCGAAACTACCCGAAACAGTGTTCGGAACATAAATCAAGCCATTCTTGTTTCTTATCAGTAAAAAAAATTTTTTGAAAATTTTTCAATTTTTTGAACTTTTTTGCAGGTCCGGGGTCATAAAATTTTTCAAAAATGACCAAGTTCTCATTTTCATTATATGAGCATAAAATACACCGAAACTACCCGAAACAGTGTTCGGAATATAAATTAAGCCATTCCTTGTTGTTCCGAGTAAAAAAAAATTTTTGAGAAAATTTATAATTTTTTCAGGTTTTCTCAAGCTTTAGTCTTAAGCGTTCTATGTAATTTTTTTTTAATTTTTTCCAGATATCACTTGAAGGCTCAACCAGATGTCATCAAAGCAATTCTAAAAGGTAATTTCTTAGCATTTTTTGTCTTTTTTAGTAAAAAATAATTTTTGAAAATTTTCCAATTTTGTGAACTTTTTTGCAGGTCCGGGGTCATGAAATTTTTCAAAAATGACCAAGTTCTCAATTTCTTTATATCAGCATAAAATACACCGAAACTACCCGAAACAGTGTTTGGAACATAAATCAAGCCATTCTTGGTTCTTATGAGTAAAAAAATTTTTTTGAAAATTTTTCATTTTTTGATCTTTTTCGCAGGTCCGGGGTCATGAAATTTTTAAAAAATGACCAAGTTCTCAATTTCTTTATATCAGCTTAAAATACACCGAAACTACCCAAAACACTGTTCGGAGCATAAATCAAGCCATTCTTGGTTGTTTTGGGGAAAAAATTTTTTTTCAAAATTTTTCAATTTTTTGAACTTTTTTGCAGGTCCGGGGTCATGAAATTTTTCAAAAATGACCAAGTTCTCATTTTCATTATATGAGCATAAAATACACCGAAACTACCCGAAACAGTGTTCGGAACATAAATCAAGCCATTCTTGGTTCTTATGAGAAAAAAAAAATTTTTGAAAATTTTTCATTTTTTTGAACTTTTTCGCAGGTCCGGGGTCATGAAATTTTTCAAAAATGACCAAGTTCTCATTTTCATTATATGAGCATAAAATACACCGAAACTACCCGAAACAGTGTTCGGAACATAAATCAAGCCATTCTTGGTTCTTTTGAGTAAAAAAATATTTTTGAAAATTTTCCAATTTTTTGAACTTTTTTGCAGGTCCAGGGTCATGAAATTTTTCAAAAATGACCAAGTTCTCAATTTCTTTATATCAGCATAAAATACACCGAAACTACCCGAAACACTGTTCGGAGCATAAATCAAGCCATTCTTGGTTGTTTTGCGGAAAAAAAAATTTTTGAAAATTTTTCAATTTTTTGAACTTTTTTGCAGGTCCGGGGTCATGAAATTTTTCAAAAATGACCAAGTTCTCATTTTCATTATATGAGCATAAAATTCACCGAAACTACCCGAAACAGTGTTCGGAACATAAATCAAGCCATTCTTGGTTCTTATGAGTAAAAAAAAGTTTTTGAAAATTTTTCATTTTTTTGAACTTTTTCGCAGGGCCGGGGTCATGAAATTTTTCAAAAATGACCAAGTTCTCAATTTCTTTATATCAGCCTAAAATACACCGAAACTACCCGAAACTCTGTTCGGAGCATAAATCAAGCCATTCTTGGTTGTTTTGGGGAAAAAAAATTTTTTTAAAATTTTTCAATTTTTTGAACTTTTTTGCAGGTCCGGGGTCATGAAATTTTTCAAAAATGACCAAGTTCTCATTTTCATTATATGAGCATAAAGTACACCGAAACTACCCGAAACAGTGTTCGGAACATAAATCAAGCCATTCTTGGTTCTTATCAGTAAAAAAAATTTTTTGAAAATTTTTCATTTTTTTGAACTTTTTCGCAGGGCCGGGGTCATGAAATTTTTCAAAAATGACCAAGTTCTCAATTTCTTTATATCAGCCTAAAATACACCGAAACTACCTGAAACACTGTTCGGAGCATAAATCAAGCCATTCTTGGTTGTTTTGGGGAAAAAAAAATTTTTGAAAATTTTTCAATTTTTTGAACTTTTTTGCAGGTCCGGGGTCATAAAATTTTTCAAAAATGACCAAGTTCTCATTTTCATTATATGAGCATAAAATACACCGAAACTACCCGAAACAGTGCTCGGAATATAAATTAAGCCATTCCTTGTTGTTCCGAGTAAAAAAAAATTTTTGAGAAAATTTATAATTTTTTCAGGTTTTCTCAAGCTTTAGTCTTAAGCGTTCTATGTAATTTTTTTTTAATTTTTTCCAGATATCACTTGAAGGCTCAACCAGATGTCATCAAAGCAATTCTAAAAGGTAATTTCTTAGCATTTTTTGTCTTTTTTAGTAAAAAATAATTTTTGAAAATTTTCCAATTTTGTGAACTTTTTTGCAGGTCCAGGGTCATGAAATTTTTCAAAAATGACCAAGTTCTCAATTTCTTTATATCAGCATAAAATACACCGAAACTACCCGAAACAGTGTTTGGAACATAAATCAAGCCATTCTTGGTTCTTATGAGTAAAAAAATTTTTTTGAAAATTTTTCATTTTTTGATCTTTTTCGCAGGTCCGGGGTCATGAAATTTTTAAAAAATGACCAAGTTCTCAATTTCTTTATATCAGCTTAAAATACACCGAAACTACCCAAAACACTGTTCGGAGCATAAATCAAGCCATTCTTGGTTGTTTTGGGGAAAAATTTTTTTTTTAAAATTTTTCAATTTTTTGAACTTTTTTGCAGGTCCGGGGTCATGAAATTTTTCAAAAATGACCAAGTTCTCAATTTCTTTATATCAGCATAAAATACACCGAAACTACCCGAAACACTGTTCGAAGCATAAATCAAGCCATTCTTGGTTGTTTTGCGGAAAAAAAAATTTTTGAAAATTTTTCATTTTTTTGAACTTTTTCGCAGGTCCGGGGTCATGAAATTTTTCAAAAATGACCAAGTTCTCATTTTCATTATATGAGCATAAAATTCACCGAAACTACCCGAAACACTGTTCGGAGCATAAATCAAGCCATTCTTGGTTCTTATGAGTAAAAAAAAGTTTTTGAAAATTTTTCATTTTTTTGAACTTTTTCGCAGGGCCGGGGTCATGAAATTTTTCAAAAATGACCAAGTTCTCAATTTCTTTATATCAGCCTAAAATACACCGAAACTACCCGAAACACTGTTCGGAGCATAAATCAAGCCATTCTTGGTTGTTTTGGGGAAAAAAAATTTTTTTAAAATTTTTCAATTTTTTGAACTTTTTTGCAGGTCCGGGGTCATGAAATTTTTCAAAAATGACCAAGTTCTCATTTTCATTATATGAGCATAAAGTACACCGAAACTACCCGAAACAGTGTTCGGAACATAAATCAAGCCATTCTTGGTTCTTATCAGTAAAAAAAATTTTTTGAAAATTTTTCATTTTTTTGAACTTTTTCGCAGGGCCGGGGTCATGAAATTTTTCAAAAATGACCAAGTTCTCAATTTCTTTATATCAGCCTAAAATACACCGAAACTACCTGAAACACTGTTCGGAGCATAAATCAAGCCATTCTTGGTTGTTTTGGGGAAAAAAAATTTTTTGAAAATTTTTCAATTTTTTGAACTTTTTTGCAGGTCCGGGGTCATAAAATTTTTCAAAAATGACCAAGTTCTCATTTTCATTATATGAGCATAAAATACACCGAAACTACCCGAAACAGTGCTCGGAATATAAATTAAGCCATTCCTTGTTGTTCCGAGTAAAAAAAAATTTTTGAGAAAATTTATAATTTTTTCAGGTTTTCTCAAGCTTTAGTCTTAAGCGTTCTATGTAATTTTTTTTTAATTTTTTCCAGATATCACTTGAAGGCTCAACCAGATGTCATCAAAGCAATTCTAAAAGGTAATTTCTTAGCATTTTTTGTCTTTTTTAGTAAAAAATAATTTTTGAAAATTTTCCAATTTTGTGAACTTTTTTGCAGGTCCAGAGTCATGAAATTTTTCAAAAATTACCAAGTTCTCAATTTCTTTATATCAGCATAAAATACACCGAAACTACCCGAAACAGTGTTTGGAACATAAATCAAGCCATTCTTGGTTCTTATGAGTAAAAAAATTTTTTGAAAATTTTTCATTTTTTGATCTTTTTCGCAGGTCCGGGGTCATGAAATTTTTAAAAAATGACCAAGTTCTCAATTTCTTTATATCAGCTTAAAATACACCGAAACTACCCAAAACACTGTTCGGAGCATAAATCAAGCCATTCTTGGTTGTTTTGGGGAAAAAATTTTTTTTTAAAATTTTTCAATTTTTTGAACTTTTTTGCAGGTCCGGGGTCATGAAATTTTTCAAAAATGACCAAGTTCTCATTTTCATTATATGAGCATAAAGTACACCGAAACTACCCGAAACAGTGTTCGGAACATAAATCAAGCCATTCTTGGTTCTTATCAGTAAAAAAAATTTTTTGAAAATTTTTCATTTTTTTGAACTTTTTCGCAGGGCCGGGGTCATGAAATTTTTCAAAAATGACCAAGTTCTCAATTTCTTTATATCAGCCTAAAATACACCGAAACTACCTGAAACACTGTTCGGAGCATAAATCAAGCCATTCTTGGTTGTTTTGGGGAAAAAAAATTTTTTGAAAATTTTTCAATTTTTTGAACTTTTTTGCAGGTCCGGGGTCATAAAATTTTTCAAAAATGACCAAGTTCTCATTTTCATTATATGAGCATAAAATACACCGAAACTACCCGAAACAGTGCTCGGAATATAAATTAAGCCATTCCTTGTTGTTCCGAGTAAAAAAAAATTTTTGAGAAAATTTATAATTTTTTCAGGTTTTCTCAAGCTTTAGTCTTAAGCGTTCTATGTAATTTTTTTTTAATTTTTTCCAGATATCACTTGAAGGCTCAACCAGATGTCATCAAAGCAATTCTAAAAGGTAATTTCTTAGCATTTTTTGTCTTTTTTAGTAAAAAATAATTTTTGAAAATTTTCCAATTTTGTGAACTTTTTTGCAGGTCCAGGGTCATGAAATTTTTCAAAAATGACCAAGTTCTCAATTTCTTTATATCAGCATAAAATACACCGAAACTACCCGAAACAGTGTTTGGAACATAAATCAAGCCATTCTTGGTTCTTATGAGTAAAAAAATTTTTTTGAAAATTTTTCATTTTTTGATCTTTTTCGCAGGTCCGGGGTCATGAAATTTTTAAAAAATGACCAAGTTCTCAATTTCTTTATATCAGCTTAAAATACACCGAAACTACCCAAAACACTGTTCGGAGCATAAATCAAGCCATTCTTGGTTGTTTTGGGGAAAAATTTTTTTTTTAAAATTTTTCAATTTTTTGAACTTTTTTGCAGGTCCGGGGTCATGAAATTTTTCAAAAATGACCAAGTTCTCAATTTCTTTATATCAGCATAAAATACACCGAAACTACCCGAAACACTGTTCGAAGCATAAATCAAGCCATTCTTGGTTGTTTTGCGGAAAAAAAAATTTTTGAAAATTTTTCATTTTTTTGAACTTTTTCGCAGGTCCGGGGTCATGAAATTTTTCAAAAATGACCAAGTTCTCATTTTCATTATATGAGCATAAAATTCACCGAAACTACCCGAAACACTGTTCGGAGCATAAATCAAGCCATTCTTGGTTCTTATGAGTAAAAAAAAGTTTTTGAAAATTTTTCATTTTTTTGAACTTTTTCGCAGGGCCGGGGTCATGAAATTTTTCAAAAATGACCAAGTTCTCAATTTCTTTATATCAGCCTAAAATACACCGAAACTACCCGAAACACTGTTCGGAGCATAAATCAAGCCATTCTTGGTTGTTTTGGGGAAAAAAAATTTTTTTAAAATTTTTCAATTTTTTGAACTTTTTTGCAGGTCCGGGGTCATGAAATTTTTCAAAAATGACCAAGTTCTCATTTTCATTATATGAGCATAAAGTACACCGAAACTACCCGAAACAGTGTTCGGAACATAAATCAAGCCATTCTTGGTTCTTATCAGTAAAAAAAATTTTTTGAAAATTTTTCATTTTTTTGAACTTTTTCGCAGGGCCGGGGTCATGAAATTTTTCAAAAATGACCAAGTTCTCAATTTCTTTATATCAGCCTAAAATACACCGAAACTACCTGAAACACTGTTCGGAGCATAAATCAAGCCATTCTTGGTTGTTTTGGGGAAAAAAAATTTTTTGAAAATTTTTCAATTTTTTGAACTTTTTTGCAGGTCCGGGGTCATAAAATTTTTCAAAAATGACCAAGTTCTCATTTTCATTATATGAGCATAAAATACACCGAAACTACCCGAAACAGTGCTCGGAATATAAATTAAGCCATTCCTTGTTGTTCCGAGTAAAAAAAAATTTTTGAGAAAATTTATAATTTTTTCAGGTTTTCTCAAGCTTTAGTCTTAAGCGTTCTATGTAATTTTTTTTTAATTTTTTCCAGATATCACTTGAAGGCTCAACCAGATGTCATCAAAGCAATTCTAAAAGGTAATTTCTTAGCATTTTTTGTCTTTTTTAGTAAAAAATAATTTTTGAAAATTTTCCAATTTTGTGAACTTTTTTGCAGGTCCAGAGTCATGAAATTTTTCAAAAATTACCAAGTTCTCAATTTCTTTATATCAGCATAAAATACACCGAAACTACCCGAAACAGTGTTTGGAACATAAATCAAGCCATTCTTGGTTCTTATGAGTAAAAAAATTTTTTGAAAATTTTTCATTTTTTGATCTTTTTCGCAGGTCCGGGGTCATGAAATTTTTAAAAAATGACCAAGTTCTCAATTTCTTTATATCAGCTTAAAATACACCGAAACTACCCAAAACACTGTTCGGAGCATAAATCAAGCCATTCTTGGTTGTTTTGGGGAAAAAATTTTTTTTTAAAATTTTTCAATTTTTTGAACTTTTTTGCAGGTCCGGGGTCATGAAATTTTTCAAAAATGACCAAGTTCTCATTTTCATTATATGAGCATAAAGTACACCGAAACTACCCGAAACAGTGTTCGGAACATAAATCAAGCCATTCTTGGTTCTTATCAGTAAAAAAAATTTTTTGAAAATTTTTCATTTTTTTGAACTTTTTCGCAGGGCCGGGGTCATGAAATTTTTCAAAAATGACCAAGTTCTCAATTTCTTTATATCAGCCTAAAATACACCGAAACTACCTGAAACACTGTTCGGAGCATAAATCAAGCCATTCTTGGTTGTTTTGGGGAAAAAAAATTTTTTGAAAATTTTTCAATTTTTTGAACTTTTTTGCAGGTCCGGGGTCATAAAATTTTTCAAAAATGACCAAGTTCTCATTTTCATTATATGAGCATAAAATACACCGAAACTACCCGAAACAGTGCTCGGAATATAAATTAAGCCATTCCTTGTTGTTCCGAGTAAAAAAAAATTTTTGAGAAAATTTATAATTTTTTCAGGTTTTCTCAAGCTTTAGTCTTAAGCGTTCTATGTAATTTTTTTTTAATTTTTTCCAGATATCACTTGAAGGCTCAACCAGATGTCATCAAAGCAATTCTAAAAGGTAATTTCTTAGCATTTTTTGTCTTTTTTAGTAAAAAATAATTTTTGAAAATTTTCCAATTTTGTGAACTTTTTTGCAGGTCCAGGGTCATGAAATTTTTCAAAAATGACCAAGTTCTCAATTTCTTTATATCAGCATAAAATACACCGAAACTACCCGAAACAGTGTTTGGAACATAAATCAAGCCATTCTTGGTTCTTATGAGTAAAAAAATTTTTTTGAAAATTTTTCATTTTTTGATCTTTTTCGCAGGTCCGGGGTCATGAAATTTTTAAAAAATGACCAAGTTCTCAATTTCTTTATATCAGCTTAAAATACACCGAAACTACCCAAAACACTGTTCGGAGCATAAATCAAGCCATTCTTGGTTGTTTTGGGGAAAAATTTTTTTTTTAAAATTTTTCAATTTTTTGAACTTTTTTGCAGGTCCGGGGTCATGAAATTT
Source organism: Rhopilema esculentum (assembly GCF_057945365.1). Lineage (NCBI taxonomy): Eukaryota > Metazoa > Cnidaria > Scyphozoa > Rhizostomeae > Rhizostomatidae > Rhopilema > Rhopilema esculentum. The sequence goes on from NC_142825.1 coordinate 7,121,409, forward strand.
TTCAAAAATGACCAAGTTCTCAATTTCTTTATATCAGCATAAAATACACCGAAACTACCCGAAACACTGTTCGAAGCATAAATCAAGCCATTCTTGGTTGTTTTGCGGAAAAAAAAATTTTTGAAAATTTTTCATTTTTTTGAACTTTTTCGCAGGTCCGGGGTCATGAAATTTTTCAAAAATGACCAAGTTCTCATTTTCATTATATGAGCATAAAATTCACCGAAACTACCCGAAACACTGTTCGGAGCATAAATCAAGCCATTCTTGGTTCTTATGAGTAAAAAAAAGTTTTTGAAAATTTTTCATTTTTTTGAACTTTTTCGCAGGGCCGGGGTCATGAAATTTTTCAAAAATGACCAAGTTCTCAATTTCTTTATATCAGCCTAAAATACACCGAAACTACCCGAAACACTGTTCGGAGCATAAATCAAGCCATTCTTGGTTGTTTTGGGGAAAAAAAATTTTTTTAAAATTTTTCAATTTTTTGAACTTTTTTGCAGGTCCGGGGTCATGAAATTTTTCAAAAATGACCAAGTTCTCATTTTCATTATATGAGCATAAAGTACACCGAAACTACCCGAAACAGTGTTCGGAACATAAATCAAGCCATTCTTGGTTCTTATCAGTAAAAAAAATTTTTTGAAAATTTTTCATTTTTTTGAACTTTTTCGCAGGGCCGGGGTCATGAAATTTTTCAAAAATGACCAAGTTCTCAATTTCTTTATATCAGCCTAAAATACACCGAAACTACCTGAAACACTGTTCGGAGCATAAATCAAGCCATTCTTGGTTGTTTTGGGGAAAAAAAATTTTTTGAAAATTTTTCAATTTTTTGAACTTTTTTGCAGGTCCGGGGTCATAAAATTTTTCAAAAATGACCAAGTTCTCATTTTCATTATATGAGCATAAAATACACCGAAACTACCCGAAACAGTGCTCGGAATATAAATTAAGCCATTCCTTGTTGTTCCGAGTAAAAAAAAATTTTTGAGAAAATTTATAATTTTTTCAGGTTTTCTCAAGCTTTAGTCTTAAGCGTTCTATGTAATTTTTTTTTAATTTTTTCCAGATATCACTTGAAGGCTCAACCAGATGTCATCAAAGCAATTCTAAAAGGTAATTTCTTAGCATTTTTTGTCTTTTTTAGTAAAAAATAATTTTTGAAAATTTTCCAATTTTGTGAACTTTTTTGCAGGTCCAGAGTCATGAAATTTTTCAAAAATTACCAAGTTCTCAATTTCTTTATATCAGCATAAAATACACCGAAACTACCCGAAACAGTGTTTGGAACATAAATCAAGCCATTCTTGGTTCTTATGAGTAAAAAAATTTTTTGAAAATTTTTCATTTTTTGATCTTTTTCGCAGGTCCGGGGTCATGAAATTTTTAAAAAATGACCAAGTTCTCAATTTCTTTATATCAGCTTAAAATACACCGAAACTACCCAAAACACTGTTCGGAGCATAAATCAAGCCATTCTTGGTTGTTTTGGGGAAAAAATTTTTTTTGAAAATTTTTCAATTTTTTGAACTTTTTTGCAGGTCCGGGGTCATGAAATTTTTCAAAAATGACCAAGTTCTCATTTTCATTATATGAGCATAAAGTACACCGAAACTACCCGAAACAGTGTTCGGAACATAAATCAAGCCATTCTTGGTTCTTATCAGTAAAAAAAATTTTTTGAAAATTTTTCATTTTTTTGAACTTTTTCGCAGGGCCGGGGTCATGAAATTTTTCAAAAATGACCAAGTTCTCAATTTCTTTATATCAGCCTAAAATACACCGAAACTACCTGAAACACTGTTCGGAGCATAAATCAAGCCATTCTTGGTTGTTTTGGGGAAAAAAAAATTTTTGAAAATTTTTCAATTTTTTGAACTTTTTTGCAGGTCCGGGGTCATAAAATTTTTCAAAAATGACCAAGTTCTCATTTTCATTATATGAGCATAAAATACACCGAAACTACCCGAAACAGTGCTCGGAATATAAATTAAGCCATTCCTTGTTGTTCCGAGTAAAAAAAAAATTTTGAGAAAATTTATAATTTTTTCAGGTTTTCTCAAGCTTTAGTCTTAAGCGTTCTATGTAATTTTTTTTTAATTTTTTCCAGATATCACTTGAAGGCTCAACCAGATGTCATCAAAGCAATTCTAAAAGGTAATTTCTTAGCATTTTTTGTCTTTTTTAGTAAAAAATAATTTTTGAAAATTTTCCAATTTTGTGAACTTTTTTGCAGGTCCAGGGTCATGAAATTTTTCAAAAATGACCAAGTTCTCAATTTCTTTATATCAGCATAAAATACACCGAAACTACCCGAAACAGTGTTTGGAACATAAATCAAGCCATTCTTGGTTCTTATGAGTAAAAAAATTTTTTTGAAAATTTTTCATTTTTTGATCTTTTTCGCAGGTCCGGGGTCATGAAATTTTTAAAAAATGACCAAGTTCTCAATTTCTTTATATCAGCTTAAAATACACCGAAACTACCCAAAACACTGTTCGGAGCATAAATCAAGCCATTCTTGGTTGTTTTGGGGAAAAATTTTTTTTTTAAAATTTTTCAATTTTTTGAACTTTTTTGCAGGTCCGGGGTCATGAAATTTTTCAAAAATGACCAAGTTCTCAATTTCTTTATATCTGCATAAAATACACCAAAACTACCCGAAACAGTGTTCGGAACATAAATCAAGCAAATCTTGGTTCTTATGAGTAAAAAAAATTTTTTGAAAATTTATCATTTTTTTGAACTTTTTCGCAGGTCCGGGGTCATGAAATTTTTCAAAAATGACCAAGTTCTCAATTTCTTTATATCAGCCTAAAATACACCGAAACTACCCGAAACACTGTTCGGAACATAAATCAAGCAAATCTTGGTTCTTATGAGTAAAAAAAATTTTTTGAAAATTTTTCATTTTTTTGAACTTTTTCGCAGGTCCGGGGTCATGAAATTTTTCAAAAATGACCAAGTTCTCAATTTCTTTATATCAGCCTAAAATACACCGAAACTACCCGAAACACTGTTCGGAGCATAAATCAAGCCATTCTTGGTTGTTTTGGGGAAAAAAAAATTTTTGAAAATTTTTCAATTTTTTGAACTTTTTTGCAGGTCCGGGGTCATGAAATTTTTCAAAAATGACCAAGTTCTCATTTTCATTATATGAGCATAAAATACACCGAAACTACCCGAAACAGTGTTCGGAACATAAATCAAGCCATTCTTGGTTCTTATGAGAAAAAAAAATTTTTTGAAAATTTTTCATTTTTTTGAACTTTTTCGCAGGTCCGGGGTCATGAAATTTTTCAAAAATGACCAAGTTCTCATTTTCATTATATGAGCATAAAATACACCGAAACTACCCGAAACAGTGTTCGGAACATAAATCAAGCCATTCTTGGTTCTTTTGAGTAAAAAAATATTTTTGAAAATTTTCCAATTTTTTGAACTTTTTTGCAGGTCCGGGGTCATGAAATTTTTCAAAAATGACCAAGTTCTCAATTTCTTTATATCAGCATAAAATACACCGAAACTACCCGAAACACTGTTCGGAACATAAATCAAGCCATTCTTGGTTCTTATGAGTAAAAAAAATTTTTTGAAAATTTTTCATTTTTTTGAACTTTTTCGCAGGGCCGGGGTCATGAAATTTTTCAAAAATGACCAAGTTCTCAATTTCTTTATATCAGCCTAAAATACACCGAAACTACCCGAAACACTGTTCGGAGCATAAATCAAGCCATTCTTGGTTGTTTTGGGGAAAAAAAATTTTTTGAAAATTTTTCAATTTTTTGAACTTTTTTGCAGGTCCAGGGTCATGAAATTTTTCAAAAATGACCAAGTTCTCAATTTCTTTATATCAGCATAAAATACACCGAAACTACCCGAAACAGTGTTTGGAACATAAATCAAGCCATTCTTGGTTCTTATGAGTAAAAAAATTTTTTTGAAAATTTTTCATTTTTTGATCTTTTTCGCAGGTCCGGGGTCATGAAATTTTTAAAAAATGACCAAGTTCTCAATTTCTTTATATCAGCTTAAAATACACCGAAACTACCCAAAACACTGTTCGGAGCATAAATCAAGCCATTCTTGGTTGTTTTGGGGAAAAAATTTTTTTGAAAATTTTTGAATTTTTTGAACTTTTTCGCAGGTCCGGGGTCATGAAATTTTTCAAAAATGACCAAGTTCTCATTTTCATTATATGAGCATAAAATACACCGAAACTACCCGAAACAGTGTTCGGAACATAAATCAAGCCATTCTTGGTTCTTTTGAGTAAAAAAATATTTTTGAAAATTTTCCAATTTTTTGAACTTTTTTGCAGGTCCGGGGTCATGAAATTTTTCAAAAATGACCAAGTTCTCAATTTCTTTATATCAGCATAAAATACACCGAAACTACCCGAAACACTGTTCGGAACATAAATCAAGCCATTCTTGGTTCTTATGAGTAAAAAAAATTTTTTGAAAATTTTTCATTTTTTTGAACTTTTTCGCAGGGCCGGGGTCATGAAATTTTTCAAAAATGACCAAGTTCTCAATTTCTTTATATCAGCCTAAAATACACCGAAACTACCCGAAACACTGTTCGGAGCATAAATCAAGCCATTCTTGGTTGTTTTGAGGAAAAAAAATTTTTTGAAAATTTTTCAATTTTTTGAACTTTTTTGCAGGTCCAGGGTCATGAAATTTTTCAAAAATGACCAAGTTCTCAATTTCTTTATATCAGCATAAAATACACCGAAACTACCCGAAACACTGTTCGGAGCATAAATCAAGCCATTCTTGGTTGTTTTGGGGAAAAAAAATTTTTTGAAAATTTTTCAATTTTTTGAACTTTTTCGCAGGTCCGGGGTCATGAAATTTTTCAAAAAAGACCAAGTTCTCATTTTCATTATATGAGCATAAAATACACCGAAACTACCGGAAACAGTGTTCGGAACATAAATCAAGCCATTCTTGGTTCTTTTGAGTAAAAAAAATTTTTTGAACTTTTTTGCAGGTCCGGGGTCATGAAATTTTTCAAAAAAGACCAAGTTCTCAATTTCTTTATATCAGCATAAAATACACCGAAACTACCCGAAACACTGTTCGGAGCATAAATCAAGCCATTCTTGGTTGTTTTGCGGAAAAAAAAATTTTTGAAAATTTTCCAATTTTTTGAACTTTTTTGCAGGTCCGGGGTCATGAAATTTTTCAAAAATGACCAAGTTCTCATTTTCATTATATGAGCATAAAATACACCGAAACTACCCGAAACAGTGTTCGGAACATAAATCAAGCCATTCTTGGTTCTTATGAGTAAAAAAAATTTTTTGAAAATTTTTCATTTTTTTGAACTTTTTCGCAGGGCCGGGGTCATGAAATTTTTCAAAAATGACCAAGTTCTCAATTTCTTTATATCAGCCTAAAATACACCGAAACTACCCGAAACACTGTTCGGAGCATAAATCAAGCCATTTTTGGTTGTTTTGGGGAAAAAAAATTTTTTGAAAATTTTTCAATTTTTTGAACTTTTTTGCAGGTCCGGGGTCATGAAATTTTTCAAAAATGACCAAGTTCTCATTTTCATTATATGAGCATAAAGTACACCGAAACTACCCGAAACAGTGTTCGGAACATAAATCAAGCCATTCTTGGTTCTTATCAGTAAAAAAAATTTTTTGAAAATTTTTCATTTTTTTGAACTTTTTCGCAGGGCCGGGGTCATGAAATTTTTCAAAAATGACCAAGTTCTCAATTTCTTTATATCAGCCTAAAATACACCGAAACTACCTGAAACACTGTTCGGAGCATAAATCAAGCCATTCTTGGTTCTTATGAGTAAAAAAATTTTTTTGAAAATTTTTCATTTTTTGATCTTTTTCGCAGGTCCGGGGTCATGAAATTTTTAAAAAATGACCAAGTTCTCAATTTCTTTATATCAGCTTAAAATACACCGAAACTACCCAAAACACTGTTCGGAGCATAAATCAAGCCATTCTTGGTTGTTTTGGGGAAAAAATTTTTTTTGAAAATTTTTCAATTTTTTGAACTTTTTTGCAGGTCCGGGGTCATGAAATTTTTCAAAAATGACCAAGTTCTCAATTTCTTTATATCAGCATAAAATACACCGAAACTACCCGAAACAGTGTTCGGAACATAAATCAAGCCATTCTTGGTTCTTTTAAGTGAAAAAATTTTTTTTGAAAATTTTTGAATTTTTTGAACTTTTTCGCAGGTCCGGGGTCATGAAATTTTTCAAAAAAGACCAAGTTCTCATTTTCATTATATGAGCATAAAATACACCGAAACTACCGGAAACAGTGTTCGGAACATAAATCAAGCCATTCTTGGTTCTTTTGAGTAAAAGAATTTTTTGAACTTTTTTGCAGGTCCGGGGTCATGAAATTTTTCAAAAATGACCAAGTTCTCAATTTCTTTATATCAGCATAAAATACACCAAAACTACCCGAAACAGTGTTCTAAACATAAATCAAGCCATTCTTGGTTCTTATGAGTAAAAAAAATTTTTTGAAAATTTTTCATTTTTTTGAACTTTTTCGCAGGTCCGGGGTCATGAAATTTTTCAAAAATGACCAAGTTCTCAATTTCTTTATATCAGCCTAAAATACACCGAAACTACCCGAAACACTGTTCGGAGCATAAATCAAGCCATTCTTGGTTGTTTTGGGGAAAAAAAAATTTTTGAAAATTTTTCAATTTTTTGAACTTTTTTGCAGGTCCGGGGTCATGAAATTTTTCAAAAATGACCAAGTTCTCATTTTCATTATATGAGCATAAAATACACCGAAACTACCCGAAACAGTGTTCGGAACATAAATCAAGCCATTCTTGGTTCTTTTGAGTAAAAAAAATTTTTTGAAAATTTTCCAATTTTTTGAACTTTTTTGCAGGTCCGGGGTCATGAAATTTTTCAAAAATGACAAAGTTCTCAATTTCTTTATATCAGCCTAAAATACACCGAAACTACCTGAAACACTGTTCGGAGCATAAATCAAGCCATTCTTGGTTGTTTTGGGGAAAAAAAATTTTTTGAAAATTTTTCAATTTTTTGAACTTTTTTGCAGGTCTGGGGTCATGAAATTTTTCAAAAATGACCAAGTTCTCATTTTCATTATATGAGCATAAAATACACCGAAACTACCCAAAACAGTGTTCGGAACATAAATCAAGCCATTCTTGGTTCTTATGAGTAAAAAAAATTTTTTGAAAATTTTTCATTTTTTTGAACTTTTTCGCAGGGCCGGGGTCATGAAATTTTTCAATAATGACCAAGTTCTCAATTTCTTTATATCAGCCTAAAATACACCGAAACTACCCGAAACACTGTTCGGAGCATAAATCAAGCCATTCTTGGTTGTTTTGGGGAAAAAAAATTTTTTGAAAGTTTTTCAATTTTTTGAACTTTTTTGCAGGTCCGGGGTCATATAATTTTTCAAAAATGACCAAGTTCTCATTTTCATTATATGAGCATAAAGTACACCGAAACTACCCGAAACAGTGTTCGGAACATAAATCAAGCCATTCTTGGTTCTTTTGAGTAAAAAAAATTTTTTGAAAATTTTCCAATTTTTTGAACTTTTTTGCAGGTCCGGGGTCATGAAATTTTTCAAAAATGACAAAGTTCTCAATTTCTTTATATCAGCATAAAATACACCGAAACTACCCGAAATAGTGTTCGGAACATAAATCAAGCCATTCTTGGTTCTTTTGAGTAAAAAAAATTTTTGGAAAATTTTTCAATTTTCTGAACTTTTTTGCAGGTCCGGGGTCATGAAATTTTTCAAAAATGACCAAGTTCTCATTTTCATTATATGAGCATAAAATACACCGAAACTACCCGAAACAGTGTTCGGAATATAAATTAAGCCAGTCCTTGTTGTTCCGAGTAAAAAAAAATTTTTGAGAAAATTTATAATTTTTTCAGGTTTTCTCAAGCTTTAGTCTTAAGCGTTCTATGTAATTTTTTTTTAATTTTTTCCAGATATCACTTGAAGGCTCAACCAAATGTCATCAAAGCAATTCTAAAAGGTAATTTCTTAGCATTTTTTGTCTTTTTTAGTAAAAAATAATTTTTGAAAATTTTCCAATTTTGTGAACTTTTTTGCAGGTCCGGGGTCATGATATTTTTCAAAAATGACCAAGTTCTCAATTTCTTTATATCAGCATAAAATACACGGAAACTACCCGAAACAGTGTTCGGAACATAAATCAAGCCATTCTTGGTTCTTATGAGTAAAAAAAATTTTTTGAAAATTTTTCATTTTTTTGAACTTTTTCGCAGGTCCGGGGTCATGAAATTTTTCAAAAATGACCAAGTTCTCAATTTCTTTATATCAGCCTAAAATACACCGAAACGACCCGAAACACTGTTCGGAGCATAAATCAATCCATTCTTGGTTGTTTTGGGGAAAAAATTTTTTTTCAAAATTTTTCCATTTTTTGAACTTTTTTGCAGGTCCGGGGTCATAAAATTTTTCAAAAATGACCAAGTTCTCATTTTCATTATATGAGCATAAAATACACCGAAACTACCCGAAACAGTGTTCGGAACATAAATCAAGCCATTCTTGGTTCTTATGAGTCAAAAAAAATTTTTGAAAATTTTTCATTTTTTTGAACTTTTTCGCAGGTCCGGGGTCATGAAATTTTTCAAAAATGACCAAGTTCTCAATTTCTTTATATCAGCCTAAAATACACCGAAACTACCCGAAACACTGTTCGGAGCATAAATCAAGCCATTCTTGGTTGTTTTGGGGAAAAAAAATTTTTTGAAAATTTTTCAATTTTTTGAACTTTTTTGCAGGTCCGGGGTCATAAAATTTTTCAAAAATGACCAAGTTCTCATTTTCATTATATGAGCATAAAATACACCGAAACTACCCGAAACAGTGTTCGGAACATAAATCAAGCCATTCTTGGTTCTTTTGAGTAAAAAAAAATTTTTTGAAAATTTTTCATTTTTTTGAACTTTTTCGCAGGTCCGGGGTCATGAAATTTTTCAAAAATGACCAAGTTCTCAATTTCTTTATATCAGCCTAAAATACACCGAAACTACCCGAAACACTGTTCGGAGCATAAATCAAGCCATTCTTGGTTGTTTTGGGGAAAAAAAATTTTTTGAAAATTTTTCAATTTTTTGAACTTTTTTGCAGGTCCGGGGTCATGAAATTTTTCAAAAATGACCAAGTTCTCATTTTCATTATATGAGCATAAAATACACCGAAACTACCCGAAACAGTGTTCGGAACATAAATCAAGCCATTCCTGGTTCTTTTGAGTAAAAAAAATTTTTTGAAAATTTTCCAATTTTTTGAACTTTTTTGCAGGTCCGGGGTCATGAAATTTTTCAAAAATGACAAAGTTCTCAATTTCTTTATATCAGCCTAAAATACACCGAAACTACCCGAAACACTGTTCGGAGCATAAATCAAGCCATTCTTGGTTGTTTTGGGGAAAAAAAATTTTTTGAAAATTTTTCAATTTTTTGAACTTTTTTGCAGGTCCGGGGTCATGAAATTTTTCAAAAATGACCAAGTTCTCATTTTCATTATATGAGCATAAAATACACCGAAACTACCCGAAACAGTGTTCGGAACATAAATCAAGCCATTCTTGGTTCTTTTGAGTAAAAAAAAATTTTTTGATAATTTTTCATTTTTTTGAACTTTTTCGCAGGTCCGGGGTCATGAAATTTTTCAAAAATGACCAAGTTCTCAATTTCTTTATATCAGCCTAAAATAAACCGAAACTACCCGAAACATTGTTCGGAGCATAAATCAAGCCATTCTTGGTTGTTTTGGAGAAAAAAAATTTTTTGAAAATTTTTCAATTTTTTGAACTTTTTTGCAGGTCCGGGGTCATGAAATTTTTCAAAAATGACCAAGTTCTCATTTTCATTATATGAGCATAAAATACACCGAAACTACCCGAAACAGTGTTCGGAACATAAATCAAGCCATTCCTGGTTCTTTTGAGTAAAAAAAATTTTTTGAAAATTTTCCAATTTTTTGAACTTTTTTGCAGGTCCGGGGTCATGAAATTTTTCAAAAATGACAAAGTTCTCAATTTCTTTATATCAGCATAAAATACACCGAAACTACCCGAAACAGTGTTCGGAACATAAATCAAGCCATTCTTGGTTCTTTTGAGTGAAAAAATTTTTTTGAAAATTTTTGAATTTTTTGAACTTTTTCGCAGGTCCGGGGTCATGAAATTTTTCTAAAAAGACCAAGTTCTCATTTTCATTATATGAGCATAAAATACACCGAAACTACCCGAAACACTGTTCGGAGCATAAATCAAGCCATTCTTGGTTGTTTTGGGGAAAAAAAAATTTTTGAAAATTTTTCAATTTTTTGAACTTTTTTGCAGGTCCGGGGTCATGAAATTTTTCAAAAATGACCAAGTTCTCATTTTAATTATATGAGCATAAAATACACCGAAACTACCCGAAACAGTGTTCGGAACATAAATCAAGCCATTCTTGGTTCTTTTGAGTAAAAAAAAATTTTTGAAAATTTTTCATTTTTTTGAACTTTTTCGCAGGTCCGGGGTCATGAAATTTTTCAAAAATGACCAAGTTCTCAATTTCTTTATATCAGCCTAAAATACACCGAAACTACCCGAAACACTGTTCGGAGCATAAATCAAGCCATTCTTGGTTGTTTTGGGGAAAAAAATTTTTTTGAAAATTTTTCAATTTTTTGAACTTTTTTGCAGGTCCGGGGTCATGAAATTTTTCAAAAATGACCAAGTTCTCATTTTTATTATATGAGCATAAAATACACCGAAACTACCCGAAACAGTGTTCGGAACATAAATCAAGCCATTCCTGGTTCTTTTGAGTAAAAAAAATTTTTTGAAAATTTTTCATTTTTTTGAACTTTTTTGCAGGTCCGGGGTCATGAAATTTTTCAAAAATGACCAAGTTCTCAATTTCTTTATATCAGCATAAAATACACCGAAACTACCCGAAACAGTGTTTGGAACATAAATCAAGCCATTCTTGGTTCTTTTGAGTGAAAAAATTTTTTTGAAAATTTTTGAATTTTTTGAACTTTTTCGCAGGTCCGGGGTCATGAAATTTTTCAAAAAAGACCAAGTTCTCATTTTCATTATATGAGCATAAAATTCACCGAAACTACCCGAAACACTGTTCGGAGCATAAATCAAGCCATTCTTGGTTGTTTTGGGGAAAAAAAATTTTTTGAAAATTTTTCAATTTTTTGAACTTTTTTGCAGATCCGGGGTCATGAAATTTTTCAAAAATGACCAAGTTCTCATTTTAATTATATGAGCATAAAATACACCGAAACTACCCGAAACAGTGTTCGGAACATAAATCAAGCCATTCTTGGTTCTTTTGAGTAAAAAAAAATTTTTGAAAATTTTTCATTTTTTTGAACTTTTTCGCAGGTCCGGGGTCATGAAATTTTTCAAAAATGACCAAGTTCTCAATTTCTTTATATCAGCCTAAAATACACCGAAACTACCCGAAACACTGTTCGGAGCATAAATCAAGCCATTCTTGGTTGTTTTGGGGAAAAAAATTTTTTTGAAAATTTTTCAATTTTTTGAACTTTTTTGCAGGTCCGGGGTCATGAAATTTTTCAAAAATGACCAAGTTCTCATTTTCATTATATGAGCATAAAATACACCGAAACTACCCGAAACAGTGTTCGGAACATAAATCAAGCCATTCCTGGTTCTTTTGAGTAAAAAAAATTTTTTGAAAATTTTTCATTTTTTTGAACTTTTTTGCAGGTCCGGGGTCATGAAATTTTTCAAAAATGACCAAGTTCTCAATTTCTTTATATCAGCATAAAATACACCGAAACTACCCGAAACAGTGTTCGGAACATAAATCAAGCCATTCTTGGTTCTTTTGAGTGAAAAAATTTTTTTGAAAATTTTTGAATTTTTTGAACTTTTTCGCAGGTCCGGGGTCATGAAATTTTTCAAAAAAGACCAAGTTCTCATTTTCATTATATGAGCATAAAATTCACCGAAACTACCCGAAACACTGTTCGGAGCATAAATCAAGCCATTCTTGGTTGTTTTGGGGAAAAAAAATTTTTTGAAAATTTTTCAATTTTTTGAACTTTTTTGCAGGTCCGGGGTCATGAAATTTTTCAAAAATGACCAAGTTCTCATTTTCATTATATGAGCATAAAATACACCGAAACTACCCGAAACAGTGTTCGGAACATAAATCAAGCCATTCTTGGTTCTTTTGAGTAAAAAAAATTTTTTGAAAATTTTCCAATTTTTTGAACTTTTTTGCAGGTCCGGGGTCATGAAATTTTTCAAAAATGACCAAGTTGTCAATTTCTTTATATCAGCCTAAAATACACCGAAACTACCCGAAACACTGTTCGGAGCATAAATCAAGCCATTCTTGGTTGTTTTGCGGAAAAAAAATTTTTTGAAAATTTTTCAATTTTTTGAACTTTTTTGCAGGTCCGGCGTCATGAAATTTTTCAAAAATGACCAAGTTCTCATTTTCATTATATGAGCATAAAATACACCGAAACTACCCGAAACAGTGTTCGGAACATAAATCAAGCCATTCCTGGTTCTTTTGAGTAAAAAAAATTTTTTGAAAATTTTCCAATTTTTTGAACTTTTTTGCAGGTCCGGGGTCATGAAATTTTTCAAAAATGACAAAGTTCTCAATTTCTTTATATCAGCATAAAATACACCGAAACTACCCGAAACAGTGTTCGGAACATAAATCAAGCCATTCTTGGTTCTTTTGAGTGAAAAAATTTTTTTGAAAATTTTTCATTTTTTTGAACTTTTTCGCAGGTCCGGGGTCATGAAATTTTTCAAAAATGACCAAGTTCTCAATTTCTTTATATCAGCCTAAAATACACCGAAACTACCCGAAACACTGTTCGGAGCATAAATCAAGCCATTCTTGGTTGTTTTGGGGAAAAAAAATTTTTTGAAAATTTTTCAATTTTTTGAACTTTTTTGCAGGTCCGGGGTCATGAAATTTTTCAAAAATGACCAAGTTCTCATTTTCATTATATGAGCATAAAATACACCGAAACTACCCGAAACAGTGTTCGGAACATAAATCAAGCCATTCCTGGTTCTTTTGAGTAAAAAAAATTTTTTGAAAATTTTCCAATTTTTTGAACTTTTTTGCAGGTCCGGGGTCATGAAATTTTTCAAAAATGACGAAGTTCTCAATTTCTTTATATCAGCATAAAATACACCGAAACTACCCGAAACACTGTTCGGAGCATAAATCAAGCCATTCTTGGTTCTTTTCAGTGAAAAAAATTTTTTGAAAATTTTTGAATTTTTTGAACTTTTTCGCAGGTCCGGGGTCATGAAGTTTTTCTAAAAAGACCAAGTTCTCATTTTCATTATATGAGCATAAAATACACCGAAACTACCCGAAACACTGTTCGGAGCATAAATCAAGCCATTCTTGGTTGTTTTGGGGAAAAAAAAATTTTTGAAAATTTTTCAATTTTTTGAACTTTTTTGCAGGTCCGGGGTCATGAAATTTTTCAAAAATGACCAAGTTCTCATTTTAATTATATGAGCATAAAATACACCGAAACTACCCGAAACAGTGTTCGGAACATAAATCAAGCCATTCTTGGTTCTTTTGAGTAAAAAAAAATTTTTGAAAATTTTTCATTTTTTTGAACTTTTTCGCAGGTCCGGGGTCATGAAATTTTTCAAAAATGACCAAGTTCTCAATTTCTTTATATCAGCCTAAAATACACCGAAACTACCCGAAACACTGTTCGGAGCATAAATCAAGCCATTCTTGGTTGTTTTGGGGAAAAAAATTTTTTTGAAAATTTTTCAATTTTTTGAACTTTTTTGCAGGTCCGGGGTCATGAAATTTTTCAAAAATGACCAAGTTCTCATTTTCATTATATGAGCATAAAATACACCCAAACTACCCGAAACAGTGTTCGGAACATAAATCAAGCCATTCCTGGTTCTTTTGAGTAAAAAAAATTTTTTGAAAATTTTTCATTTTTTTGAACTTTTTTGCAGGTCCGGGGTCATGAAATTTTTCAAAAATGACCAAGTTCTCAATTTCTTTATATCAGCATAAAATACACCGAAACTACCCGAAACAGTGTTCCGAACATAAATCAAGCCATTCTTGGTTCTTTTGAGTGAAAAAATTTTTTTGAAAATTTTTGAATTTTTTGAACTTTTTCGCAGGTCCGGGGTCATGAAATTTTTCAAAAAAGACCAAGTTCTCATTTTCATTATATGAGCATAAAATTCACCGAAACTACCCGAAACACTGTTCGGAGCATAAATCAAGCCATTCTTGGTTGTTTTGGGGAAAAAAAATTTTTTGAAAATTTTTCAATTTTTTGAACTTTTTTGCAGGTCCGGGGTCATGAAATTTTTCAAAAATGACCAAGTTCTCATTTTCATTATATGAGCATAAAATACACCGAAACTACCCGAAACAGTGTTCGGAACATAAATCAAGCCATTCTTGGTTCTTTTGAGTAAAAAAAAATTTTTGAAAATTTTCCAATTTTTTGAACTTTTTTGCAGGTCCGGGGTCATGAAATTTTTCAAAAATGACCAAGTTCTCAATTTCTTTTATATCAGCCTAAAATACACCGAAACTACCCGAAACAGTGTTCGGAACATAAATCAAGCCATTCTTGGTTCTTATGAGTAAAAAAAATTTTTTGAAAATTTTTCATTTTTTTGAACTTTTTTGCAGGTCCGGGGTCATGAAATTTTTCAAAAATGACCAAGTTCTCAATTTCTTTATATCAGCCTAAAATACACCGAAACTACCCGAAACACTGTTCGGAGCATAAATCAAGCCATTCTTGGTTGTTTTGGGGGAAAAAAATTTTTTGAAAATTTTTCAATTTTTTGAACTTTTTTGCAGGTCCGGGGTCATGAAATTTTTCAAAAATGACCAAGTTCTCATTTTCATTATATGAGCATAAAATACACCGAAACTACCCGAAACAGTGTTCGGAACATAAATCAAGCCATTCCTGGTTCTTTTGAGTAAAAAAAATTTTTTGAAAATTTTCCAATTTTTTGAACTTTTTTGCAGGTCCGGGGTCATGAAATTTTTCAAAAATGACAAAGTTCTCAATTTCTTTATATCAGCATAAAATACACCGAAACTACCCAAAACACTGTTCGGAGCATAAATCAAGCCATTCTTGGTTCTTTTCAGTGAAAAAAATTTTTTGAAAATTTTTGAATTTTTTGAACTTTTTCGCAGGTCCGGGGTCATGAAGTTTTTCTAAAAAGACCAAGTTCTCATTTTCATTATATGAGCATAAAATACACCGAAACTACCCGAAACACTGTTCGGAGCATAAATCAAGCCATTCTTGGTTGTTTTGGGGAAAAAAAAATTTTTGAAAATTTTTCAATTTTTTGAACTTTTTTGCAGGTCCGGGGTCATGAAATTTTTCAAAAATGACCAAGTTCTCATTTTAATTATATGAGCATAAAATACACCGAAACTACCCGAAACAGTGTTCGGAACATAAATCAAGCCATTCTTGGTTCTTTTGAGTAAAAAAAAATTTTTGAAAATTTTTCATTTTTTTGAACTTTTTCGCAGGTCCGGGGTCATGAAATTTTTCAAAAATGACCAAGTTCTCAATTTCTTTATATCAGCCTAAAATACACCGAAACTACCCGAAACACTGTTCGGAGCATAAATCAAGCCATTCTTGGTTGTTTTGGGGAAAAAAATTTTTTTGAAAATTTTTCAATTTTTTGAACTTTTTTGCAGGTCCGGGGTCATGAAATTTTTCAAAAATGACCAAGTTCTCATTTTCATTATATGAGCATAAAATACACCGAAACTACCCGAAACAGTGTTCGGAACATAAATCAAGCCATTCCTGGTTCTTTTGAGTAAAAAAAATTTTTTGAAAATTTTCCAATTTTTTGAACTTTTTTGCAGGTCCGGGGTCATGAAATTTTTCAAAAATGACAAAGTTCTCAATTTCTTTATATCAGCATGAAATACACCGAAACTACCCGAAACAGTGTTCGGAACATAAATCAAGCCATTCTTGGTTCTTTTGAGTGAAAAAATTTTTTTGAAAATTTTTGAATTTTTTGAACTTTTTCGCAGGTCCGGGGTCATGAAATTTTTCAAAAATGACCAAGTTCTCATTTTCATTATATGAGCATAAAATACACCGAAACTACCCGAAACAGTGTTCGGAACATAAATCAAGCCATTCTTGGTTCTTTTGAGTAAAAAAAATTTTTTGAAAATTTTCCAATTTTTTGAACTTTTTTGCAGGTCCGGGGTCATGAAATTTTTCAAAAATGACCAAGTTCTCAATTTCTTTATATCAGCCTAAAATACACCGAAACTACCCGAAACACTGTTCGGAGCATAAATCAAGCCATTCTTGGTTGTTTTGGGGAAAAAAATTTTTTTGAAAATTTTTCAATTTTTTGAACTTTTTTGCAAGTCCGGGGTCATGAAATTTTTCAAAAATGACCAAGTTCTCATTTTCATTATATGAGCATAAAATACACCGAAACTATCCGAAACAGTGTTCGGAACATAAATCAAGCCATTCCTGGTTCTTTTGAGTAAAAAAAATTTTTTGAAAATTTTCCAATTTTTTGAACTTTTTTGCAGGTCCGGGGTCATGAAATTTTTCAAAAATGACAAAGTTCTCAATTTCTTTATATCAGCATAAAATACACCGAAACTACCCGAAACAGTGTTCGGAACATAAATCAAGCCATTCTTGGTTCTTTTGAGTGAAAAAATTTTTTTGAAAATTTTTGAATTTTTTGAACTTTTTCGCAGGTCCGGGGTCATGAAATTTTTCAAAAAAGACCAAGTTCTCATTTTCATTATATGAGCATAAAATACACCGAAACTACCCGAAACACTGTTCGGAGCATAAATCAAGCCATTCTTGGTTGTTTTGGGGAAAAAAAATTTTTTGAAAATTTTTCAATTTTTTGAACTTTTTTGCAGGTCCGGGGTCATGAAATTTTTCAAAAATGACCAAGTTCTCATTTTCATTATATGAGCATAAAATACACCGAAACTACCCGAAACAGTGTTCGGAACATAAATCAAGCCATTCTTGGTTCTTTTGAGTAAAAAAAATTTTTTGAAAATTTTCCAATTTTTTGAACTTTTTTGCAGATCCGGGGTCATCAAATTTTTCAAAAAAGACCAAGTTCTCATTTTCATTATATGAGCATAAAATACACCGAAACTACCCGAAACAGTGTTCGGAACATAAATCAAGCCATTCTTGGTTCTTATGTGTAAAAAAAATTTTTGAAAATTTTCCAATTTTTTGAACTTTTTTGCAGGTCCGGGGTCATGAAATTTTTCAAAAATGACCAAGTTCTCAATTTCTTTATATCAGCATAAAATACACGGAAACTACCCGAAACACTGTTCGGAGCATAAATCAAGCCATTCTTGGTTGTTTTGGGGAAAAAAAATTTTTTTAAAATTTTTCAATTTTTTGAACTTTTTTGCAGGTGCGGGGTCATGAAATTTTTCAAAAATGACCAAGTTCTCATTTTCATTATATGAGCATGAAATACAACGAAACTACCCGAAACAGTGTTCGGAACATAAATCAAGCCATTCTTGGTACTTTTGAGTAAAAAAAATTTTTGGAAAATTTTCCAATTTTTTGAACTTTTTTGCAGGTCCGGGGTCATGAAAGTTTTCAAAAATGGCAAAGTTCTCAATTTCTTTATATCAGCATAAAATACACCGAAACTACCCGAAACAGTGTTCGGAACATAAATCAAGCTATTCTTGGTTCTTTTGAGTGAAAAAATTTTTTTGAAAATTTTTGAATTTTTTGAACCTTTTCGCAGGTCCGGGGTCATGAAATTTTTCAAAAAAGACCAAGTTCTCATTTTCATTATATGAGCATAAAATACACCGAAACTACCCGAAACAGTGTTCGGAACATAAATGAAGCCATTCTTGGTTCTTTTGAGTAAAAAAAATTTTTTGAAAATTTTCCAATTTTTTGAACTTTTTTGCAGGTCCGGGGTCATGAAATTTTTCAAAAATGGCAAAGTTCTCAATTTCTTTATATCAGCATAAAATACACCGAAACTACCCGAAACAGTGTTCGGAACATGAATCAAGCTATTCTTGGTTCTTTTGAGTGAAAAAATTTTTTTGAAAATTTTTCAATTTTTTGAACTTTTTTGCACATCCGGGGTCATGAAATTTTTCAAAAGTGACAAAGTTCTCAATTTCTTTATATCAGCATAAAATACACCGAAACTACCCGAAACAGTGTTCGGAACATAAATCAAGCTATTCTTGGTTCTTTTGAGTGAAAAAATTTTTTTGAAAATTTTTGAATTTTTTGAACTTTTTCGCAGGTCCGGGGTCATGAAATTTTTCAAAAAAGACCAAGTTCTCATTTTCATTATATGAGCATAAAATACACCGAAACTACCCGAAACAGTGTTCGGAACATAAATCAAGCTATTCTTGGTTCTTTTGAGTGAAAAAAGTTTTTTGAAAATTTTTGAATTTTTTGAACTTTTTCGCAGGTCCGGGGTCATGAAATTTTTCAAAAAAGACCAAGTTCTCATTTTCATTATATTAGCATAAAATACACCGAAACTACCCGAAACAGTGTTCGGAACATAAATCAAGCCATTCTTGGTTCTTTTGAGTAAAAAAAATTTTTTGAAAATTTTCCAATTTTTTGAACTTTTTTGCAGGTCCGGGGTCATGAAATTTTTCAAAAATGGCAAAGTTCTCAATTTCTTTATATCAGCATAAAATACACCGAAACTACCCGAAACAGTGTTCGGAACATGAATCAAGCTATTCTTGGTTCTTTTGAGTGAAAAAATTTTTTTGAAAATTTTTGAATTTTTTGAACTTTTTCCAGGTCCGGGGTCATGAAATTTTTCAAAAAAGGCAAAGTTCTCATTTTCATTATATGAGTATAAAATACACCGAAACTACCCGAAACAGTGTTCGGAACATAAATCAAGCCATTCTTGGTTCTTTTGAGTATAAAAAATTTTTTGAAAATTTTCCAATTTTTTGAACTTTTTTGCACATCCGGGGTCATGAAATTTTTCAAAAATGACAAAGTTCTCAATTTCTCTATATCAGCATAAAATACACCGAAACTACCTGAAACAGTGTTTGGAACATAAATCAAGCCATTCTTGGTTGTTTTGGGGAAAAAAAATTTTGTTAAAATTTTTCAATTTTTTGAACTTTTTTGCAGGTCCGGGGTCATGAAATTTTTCAAAAATGACCAAGTTCTCATTTTCATTATATGAGCATAAAATACACCGAAACTACCCGCAACAGTGTTCGGAACATAAATCAAGCCATTCTTGGTTCTTTTGAGTAAAAAAAATTTTTGGAAAATTTTTCAATTTTCTGAACTATTTTGCAGGTCCGGGGTCATGAAATTTTTCAAAAATGACCAAGTTCTCATTTTCATTATATGAGCATAAAATACACCGACACTACCCGAAACAGTGTTCGGAATATAAATTAAGCCATTCCTTGTTGTTCCGAGTAAAAAAAAATTTTTGAGAAAATTTATAATTTTTTCAGGTTTTCTCAAGCTTTAGTCTTAAGCGTTCTATGTAATTTTTTTTTAATTTTTTCCAGATATCACTTGAAGGCTCAACCAAATGTCATCAAAGCAATTCTAAAAGGTAATTTCTTAGCATTTTTTATCTTTTTTAGTAAAAAATAATTTTTGAAAATTTTCCAATTTTTTGAACTTTTTTGCAGGTCCGGGATCATGAAATTTTTCAAAAATGACAAAGTTCTCAATTTCTTTATATCAGCATAAAATACACCAAAACTACCTGAAACAGTGTTTGGAACATAAATCAAGCCATTCTTGGTTGTTTTGGGGAAAAAAAATTTTTTTAAAATTTTTCAATTTTTTGAACTTTTTTGCAGGTCCGGGGTCATGAAATTTTTCAAAAATGACCAAGTTCTCATTTTCATTATATGAGCATAAAATACACCGAAACTACCCGAAACAGTGTTCGGAACATAAATCAAGCCATTCTTGGTTCTTTTGAGTAAAAAAAATTTTTTGAAAATTTTCCAATTTTTTGAACTTTTTTGCAGGTCCGGGGTCATGAAATTTTTCAAAAATGACAAAGTTCTCAATTTCTTTATATCAGCCTAAAATACACCGAAACTACCTGAAACACTGTTCGGAGCATAAATCAAGCCATTCTTGGTTCTTATGAGTAAAAAAATTTTTTTGAAAATTTTTCATTTTTTTGAACTTTTTCGCAGGTCCGGGGTCATGAAATTTTTCAAAAATGACCAAGTTCTCAATTTCTTTATATCAGCCTAAAATACACCGAAACTACCCGAAACACTGTTCGGAGCATAAATCAAGCCATTCTTGGTTGTTTTGGGGAAAAAAATTTTTTTGAAAATTTTTGAATTTTTTGAACTTTTTTGCAGGTCCGGGGTCATGAAATTTTTCAAAAATGACCAAGTTCTCATTTTCATTAGATGAGCATAAAATACACCGAAACTACCCGAAACAGTGTTCGGAACATAAATCAAGCCATTCTTGGTTCTTTTGAGTAAAAAAATTTTTTTGAAAATTTTCCAATTTTTTGAACTTTTTTGCAGGTCCGGGGTCATGAAATTTTTCAAAAATGGCAAAGTTCTCAATTTCTTTATATCAGCATAAAATACACCGAAACTACCCGAAACAGTGTTCGGAACATAAATCAAGCTATTCTTGGTTCTTTTGAGTGAAAAAATTTTTTTGAAAATTTTTGAATTTTTTGAACTTTTTTGCAGGTCCGGGGTCATGAAATTTTTCAAAAAAGACCAAGTTCTCATTTTCATTATATGAGCATAAAATACACCGAAACTACCCGAAACAGTGTTCGGAACATAAATCAAGCCATTCTTGGTTCTTTTGAGTAAAAAAATTTTTTTGAAAATTTTCCAATTTTTTGAACTTTTTTGCAGGTCCGGGGTCATGAAATTTTTCAAAAATGGCAAAGTTCTCAATTTCTTTATATCAGCATAAAATACACCGAAACTACCCGAAACAGTGTTCGGAACATAAATCAAGCTATTCTTGGTTCTTTTGAGTGAAAAAATTTTTTTGAAAATTTTTGAATTTTTTGAACTTTTTCGCAGGTCCGGGGTCATGAAATTTTTCAAAAAAGACCAAGTTCTCATTTTCATTATATGAGCATAAAATACACCGAAACTACCCGAAACAGTGTTCGGAACATAAATCAAGCCATTCTTGGTTCTTTTGAGTAAAAAAAATTTTTTGAAAATTTTCCAATTTTTTGAACTTTTTTGCAGGTCCGGGGTCATGAAATTTTTCAAAAATGGCAAAGTTCTCAATTTCTTTATATCAGCATAAAATACACCGAAACTACCCGAAACAGTGTTCGGAACATAAATCAAGCTATTCTTGGTTCTTTTGAGTGAAAAATTTTTTTTGAAAATTTTTGAATTTTTTGAACTTTTTCCAGGTCCTGGGTCATGAAATTTTTCAAAAAAGACCAAGTTCTCATTTTCATTATATGAGTATAAAATACACCGAAACTACCCGAAACAGTGTTCGGAACATAAATCAAGCCATTCTTGGTTCTTTTGAGTAAAAAAAATTTTTTGAAAATTTTCCAATTGTTTGAACTTTTTTGCAGGTCCGGGGTCATGAAATTTTTCAAAAATGGCAAAGTTCTCAATTTCTTTATATCAGCATAAAATACACCGAAACTACCCGAAACAGTGTTCGGAACATAAATCAAGCTATTCTTGGTTCTTTTGAGTGAAAAAAATTTTTTGAAAATTTTTGAATTTTTTGAACTTTTTCGCAGGTCCGGGGTCATGAAATTTTTCAAAAATGGCAAAGTTCTCAATTTCTTTATATCAGCATAAAATACACCGAAACTACCCGAAACAGTGTTCGGAACATAAATCAAGCCATTCTTGGTTCTTTTGAGTAAAAAAAATTTTTTGAAAATTTTCCAATTTTTTGAACTTTTTTGCAGGTCCGGGGTCATGAAATTTTTCAAAAATGGCAAAGTTCTCAATTTCTTTATATCAGCATAAAATACACCGAAACTACCCGAAACAGTGTTCGGAACATAAATCAAGCTATTCTTTGTTCTTTTGAGTGAAAAATTTTTTTTGAAAATTTTTGAATTTTCTGAACTTTTTCCAGGTCCGGGGTCATGAAATTTTTCAAAAAAGACCAAGTTCTCATTTTCATTATATGAGCATAAAATACACCGAAACTACCCGAAACAGTGTTCGGAACATAAATCAAGCCATTCTTTGTTCTTTTGAGTAAAAAAAATTTTTTGAAAATTTTCCAATTTTTTGAACTTTTTTGCAGGTCCGGGGTCATGAAATTTTTCAAAAATGGCAAAGTTCTCAATTTCTTTATATCAGCATAAAATACACCGAAACTACCCGAAACAGTGTTCGGAACATAAATCAAGCTATTCTTGGTTCTTTTGAGTGAAAAAATTTTTTTGAAAATTTTTGAATTTTTTGAACTTTTTCGCAGGTCCGGGGTCATGAAATTTTTCAAAAAAGACCAAGTTCTCATTTTCATTATATGAGTATAAAATACACCGAAACTACCCGAAACAGTGTTCGGAACATAAATCAAGCCATTCTTGGTTCTTTTGAGTAAAAAAAATTTTTTGAAAATTTTCCAATTTTTTGAACTTTTTTGCAGGTCCGGGGTCATGAAATTTTTCAAAAATGGCAAAGTTCTCAATTTCTTTATATCAGCATAAAATACACCAAAACTACCCGAAACAGTGTTCGGAACATTAATCAAGCTATTCTTGGTTCTTTTGAGTGAAAAAAATTTTTTGAAAATTTTTGAATTTTTTGAACTTTTTCGCAGGTCCAGGGTCATGAAATTTTTCAAAAAAGACCAAGTTCTCATTTTCATTATATGAGCATAAAATACACCGAAACTACCCGAAACAGTGTTCGGAACATAAATCAAGCCATTCTTGGTTCTTTTGAGTAAAAAAAATTTTTTGAAAATTTTTCATTTTTTTGAACTTTTTTGCAGGTCCGGGGTCATGAAATTTTTCAAAAATGGCAAAGTTCTCAATTTCTTTATATCAGCATAAAATACACCGAAACTACCCGAAACAGTGTTCGGAACATAAATCAAGCTATTCTTTGTTCTTTTGAGTGAAAAATTTTTTTTGAAAATTTTTGAATTTTTTGAACTTTTTCCAGGTCCGGGGTCATGAAATTTTTCAAAAAAGACCAAGTTCTCATTTTCATTATATGAGCATAAAATACACCGAAACTACCCGAAACAGTGTTCGGAACATAAATCAAGCCATTCTTTGTTCTTTTGAGTAAAAAAAATTTTTTGAAAATTTTCCAATTTTTTGAACTTTTTTGCAGGTCCGGGGTCATGAAATTTTTCAAAAATGACAAAGTTCTCAATTTCTTTATATCAGCATAAAATACACCGAAACTACCTGAAACAGTGTTTGGAACATAAATCAAGCCATTCTTGGTTCTTATGAGTAAAATAATTTTTTTGAAAATTTTTTATTTTTTTGAACTTTTTCGCAGGTCCGGTGTCATGAAATTTTTCAAAAAAGACCAAGTTCTCATTTTCATTATATGAGCATAAAATACACCGAAACTACCCGAAACAGTGTTCGGAACATAAATCAAGCCATTCTTGGTTCTTTTGAGTAAAAAAAATTTTTTGAAAATTTTCCAATTTTTTGAACTTTTTTGCAGGTCCGGGGTCATGAAATTTTTCAAAAATGGCAAAGTTCTCAATTTCTTTATATCAGCATAAAATACACCGAAACTACCCGAAACAGTGTTCGGAACATAAATCAAGCTATTCTTTGTTCTTTTGAGTGAAAAAATTTTTTTGAAAATTTTTGAATTTTTTGAACTTTTTCCAGGTCCGGGGTCATGAAATTTTTCAAAAAAGACCAAGTTCTCATTTTCATTATATGAGCATAAAATACACCGAAACTACCCGAAACAGTGTTCGGAACATAAATCAAGCCATTCTTTGTTCTTTTGAGTAAAAAAAATTTTTTGAAAATTTTCCAATTTTTTGAACTTTTTTGCAGGTCCGGGGTCATGAAATTTTTCAAAAATGACAAAGTTCTCAATTTCTTTATATCAGCATAAAATACACCGAAACTACCTGAAACAGTGTTTGGAACATAAATCAAGCCATTCTTGGTTCTTATGAGTAAAATAATTTTTTTGAAAATTTTTTATTTTTTTGAACTTTTTCGCAGGTCCGGTGTCATGAAATTTTTCAAAAATGACCAAGTTCTCATTTTCATTATATGAGCATAAAATACACCGAAACTACCCGAAACAGTGTTCGGAACATAAATCAAGCCATTCTTGGTTCTTTTGAGTAAAAACGTTTTTTTGAAAATTTTCCAATTTTTTGAACTTTTTTGCAGGTCCGGGGTCATGAAATTTTTCAAAAATGGCAAAGTTCTCAATTTCTTTATATCAGCATAAAATACACCAAAACTACCCGAAACAGTGTTTGGAACATAAATCAAGCCATTCTTGGTTCTTATGAGTAAAATAATTTTTTTGAAAATTTTTTATTTTTTTGAACTTTTTCGCAGGTCCGGTGTCATGAAATTTTTCAAAAATGACCAAGTTCTCATTTTCATTATATGAGCATAAAATACACCGAAACTACCCGAAACAGTGTTCGGAACATAAATCAAGCCATTCTTGGTTCTTTTGAGTAAAAACGTTTTTTTGGAAATTTTCCAATTTTTTGAACTTTTTTGCAGGTCCGGGGTCATGAAATTTTTCAAAAATGGCAAAGTTCTCAATTTCTTTATATCAGCATAAAATACACCGAAACTACCCGAAACAGTGTTCGGAACATAAATCAAGCTATTCTTGGTTCTTTTGAGTGAAAAAATTTTTTTGAAAATTTTTGAATTTTTTGAACTTTTTCGCAGGTCCGGGGTCATGAAATTTTTCAAAAAAGACCAAGTTCTCATTTCCATTATATGAGCATAAAATACACCGAAACTACCCGAAACAGTGTTCGGAACATGAATCAAGCCATTCTTGGTTCTTATGAGTAAAAAAAATTTTTTGAAAATTTTTTTCATTTTCTTGAACTTTTTCGCAGGTCCGGGGTCATGAAATTTTTCAAAAATGACCAAGTTCTCATTTTCATTATATGAGCATAAAATACACCGAAACTACCCGAAACAGTGTTCGGAACATAAATCAAGCCATTCTTGGTTCTTTTGAGTAAAAAAAATTTTTTGAAAATTTTCCAATTTTTTGAACTTTTTTGCAGGTCCAGGGTCATGAAATTTTCAAAAATGACCAAGTTCTCATTTTCATTATATGAGCATAAAATACACTGAAACTACCCGAAACAGTGTTCGGAACATAAATCAAGCCATTCTTGGTTCTTTTGAGTAAAAAATTTTTCAATTTTCTGAACTTTTTTGCAGGTCCGGGGTCATGAAATTTTTCAAAAATGACCAAGTTCTCATTTTCATTATATCAGCATAAAATACACCGAAACTACCCGAAACAGTGTTCGGAATATAAATTAAGCCATTCCTTGTTGTTCCGAGTAAAAAAAAATTTTTGAGAAAATTTATAATTTTTTCAGGTTTTCTCAAGCTTTAGTCTTAAGCGTTCTATGTAATTTTTTTTTAATTTTTTCCAGATATCACTTGAAGGCTCAACCAAATGTCATCAAAGCAATTCTGAAAGGTAATTTCTTAGCATTTTTTGTCTTTTTTAGTAAAAAATAATTTTTGAAACTTTTCCAATTTTGTGAACTTTTTTGCAGGTCCGGGGTCATGAAATTTTTCAAAAATGACCAAGTTCTCATTTTCATTAAAACAGCTTAAAATACACCGAAACTACCCGAAACAGTGTTCGGAACATAAATCAAGCCATTCTTGGTTCTTTTGAGTAAAAAAAAATTTTTGAGAAAATTTATAATTTTTTTAGTTTTTCTCAAGCTTTAATCTTAAGCCTTCTATGTAATTTTTCTTAAATTTTTTCCAGATATCACTTGAAGGCTCAACCAAATGTCATCAAAGCAATTCTGAAAGGTAGTTTCTTAGCATTTTTTGTCTTTTTTAGTAAAAAATAATTTTTGAAACTTTTCCAATTTTGTGAACTTTTTTGCAGGTCCGGGGTCATGAAATTTTTCAAAAATGACCAAGTTCTCATTTTCATTAAAACAGCTTAAAATACACCGAAACTACCCGAAACAGTGTTCGGAACATAAATCAAGCCATTCTTGGTTGTTTTGAGTAAAAAAAATTTTTTGAAAATTTTTCTATTTTCTGAACTTTTCGCAGGTCCGGGGTCATGAAATTTTTCAAAAATGACCAAGTTCTCAATTTCTTTATATCAGCATAAAATACACCGAAACTACCCGAAACACTGTTCGGAGAATAAATCAAGCCATTCTTGGTTGTTTTGGGGAAAAACATTTTTTTGAAAATTTTTCAATTTTTTGAACTTTTTTGCAGGTCCGGGGTCATGAAATTTTTCAAAAATGACCAAGTTCTCAATTTCTTTATATCAGCATAAAATACACCAAAACTACCCGAAACAGTGTTCGGAACATAAATCAAGCCATTCTTGGTTCTTATGAGTAAAAAAAATTTTTTGAAAATTTTTCATTTTTTTGAACTTTTCGCAGGTCCGGGGTCATGAAATTTTTCAAAAATGACCAAGTTCTCAATTTCTTTATATCAGCATAAAATACACTGAAACTACCCGAAACACTGTTCGGAGCATAAATCAAGCCATTCTTGGTTGTTTTGGGGAAAAAAATTTTTTTGAAAATTTTTCAATTTTTTGAACTTTTTTGCAGGTCCGGGGTCATGAAATTTTTCAAAAATGACCAAGTTCTCATTTTCATTATATGAGCATAAAATACACCGAAACTACCCGAAACAGTGTTTGGAACATAAATCAAGCCATTCTTGGTTCTTTTGAGTAAAAAAAATTTTTTGAAAATTTTTCAATTCTTTGAACTTTTTTGCAGGTCAGGGGTCATGAAATTTTTTTAAAAAAAACCAAGTTCTCATTTTCATTCAAAACAGCTTAAAATACACCGAAACTACCCGAAACAGTGTTCGGAACATAAATCAAGCCATTCTTGGTTGTTTTGAGTAAAAAAAATTTTTGAAAATTTTTCATTTTTTTGAACTTTTTCGCAGGTCCGGGGTCATGAAATTTTTCAAAAATGACCAAGTTCTCATTTTCATTATTTGAGCATAAAATACACTGAAACTACCCGAAACAGTGTTTGGAACATAAATCAAGCCATTCTTGGTTCTTATGAGTAAAAAAATTTTTTTGAAAATTTTTCATTTTTTGAACTTTTTCGCAGGTCCCGGGGTCATGAAATTTTTCAAAAATGACCAAGTTTCTCAATTTCTTTATATCAGCATAAAATACACCAAAACTACCCAAAACACTGTTCGGAGAATAAATCAAGCCATTCTTGGTTGTTTTGGGAAAAAAATTTTTTTTGAAAATTTTTCAATTTTTTGAACTTTTTCGCAGGTCCGGGGTCATGAAATTTTTCAAAAATGACCAAGTTCTCAATTTCTTTATATCAGCCTAAAAAAACACCGAAACTACCCGAAACACTTTTCGGAGCATAAATCAAGCCATTCTTGGTTGTTTTGGGGAAAAAAATTTTTTGAAAATTTTCCAAAATTTTGAACTTTTTTGCAGGTCCGGGGTCATGAAATTTTTCAAAAATGACCAAGTTCTCATTTTCATTATATGAGCATAAAATACACTGAAACTACCCGAAACAGTGTTCGGAACATAAATCAAGCCAGTCTCGGTTCTTTTGAGTAAAAAAAATTTTTTGAAAATTTTCCAATTTTTGGAACTTTTTTGCAGGTCCGGGGTCATGAAATTTTCCAAAAATGACCAAGTTCTCATTTTCATTATATGAGCATAAAATACACCGAAACTACCCGAAACACTGTTCGGAGCATAAATAAAGTCATTCTTGGTTCTTATGAGTAAAAAAAAATTTTTGAAAATTTTTCAATTTTTTGAACTTTTTTGAAGGTCCGGGTTCATGAAATTTTTCAAAAATGACCAAGTTCTCAATTTCTTTCTATCAGCATAAAATACACCGAAACTACCCGAAACAGTGTTTGGAACATAAATCAAGCCATTCTTGGCTCTTTTGAGTTAAAAAAATTTTTGGAAAATTGTTCAATTTTCTGAACTTTTTTGCAGGTCCGGGGTCATGAAATTTTTCAAAAATGACCAAGTTCTCATTTTCATTATATGAGCATAAAATACACCGAAATTACCCGAAACAGTGTTCAGAATATAAATTAAGCCATTCCTTGTTGTTCCGAGTAAAAAAAAATTTTTGAGAAAATTTATAATTTTTTCAGGTTTTCTCAAGCTTTAGTCTTAAGCGTTCTATGTATTTTTTTTTTAATTTTTTCCAGATAACTCTTGGGGCTCAACCAAATGTCATCAAAGCAATTCTGAAAGGTAATTTCTTAGCATTTTTTGTCTTTTTTAGTAAAAAATAATTTTTGAAACTTTTCCAATTTTGTGAACTTTTTTGCAGGTCCGGGGTCATGAAATTTTTCAAAAATGACCAAGTTCTCATTTTCATTAAAACAGCTTAAAATACACCGAAACTACCCGAAACAGTGTTCGGAACATAAATCAAGCCATTCTTGGTTGTTTTGAGTAAAAAAAATTTTTTGAAAATTTTTCTATTTTTTGAACTTTTTTGCAGGTCCGGGGTCATGAAATTTTTCAAAAATGACCAAGTTCTCATTTTCATTATATGAGCATAAAATACACTGAAACTACCCGAAACAGTGTTCGGAACATAAATCAAGCCATTCTTGGTTGTTTTGAGTAAAAAAAAATTTTTGAAAATTTTTCATTTTTTTGAACTTTTTCGCAGGTCCGGGGTCATGAAATTTTTCAAAAATGACCAAGTTTTCATTTTCATTATATGAGCATAAAATACACTGAAACTACCCGAAACAGTGTTCGGAACATAAATCAAGCCATTCTTGGTTGTTTTGAGTAAAAAAAAATTTTTGAAAATTTTCCTTTTTTTGAACTTTTTCGCAGGTCCGGGGTCATGAAATTTTTCAAAAATGACCAAGTTTTCATTTTCATTATATCAGCATGAAATACACCGAAACTACCCGAAACACTGTTCGGAACATAAATCAAGCCATTCTTAGTTGTTTTGAGTAGAAAAAAATTTTTGAAAATTTTTCAATCTTTTGAACTTTTTTGCAGGTCCGGGGTCATGAAATTTTCAAAAATGACCAAGTCTTCATTTTCATTATATGAGCATAAAATACACCGAAACTACCCGAAACACTGTTCGGAACATAAATCAAGCCATTCTTAGTTGTTTTGAGTAAAAGAAATTTTTTGAAAATTTTTCAATTTTTTGAACTTATTTGCAGTTCCGGGGTCATGAAATTTTTCAAAAATGACCAAGTTCTCAATTTCTTTATATGAGTATAAAATACACCGAAACTACCCGAAACAGTGTTCGGAACATAAATCAAGCTATTCTTGGTTGTTTTGAGTAGAAAAAAAATTTTGAAAATTTTTCAATTTTTTGAACTTTTTTGCAGGTCCGGGGTCATGGAATTTTTTTTAAAAATAACCAAGTTCTCATTTTCATTAAAACAGCTTAAAATACCGAAACTACCCGAAACAGTGTTCGGAACATAAATCAACCCATTCTTCGTTGTTTTGAGTAAAAAAAATTTTTTGAAAATCTTCCAATTTTTTGAACTTTTTTGCAGGTCCGGGGTCATGAAATTTTTTTAAAAATAACCAAGTTCTCATTTTCATTAAAACAGCTTAAAATACACCGAAACTACCCGAAACAGTGTTCGGAACATAAATCAAGCCATTCTTGGTTGTTTTGAGTAAAAAAATTTTTTTGAAAATCTTCTATATTTTTGAACTTTTTTGCAGGTCCGGGGTCATGAAATTTTTCAAAAATGACCAAGTTCTCATTTTCATTATATGAGCATAAAATACACCGAAACTACCCGAAACACTGTTCGGAGCATGAATCAAGTCATTCTTAGTTGCTTTGAGTAAAAAAATTTTTTTGAAAATTTTTCAATTTTTTGAACTTTTTCGCAGGTCCGGGGTCATGAAATTTTTCAAAAATGACCAAGTTCTCATTGTCATTATATGAGCATAAAATACACCGAAACTACCCGAAACAGTGTTCGGAACATAAATCAAGCCATTCTTGGTTCTTTTGAGTAAAAAAAAATTTTTGAAAATTTTTCAATTTTTTGAACTTTTTTGCAGGTCCGGGGTCATGAAATTTTTCAAAAATGACCAAGTTCTCAATTTCTTTATATCAGTATAAAATACACCGAAACTACCCGAAACACTGTTCGGAGCATAAATCTAGTCATTCTTGGTTGTTTTGAGTAAAAAAAAATTTTTGAAAATTTTTCAATTTTTTGAACTTTTTTGCAGGTCCGGGGTCATGAAATTTTTCAAAAATGACCAAGTTCTCAATTTCTTTATATCAGTATAAAATACACCGAAACTACCCGAAACAGTGTTCGGAACATAAATCAAGCTATTCTTGGTTGTTTTGAGTAGAAAAAAAATTTTGAAAATTTTTCAATTTTTTGAACTTTTTTGCAGGTCCGGGGTCATGGAATTTTTTTTAAAAATAACCAAGTTCTCATTTTCATTAAAACAGCTTAAAATACCGAAACTACCCGAAACAGTGTTCGGAACATAAATCAACCCATTCTTCGTTGTTTTGAGTAAAAAAAATTTTTTGAAAATCTTCCAATTTTTTGAACTTTTTTGCAGGTCCGGGGTCATGAAATTTTTTTAAAAATAACCAAGTTCTCATTTTCATTAAAACAGCTTAAAATACACCGAAACTACCCGAAACAGTGTTCGGAACATAAATCAAGCCATTCTTGGTTGTTTTGAGTAAAAAAATTTTTTTGAAAATCTTCTATATTTTTGAACTTTTTTGCAGGTCCGGGGTCATGAAATTTTTCAAAAATGACCAAGTTCTCATTTTCATTATATGAGCATAAAATACACCGAAACTACCCGAAACACTGTTCGGAGCATGAATCAAGTCATTCTTAGTTGCTTTGAGTAAAAAAATTTTTTTGAAAATTTTTCAATTTTTTGAACTTTTTCGCAGGTCCGGGGTCATGAAATTTTTCAAAAATGACCAAGTTCTCATTGTCATTATATGAGCATAAAATACACCGAAACTACCCGAAACAGTGTTCGGAACATAAATCAAGCCATTCTTGGTTCTTTTGAGTACAAAAAAATTTTTGAAAATTTTTCAATTTTTTGAACTTTTTTGCAGGTCCGGGGTCATGAAATTTTTCAAAAATGACCAAGTTCTCAATTTCTTTATATCAGTATAAAATACACCGAAACTACCCGAAACACTGTTCGGAGCATAAATCTAGTCATTCTTGGTTGTTTTGAGTAAAAAAAAATTTTTGAAAATTTTTCAATTTTTTGAACTTTTTTGCAGGTCCGGGGTCATGAAATTTTTCAAAAATGACCAAGTTCTCAATTTCTTTATATCAGTATAAAATACACCGAAACTACCCGAAACACTGTTCGGAGCATAAATCTAGTCATTCTTGGTTGTTTTGAGTAAAAAAAAATTTTTGAAAATTTTTCAATTTTTTGAACTTTTTTACAGGTCCAGGGTCATGAAATTTTTT
This sequence comes from Rhopilema esculentum, assembly GCF_057945365.1. Taxonomy (NCBI): domain Eukaryota; kingdom Metazoa; phylum Cnidaria; class Scyphozoa; order Rhizostomeae; family Rhizostomatidae; genus Rhopilema; species Rhopilema esculentum. Next base: position 7,153,187 of record NC_142825.1, read on the forward strand.
TAAAAATAACCAAGTTCTCATTTTTATTAAAACAGGTGAAATTACACCGAAACTACCGAAAACAGTGTTCGGAACATAAATCAAGCCATTCTTGGTTGTTTTGAGTAAAAAAACTTTTTTGAAAATCTTCCAATTTTTTGAACTTTTTTGCAGGTCCGGGGTCATGAAATTTTTCAAAAATGACCAAGTTCTCAATTTCTTTATAGCAGCATAAAATACACCGAAACTACCCGAAACAGTGTTCGGAACATAAATCAAGCCATTCTTGGTTCTTTTGAGTAAAAAAAATTTTTTGAAAATTTTTCAATTTTTGAACTTTTTCGCAGGTCCGGGGTCATGAAATTTTTCAAAAATGACCAAGTTCTCAATTTCTTTATATCAGCATAAAATACACCGAAACTACCCGAAACAGTGTTGGGAACATAAATCAAGCCATTCTTGGTTCTTATGAGTAAAAAAATTTTTTTGAAAATTTTTCATTTTTTTGGACTTTTTCGCAGGTCCGGGGTCATGAAATTTTTCAAAAATGACCAAGTTCTCAATTTCTTTATATCAGCATAAAATACACCGAAACTACCCGAAACAGTGTTCGGAACATAAATCAAGCCATTCTAGGTTCTTTTGAGTAAAAGAAATTTTTTGAAAATTTTTCAATTTTGTGAACTTTTTTGCAGGTCCGGGGTCATGAAATTTTTCAAAAATTACCAAGTTCTCAATTTCTATATATCAGCATAAAATACACCGAAACTACCCGAAACAGTGTTGGGAACATAAATCAAGCCATTCTTGGTTCTTATGAGTAAAAAAATTTTTTTGAAAATTTTTCATTTTTTTGGACTTTTTCGCAGGTCCGGGGTCATGAAACTGTTCAAAAATGACCAAGTTCTCATTTTCAATATATGAGCATAAAATACACCGAAACTACCCGAAACAGTGTTCGGAATATAAATTAAGCCATTCCTTGTTGTTCCGAGTAAAAAAAAATTTTTGAGAAAATTTATAATTTTTTCAGGTTTTCTCAAGGTTTAGTCTTAAGCGTTCTATGTAATTTTTTTTTAATTTTTTCCAGATATCACTTGAAGGCTCAAGCAAATGTCATCAAAGCAATTCTGAAAAGTAATTTCTTAGCATTTTTTGCCTTTTTTAGTAAAAAATAATTTTTGAAAATTATCCAATTTTGTGAACTTTTTCGCAGGTCCGGGGTCATGAAATTTTTCAAAAATGACCAAGTTCTCAATTTCTTTATATCAGCATAAAATACACCGAAACTACGCGAAACAGTATTCGGAACATAAATCAAGCCATTCTTGGTTCTTATGAGTAAAAAAAATTTTTTGAAAATTTTTCATTTTTTTGAACTTTTTCATGAAATTTTTCAAAAATGACCAAGTTCTCATTTTCATTATATGAGCATAAAATACACCGAAACTACCCGAAACAGTGTTCGGAACATAAATCAAGCCATTCTTGGTTCTTTTGAGTAAAAAATATTTTTTGAAAATTTTCAATTTTTTGAAATTTTTTGCAGGTCCGGGGTCATGAAATTTTTCAAAAATGACCAAGTTCTCATTTTCATTATATGAGCATAAAATACACCGAAACTACCCGAAACAGTGTTCGGAACATAAATCAGGCCATTCTTGGTTCTTTTGAGTAAAAAATATTTTTTGAAAATTTTCAATTTTTTGAAATTTTTTGCAGGTCCGGGGTCATGAAATTTTTCAAAAATGACCAAGTTCTCATTTTCATTATATGAGCATAAAATACACCGAAACTACCCGAAACAGTGTTCGGAACATAAATCAAGCCATTCTTGGTTCTTTTGAGTAAAGAATATTTTTTGAAAATTTTCAATTTTTTGAAATTTTTTGCAGGTCCGGGGTCATGAAATTTTTCAAAAATGACCAAGTTCTCATTTTCATTATATGAGCATAAAATACACCGAAACTACCCGAAACAGTGTTCGGAACATAAATCAAGCCATTCTTGGTTCTTTTGAGTAAAAAATATTTTTTGAAAATTTTCAATTTTTTGAACTTTTTTGCAGGTCGGGGGTCATGAAATTTTTCAAAAATGACGAAGTTCTCAATTTCTTTCTATCAGCAAAAAATACACCGAAACTACCCGAAACAGTGTTCGGAATATAAATTAAGCCATTCTTAGTTGTTTTGAGTAAAAAAAATTTTTTGAAAATTTTTCAATTTTTTGAACTTTTTTGCAGGTCCGGGGTCATGAAATTTTTCAAAAATGACCAAGTTCTCAATTTCTTTATAGCAGCATAAAATACACCGAAACTACCCGAAACTGTGTTCGGAACATAAATCAAGCCATTCTTGGTTCTTTTGAGTAAAAAATATTTTTTGAAAATTTTCAATTTTTTGAAATTTTTTGCAGGTCCGGGGTCATGAAATTTTTCAAAAATGACCAAGTTCTCATTTTCATTATATGAGCATAAAATACACCGAAACTACCCGAAACAGTGTTCGGAACATAAATCAGGCCATTCTTGGTTCTTTTGAGTAAAAAATATTTTTTGAAAATTTTCAATTTTTTGAAATTTTTTGCAGGTCCGGGGTCATGAAATTTTTCAAAAATGACCAAGTTCTCATTTTCATTATATGAGCATAAAATACACCGAAACTACCCGAAACAGTGTTCGGAACATAAATCAAGCCATTCTTGGTTCTTTTGAGTAAAAAATATTTTTTGAAAATTTTCAATTTTTTGAAATTTTTGCAGGTCCGGGGTCATGAAATTTTTCAAAAATGACCAAGTTCTCATTTTCATTATATGAGCATAAAATACACCGAAACTACCCGAAACAGTGTTCGGAACATAAATCAAGCCATTCTTGGTTCTTTTGAGTAAAAAATATTTTTTGAAAATTTTCAATTTTTTGAAATTTTTTGCAGGTCCGGGGTCATGAAATTTTTCAAAAATGACCAAGTTCTCATTTTCATTATATGAGCATAAAATACACCGAAACTACCCGAAACAGTGTTCGGAACATAAATCAAGCCATTCTTGGTTCTTATGAGTAAAAAAAATTTTTTGAAAATTTTTCATTTTTTTGAACTTTTTCGCAGGTCCGGGGTCATGAAATTTTTCAAAAATGACCAAGTTCTCATTTTCATTATATGAGCATAAAATACACCGAAACTACCCGAAACAGTGTTCGGAACATAAATCAAGCCATTCTTGGTTCTTATGAGTAAAAAAAATTTTTTGAAAATTTTTCATTTTTTGAACTTTTTCGCAGGTCCGGGGTCATGAAATTTTTCAAAAATGACCAAGTTCTCATTTTCATTATATGAGCATAAAATACACCGAAACTACCCGAAACAGTGTTCGGAACATAAATCAAGCCATTCTTGGTTCTTTTGAGTAAAAAATATTTTTTGAAAATTTTCAATTTTTTGAACTTTTTTGCAGGTCGGGGGTCATGAAATTTTTCAAAAATGACCAAGTTCTCATTTTCATTATATGAGCATAAAATACACCGAAACTACCCGAAACAGTGTTCGGAACATAAATCAAGCCATTCTTGGTTCTTTTGAGTAAAAAATATTTTTTGAAAATTTTTCAATTTTTGAACTTTTTCGCAGGTCCGGGGTCATGAAATTTTTCAAAAATGACCAAGTTCTCATTTTCATTATATGAGCATAAAATACACCGAAACTACCCGAAACAGTGTTCGGAACATAAATCAGGCCATTCTTGGTTCTTTTGAGTAAAAAATATTTTTTGAAAATTTTCAATTTTTTGAAATTTTTTGCAGGTCCGGGGTCATGAAATTTTTCAAAAATGACCAAGTTCTCATTTTCATTATATGAGCATAAAATACACCGAAACTACCCGAAACAGTGTTCGGAACATAAATCAAGCCATTCTTGGTTCTTTTGAGTAAAAAATATTTTTTGAAAATTTGCAATATTTTGAAATTTTTTGCAGGTCCGGGGTCATGAAATTTTTCAAAAATGACCAAGTTCTCATTTTCATTATATGAGCATAAAATACACCGAAACTACCCGAAACAGTGTTCGGAACATAAATCAAGCCATTCTTGGTTCTTTTGAGTAAAAATAATTTTTTGAAAATTTTTCAATTTTTGAACTTTTTCGCAGGTCCAGGGTCATGAAATTTTTCAAAAATGACCAAGTTCTCAATTTCTTTATATCAGCATAAAATACACCGAAACTACCCGAAACAGTGTTCGGAACATAAATCAAGCCATTCTTGGTTCTTATGAGTAAAAAAATTTTTTTGAAAATTTTTCATTTTTTTGGACTTTTTCGCAGGTCCGGGGTCATGAAATTTTTCAAAAATGACCAGGTTCTCATTTTCATTATATGAGCATAAAATACACCGAAACTACCCGAAACAGTGTTCGGAACATAAATCAGGCCATTCTTGGTTCTTTTGAGTAAAAAATATTTTTTGAAAATTTTCAATTTTTTGAAATTTTTTGCAGGTCCGGGGTCATGAAATTTTTCAAAAATGACCAAGTTCTCATTTTCATTATATGAGCATAAAATACACCGAAACTACCCGAAACAGTGTTCGGAACATAAATCAAGCCATTCTTGGTTCTTTTGAGTAAAAAATATTTTTTGAAAATTTGCAATATTTTGAAATTTTTTGCAGGTCCGGGGTCATGAAATTTTTCAAAAATGACCAAGTTCTCATTTTCATTATATCAGCATAAAATACACCGAAACTACCCGAAACAGTGTTCGGAACATAAATCAAGCCATTCTTGGTTCTTTTGAGTAAAAAAAAATTTTTGAGAAAATTTATAATTTTTTCAGTTTTTCTCAAGCTTTAATCTTAAGCCTTCTATGTTATTTTTTTTAAATTTTTTCCAGATATCACTTGAAGGCTCAACCAAATGTCATCAAAGCAATTCTGAAAGGTAATTTCTTAGCATTTTTTGCCTTTTTTAGTAAAAAAACATTTTTGAAAATTTTCCAATTTTGTGAACTTTTTTGCAGGTCCGGGGTCATGAAATTTTTCAAAAATGACCAAGTTCTCAATTTCTTTATATCAGCATAAAATACACCGAAACTACCCGAAAAAGTGTTTGGAACATAAATCAAGCCATTCTTGGTTCTTATGAGTAAAAGAATTTTTTTGAAAATTTTTCATTTTTTGAACTTTTTCGCAGGTCCGGGTCATGAAATTTTTCAAAAATGACCAAGTTCTCAATTTCTTGAGATCAGCATAAAATACACCGAAACTACCCGAAACAGTGTTCGGAACATAAATCAAGCCATTCTTGGTTATTATGAGTAAAAAAAATTTTTTGAAAATTTTTCATTTTTTTGAACTTTTTCGCAGGTCCGGGGTCATGAAATTTTTCAAAAATGACCAAGTTCTCAATTTCTTTATATCAGCATAAAATACACTGAAACTACCCGAAACACTGTTCGGAGCATAAATCAAGCCATTCTTGGTTGTTTTGAGTAAAAAACAATTTTTGAAAATTTTTCAATTTTTTGAACTTTTATGCAGGTCCAGGGTCATGAATTTTTTCAAAAATGACCAATTTCTCATTTTCATTATATGAGCATGAAATACACCGAAACTACCCGAAAAAGTGTTTGGAACATAAATCAAGCCATTCTTGGTTCTTATGAGTAAAAAAATTTTTTTGAAAATTTTTCATTTTTTGAACTTTTTCGCAGGTCCAGGGTCATGAATTTTTTCAAAAATGACCAAATGAATTTTTCAAAAATTTCTCATTTTCATTATATGAGCATAAAATACACCGAAACTACCCAAAATACTGTTCGGAGCATAAATCAAGCCATTCTTGGTTGTTTTGGGGGAAAAAAAATTTTTGAAAAGTTTTCAATTTTTTGAACTTTTTTGCAGGTCCGGGGTCATGAAATTTTTCAAAAATGACCAAGTTCTCAATTTCTTTATATCAGCATAAAATACACCGAAACTACCCGAAACACTGTTTGGAGCATAAATGAAGCCATTCTTGGTTGTTTTGGGGAAAAAAAAGTTTTTGAAAATTTTTCAATTTTTTGAACTTTTTTGCAGGTCCGGGGTCATGAAATTTTTCAAAAATGACCAAGTTCTCAATTTCTTGATATCAGCATAAAATACACCGAAACTACCCAAAACAGTGTTCGGAATATAAATTAAGCCATTCCTTGTTGTTCCGAGTAAAAAAAAATTTTTCAGAAAATTTATAATTTTTTCAGTTTTTCTCAAGCTTTAATCTTAAGCCTTCTATGTAATTTTTTTTAAATTTTTTCCAGATATCAATTGAAAGTTCAACCAAATGTCATCAAAGCAATTCTGAAAGGTAATTTCTTAGCATTTTTTGCCTTTTTTAGTAAAAAATGATTTTTGAAAATTTTCCAATTTTGTGAACTTTTTTGCAGGTCCGGGGTCATGAAATTTTTCAAAAATGACCAAGTTCTCAATTTCTTTATATCAGCATAAAATACACCGAAACTACCCGAAAAAGTGTTTGGAACATAAATCAAGCCATTCTTGGTTCTTATGAGTAAAAAAATTTTTTTGAAAATTTTTCATTTTTTGAATTTTTTCGCAGGTCCGGGGTCATGAAATTTTTCAAAAATGACCAAGTTCTCAATTTCTTTATATCAGCATAAAATACACCGAAACTACCCGAAACAGTGTTCGGAACATAAATCAAGCCATTCTTGGTTGTTATGAGTAAAAAAATTTTTTTGAAAATTTTTCATTTTTTGAACTTTTTCGCAGGTCCGGGGTCATGAAATTTTTAAAAATGACCAAGTTCTCAATTTCTTTATATCAGCATAAAATACACCGAAACTACCCAAAACAATGTTCGGAATATAAATTAAGCCATTCCTTGTTGTTCCGAGTAAAAAAAAATTTTTCAGAAAATTTATAATTTTTTCAGTTTTTCTCAAGCTTTAATCTTAAGCCTTCTATGTAATTTTTTTTAAATTTTTTCCAGATATCAATTGAAAGTTCAACCAAATGTCATCAAAGCAATTCTGAAAGGTAATTTCTTAGCATTTTTTGCCTTTTTTAGTAAAAAATGATTTTTGAAAATTTTCCAATTTTGTGAACTTTTTTGCAGGTCCGGGGTCATGAAATTTTTCAAAAATGACCAAGTTCTCAATTTCTTTATATCAGCATAAAATACACCGAAACTACCCGAAAAAATGTTTGGAACATAAATCAAGCCATTCTTGGTTCTTATGAGTAAAAAAATTTTTTTGAAAATTTTTCATTTTTTGAACTTTTTCGCAGGTCCGGGGTCATGAAATTTTTCAAAAATGACCAAGTTCTCAATTTCTTTATATCAGCATAAAATACACCGAAACTACCCGAAACAGTGTTCGGAACATAAATCAAGCCATTCTTGGTTGTTATGAGTAAAAAAATTTTTTTGAAAATTTTTCATTTTTTGAACTTTTTCGCAGGTCCGAGGTCATGAAATTTTTAAAAATGACCAAGTTGTCAATTTCTTTATATCAGCATAAAATACACCGAAACTACCCAAAACAATGTTCGGAATATAAATTAAGCCATTCCTTGTTGTTCCGAGTAAAAAAAAATTTTTGAGAAAATTTATAATTTTTTCAGTTTTTCTCAAGCTTTAATCTTAAGCCTTCTATGTAATTTTTCTTAAATTTTTTCCAGATATCACTTGAAGGCTCAACCAAATGTCATCGAAGCAATTCTGAAAGGTAATTTCTTAGCATTTTTTGCCTTTTTTAGTAAAAAAACATTTTTGAAAATTTTCCAATTTTGTGAACTTTTTTGCAGGTCCGGGGTCATGAAATTTTTCAAAAATGACCAAGTTGTCAATTTCTTTATATCAGCATAAAATACACCGAAACTACCCGAAAAAGTGTTTGGAACATAAATCAAGCCATTCTTGGTTCTTATGAGTAAAAAAATTTTTTTGAAAATTTTTCATTTTTTGAACTTTTTCGCAGGTCCAGGGTCATGAATTTTTTCAAAAATGACCAAATGAATTTTTCAAAAATTTCTCATTTTCATTATATGAGCATAAAATACACCGAAACTACCCAAAACACTGTTCGGAGCATAAATCAAGCCATTCTTGGTTGTTTTGGGGGAAAAAAAATTTTTGAAAAGTTTTCAATTTTTTGAACTTTTTTGCAGGTCCGGGGTCATGAAATTTTTCAAAAATGACCAAGTTCTCAATTTCTTTATATCAGCATAAAATACACCGAAACTACCCGAAACACTGTTTGGAGCATAAATGAAGCCATTCTTGGTTGTTTTGGGGAAAAAAAAGTTTTTGAAAATTTTTCAATTTTTTGAACTTTTTTGCAGGTCCGGGGTCATGAAATTTTTCAAAAATGACCAAGTTCTCAATTTCTTGATATCAGCATAAAATACACCGAAACTACCCAAAACAGTGTTCGAAATATAAATTAAGCCATTCCTTGTTGTTCCGAGTAAAAAAAAAATTTTCAGAAAATTTATAATTTTTTCAGTTTTTCTCAAGCTTTAATCTTAAGCCTTCTATGTAATTTTTTTTAAATTTTTTCCAGATATCAATTGAAGGCTCAACCAAATGTCATCAAAGCAATTCTGAAAGGTAATTTCTTAGCATTTTTTGCCTTTTTTAGTAAAAAATGATTTTTGAAAATTTTCCAATTTTGTGAACTTTTTTGCAGGTCCGGGGTCATGAAATTTTTCAAAAATGACCAAGTTCTCAATTTCTTTATATCAGCATAAAATACACCGAAACTACCCGAAAAAGTGTTTGGAACATAAATCAAGCCATTCTTGGTTCTTATGAGTAAAAAAATTTTTTTGAAAATTTTTCATTTTTTGAACTTTTTCGCAGGTCCGGGGTCATGAAATTTTTCAAAAATGACCAAGTTCTCAATTTCTTTATATCAGCATAAAATACACCGAAACTACCCGAAACAGTGTTCGGAACATAAATCAAGCCATTCTTGGTTGTTATGAGTAAAAAAAATTTTTTGAAAATTTTTCATTTTTTGAACTTTTTCGCAGGTCCGGGGTCATGAAATTTTTCAAAAATGACCAAGTTCTCAATTTCTTTATATCAGCATAAACTACACCGAAACTACCCGAAAAAGTGTTTGGAACATAAATCAAGCCATTCTTGGTTCTTATGAGTAAAAAAATTTTTTTGAAAATTTTTCATTTTTTGAACTTTTTCGCAGGTCCGGGGTCATGAAATTTTTCAAAAATGACCAAGTTCTCAATTTCTTTATATCAGCATAAAATACACCGAAACTACCCGAAACACTGTTTGGAGCATAAATGAAGCCATTCTTGGTTGTTTTGGGGAAAAAAAAGTTTTTGAAAATTTTTCAATTTTTTGAACTTTTTTGCAGGTCCGGGGTCATGAAATTTTTCAAAAATGACCAAGTTCTCAATTTCTTGATATCAGCATAAAATACACCGAAACTACCCAAAACAGTGTTCGGAATATAAATTAAGCCATTCCTTGTTGTTCCGAGTAAAAAAAAAATTTTCAGAAAATTTATAATTTTTTCAGTTTTTCTCAAGCTTTAATCTTAAGCCTTCTATGTAATTTTTTTTAAATTTTTTCCAGATATCAATTGAAGGCTCAACCAAATGTCATCAAAGCAATTCTGAAAGGTAATTTCTTAGCATTTTTTGCCTTTTTTAGTAAAAAATGATTTTTGAAAATTTTCCAATTTTTTGAACTTTTTTGCAGGTCCAGGGTCATGGAATTATTCAATAATGACCAACTTCTCAATTTCTTTATATCAGCATAAAATACACCGAAACTACCCGAAACAGTGTTTGGAACATAAATCAAGCCATTCTTAGTTATTTTGAGTAAAAAAAAATTTTTGAAAATTTTCAATTTTTTGAACTTTTTTGCAGGTCCGGGCTCATGAAATTTTTCAAAAATTACCAAGTTCTCAATTTCTTTATATCAGCATAAAATACACCTAAACTACCAGAAACAGTGTTCAGAATATAAAACAAGCCATTCCTTGTTGTTCCGAGTAAAAAAAAATTTTTGATAAAATTGATAATTTTTTCAGGTTTTCCAAGCTTTAGTCTTAAGCGTTCTATGTAATTTTTTTTTAATTTTTTCCAGATATCACTTGAAGTCTCAACCAAATGTCATCAAAACAATTCTGAAAGGTAATTTCTTAGCATTTTTTGTCTTTTTTAGTAAAAAAATAATTTTTGAAAATTTTCCAATTCTTTACACTTTTTTGCTTGTTCGGAGTCATGAAATTTTTCTAAAATGACCAAGTTCTCAATTTCTTTATATCAGCATAAAATTCACCGAAACTACCCGAAACAGTGTTCGGAACATAAATCAAGCCATAACATAAAAAAAACTTTTTGAAAATTTTTCAATTTTTTGAACTTTTTTGCAGGTCCGGGGTCATGAAATTTTTCAAAAATGACCAAGTTCTCAATTTCTTTATATCAGCATAAAATACACCGAAACTACCCGAAAAAGTGTTTGGAACATAAATCAAGCCATTCTTAGTTATTTTGAGTAAAAAAAAATTTTTGAAAATTTTCAATTTTTTGAACTTTTTTGCAGGTCCGGGCTCATGAAATTTTTCAAAAATTACCAAGTTCTCAATTTCTTTATATCAGCATAAAATACACCTAAACTACCAGAAACAGTGTTCAGAATATAAAACAAGCCATTCCTTGTTGTTCCGAGTAAAAAAAAATTTTTGATAAAATTGATAATTTTTTCAGGTTTTCCAAGCTTTAGTCTTAAGCGTTCTATGTAATTTTTTTTTAATTTTTTCCAGATATCACTTGAAGGCTCAACCAAATGTCATCAAAGCAATTCTGAAAGGTAATTTCTTAGCATTTTTTGCCTTTTTTAGTAAAAAATGATTTTTGAAAATTTTCCAATTTTGTGAACTTTTTTGCAGGTCCGGGGTCATGAAATTTTTCAAAAATGACCAAGTTCTCAATTTCTTTATATGAGCATAAAATACACCGAAACTACCCGAAACAGTGTTCAGAGCATAAATCAAGCCATTCTTGGTTCTTATGAGTAAAAAAATTTTTTTGAAAATTTTTCATTTTTTGAACTTTTTCGCAGGTCCGGGGTCATGAAATTTTTCAAAAATGACCAAGTTCTCAATTTCTTTATATCAGCATAAAATACACCGAAACTACCCGAAACAGTGTTCGGAACATAAATCAAGCCATTCTTGGTTGTTATGAGTAAAAAAATTTTTTTGAAAATTTTTCATTTTCTGAACTTTTTCGCAGGTCCGGGGTCATGAAATTTTTCAAAAATGACCAAGTTCTCAATTTCTTTATATCAGCATAAAATACACCGAAACTACCCGAAAAAGTGTTTGGAACATAAATCAAGCCATTCTTGGTTCTTATGAGTAAACAAATTTTTTTGAAAATTTTTCATTTTTTGAACTTTTTCGCAGGTCCGGGGTCATGAAATTTTTCAAAAATGACCAAGTTCTCAATTTCTTTATATCAGCATAAAATACACCGAAACTACCCAAAACAGTGTTCGGAATATAAATTAAGCCATTCCTTGTTGTTCCGAGTAAAAAAAAATTTTTGAGAAAATTTATAATTTTTTCAGTTTTTCTCAAGCTTTAATCTTAAGCCTTCTATGTAATTTTTTTTAAATTTTTTCCAGATATCAATTGAAGGCTCAACCAAATGTCATCAAAGCAATTCTGAAAGGTAATTTCTTAGCATTTTTTGCCTTTTTTAGTAAAAAATGATTTTTGAAAATTTTCCAATTTTGTGAACTTTTTTGCAGGTCCGGGGTCATGAAATTTTTCAAAAATGACCAAGTTCTCAATTTCTTTATATCAGCATAAAATACACCGAAACTACCCGAAAAAGTGTTTGGAACATAAATCAAGCCATTCTTGGTTCTTATGAGTAAAAAAATTTTTTTGAAAATTTTTCATTTTTTGAACTTTTTCGCAGGTCCGGGGTCATGAAATTTTTCAAAAATGACCAAGTTCTCAATTTCTTTATATCAGCATAAAATACACCGAAACTACCCGAAACAGTGTTCGGAACATAAATCAAGCCATTCTTGGTTGTTATGAGTAAAAAAATTTTTTTGAAAATTTTTCATTTTTTGAACTTTTTCGCAGGTCCGGGGTCATGAAATTTTTCAAAAATGACCAAGTTCTCAATTTCTTTATATCAGCATAAAATACACCGAAACTACCCGAAAAAGTGTTTGGAACATAAATCAAGCCATTCTTGGTTCTTATGAGTAAAAAAATTTTTTTGAAAATTTTTCATTTTTTGAACTTTTTCGCAGGTCCGGGGTCATGAAATTTTTCAAAAATGACCAAGTTCTCAATTTCTTTATATCAGCATAAAATACACCGAAACTACCCGAAACAGTGTTCGGAACATAAATCAAGCCATTCTTGGTTGTTATGAGTAAAAAAATTTTTTTGAAAATTTTTCATTTTTTGAACTTTTTCGCAGGTCCGGGGTCATGAAATTTTTCAAAAATGACCAAGTTCTCAATTTCTTTATATCAGCATAAAATACACCGAAACTACCCAAAACAGTGTTCGGAATATAAATTAAGCCATTCCTTGTTGTTCCGAGTATAAAAAATTTTTGAGAAAATTTATAATTTTTTCAGGTTTTCTCAAGCTTTAGTTAATCGTTCTATGTAATTTTTTTTAATTCTTTCCAGATATCACTTGAAGGCTCAACCAAATGTCATCAAAACAATTCTGAAAGGTAATTTCTTAGCATTTTTGTCTTTTTTAGTAAAAAATAATTTTTTGAAAATTTTTCAATTTTTTGAACTTTTTTGCAGGTCCAGGGTCATGAAATTATTCAAAAATGACCAAGTTCTCAATTTCTTTATATGAGCATAAAATACACCGAAACTACCCGAAACAGTGTTCGGAACATAAATCAAGCCATTCTCAGTTGTTTTGAGTAAAAAAAAATTTTTGAAAATTTTTCAATTTTTTGAACTTTTTTGCAGGTCCGGGGTCATGAAATTTTTCAATAATGACCAACTTCTCAATTTCTTTATATCAGCATAAAATACACCGAAACTACCCGAAACAGTGTTTGGAACATAAATCAAGCCATTCTTAGTTATTTTGAGTAAAAAAAAATTTTTGAAAATTTTCAATTTTTTGAACTTTTTTGCAGGTCCGGGCTCATGAAATTTTTCAAAAATTACCAAGTTCTCAATTTCTTTATATCAGCATAAAATACACCTAAACTACCAGAAACAGTGTTCGGAATATAAATCAAGCCATTTCTTGTTGTTCCGAGTATAAAAAATTTTTGAGAAAATTTATAATTTTTTCAGGTTTTCTCAAGCTTTAGTTAATCGTTCTATGTAATTTTTTTTAATTCTTTCCAGATATCACTTGGAGGCTCAACCAAATGTCATCAAAACAATTCTGAAAGGTAATTTCTTAGCATTTTTGTCTTTTTTAGTAAAAAATAATTTTTTGAAAATTTTTCAATTTTTTGAACTTTTTTGCAGGTCCAGGGTCATGAAATTATTCAAAAATGACCAAGTTCTCAATTTCTTTATATGAGCATAAAATACACCGAAACTACCCGAAACAGTGTTCGGAACATAAATCAAGCCATTCTCAGTTGTTTTGAGTAAAAAAAAATTTTTGAAAATTTTTCAATTTTTTGAACTTTTTTGCAGGTCCGGGGTCATGAAATTTTTCAATAATGACCAAGTTCTCAATTTCTTTATATCAGCATAAAATACACCTAAACTACCAGAAACAGTGTTCAGAATATAAAACAAGCCATTCCTTGTTGTTCCGAGTAAAAAAAATTTTTTGATAAAATTGATAATTTTTTTCAGGTTTTCTCAAGCTTTAGTCTTAAGCGTTCTATGTAATTTTTTTTTAATTTTTTCCAGATATCACTTGAAGTCTCAACCAAATGTCATCAAAACAATTCTGAAAGGTAATTTCTTAGCATTTTTTGTCTTTTTTAGTAAAAAAATAATTTTTGAAAATTTTCCAATTCTTTAAACTTTTTTGCTTGTTCGGAGTCATGAAATTTTTCTAAAATGACCAAGTTCTCAATTTCTTTATATCAGCATAAAATTCACCGAAACTACCCGAAACAGTGTTCGGAACATAAATCAAGCCATTCTTGGTTGTTTTGAGTAAATAAAACTTTTTGAAAATTTTTCAATTTTTTGAACTTTTTTGCAGGTCCGGGGTCATGAAATTTTTCAAAAATGACCAAGTTCTCAATTTCTTTATATCAGCATAAAATACACCGAAACTACCCGAAACAGTGTTCGAAACATAAATCAAGCCATTCCTGGTTGTTTTGAGTGAAAAAAAATTTGTGAAAATTTTTCAGTTTTTTGAACTTTTTCGCAGGTCCGGGGTCATGAAATTTTTCAAAAATGACCTAGTTCTCAATTTCTTTATATCAGCATAAAATACACCGAGACTACCCAAAACAGTGTTCGGAACATAAATCAAGCCATTCTTGGTTGTTTTGAGTAAAAAAAAATTTTTGAAAATATTTCAATTTTTTGAACTTTTTTGCAGGTGCAGGGTCATGAAATTTTTCAAAAATGACCAAGTTCTCATTTTCATTATATCAGCATAAAATACACCTAAACTACCAGAAACAGTGTTCAGAATATAAATCAAGCCATTCCTTGTTGTTCCGAGTAAAAAAAAATTTTTGAGAAAATTTATAATTTTTTCAGGTTTTCTCAAGCTTTAGTCTTAATCGTTCTATGTATTTTTTTTTTAATTCTTTCCAGATATCACTTGAAGGCTCAACCAAATGTCATCAAAACAATTCTGAAAGGTAATTTCTTAGCATTTTTGTCTTTTTTAGTAAAAAATATTTTTTTGAAAATTTTTCAATTTTTTGAACTTTTTTGCAGGTCCAGGGTCATGAAATTATTCAAAAATGACCAAGTTCTCAATTTCTTTATATGAGCATAAAATACACCGAAACTACCCGAAACAGTGTTCAGAGCATAAATCAAGCAATTCTTGGTTGTTTTAAGTAAAAAAAGTTTTTTGAAAATTTTCCAATTCTTTAAACTTTTTTGCTTGTTCGGAGTCATGAAATTTTTCAAAAATGACCAAGTTCTCAATTTCTTTATATCAGCATAAAATTCACCGAAACTACCCGAAACAGTGTTCGGAACATAAATCAAGCCATTCTTGGTTGTTTTGAGTAAAAAAAACTTTTTGAAAATTTTTCAATTTTTTGAACTTTTTTGCAGGTCCGGGGTCATGAAATTTTTCAATAATGACCAACTTCTCAATTTCTTTATATCAGCATAAAATACACCGAAACTACCCGAAACAGTGTTTGGAACATAAATCAAGCCATTCTTAGTTATTTTGAGTAAAAAAAAATTTTTGAAAATTTTCAATTTTTTGAACTTTTTTGCAGGTCCGGTCTCATGAAATTTTTCAAAAATTACCAAGTTCTCAATTTCTTTATATCAGCATAAAATACACCTAAACTACCAGAAACAGTGTTCGGAATATAAATCAAGCCATTTCTTGTTGTTCCGAGTATAAAAAATTTTTGAGAAAATTTATAATTTTTTCAGGTTTTCTCAAGCTTTAGTTAATCGTTCTATGTAATTTTTTTTAATTCTTTCCAGATATCACTTGAAGGCTCAACCAAATGTCATCAA
Organism: Rhopilema esculentum; assembly: GCF_057945365.1. Classification (NCBI taxonomy): domain Eukaryota; kingdom Metazoa; phylum Cnidaria; class Scyphozoa; order Rhizostomeae; family Rhizostomatidae; genus Rhopilema; species Rhopilema esculentum. The sequence continues at coordinate 7,168,845 of NC_142825.1, forward strand.
AACAATTCTGAAAGGTAATTTCTTAGCATTTTTGTCTTTTTTAGTAAAAAATAATTTTTTGAAAATTTTTCAATTTTTTGAACTTTTTTGCAGGTCCAGGGTCATGAAATTATTCAAAAATGACCAAGTTCTCAATTTCTTTATATGAGCATAAAATACACCGAGACTACCCGAAACAGTGTTCGGAACATAAATCAAGCCATTCTCAGTTGTTTTGAGTAAAAAAAAATTTTTGAAAATTGTTCAATTTTTTGAACTTTTTTGCAGGTCCAGGGTCATGAAATTTTTCAATAATGACCAACTTCTCAATTTCTTTATATCAGCATAAAATACACCGAAACTACCCGAAACAGTGTTTGGAACACAAATCAAGCCATTCTTAGTTATTTTGAGTAAAAAAAAATTTTTGAAAATTTTCAATTTTTTGAACTTTTTTGCAGGTCCGGGCTCATGAAATTTTTCTAAAATGACCAAGTTCTCAATTTCTTTATATCAGCATAAAATTCACCGAAACTACCCGAAACAGTGTTCGGAACATAAATCAAGCCATTCTTGGTTGTTTTGAGTAAATAAAACTTTTTGAAAATTTTTCAATTTTTTGAACTTTTTTGCAGGTCCCGGGTCATGAAATTTTTCAAAAATGACCAAGTTCTCAATTTCTTTATATCAGCATAAAATACACCGAAACTACCCGAAACAGTGTTCGAAACATAAATCAAGCCATTCCTGGTTGTTTTGAGTGAAAAAAAATTTGTGAAAATTTTTCAGTTTTTTGAACTTTTTTGCAGGTCCGGGGTCATGAAATTTTTTCAAAAATGACCAAGTTCTCATTTTCATTAAAACAGCCTAAAATACACCGAAACTACCCGAAACAGTGTTCGGAACATGAATCAAGCCATTCTTGGTTGTTTTGAGTAAAAAAAACTTTTTCAAAATTTTTTCAATTTTTTGAACTTTTTCGCAGGTCCGGGGTCATGAAATTTTTCAAAAATGACCTAGTTCTCAATTTCTTTATATCAGCATAAAATACACCGAGACTACCCAAAACAGTGTTCGGAACATAAATCAAGCCATTCTTGGTTGTTTTGAGTAAAAAAAAATTTTTGAAAATATTTCAATTTTTTGAACTTTTTTGCAGGTGCAGGGTCATGAAATTTTTCAAAAATGACCAAGTTCTCATTTTCATTATATCAGCATAAAATACACCTAAACTACCAGAAACAGTGTTCAGAATATAAATCAAGCCATTCCTTGTTGTTCCGAGTAAAAAAAATTTTTGAGAAAATTTATAATTTTTTCAGGTTTTCTCAAGCTTTAGTCTTAATCGTTCTATGTATTTTTTTTTTAATTCTTTCCAGATATCACTTGAAGGCTCAACCAAATGTCATCAAAACAATTCTGAAAGGTAATTTCTTAGCATTTTTGTCTTTTTTAGTAAAAAATATTTTTTTGAAAATTTTTCAATTTTTTGAACTTTTTTGCAGGTCCAGGGTCATGAAATTATTCAAAAATGACCAAGTTCTCAATTTCTTTATATGAGCATAAAATACACCGAAACTACCCGAAACAGTGTTCAGAGCATAAATCAAGCAATTCTTGGTTGTTTTAAGTAAAAAAAGTTTTTTGAAAATTTTCCAATTCTTTAAACTTTTTTGCTTGTTCGGAGTCATGAAATTTTTCAAAAATGACCAAGTTCTCAATTTCTTTATATCAGCATAAAATTCACCGAAACTACCCGAAACAGTGTTCGGAACATAAATCAAGCCATTCTTGGTTGTTTTGAGTAAAAAAAACTTTTTGAAAATTTTTCAATTTTTTGAACTTTTTTGCAGGTCCGGGGTCATGAAATTTTTCAAAAATGACCAAGTTCTCAATTTCTTTATATCAGCATAAAATACACCGAAACTACCCGAAACAGTGTTCGAAACATAAATCAAGCCATTCCTGGTTGTTTTGAGTGAAAAAAAATTTGTGAAAATTTTTCAGTTTTTTGAACTTTTTTGCAGGTCCGGGGTCATGAAATTTTTTCAAAAATGACCAAGTTCTCATTTTCATTAAAACAGCCTAAAATACACCGAAACTACCCGAAACAGTGTTCGGAACATGAATCAAGCCATTCTTGGTTGTTTTGAGTAAAAAAACCTGTTGAAAATTTTTTCAATTTTTTGAACTTTTTCGCAGGTCCGGGGTCATGAAATTTTTCAAAAATGACCTAGTTCTCAATTTCTTTATATCAGCATAAAATACACCGAGACTACCCAAAACAGTGTTCGGAACATAAATCAAGCCATTCTTGGTTGTTTTGAGTAAAAAAAAATTTTTGAAAATATTTCAATTTTTTGAACATTTTTTTGCAGGTGCAGGGTCATGAAATTTTTCAAAAATGACCAAGTTCTCATTTTCATTATATCAGCATAAAATACACCTAAACTACCAGAAACAGTGTTCAGAATATAAATCAAGCCATTCCTTGTTGTTCCGAGTAAAAAAAAATTTTTGAGAAAATTTATAATTTTTTCAGGTTTTCTCAAGCTTTAGTCTTAATCGTTCTATGTAATTTTTTTTTAATTCTTTCCAGATATCACTTGAAGGCTCAACCAAATGTCATCAAAACAATTCTGAAAGGTAATTTCTTAGCATTTTTGTCTTTTTTAGTAAAAAATAATTTTTTGAAAATTTTTCAATTTTTTGAACTTTTTTGCAGGTCCAGGGTCATGAAATTATTCAAAAATGACCTAGTTCTCAATTTCTTTATATCAGCATAAAATACACCGAGACTACCCGAAACAGTGTTCGGAACATAAATCAAGCCATTCTTGGTTGTTTTGAGTAAAAAAAAATTTTGGAAATATTTCAATTTTTTGAACTTTTTTGCTTGTTCGGAGTCATGAAATTTTTCAAAAATGACCAAGTTCTCAATTTCTTTATATCAGCATAAAATTCACCGAAACTACCCGAAACAGTGTTCGGAACATAAATCAAGCCATTCTTGGTTGTTTTGAGTAAAAAAAACTTTTTGAAAATTTTTCAATTTTTTGAACTTTTTTGCAGGTCCGGGGTCATGAAATTTTTCAAAAATGACCAAGTTCTCAATTTCTTTATATCAGCATAAAATACACCGAAACTACCCGAAACAGTGTTCGAAACATAAATCAAGCCATTCCTGGTTGTTTTGAGTGAAAAAAAATTTGTGAAAATTTTTCAGTTTTTTGAACTTTTTTGCAGGTCCGGGGTCATGAAATTTTTTCAAAAATGACCAAGTTCTCATTTTCATTAAAACAGCCTAAAATACACCGAAACTACCCGAAACAGTGTTCGGAACATGAATCAAGCCATTCTTGGTTGTTTTGAGTAAAAAAACCTGTTGAAAATTTTTTCAATTTTTTGAACTTTTTCGCAGGTCCGGGGTCATGAAATTTTTCAAAAATGACCTAGTTCTCAATTTCTTTATATCAGCATAAAATACACCGAGTCTACCCGAAAAAGTGTTTGGAACATAAATCAAGCCATTCTTGGTTCTTTTGAGTAAAAAAAAATTTTTGAAAATTTTTCAATTTTTTGAACTTTTTTGCAGGTGCAGGATCATGAAATTTTTCAAAAATGACCAAGTTCTCATTTTCATTATATCAGCATAAAATACATCTAAACTACCAGAAACAGTGTTCAGAATATAAATCAAGACATTCCTTGTTGTTCCGAGTAAAAAAAAATTTTTGAGAAAATTTATAATTTTTTCAGGTTTTCTCAAGCTTTAGTCTTAATCGTTCTATGTAATTTTTTTTAATTCTTTCCAGATATCACTTGAAGGCTCAACCAAATGTCATCAAAACAATTCTGAAAGGTAATATTTTAGCATTTTTGTCTTTTTTAGTAAAAATAATTTTTTGAAAATTTTTCAATTTTTTGAACTTTTTTGCAGGTCCAGGGTCATGAAATTATTCAAAAAGGACCAAGTTCTCAATTTCTTTATATGAGCATAAAATACACCGAAACTACCCGAAACAGTGTTCAGAACATAAATCAATCCATTCTTGGTGATTCCGAGTAAAAAAAAATTTTTGAAAATTTTCCAATTTTTTAAACTTTTTTGCAGGTCCGGAGTCATGAAATTTTTCAAAAATGACCAAGTTCTCAATTTCATTATATGAGCATAAAATACACCGAAACTACCTGAAACAGTGTTCGGAACATAAATCAAGCCATTCTTGGTTGTTCCGAGTAAAAAAATTTTTTTGAAAATTTCTCAATTTTTTGAACTTTTTTGCAGGTCCGGGGTCATGAAATTTTTAAAAAATGACTAAGTCCTCATTTCTAATTATGCCTTAGAAATTCATCGAAAAACTTCTAATGGTGTTGTAATTTTAAGCAGTTGAGGCTGTTTCGAGCGAGCAAAATTTTCCAAAATATTCTGATTTTTTAACTTTTTTTACAGGTCCATGGTTGTAGATTTTTTTGAAAAATGACTTTGTTCTTTTTTCCAATCATGGCCTTGAGAGGACACTTCAATGGTGTTCTGAATGTATTTTCAAGCAATTGAGATTGTTTCGAGCTTAGAAAATTGTTTTTCCAAAGATTTCAGATTTTTCAACTTTCTTTACTGGTCCGGGGTCATAAATTTTTTTTAAAAATGACTTTTTTTTTCATCCTATTATGACTGAAAAAGTCGTCAAAAACACCTGAATTGGCGAAATCTCTTGAGAATTATTCCAATGGTTATTGAAACACGTAATAAGGCTTTTTATGTTGTTTTAAATAGCAATATATCTTTATCAAAGTCTATGGTTTTTTATCTTTTGGCAGGAAAGGGTCATTGATTTTTGTATTTACGAATTTTTTCAGATACCATTTGGAAGCTCACAGATAGGTATTCAAATGACTACAAAAAGGCAAAAAGGTATTCAATATTTTTTTGAAACTTAGGATTTTTTGCCAAATTATCAAATTTTTGAAGTTTTTTACAGTTGCAGGGTCATAGATTCTTTTTAAAAACTACTGGGTTTTTTTCACAAGTTGTGACTCAGAAATTCATCGAAACAAATCTAATGGTGTTCTAAACGCATTTTTTTGAAAAATGACTTCAACCTTTTTTCAAAATATGAGTCAGAAATTCATCGATGTTGCTTATAATGGTGTTCGGAACATATTTTCAAGCATCTGAGGTTGTTTCGAGTGAAAAACTTTTTTCCAAAATTTTAAATACTTTTAAACTTCTTTTACTGGTTCGGGGTCATAGATTTTTAATTATTTCTCCTTTTATCTAAATATGGCCTAGAAATCCACCAAAAAAACTTCATGTTCAGGTTCAGAGTTTATCAAAAAATTGGTTAAGTCCTTTGTCAACAATCTGGATCGAAAATTTGAAAAGATTTTATACGTTGTTGCCTATGTATTTAAAGAAATTTTTTGCTATTTTTGTTTAAGTTTTTTCGCTTGAAAAACAACTTTAAATTCCTTATTTGACGTTTTGAATACTATTTGAGAAGTCAGACAACAGAATGACAGGCAACCTTATTTCGATTTCTATGGTGTATTTGAATGATGGTATGTTTAAAATTTTGCTTCCTGTTTGTTAATATAAGCGCTGTGAAGCAGGGTTTTCTGACTTTAAAAAGCTGGGGCTCTTGATGTGATTTTATAAATCGACTCATAACGTCAACTCTGGTTAAAAACTCACGTTACATCAACTCTATTTGAATTCTATTTCTAGCTTTCGTTTATCTATTTCTAAAGCAATATAAGACCAACTTTAAGAGTGGATACTTGTGTGACTTTTGACACTTGAGGAGTGATACCCAAGAAAATAACTTGAAGCGTGTTTAAAGAACTTTTAGGTAAACAGGTGCCACGATCTGAAACCCAATATTCTCTCTTCCCTTAACAATTTCCTTCTTTTGAAATATTTTACTGTATGTATATGCCATATCTATTCTCACACCATTAACGCCTCGTATCGTATTTAGGAGATTTGAATTGCAAAAATATATATTGTCATGGGAGATTTGAATGCAAAAATTGGTAGTTGAAAAGATGGTAAAACAGCAGGGCAGTATGGAATTGGGGTAAGAAATGAGCGTTGAGACAGATCGGTACAAAAGTGTAAGATGAATAACATGATAATAGCGAATACCTGGTTTAAAGAACATCCGCGGCGAGTATACACATGGAAAAGTCCTGGTGACCTAACAAGGAAGCAGATTGATTATATTACCTGAAATGACAGATTTAAGCGTGCCGTTAAGCAAGCAAAAACGTATCCAGGGGCAGACTCTGGAAGTGACCATAACCCCGTGGTCTGCTCTATTCAATCAAAACTGAAGAAAGTGAAAAGCCTAAGATAGAGAAGGTTCACGACTTCAAACAACTTAATGACCCAGATTTTCGACTGGAATACTCAACACAAGTTAAGAATAGATTTGACAGACTAATTGATGAAGGTGAAGAACTCACATCGGACGCAATGAAGAGTGTTCCTTTTGAAACGGCACAAGGAAAGGTTCCAGATAAAGACAAAGTAAGTAAAAGTAAATGGATGACAAAAGAGATAATATCACTAATGAGGAGCAGGCAGAAGGTCGATGAGAGAGGAAGTAATGAATAAAAAATTCTATATAAAAATATCTAACAAATGTGTCGGGAAGACAAAGAGAAGTGGGTGAATGCTCAGGCGGAAGAAAATGAAAAGAGGATGAATAAAGATTATAATCTTCATAAGAGAATAAATGAAATATCAAAGAGAAAAACTACTTGCTCAAAATCTGGATGTATCAAAACAAAGTATGAAAAAATACTGATTGAAAAGAACGATTTTCTAGCTCGGTGGACGGAATATATTGGAGAATTATTTCACGATGTAAGGAAACCATTACCAAAGATTAAAGATCCAATTGAGAGACCCAAGATTCTAAAGTTAGAAGTTCATGCTGCGATTAGACAGATGAAAAAGAACAAAGCGGCAGGGCCAGAGTGAGTAGTTGTCGAAATGGTAAATGCATTAGAAGAGTGCGGAGTAGAAAAATTGACGAATGTAATTAATAAAATGTATGATTATGAAAAATTTCCGGGTGATTTTAGAAAATCTGTTTTCATAGCTCTTTCGAAAAAGTCAGGTGCGGTGGACTGTCAGCAATACCTCACCATTAGTCTCATGAGTCACATCACGAAGATTATTTTGAGAATCCTCCTCATGAGAGCTAGAAACAGAATCTCACCAGAGATTGGGATAAAGCAGTTCGGTTTTGGGAGAGACCCGAGAACTAGGAATGCTATTTTTGTGCTGAGGATGATAGCAGAAAGAGCTCTGGAAATGCAAAGAGATGAGCAAGCAGTGGCGAAGCTGGCCTTTAGACAATGGACATGCTTTGTATGGAACAGAAAGCTGATGGGGGTCTGGGGATAGCCCCTAAGACAATTACACACAACCACACCCTATATATGCTTGGAAAAGAGGGTAACTCCCTTTTTAGTATATTAAATCAAATAGCTCTTGTTTAGATTGCAATCAATTCTGTCAATGACTTCAACATCTAAATGTTCTTTCAACCCCATTCTCCAATCTTGTGTTTTTGGACATATCTTTGGGACCATGTTTTTGAAAAATTGTGCATTCGAAAACCCCCAAAAAACACTACTGATCACACTGAAAAAACATTGCAGATGAGAGAACATTATATCTACAAATTTTAATTTTTGATTAATCTGCTTATTCAAGTCAGCAATGGCTAAGAAATATCTATTCTCTTACTATTAATTGTTAACACTTTTGATGCTGTTTCTGAATTGAGATGAGTTAGGCAAGATACGCCCTCAATGATAGGTAGGCACTTCCTTTTTTTATGATACAGGGAATTGTGGGATGTTTGTTTTTGGTTCAGAATTTTATGCTTGGCTTCAATTTTATAAGCTGAATTTTTACATATCTAAAACAAATGTAACAAGGAGAGTACTGTTTAGCATATACAAAAAGTTTTGATACCTGTATTGAAGTTATAACATGCCATAAACATCAATAAGTTAAGTCCAAGCCCAATATCAAGGGCTTTCCTAAGCAACGACAAGTCATGTTGTAATATTGAACAACTGGCAAATTACAGAGTACAATTGCATGTATTAACAAAAGTTATAGAGTAATATTGAATAAACAAGCAAATTTAAGGGTACAATTTCATTTATCAACAAAAGTTATGGTGTAATATTGAATAGACAAGGAAATGTAAGGGTACAAAAAGAGTTGGTGTAATATTGAATGCAGGAAAATTTCAGGGTACCATTTCATACATCAGCAACATATTGTGGTGTAATATCAAATAACAGGCAAATTGCAGGATGCAATTCGAATTTCATTTATTCACAACAAGTTATGATGTAGTATTGACTAAACAAGAAATTTTTAAGAGCACAATTCTTTCTATCAACAACAGGTTTTGGTGAAATATTGAATAAACAGGCAAGTTTTCAAAGTACAAGTTCGTCCCTCTCAGCAACAAGTAAGATTGCAATATTGAATAAACCAGAATGGACAGGCAATTTTTATTGTAAAATTCTATCCATCAGCAACAGGTTATTGTATGATTTTGACAAAACAGGAAATCTTCAAGAGTACAATCCCATGAGCAAGAGGTTTTGGTGAAATACTGAATACACAGGCAAATTTCAGGGTACAAGTTCGCCCATCAACAAGTAATGGTATGATCAGCAACGTAATGGTAGGATTCTTCATCGATAAGGGTCAGCCTTTGGTTTTCAATTACAATCTTGGTTTACAATTACTTTTTTCAGCCACACGCAAGTGATCCCTGTAGCAGTTAACAAACAATATATCTCTCGGAAATAGCTTCGATTGATTTTTCCCACTCTATTGCAGCAATGTTCTTCTGCCCACAAGTAGACCTTAGGTACTTATGTATTAGGAGATTTAGGTCGGTCATGCTGAAAAAATGAGCATGACTTGGGGTCCAAAACGGGCCAGAATAGCATGCGCAAGATAGAATTCAGCCAATCAAATCAGTGCTAGGTTTATGATTATAATAACGAGGTCATGTAGTGATAACATCTCAGCTTTTGTTTTGTTCCCGCTGTGTTTTTCATGCTACGCTTCGCTGCTTGTATATACCGCTGTGTTTATTTAGAAATAGTTGGTTGGTTCGAAATAAGATAATAACACGACGTACGTCTCTTACTATCGACTTCGCTCTTCAATAATTCGTCCTTCGAGACTGCTACGTTATTAACAACACAGGTTGTTAAATTGGTGACCACTTCGTTTATTTCTACGTCTACAATTTGACATGAATACAGACGCCAACACGCCACCGTCAGCCAGCACTACTGCAACTGCAGCCATCGCCACGACTTCAGAACCAGCACCAGTTGCTTCGGTAAGTGTCAAACTTCCACCTTTTTGGCCTAACGATCCCCTTGTTTGGTTTGCTCAAGTAGAGGCCCAGTTTTTCACAAGAAATATAACTTCACAGGCTACAAAGTTTGCTTATGTAATCTCCGCTCTCCAGCCTGAAATCGCACAGGAGGTACGCGACATTTTGATCCACCCCCCTCAAGCAACGCAGTACGATATACTCAAGGCCGAACTCATACAGCGTACTTCCGCATCTGAACAAAAGCGGCTTCACCAACTGCTGACTGCAGAAGAACTGGGTGACCGGAAGCCCTCTCAATTACTGCGCCATATGCGACAACTGCTTGGAGACAATACACTAGAAAACAACATTTTACGACAGTTGTTTTTGGGAAGGTTACCAACTAATGTCAGGCTGATTTTAGCCTCCACTGCTGACTCCCTTCCTGTTGAGCAGGTTGCTTTATTAGCAGACAAAATTTTAGAGGTTGCGACCCCTCTTGGCATCTCCTCTTTAACACCTACCGTGTCAGCGCCGGCCCCCACGCCTGTTACACCGCCTATCGCATCTGAAGTTCATGCTCTCAGATCTCAAGTAGAGAAACTGACTTTTCAAGTCCAAGCCCTCATAAGCCACACACAGCCAACCCATAATTTCCCAGGGCGTAGCCGATGCCGCTCTATCAGCCGTAATCGCCGCACCAGCCCAGCACCCTCAAACTCTACCTACTGCTGGTACCATCAACGTTATGGTCGACTTGCTCGCAATTGCACTCCACCATGCAACTTTTCAAGCTTCACCTCAAACCAGGGAAACGACGCCACCAGCAACTAAGGGCGACTAGTTCTGCTGGTCCTGCTCCTTCCAGTCGCCTCTTTTATATTACCGACCGTATCACTGGTACACGCTTCTTGGTAGATACAGGTGCTGATGTAAGCGTTTTACCTCCTTCTTCTACTGACAGACAAACTTCTCAAAACATTTCTTTACAGGCTGTGAATAAGTCGCCAATTCGTACTTTCGGAGAAAAGTCTTTAACGATAGACCTCGGACTTCGCCGCACGTACAGGTGGATTTTTATTATTGCTGAAATGCCGTTTCCTATTCTTGGCGCTGATTTCCTTGCTCATTTTGGCCTTAAAGTTGATGTTAAAAATCGGAAACTCATTGACACTACAACAAATTTGACCATTCAAGGTATTTTGTCCGCCGACAGCTCACCTCATCCTATGCTGGCAACCCCTGATACTACTTCGCCATACCAAGCCTTACTTCAAAAGTATCCTGACATTGCCCGTCCTTCATACAACGAATCAAAGGTAAAGCATACAGTCACCCATCACATCACAACTTCAGGCCCTCCTGTATTTGCTCGTCCCCGTCGTCTTGCTTCTGAACGTTTGACCATTGCCAAGGCTGAATTTGATCACATGCTACAACTTGGCATCATTCGACCGTCAAAAAGCAGTTGGTCTTCTCCGTTGCATATGGTTCCTAAGGCTACTCAAGGCGACTGGCGACCTTGCGGTGATTATCGTGGCTTGAACAATGCTACAGTTCCCGATCGCTACCCCATCCCACACATCCAAGATTTCTCTTCGTCTCTGCATGGAAAAACCATTTTCTCAAAAATTGATCTCGTGCGTGCCTATCATCAGATTCCAGTCGAACCTAGTGACATTCCTAAGACTGCTATAACAACTCCCTTTGGACTATTTGAATTCGTTCGCATGCCATTCGGCTTGCGTAATGCAGCACAGACCTTCCAGCGCTTCATGCACCAAGTACTTCGTGGTTTGGATTTCGTTTTTGCTTACATTGATGATTTACTTATCGCAAGCAATTCTGAAGCAGAACATTTGTTGCATCTTGAAATTTTATTCTCTCATCTTTCCGATCATGGTATTGTCATTCATCCTACCAAATGCATTTTTGGCCAATCTCATATTGACTTCCTAGGACATCATGTTTCACCACAAGGAATCTCACCGCTTTCCACAAGAGTTCAAGCAATCGAAGATTTTCCTCCTCCTACTTCGCTCAAAAAGCTTCGCGAGTTCCTGGGATTGATCAACTTCTACCGTCGTTTTGTGCCTTGCTGTGCTCAATTAATACAGCCTCTCACCGACCTTCTCTCTGCCAAGTCTACCAAAGAACCGTTCCAACTAACTGTGGATTCGTTATCTGCATTCTCAGAGATCAAAGCAGCACTTTCCCGGGCTACTCTTCTTGTTCACCCATCACCAGTAGCACCATGCAGTGTAGTTGTTGATGCTTCGAATGTGGCTGTAGGAGCAGTGCTTCAACAATTCCTCAACGGTGCCTGGCAACCTATTTCTTTCTTTTCAAAGCGCCTGCAACCAGCCGAAACGAAGTACAGCACATTTGGACGAGAACTACTCTCCGTCTACTTAGCTATCAAGCACTTTCGGTACTTTTTGGAAGGACGCGCATTTCATGTTATGACAGACCACAAGCCATTGCTCCATGCACTGTCTTCTTCGTCTGATCGATATTCGCCACGGGAAATTCGCCATCTTGATTTTATCTCTCAATTCACCTCTGACATACGACACGTAAAAGGCCATCAGAATGTGGTTGCTGATGCTCTTTCTCGCATTGAGCTCAATTCCTTGCTCAATATTCCAAGCCTTGACTTTGTCACGCTGTCTGCAGCTCAACAGCAAGATTCTGAATTCCACCAGGTACAGTCAAACACCTCTCTTAATCTGAAAGAGTTTCCTTTACCGGCAGATTCTGGAACCATCATTTGTGACATATCAACCGGCACTCCTCGCCCATATGTTCCTGTCTGTTATCGCCGCCTTGTGTTTAATCACCTCCACTCACTTGCACATCCCGGTATTCGTGCAACACAGCGACTTATCAGACAACATTACATCTGGCCTAGTATCAACAAAGACATCCGCAATTGGACTCGGTCCTGTATCCCATGCCAACAGGCTAAAGTCACCCGTCACACGTTTTCCCCCATTGGAACTTTTCCATCTACTGACACACGTTTCGATCACATACACATACATCCCCGCTAATCTTCCATCTTGTACGCACGTTTTTGTTCGCCATGATGCTGTTCGAAAGCCGTTTCAACCTCCCTACGACGGTCCTTTTAAGGTTCTCAAGCGCTCTGACAAACATTTCCTCGTAGATGTCAATGGAAAACAAAAAAACAATAAGCATAGATCGTCTTAAAGTTGCTTATACCGATACAGATAACCAACGTTCAACTGCCAAAAACACATCATTCCCATCAAACCATGCTTCAGCGAGGGCCAAGCCGGTAGAGAACCAAGTACCTGGTACTTCTTGGACACGTTCAGGGAGACAAGTTCATTTTCCCGACAGATATGGACATGCCTGAATATTCTTATATACGTTTAATTAACTTTTATCCCAAATGCTTTTCTCGAGCTTGCATTCTAGGGGGGAGGTACTGTAGTGATAACATCTCAGCTTTTGTTTTGTTCCCGCTGTGTTTTTCATGCTACGCTTCGCTGCTTGTATATACCGCTGTGTTTATTTAGAAATAGTTGGTTGGTTCGAAATAAGATAATAACACGACGTACGTCTCTTACTATCGACTTCGCTCTTCAATAATTCGTCCTTCGAGACTGCTACGTTATTAACAACACAGGTTGTTAAAGTCATGCTATTCCAAATGAGCATGACTTACCACATGGATACCAACTGAAAAGTCATGGAAACTCAGCCGACTCAAAGGAGCGGTTAGGCTCTCTGCGTAAAGAAACCCTATGGCAGGCCATGCTCTTCAGAATGAGCATGACTAACCACAAGGGACCAAGGTGGTGAAAGGCAGTAGAATAATAAGAATAAACTGGACGAAAGGGGTCTTGAAAGTACTTTTTCAATAAAGGAAAGTTTTAATCGTTATAATGAATGTCTTTAGCTCCGAATTTTTTTAGTCATGCTCAGCATGACCAGCATGACCGCTAGCTTCGCCACTGTGAACAAGGCGTTTGATAAAGTTCGTCATGATGACATGTTTGGGGAACTCCGAAAGTTGGACATGCATGGAAAAGACCTTCAATTGCTGCAGAATCTCTACTGGAATCAATCTGCATGCATTAGAGTCGATGGCGAATGCAGTAACTACACAGATATTGCGAGAGGGGCTAGACAAGGATGTGTGATGTCGCCAGATCTTTTCAACTATTACACTGAAAAGATCTTGAGGGAGGTAAATAACGAGAAGGGTCTGAGGGTAGGTGGAAGCAATATCACTAACATAAGATATGCAGATGACAAAGTTTTGTTAGCCGAATCTGCCAGTGATCTACAAAAGGTTCTTGATGTTGTCATAAAAGAGAGTGAGAAAAAAGGTCTGACTAAAAACTGTAATAAAACAGAATGTTTAGTCGTTTCAAAGAAATGGGAACGTCCTGTGTTCACGCTGAGAGTAAAGGACCAGAAATTTAAACAAGTCTTGTCTTTTGGCTATCTAGGCAGTCTAATAACCGAAGATGCTAGATTTGTTACAGAGATTAAACGAAGGATAGCTTTAGCAAAATCTGCATTCCAAAAATTTGATAATTTTGAGAAACTGCAAGATGAGTATGTCAACGAATTTTCGTTTGTCTATCCTGTCCTGTGCTATGGGAATGAGTGTTGGTCATTAACAGCAGATTTGAAGAAGCGCCTGGAAGGCTGTGAGATGTGGTTCTTAAGGAAGATGATGAGAATACCGTGGACAGACAAGGTGAGCAACGAAGAAGTTCTTGCAAGAGCCGGTGTAAGTAGAAGGCTTATTAAGGACATAAGGATAAGACAGATGCGCTTCTTGGGGCATGTGCCTCGAAAAGAGGGACTTGAAAACTTGGCACTCACTGGAAAGATAGAAGGGAAGAGAAGCAGGGGAAGGCAGAGAATACTGTGGATGAATAGCCTAGCTGGATGGATCCAAACAAATGGTATAACAATCAAGGAGACGAATCTAATACACATGACTAGGAACAGAGAATTGTGGCAAAGCATGATTGCCAAAGTCTCATGATATGGCACCAAAGAGAGAGAGATCGCAATTAGGACAGGCAATTCCTTCTTACAAAATTATCGAATCAGAAATTTAACATCTGTGTGAATCGATAACTTGACGTGGTCTTGCTCTCAATATCCAAAAGACTGGTCAACATTTGGCCTAAAATTAATTTGTCCGAGACGACAAAAATATGTCCCAAAGTATTTTCACGATCTTAGAAAGATCAGAATGCCCAAATGAATTGTGCTTTTTTCTTGGACCTTGAAGCTAGTGTCGTGGCTGGCAGTCATTGATGAAAAAATCAGTAGGATTGGTCAAAAGAGGGACCAACCAAACACACCATTCTTCCTCTCGTTTTACTCTTGACCCACAACTTGATGTAATTTTCTGCGTACCTCTAGGTATGATCTTGCATTAATACTCTATGGATTGCCACATTAATACTCCTTGGTTCTGTTACCGATGGTCATGTGTGATGGTTTTTTTGATTATTTCAGGCTGTTGTCCAACGCTCTTGTTGTCCCATGCTTTCTTGCTATCTGCCTTAAGGCGTCGAAGATGCATTTTATGCTTGTTGTCACAGTTGCTAAGCCTTTATCAATTTTTTCCTTTCAAGCAAATCCGTTAAGGAGAAAATATCAAAGTGTAGCTAGAAAGAAAAGTGTTTAATCTTGCATAAATTGTACAAGCACTTTTCTACTTAACAGTGCTTATTCTTATTGCTAATCAAAGGGGTCATAAATGGAATATCTTTATCTTTGCTGGATACATTTGCAGTTTCAAGTGTAGCCTTGTAATTTCAAGCTAATGAAACCTGCAGTCTTTTTAAGGACAAGCCGAAGGAAGCAGAGTGCTAATTTCCTAGTAATCATATCCATAGATTACTTCATTAGGCTGTCCTTTTTATATATCTGCAACTTTCAGCAAACTATTGTTAGCAAGAAAAATCTATTGCCTAAATGATTTAGTTTTCTTATTTACTATTCATGCTCTTTATTTTTTCTGCTTGGAATCATAGGTTGGGGTGTTATCTTCTACAGAAGAAAGTTTTAACAACATGTGTCTTTCCGATTTTTACATCTCTTTCAGCACTTGTTGGTTTAAGTTTAAATGTGTGATTAGTTACCGTTAAAGCTACTTATGTTTTTGCTTTTCTTTTTACAATTTCTACCAGACTTTTTCACCTTTTTCAGTATGATGCATCTTCATCATCGTAATGAGCCTATCCACAACCTTTTTGGTCGGTAGAATGATATTTCTCCACTATTTTCAGTGGTTTGGCAGTTTCCACACTTTTCTTATTTGTGTCAGTGTCCTTTCTTCTGACTACATGCTCAAGCCATTTTTATTCTGCCTCTTTATTTCAGCTACCTTCTTATTTCTTCATTCCTTACTCTTTCTTGTAGTTTCCTTTTCAAGGCTCCACATATTAGCTCTTTGTTGATAAAGTCTTGACTCTGCCATTTACTTGAGCACAAAAACCTTTCCCACATACACCTTTTTAATAGCGGATCCCTGTATTTACAACTATATCTATTCTTGATTCAATGCATTTCAATTTCTCACACTACATTTCATTTCAGTCCGTTTACTTTCAATCATTTCTTCTCCTCGCTTGTGTGCCATCCTATCAACGTCCTCCTAGCAGTCGGCCATGATGGCTAAGTCAGCACATCAATTAAAATGTCAACATCTTTTTGGAAACCTTTTTCCCTTTAAGCACCAATACACCACATTTCTAGACGTACTTATCAAATGCCTTCTCGAAATGTAAGAAGACTAAATGAAGAGTTTGCTTCCCACAAAATCTGTTTTGTGATAAAATTGTACCCACTGTACATTTAACCTTTAATGAATGGTTTTTGAAATTCAACGTTGTTTCATTTCTAGCTGTCGTTTGTGTATTTTTAAAGCAATATGGGACAGGCTTTAAGAGGGGTGACACCCAAGAAAATAACTTGAAGCGCGTTTAAAAAACTTTTAGGTAAACAGGTGCCACGATCTGAAACCCAATATTCTTTCTTCGCTTAATAATCTCCTTCCTTTAAAATATTTTACTGTGTGTTTATGCCATATCTATTCTCACATCATTAACGCCCTGTATCGCATTTAGGACAGGAAGCTCCTTCTTACAAAATTCATCGAATCAGAAATTCAATACACAAAAACAGGCATTTTTAGAAGTAGATGTGGCCTGACATATCTTTATGCCTGCCTCACCCGCAAAATCGAAAACTATGCTTCGGATTACTTCGTGGATAAACAGAGGATGCAACATTGAAAATAAGTTATCTTTCAAAATATGGGCACGTTTAAGTATCCATTTAATTAAGGAAAAGGAGTTATTTATTCCCCCTTTTCACTAGTATTACGTACACCATCTTTGAATTGAGTTACAATCATTTAACTTGGAAGTATGATTTGTTCTAGGAAATAGGAAACCAAACACATGCTCAACATTTAAATTTTCCGCGTATTTTCTCAAGAATTCTCATCGTTCATCCCAACCCTCCTCTTACTCATCAAAGTTTTTCGGGAAATATACCTTTGATAAATATTTCTAAAACTTTGCCATATTTAATTATATACAGATACATTATGATTATTAAATATTTTGTTTATAATTGTTTGATAAGTATTAATGAATACTTATGAATATTTATGACTACTGTCACTATTTCATAATTATTGTTTTGGTCAATCTTACAAATGGGTGGTAGGATCCTTTACTGCTTTTTTGGTAGGTTGCGCCCTTATTTTTCTTTTCTGTCCCAGCCCCCTTAATCATGAAAATTCTCACAACATTATTTCTATTTCGCAATATTCTGCAAACATTCACTCTTCAAATAATCACAATAGTTATTATATCTTTATTTTGTGCCAAGTATTCCGAGATGTATGATAAAATGCCATTCTGGCTCACAGTAGTCGATTATTTTTATTTTTGGCTCATTGAACTGCATTTCCAGATCTGCCTTTAAAGCATTTTTGTCCCATAATAGGTCTTACAATGTTACCTTACATACATCTAGTTTTACAATCAGTAAAATCTTAACGTTTTTCTGTTTCCTTATTCTGAATTTTGAAACAGATGTTGGTTGAAATAAGGCTGATTTCTTCAAGTAACACGGAAGACATTAATTAATCAAGAAGGAGTTTTCTTAAACTCAGTATTTGAAATTATTCATATTCTTCCTTTCCAGGTATGTCTATAGCAATTAGAGTGGCAGCTTCAGCCAGGTACTGAACTTTCAGCTTCGGAAGAGTTTTTAGCAGACTTTGATTGGGATTAACACAATTTTAAAATTTATGTCGTTAATCGGAGGAAAATTGTCACTCGTCGCGAAACTTCGTGTTTTTCCTCTATATCAGGGTTGCAGTGGCTGTGGGGTAGGAGAGTAGAACCAAATTTATCAAAAAATGTCAAACGACAAATGAACCAAACTCAGCCAGGTAATATACCTGTAATACACCCCCGAAAGAATATCCACACCCGTTGTGCCCCTTTCCCAACGGTATTTTGTTGTCAGAAGTTTTAGATAAGGCTTATAAAAGCAGGACCAAGGAGCTCTTAGGCATGATTTCTTTTGCTACCGATTAATTAAAGATGAGACACAATTGACTAAATTATAACGCACTCCAAGATATATTCTATTTCCTGTAACGCACCGTACTTCGAGGCCTATTTGAGAGTTCTGGTATTATTCAAAAATTAGAGTACTAGTGTTATTGTCATAGTATTGATACTGTGCTGATGAATTATTTTAATGAATATGTAACTAAGTGAAGTATTGTGTGGCGTTATTAAAAATTGCTCTAGATGTGTTATTCCTGATAAAGCTGTTCAGGTTTTTTTTAGATTTTTTATCGATAGTACCATATTTAAAAGCTATGCAGTCATATATTTAGATAGAGAATGGCAATCTCCTCCTGACACTACAGATTTCACTCATTGGCGATACCAGAGTCATTGTTGTTACTTTGTAAGCTATTTCAATGGAACCAATTCATGCACTTGTTCGCAAGTCACTAGAGAGAAACAAAGTTCTTAGAAATTGGATCCATTCGAAATGATAGAGTAGACGACATGTTTTCCTACTTGATACAGCAAGCTTTTGAGTGTATCACAGTCTGCAGTTTAAGAACTGGTGTTTGAAATGTCAAGGAACTAGAGCGTCAATGTAAAACAGTAATTTCGACAAGATACAAAATAGAATGACTGATTTACTCAGATTTTCCAAGTTGAGGGGTACCGACTCTTGCCCTATGAATTGCCTCCAACGAAGTAAGATATTTTTGTAAAGTGGGCTGCCTCATGATGGCATTTCATTTAATCGAGTCTGTCCTCGATTTCTTGAATAATCTTGATTGAGATTACTGTTTTCTAAAGCAGACCACAACTAGTTAGCAGAAATAAAGTAAGTATTTGAAAAATAGACCGGCACAGCAATTTGAGAGCACTGTTGCCATGCCCATTTTAGTAAAGAAGTAACAGGACCTCGCCATTTCATCATTGAGAACCCTTTTATATGCATTTGATCGTCAATTAAGCACAGTATTAAATATCATGATATTGTATAATGAAATATATTTTTTATGAACGGTGGGAGGGGCATGTACCCCAATGCCCCCTAGTTCACATGTCAGTGTCAGTAGTTGTGGCAAATGCGGCTTCATATATACACATGCTTCCTGATTCACCTCAAGTAAAAGAACCTGAAATTCCTTTTTATCCTCTGAGTTTTGTTTGTTTTGTTCCCTACACCTTTCAAATATTTTCCACAATCGAGTGCCTTCCTATTATGACCCAAAGAATCAAAACACAGCTACCCAGTTTTTTCTTGCCTGTTTTCTTGTATGAAGTTTGCCTTGGTGCCCTGACTGTTTAAGGGTGTCCATTTAAAGCAAACCCCTTAACTAATTTGCCTATCAATGTTTTAGCAAAGAAGAGGAAACCCCTTTTAAGTTCCGTTCTGCGAGTGACTAACTACCAATGCTTCTTTAAGCTAGGGGTGAATCCTCTCAAAGCAGCCCATAGAAATAGTAGCAGCCTTAGAAATCTGCCATTGAATTTCTTTTGTATAAAGTGAGAAGTCTTTGTCTTGCCCATTTGCGCATTAACTAATTTTTTCTAGCTTATTAGTTTCGTCGATTTAATTGTCCTAGCGTATGATAAAAGACTGAAGCATGAACATTTCATCGTATTTTCTGTGTATTTTTCCTGCTTTTCTTAGCGATGATAATCGACATTTTCTGTCAGTCGGCTCCAACATTCCTCCGTTTACACAAAGAGAGCCTTTTGTCTCAGATTGAATAGCCAGTGTTTCAGCTAAAAGTTACAATTTTGGCGTAAGTATAAGCTTGATGGTAAAATGGGTTACACCACAGGATGCAGAAGATTATTCCCTTTCTTTTGGTGTTTTCAAAAAATAAATTGGACCACGTTTGACGAAGTTATTCGACTTTTTTACAATTTTTGGCGAGGGGGATTCAGGTTTGCACAAAGCAGTTCAGAAAAAACAATAGGCTTGTGATTCCCAGAGTTTCTAAAGATCTCGGTTTTTGGCGATTTACTCCTAAACCATAATTCATATGAACCTATGGATAGATTCAGTCGACGCGCCGTACGATACTCGATTTTTTGAGCCGTTTCCCGTATTTTTAGGACGAGATTTAGCAAAGTTATTAAGGATTTTGTCTCCAAAATCGCCAAAAAATGGTTTTTTGCACTTTAAAAATCGAAAAAAGCCGTTAAAATTTCGCTGATACTTTCTAAAAATCGAGCCAAAAATGGCCTAAATTCTGATATATAGCTTTCTCTATTTGAAGCTCGCGTTGCTTTTTAAAATAGATTTTTCCGAAAAGTGCACTTTTCAAATTTTCTCAAATTTGCATCGCAGCGTCCAGGCCTGGCCAAAGCCGCTGCTGCGATGGCGACTTATACTTTCTACTTAAAAACGGTATTTTCTTGAAGTTTTAAAGCGGGGGTAAGCTTTTTACATGCTAAGCAAACTGTTTTAAGTCGAATTAGATGCAATTACAGTGTAATCGCTTGATTTTAAATCATTTTGAAAAACTTCAGTACATGTCACTAGCCGCCCGTAGCCCGGTCAGCTTTAATGGAGAGAACCACACGAATATCGCTCTTTATTCGCATATCAAGAGCGTTAATCATTTAACAGCCGTTTACACACTCTCTTCTTGCATGTTGAATTTGTTTAATCTTTTACAAAGTGATTAATTGCAACAAAATCTTTGCAACTTCACTTTTCCTCGATATGAAGGTCTGGGAATCTCCTTCCTTAGGTATATTCAGGCTTGCAAACTTTCTATTGTCTTACCGAGTTACCCTCTAGTTTTTGCCCTTCTAAGGCTTTAATATCAATATGATTGAGAGAAATAGAGCATAGATGCAGTTATTTATCGACTCAAACGCTTAAAAAGCGAATATCGAGCGATTTTCGTGTGTTTTTCTCCATTAAAGCAGATCGGGCGACGGGCGGCTAGTGACATTTTGAAAAAGTTTAGTACATGTCACTAGCCGCCCGTCGCCCGATCTGCTTTAATGGAGAAAAACACACGAAAATCGCTCAATATTCGCTTTTTAAGCGTTTGAGTCGATAAATAACTGCATCTATGCTCTATTTCTCTCAATCATATTGATATCAAAGCCTCAGAAGGGCAAAAACCAAAGGGTAACTCGGTAAGACAATAGAAAGTTTGCAAGCCTGAATATACCTAAGGAAGGGGATTCCCAGACCTTCATATCGAGGAAAAGTGAAGTTGCAAAGATTTTGTTGCAATTAATCACTTTGTAAAAGATTAAACAGATTCAACATGCAAGAAGAGAGTGTGTAAACGGCTGTTAAATGATTAACGCTCTTGATATGCGAATAAAGAGCGATATTCGTGTGGTTCTCTCCATTAAAGCTGACCGGGCTACGGGCGGCTAGTGACATGTACTGAAGTTTTTCAAAATGATTTAAAATCAAGCGATTACACTGTAATTGCATCTAATTCGACTTAAAACAGTTTGCTTAGCATGTAAAAAGCTTACCCCCGCTTTAAAACTTCAAGAAAATACCGTTTTTAAGTAGAAAGTATAAGTCGCCATCGCAGCAGCGGCTTTGGCCAGGCCTGGACGCTGCGATGCAAATTTGAGAAAATTTGAAAAGTGCACTTTTCGGAAAAATCTATTTTAAAAAGCAACGCGAGCTTCAAATAGAGAAAGCTATATATCAGAATTTAGGCCATTTTTGGCTCGATTTTTAGAAAGTATCAGCGAAATTTTAACGGCTTTTTTCGATTTTTAAAGTGCAAAAAACCATTTTTTGGCGATTTTGGAGACAAAATCCTTAATAACTTTGCTAAATCTCGTCCTAAAAATACGGGAAACGGCTCAAAAAATCGAGCATCGTACGGCGCGTCGACTGAATCTATCCATAGGTTCATATGAATTATGGTTTAGGAGTAAATCGCCAAAAACCGAGATCTTTAGAAACTCTGGGAATCACAAGCCTATTGTTTTTTCTGAACTGCTTTGTGCAAACCTGAATCCCCCTCGCCAAAAATTGTAAAAAAGTCGAATAACTTCGTCAAACGTGGTCCAATTTATTTTTTGAAAACACCAAAAGAAAGGGAATAATCTTCTGCATCCTGTGGTGTAACCCATTTTACCATCAAGCTTATACTTTCGCCAAAATTGTAACTTTTAGCTGAAACACTGGCTATTCAATCTGAGACAAAAGGCTCTCTTTGTGTAAACGGAGGAATGTTGGAGCCGACTGACAGAAAATGTCGATTATCATCGCTAAGAAAAGCAGGAAAAATACACAGAAAATACGATGAAATGTTCATGCTTCAGTCTTTTATCATACGCTAGGACAATTAAATCGACGAAACTAATAAGCTAGAAAAAATTAGTTAATGCGCAAATGGGCAAGACAAAGACTTCTCACTTTATACAAAAGAAATTCAATGGCAGATTTCTAAGGCTGCTACTATTTCTATGGGCTGCTTTGAGAGGATTCACCCCTAGCTTAAAGAAGCATTGGTAGTTAGTCACTCGCAGAACGGAACTTAAAGGGGTTTCCTCTTGTTTGCTAAAACATTGATAGGCAAATTAGTTAAGGGGTTTGCTTTAAATGGACACCCTTAAACAGTCAGGGCACCAAAGCAAACTTCATACAAGAAAACAGGCAAGAAAAAACTGGGTAGCTGTGTTTTGATTCTTTGGGTCATAATAGGAAGGCACTCGATTGTGGAAAATATTTGAAAGGTGTAGGGAACAAAACAAACAAAACTCAGAGGATAAAAAGGAATTTCAGGTTCTTTTACTTGAGGTGAATCCGCAAGCATGTGTATATATGAAGTCGCATTTGCCACAACTACTGACACTGACATGTGAACTAGGGAGCATTGGGGTACATGCCCCTCCCACCGTTCATAAAAAATATATTTCATTATACAATATCATGATATTTAATACTGTGCTTAATTGACGATCAAATGCCTATAAAAGGGTTCTCAATGATGAAATGGCGAGGTCCTGTTACTTCTTTACTAAAATGGGCATGGCAACAGTGCTCTCAAATTGCTGTGCCCGTCTATTTTTCAAATACTTACTTTATTTCTGCTTTCAAAACACGAACATTCTTAATTAGACAAAAATCTTTAAAATTTGGAATGTTAATCTGTGAGTAGGCTGCCGAAAATTTTGAGAAAAAGTTTTGATCGTGTATGTGTGTTTTTTAATTATGGTTTATAAATGTACCGAATTACCTAAGTATAATTTGTCATACAACACACGGGATCTCTTAAAATCCTTGGCCAAAAAAGCCAGTGACCAAAAACATGATTTATAAGCTAATCCTTTTATAAGCAACGACCATTAAACACAAACTCGTCAAAAGAAATATTGGAGAATATATAAAACAAAAGCAATTATCATGGAAGCGAAGTAGATTTAGAAAACAATTGTCTGTCTGTTCCTAACTTCATGTCATTTTCGTCTACTCCATGCACTTAAAAATTACACCATCATTCCTTGCTTCTCACCTCCATGCTGAGAATGATGACCCTTGGCTGCAACGGAAAAGCAGCGTAAAAATTGGGAGTATGAATAAAATTAAAGAATTCAACAGCTTGTGTTAACGCTAGGAGTTTAAACAAAGATTAGTAGAAATCTCGAGCTACCCCCTAACTACATGTCTAATGGAAATTCAACATTCTACAGAAAGAATTTATTAATGGCCTGGCACCTGAGATGTAAGGTATGTGTCCAAGTTTGACAAGTCAGGAGAAAGTGAAAGGTCAGAGCACATGGTTGATGACTGCGAAGAAGGTCAGTCGGAACAAAAATATTTCGATCATCACATTCAACACACCCTACTTTCAGACGTTTTCACGATTTTGGCTTACTAGCCGGAGGAAGGATTGAAATTTCTCTCGATTCTGAAGTTAGAATTGGCGAGTGCTGTGGGGGCGAAGGAAGGCAGAGATTTTAACAAATCTGATTTGTATGTGGGCTTACTGAAAGAGTTGGGATTTAGCCGAATATTGAAGGTTTTGCGATTCCCTTACGGCACAGAATTATCTCTAAGCTCCACAGAAACAGTGCAAAAATTTGAAAGAAGAGTTCCTTTACCCACTGTGACAGAAAAGCACCTTGGATTTTCTTTTCGAAGGATCAAGGACTTTGCCAGAATGAAACGGTAATACTTTAAAAGAAATCAAGCAAAAACAATCTTGATAATGAAAGAAAATACTTACAAATTAAAGGAAAAGGTTAAATAAATGAAGGCTGGAAAAAAGGTTTTAAGCCTGGTAAATCAATAGCAGAGCTTCAGTCGTCTCCTGATTTTTGCACAATTTATTGTTTTTATTTTAGAAAAGGGTGAACAACAGAAAGGAACGTTGGCATTCCTCATAGTTGAGAGAGGATGTGTAGTGCCCGTGCTCCCTAAAGGGCGTTACGTTGAAGATCCTGTACATGACAACTCAAGATGCTTGAAAAAGGAAGTACTCACGGACTGCTTGACTGCCCGAACACAGGTCCTGGCTGCCCAAAAGAGCTTGACTGGTTTAGATTTCCAAATGAAGGCTGGTTTTGGTTGGAAGAAAGACTTCCAAAGGATGGTTGGTTTTGGTTTGCTGTCACGCCTCCAAATGCTGAATTTCCGGCTTGTGAGCTTAACTGGCCAAATAATGGACTGGACTGTTGGGCCAAAGATCCAAAACCGGACTGCTGGCCAAACATACTTGTGTTTGAGCCAAAAACTGCACCTGAAGAGGCAGGTGTGCCAAAAGAACCAGGTGAAGTTGAACCGAACGTTGGGGCACCACCAAATGCTGGTGTACTTCCAAATGATGGCGCTCCACCAAAAACAGCAGAGCTTCCAAATCCAGAAGAGGCTGCAAAAAGGAAGACATATCACAGCAAGGGCTAAGACGCTATACCTATAACTAGAAGTGCAAACTCGTGAGGCTAAGAGCCCGATGACGTCAACAATAAAAGTTATCAAGTTATTAGACGATTTTGGGATGACCTATAATGTGACAGGGTTTTCTGAAATTTCTAGCTTACAACAATCATCGATGTTTATATTTCTGCTGCAATATTCCAATATTTAGTAGAAACTTTGATTTTAAAAACTGTTGCGCAACGCTCAAAGTGTTTAAAGAAATAAAATTAAAAACTTTCAAAGAGAAAAGAACTTCCACTTTGAAGTTAGTTTGACTATAAGCTTAGAGTGTTTAGTAGGTACCTGTTGATGCTGAAGTAGAACCAAAAGATGGTGCTCCAAGGAAACCCGCTCCAAAACCTGCAAAATGTTTGGCATTGTGACGAAAGCATTTATTCCACATCATTGTATCTGCATCAGATCTGCACCTTATTTCTACTCAGTTTTATCAATACACACGAATACAAACACTGCTGATCCACAATCTCGAAATAGAAAACAACACATTTCAAGCTTGCTATCAATAAAATAAAATAAAATAAAATAAAATAAAATAAAATAAAATAAAATAAAATAAAATAAATAAAATAAAATAAAATAAAATAAAATAAAATAAAATAAAATAAAACAAAATAAAATAAAATAAATAAAATAAAATAAATAAAATAAAATAAATAAAATAAAATCAAAGATTGTGATAAATCTAAAAAGGCTCAAATGCATGAAGACTGGTACAACTATTTGATCAATGGTTGAATGATTATAAACAGGTATGATCAATATTTTTGAATTTATGATAATCATCCAAGAAATTTCACCTTTGGAGAATGTTCCTCTTGTTGGCGAAGATGACGTTGGTGAGGACTGAAAAAAACAGAGTTGTCTGAAGCTTCCTGTTTTTGATTTCCAATAGCTTATTTCTATGCAAAGGAGTATCTAATCATTCAAAGTAACAAATAAATCTAATTAGAAATGCGACTTACACCAAAGCTAGTCCCTCCTGACGATGCACCAAATAAACTTGGACCTAGAACAACAAAGTGACATATACAGTAACAGAAAAGTAACAATAAGGTTCATGTAGGCCATACCTCGGCCATTAAGACCATACTTGACCATTGGCAATGCATAGTGTCAAAAAATGTTTGATCAAAGCCATTCTACGTTGCAATTTCATCAAACAACTTCACAAACATGTTAAGGTTAGTCACTAAAGTAAACTAAATACTTTGAAAAAAGCAAACATTTTACGACATACTAAAAGCTTTTTCGTCTGACACTCCTCAGAGCATAAAACGTCAGAATAAGGTTTTTAGTATGTCGTAAAATGTTTGCTTTTTTCAAAGCCATTTTCAAATTCTGTACCGCAAAAAATTGTAAACTAAATACCGTAGTTGAACAAGCAAGCAATATTCAAAAGTGTTAGATTAGTATGATTAAATTTCGAAGGAGCTACAAATAAGCCTCAGACGACGCAGACAGAACTTTAAAAAACAGGAATGGTTTATGTAAAACGCCATACCACTGGATGAGGATGTGGAAGATGGAACAGTGCCAAAGGGGTTCTTGCTCGGATCGTTATTCGGCTTGCCACCTAGCCCTAAACCACCAAAACCTAGGCAAAAAATACATAGTGAAGATCTTTGATTGATTATCACAAACATATCTGGTCAATACAATAAGGAATTCAATCTAAATCTAGCAGGAAAGAAACGTAAATGTACATAGCCGAATTGATTTGTGTTAAGCAACCAGTGAAATAAACTTACTAACCTGCACCCCCTGAAAATGGTTGCGACCCAAAAGCAGAATTACTCTGTCCAAATGGTGACTGGCTTGTACTGGAAGTTTGAAAAAGGCTCCCAGAAGTACTGACAGGCTTGGTCCCAAACAGGCCACCACCATTACTTGCAGACGGTGTGCCTCCGAAAATACCACCTGTGCTTGCTTGAGTATTGGTTAGCTTTGACCCGAATAAACCAGTCGACTGTTGTTGTCCAATGGTTGAAGAGCCACTGGAAGTAGACTGAGTGAACAGGCCAGAGGATGAAGTTCCAGTCTGTGCACCAAAAAGCGGTTGTGTTGTGGTCGGTGCGGTTCTGAACAGACCAGTTGAAGAGCTGCTGCCAAACAAAGATGACGATGTTACTGATGTTGAAGACTGCGCACTAAAAAGTTTTGGTGGATCTCCTTGTTCTTTGCTTTGTACACTGCCACCTGATGATGTAAATGGCGACTGTGTACCGAATGCTGGGGCACTAGAGCCTGTTATAGCTCCAAATGCACTAGGTTTACTTTCAGTCGTCTTTGCTCCTAAAGCTGGGAATAAGGAAGACTGGCCCCCGAAAATCGAGGAGGAAGTTGAAAAAGGTGCTGATGAAGGGGCGGTGCTCAAAGAAGGAGTGACATTGGTCGTTTCTGGCTCTTTTGGGATCTCTGCTGGCTTGCCACTCAGTCCTAGAAAAGACTGACTACCAAAAGCTGGTATTGAGGAAGAGGCTGCGCTCCTTGCAGTGAAGAGGCTGGTTGTTGTTGAAGGCAATGATGATGATGATGATGTTGTTGTTGCAGCTGTGGTTGCAAAGAGAGCAGTGGAAGTTGTGGCTTTAGGAACATCCGCTTTATCAACTGAGGATTGAGTTGCAAATAGTGACGAAGACAAAGTCTGTGTGCCCACAATGGAAGAGGCAATCGACGGTTTTGAGGGAGGCAAATTTATCGAAGACTTTATTGCCGTGCTTTCAGAGGCTTGAGGAAGTAGGGCTTTAAAGTCTGCAGTCACCGGAGTGGCGCTTTTTGCTTCCGATGCAGCACTTTGATTTGGTTGGGTCGTTTTGGAAGCAGGTTGGAATTTGCTTGTAAATAGCGTGCTAGCAGCAGAGGGTGTAGCTGCAGAAGGAAGACTGGAAAAGACGGGCTTCGGAAGACCGAAAAGAGGCGTGGATGCACTTCCAATGGCAAATGTATCTTGGCTTGTTGTGACAGTGACAATAGATGTAGTCTTCGCAAACATGCCTGAAGATATGGATGCAGGACTGCCGCTGGAAACTTCTTTGCTTGCTGCAATTGGCACAGCTGTTTCCCTAGTCAAAACAGCTTGACTATCCGTTGACTTTTGCAAACAAGATAGTGAAAAACTGCCATCTTTATCGTTCGAAGCTGCTTCACCCAAAACAACTTTAGACACCGGGACTGTTTTTGAAAGTTCCATCTGTAAGGCAGCGGAACCGCCTCCTTGTGAACCAGGACTTTCCTTAAAACTGGGCATAGCTGATGTTGCACTCTTGATAAATGATGTGCCACTTGCCTGTGAAGGTTTGACAGAGCTTCCGGTAAACAATTGAAACGGTTGGGCATACATATTGGCTGAGTCCTGGGAACTGGATTGTGAAATAGAGCTAACAGTTGTCGCATTAGATGCAGTTATTTTCTGAACAGGCATGGAGGCTGACTGGCTTCCTGTAGATGCAGTGATACCAAAAGTTTTGCTTGCGCTGGAAGTATCAACTTCGAAATTCTTTACCCCTTCAGGCTTTGGTTTCATATCCGATGACTTAACAATAGGAATACTGTGGCTTGAAGTCTGCTGTGGAATATGAGATTGCTGCGACACCTTAACAGCTTCACTTTGCTTGTCACTGACCTTAAAAGACTGCTGACTCCCAAATACTGTCTTTTCAGTAACCTTTGCAGCGTTACCAAGACCTCCAGACAATGAAGTATCTTTGAATCCAGTTGCTGCTTGTCCAAGCTGACCACATTTAACAGCTGGCTTCTCCTCAGGCACATTGAATTGCACTTGTGACGTAGATGAGGTCTGGAAAGGAGTTACCGGCTTTGATGTAAACTGTTGCAGTGATTTTCCGGGCGTGGCCACAACAGAGGGAGTAGCCTTAGCCTTCAAAACAAGAAACACCATTTCTCAACACAGTTAGAAAAGAAAATATGAAGAAAAACGAACATATAACCTTTAAACTTGCCGTTACCCTTTATCTATCAAACTGACATTTTGTCCCAAATTAGCATGAAACAAGAACACATTTATACTGAAAACATGTTTCCTTAATAAAATATAATTATAATGAACCATGACAGTATCTCCACAGGGTACAATAAAAACGATACAATGCAAAAGTTGCTGATATAATATTCCTAAAAAGGTACAAGAAACAATGTTACATTAATCTGAAAAGTAAAGATTAACAAAATTTAAATTTGAGTAAAAGTGATTTAAAATCTAAAAAGTAAGAATTATGGTAGTCTAAGTTTGGGTAAAAAGTAAATTAGAATTTAAAATTAAATTTCCCTTTTATAAACTAAACGAACTATTTTCAATGCGATTCACGAAATTATTATTTTGCTACGGGCAGTAAAAAACATTGAAAGACAAAAAGATATCTAAAAACATTTCAGAACTAAAGATAATTTGGTTCAGGATAAATACAAAATAATGATTTGAATAAAACTCAGAATAATGAATTCAAATCTTAAACCTTTTCTTTTGTGGGTGGTTTTTCAAACGTGGATTCTTTCAAGGTCTAAATAAAAAATTGAAAACTATTCAACAAATTGATGTAGAAATTTGTCATTTATTGAATTATTCATTTTACAGCAATAGCCATTAAAAAAATTTTTATCATAGGAAAGAATGTATCTCGTTTTAATATTACCTAAATCGAAACAAATTTGCATAACAGACGTCGCCTCTCGAATCAACTGTGCAGTCCTTTTATTTATCTGCAAATTCTGAAACTCACTACAAAGCATGGTAAAAAACAGTATCCACCATAAAAAGACGTATTTCAGTTATCACATGATAATCATTCTTTAAGCTGTTTTCAATTAGAAAGACTGGTCTACTGGAAAATTTCTGTTTTCAGTTAGAAAAACTCACTAAGGTTTTATGAGAGTGAAAAAGGGGCGAAGATTGGAGCTTTAGAGGCATGACATACCCTACAGCTGAGAAAGTCTTGCTCACCAAACAAAAATTCTTAAGCTGGTTCGTCAATTTTTTAAAAGGATGACTGAATGATTATTCACAATTACCACAGTTACCCCTAATTACCACAGTTGGTTCAAGAATGTGCTTAAAGACAATGGCAAAGAAAAAAAGATCAACGACTTGAGCAAACTAAGGAAGAGATAAAATAAACAGCAGCAAAATAGACGAATAAAAGTGATAAAAAAAAGACAAAACATTGATACTGTTAAAGACGGAGAAGAAACTTTTATAGAATGCAGTACAGAGGATAAAAAATAAACTTTTCATAGCAAACTTCTAGCAATTTTTATCAATATAACATAAAACACACAAATATGATCATTTTCCAATATGGGACAAAACAGCTTTCAAGAAAACACTGAGAAATAAATTCGCGGGCAGATAATGAGAAAGAAAGCAACTCACGGAGAATTTCCCGTTAACAACCGGTGTTTCGGACGGGAACTTAAATAATTTGCGCTCTGACGCACCAACAGCTGGAGTCGAAGCAGCTTTTGGTCTGCCCGCCAAAGAGATGTCTGATACTATGAAAAATATAAAAAACGATAAGGATCAACAGCATTAAGCATTTACGGCAGTCAAAGAAAAGTTTAAAAAACTATTTCAAAGTCTGAAATAAGCCTTTCAAAGTCTTTTGATTTGGGGTTTGAAATAAGGGAAGTGAAAATGAGATTGAAAGAAGCATGTAAAATTTTTTAAATTCAGAAGTACTACAAAAACATTAAGATCGTAAGTAGCGGAAACCTATAACACCTCTGTCCGTGTAAGATTTTGGAAATGTGATGGATAAAGAGGTGCTACAGAGCATCATAAATGAAAAAGGTACTGCAATTTGAAATGGGAGTTTAGAGCAGACCTTTCTTCTAGTTCTGGGGGAGGCAAGATAATCCGAATAAGACGAAACCAGAAACCAGATCAGGAAACGTAAAGAGATGCAACATTGCACGCATTAAGGAACTGTTAGAACCCAGTAAGAGTGGCTGACCTTTGAGAGAAAGAATAAAAAAGGGACAATGAATTAAATGGAAACTAACGGGGATATGAAAGGAATTCTATGACAAGAGATATGGAAGCTGTAATACCATATCAAGGTTTAAAAAAAATTCCAGTCTGAGCAACTGCATACCTTGGTAATTAACTTTTCTTCTTGGAG
Source organism: Rhopilema esculentum (assembly GCF_057945365.1). Lineage (NCBI taxonomy): Eukaryota > Metazoa > Cnidaria > Scyphozoa > Rhizostomeae > Rhizostomatidae > Rhopilema > Rhopilema esculentum. Next base: position 7,199,833 of record NC_142825.1, read on the forward strand.
GTGATTGCTTCTTTGATAAGAAAGACTTGAAATGCGATTGTTTCATTGGGGAAAAGTGCACTACGAAAAAATGCGCCAATGATTGATATAGGAAGAGAAATATTTGTCTAGAGATTTGCATCCCTTGTGAATAAAAAAATTGAACTCATTTTGAAGTTAGAGCAAACCAGTTGCCAATTGTCACACAGACCCCACAGACGATTGCTGTCACACAGTCAACTACCAAAAGGAAGGTCAATGAAAATAAAATAAACAAAGGTCCAACATTGAAACCCTACTTCGACCCTTTTCTGAATAGGGTTTTCAGACCTGGGGAAATTGTCTGAAGGAAATTTTAATAGTCTCTGCTGTCACTGGAACATTATAGGGCTGAAACACACCATTATAAACGAGGACAAGGCAAAAGTCAAATAAAAGATTCCATAAAGAAAATTATCTCTACATTAAAATCGACTTTCTGGTACGTTGAGTATCGTCTTTGGGATTTCGACAAATTCTAAAATGCAACTAAGTGTCTGTAATAAAAACAAAGGGTCACCTTTGCTCTCTGGCATCAGTTTTTCCTCATTTATCTTGACTGTAAGATCAATCTCGCCGTCCTCAAGTTTAGTGTTGCTGCAAAAAGAAATGTTTACTTGAATTTACTTGAGAGTAGATTTAGATTTTGTCAAAAATTTCATATAGCTTGAGAAAGGCAAATAACATATGAGAGTAGAATGGTTGGACATTTTTAAAAATTCATTTCTTATAAAAATTAATGAAATAAATGTGTAACAGCTTTATGGAGTCCAGAAACATACCTGATAAAGCTTTGTCTGTCTCCAAAAGGCTTTGAAATTAACTGGTCTTTCTCTGCTTGTAAGGTGATATTCTCAACCCTGTCAGCCTATGAAAACACCCTTAGAACTGTAAAAGCCCCTTCTTATAAAGAGTGAATCATTAAAATTTGTCAAATGTCTAGATTACGGAGACGGTGAAAAAATCAAAGCCGGTGAATTTTTGGTGGATATTTTTTGGAAAACGTACCCGTTAGAGATCATTTCATGCTCAAATGCATTTAACTAACCAATAAAAAATGGTTCGAGCCTCTTTTTAGGACACGTGACAACGACTACAAAACAGAACTCAACGCCATCAAAACATCAAGTATTTGCAAAAATTACCTTGATTGGGTACGTCTTTTAACATTCCAAACAAAGATATTTACAAACAGTTTCGGGAAGTGGCAAAAACGGACAAAGCATAAGGTCCTAGTTTAAAGGGATGATGCTGTTCCAAACATCAAAAAGGTGACAAACAGGAGACGAATTTAGGAGGAACGTGTGCGGAGGAGGTCAGAGGAGGTCAGAGGAGGAAAGGCATCGAGGAAAGAAAAGCTGAAGGTGGTAAAAAAGGAAGAGTTCAGAGGGTTTTGGACAAATAGGCTTGAGACTTGAGACCAATCAGTCTGACAGACATTTACAAGCATTGCAAGAATCCAAAATTAAGAAGAAAGAAGAAGAAGGGGAAGAAGAGGAATAATAGAAAGATTAAAGGGAAGAAGAGAAAAAATAATGGATTCGAGAAAAGAAAGAATGAGAAAGAAAAGAACTTGTAGAAGAAAATAACATTAAAAAGTAGACGCAGAAAAGGAAGAAGATAGAGGAAGGAGAGGATGAAGTGGACGAAGAAAGGTAAAAAAGGAAGTAAAAAAAAGAAGAAGAGGGAAAGGGATTCAAAAAACGAGTGAGTAAAAATGTGAAAAAGAAGAAGAGGATAATAAAGTGGATAGGAAAGGGAGAAAAAGGTAAAAAAGTGATGAAATATGGAAAGGAAAAGAAACTGAAAGAAATAAAGGAAAAGGAGAGGAAGAAAAAGGAAGAGGTAGAAGAGGTAGAAAAGAAGAAGAGGAAGGAAAGAAGCAGAGGAAAAAGAGGAAGAGAAAAAAGAGGAAGAAAAGAGGAAAAAGAGGAAGAGGAAGAAAAGAGGGAGAGAAAAAAGAGAAAGAGGAAAAAGAGAACGAGGAAAAAGAGAAAAAAGAAAAAGAGGAAGAAAAAGGAAGAGAAAGAAAAGAGGAAGAGGAAGAAAAGAGAAGGAGGAAAAAGAGGAAGGGAAGAGAGAGGAAGAGGAAAAAGAAGAGGAGGAAAAAGAGAAAGAGGAAAAAGAGAACGAGGAAAAAGAGAAAGAGAAAGAAAAGAGGAAGAAAAAGGAAGAGAAAGAGGAGAAAGAGGAAGAGAAGAGAGAGGAAGAGGAAAAAGAAGAGGAGGAAAAAGAAAAAGAAAAGAGGAAAAAGAAGAAGAGGAAGAAGAGGAAGAAAAGGAAGGAAAGGAAAGCAGTAGAAGAATAGTGTACATCAGAAAGTTATAATTTTGTGTGATCTGTCAATCTTGTAGATGCTTGAAAACTGGAGAATTTTGGAGATCTCAACAACTTTTTAATTATTCAAAGCTTAAGCCGATTAACCACGAAGATAAAGCTGCCACTATCTGAATTCTGAACCGATTTTTTGAAATTCTAATATAATTGTCACCTTTCAAAATACGTATTGAAATTTAGAACACCAGGTTTAATTTTTAGCAGCGAAGACATGTGATGTTAAAATTGCTGAATATGATCCAGAGATTATGTTTAGCTCATGTTTAATTGAAAATAAGAAACTAGACCATGTCTACTTACAAGATTGTTTATAATCTTCTCAATTGATTCCATTGCTATATATATGCTGTGGGCTCCATTTGATTTCAGACCTTTTGACCTACCAATGTAAAATATTGTATGATAGTATCAATTACATTATAGTCCGTATATTTTAGTTAACATCCCAGGGGCTTCGGCCACAGGAGAAAATATGGTTACAATAAATTTTTTTTCGCAAAGAGGCGCTAATTTAGGGGGAGGATCTTCCAATGCGTGTTTATATTTTATGACTGTTTTATCCTCATTCTGAGTGTCTTGAGAGAGCTTCAAAAGCTTCCAATAGTTATCTTGATTTGTTTTTATTATAATAAGGTAAGGTATAAATTCTTACTTTTCCTGGATGAGTATAGAAAATAATTGAAAAATGCTTTAAAGACCCAAAGGTCAACAAATGTCACCTTCGATCAGTGGTCATCTTGGCTTGCTCCCACTCTGCATCTAAAGAATCATTCGCCTCACTGGAAAACATTGAATAAATCAAACATTGGGAGAACTGAATATTAACCCTTTTTTAAATTATCTTAAGAGGTCATTTAAGAAGCTAGAGAACGCCTGTTGTCAAGGAAATCAAAAACTTTCTTCAAGAAATTTTTAAGAAATTTTCATCAGTGCTACGCTTCGGTATCATTATTCATGATCTTTACAACCAATGTGGTTACAAAAATTAGACCAGCAGATAATAATAAAAAAGCCTCTGAAATTTCAAAATCTTAGATACCCTTCAAATAGTGGCTTACCTGATGAGTGTAGTGAGGAAACTTAGTTGGCTTCTTAGCTCCTTTCTCTGGCGTGCAGCAACAGGATCAAGAGATCGAGTCTAGGGTGGAGTAAATATATTTAGCTTTGCTTACTAATAGGCCAAGTAAACTTATTTTCTCCTAAGCTGACAGAAGCAGCTTCTACTAATCAGTTGACCATTCTGAGAAATCCATTGACATAACTTCCATTAAATAAAACACATTGAATTTAAAGAGGTTTGGTTTGTTCAATTATCCGTGGATTGCATGCGACGAGGTAAACAGCGATGGTATTTTGGGAGTATATTTGGCTGTAAACCGATTCACTGGGGTTGATTGTACTTTGTCATTTTGTTGAGCTAGCCCTGGCAAACTTACTAAATATCACAAGGACTATTTTCGTGAGAAAAAAACAATCGGTGCCCTATTAAAAAAAGAAAACAAAAATGTAGCAATTTTGCCACTATCTACAGCTTAAAGCACAATATTGCTAATGTTTTTGTTTTTATTACTTAAATAGACATAAAATAAAATCGATAGTTATATATAGATAATCGACCTTAAGACAATCTGTTTTATAATCTGAGAACTCAATGTCCAGATCACTATCATTCAAAAGTGCTGGTAGCGGGGAGGAAGGGAAGCTTAAGAGCCGCATGGCTAGGAGCCTTGGAGCTTCATAAATTCAACTTTTTGCTAATCCTCAAAATTTGTACGGAATAAATGCTAGAAAAGTTGTATCATCCATAAAAACAGCTCTGTCAATATAGACAGCTGAGACCCATTTTACACAAATACGATCTATAGAAAGAATAATTCAATCAAGAGTCACTGATATTAAAAAAATTGATTTGCACAGTTCGCATTCAGATGTTAAAAAATTAAACCAAAATTAATCAGCCATAGCACAGCAAATTAATTCAGGTTCAGAAAACAATGCATCTTTTTCCATCTGCGACTCAAGAGATTTACCCATTTTGAAAGTGATGAAAAAGATCACTTGAAAGATTATTTGTATTCATATTTATTCAATGTCAATGTTAGCTGAGGAAAAATATTGACATAACAGAAAAACGTCCTTAAAAGAAGGGTGTGTAAAAGAAAAACAAGTCTGGAAATAAAGGCAATTGTCAAGTCATAAGTACTTGTGAGTACGGCATACAGAAATGGGCAGTCAAAGAACTGTTGAATAACACACAAAATCCAAAACTTAGCAAAATAGAAGAGTTTGATTACTTTTACAGCAAAAGTAACATTTTGCTGAAGTTCAAAAATAGCAAAAATGGCTTTAACTTCAAACCAACACAATGAAAAAATAATTACCAGTCTTAATTGGTGATTGCAATGAAATATTACTCGGAATCTCTTTTTGGAAAAAAAACGTAATGCTAATAACATATTAACTAGCGAATTACTAAATACTCATTATTATTAAATTTCTAGCTGGAACTGCAAGGCCTAGTGCCGTAATTAGATAATTTTGATTGGGGGAAGTGGCACGAATAATAGGAATGTAATATATAGTCTATCATATCGAAATTATTGTTGGAAAGGCACGAGCCTCTTTGCCCCTAGTATTTACGGACCTGATAAAGAACAAATACCTTGAGTAGGTTGTTATATCTTTTATCATGCATAGTGGTTTGTAGAAACCTAAGTGAATAAAAAACGAATTATCAAACATGAGCAAAAATTACAAAAATTTTAACATGACGAAAAAACCAACACCAGCTTCGATGCCATTATTCGGCGTAATAATAAAACAGCCCTCATTTGCTATCTATAAGATCATATTTAGACACTCCTGCAAAGCAGAAATGACTGAACGAATTATTTATAGCCATTGGAATCAAACCAAACTACTGGCAGTCACTGTATGGAGCTTTTTATTGAAGTCCACCTTTTTGGAAACAGATTCCAACAACTAATAATAATTTGAAGATGGCGAAAACATATTCATGTCATCCATCATACCAATTCACGCGCCGGATTTTGTACCATCTTTAAGTTTTGGGGTACCAACAAGTTATTTGAATAAGAATAACGAATAAAACATACAGAAGTTGCGGAATCTCAGCGAATTAAAAAGCATCAAATACACTTGAAACTGAATGTCAAAAAGAAATTCACGATGCATAAGGAAGGATCAATGTATAAGCTTCGATGTGTAGATAACAACGGTTCTTAGCTGCAGAAAACGTCGATAATTGGTCGTACGTTAACGATAGTATACATAAAAATAGGTCTATTGTATAGTCCAACCAATGGGAATTTAAAATGGTCACCGAAATGCGCCTGGATGTAGAGCTTCTAATGCGATCATCAAGCAGGGGTACAGTTCTGCATATACGGCATTGATTAGAGCATTACATAACAGACCAGTAAGCAGTAATCTTAACTAATAATATCACAATGAAAGAATGCATAAATGATATACCTTTCAAATCATCCTAGCCAAATAAATGTTATCTCTCTACATATAGGTAGAATGCCTGCCAAAAATCTTTGGGACACCTTGAGATTATCATGAATGAGCGAGTCTTGTCATATTTCCATCTCAAAGGGAGGGTGTTAACCCCAATCTCCAACATACAATGTTGGTTCGCTAGCTTAAACCCTAAAATGCATATTTGCGTGACACAACATGGTGAAAGAGGGAGGGGGGAAATTGTGGTTTTTCCATAGCAGAAATAACAGCATGTTTTCCAAGACTTTTGGCAGGCATTGTACTTGGCAGAGAAGAGGGCCGTACCTTGCCTGTTCAAGATTATCAAACTGATTGAGCATCTTGTTCTTTTGCTGCGAAAACTCATTACGATGTTCCTGAGAGTAAAGATCACATTATAATTTGCGGCATGGCTCATCATCGAAGCAGTAAAGAAGAGGCTCACTTGATTCATAATGCTGGAGTTTACAAGGGACAGTGGGAGTTGGTTTTTTGAATATTTTCGACAGATTTGGCTCTTTAACGGGCTATAGCCCCCTGCCCCCAATTAGAATCGATATTTGGGCAAAGAAATGCATCTGAATGCAAAGGTTGCATTTCATATTCCAACTGCTAATGTTCTACAACAGTGCACAAAATGCAGGACAGTAGGAAACGACAATACTCTAAGGTCCTTAATAGAAGGGGGGGGACGCTTATTAGTTTTTTTATTTTTTTCTGACCCCCCCCCGGAGCTTATTGGACCCCCCCCCCGTTTATTAATTTTTATATGCAGTCAATCTATCCCTTATTTCATTTGTCCTTTGATCTTGCAGGTGTGAAATTTCTGCAAACTTTCTCTTAAATGAAGAGGTTGCATTGTACAAAGTTTTAACATAGAAAAGTAGTGACATCCTAAAAAGATTTACATAGGCCTGACTGATGTACACAATGATAATTAGCCTGCTCATTTTAGTAATACAACAATGCATCATTACATGGTGATAATTGCCATTTTGCTATCGATTGTATTCAGAAGAAAATCTTCTTTAACCCCTAAAAAGAATCATCACGTTATTTTTCAGATTTTTCACATTTCTGACTCCCCCCACTTACTAGGACACCCCCCCCCCCCCCGCTTATTTATTTTTTGAAAAGTTTCTGACCCCCCTAACTATCAAGACCCCCCTTCTATTAAGGACCTTAAAGTACCTAACAACACATGCTAGTACCTGTGTTTGATGGCAGACAGGGATCTACTATCTACAGCCAGATGAACAGAATATGAAGATAGAAGCACACGTATATAATCCTACTGACCTCGTGACATGTCTTTAAATCAACGACAGATTGCCTGAGAGACTCCGTCTCGCTTTTCAAGGCCCTTACATCTTTGCCTAGGCCAATTTCTTTATAGAGCTCTTTGCAATCAGACATTTCTTCTTTGAAGCTCTTGAGCTCTCCAGCAAACACGTTGATCTAAAGTTGACGAAATGATGGTAAAGTTGAGACAGTTGATTGACAAAGTGGCTACTTACAAAAGCCAATGCCAAGGTGTGCAGCGATAGCGCATGTTTGTAAAACTGGTTAAAAATTTTGACCAGTTAATATCACTCTGGTGATTGCAAAATATAAAAATAGTTTTATAGACATCGGCATGAATGTTTTTCGTAGGATAAGGAAAGTTTTATAATAGACAACATTACAGTGTTTGCCTTGATATATTATCCAACAATAACGCCTGAAGACTGGGTAGTTTGGCGAATGCAATTGTCAATTGACCCTGTGAAGACTAATCAAATTGCAGATCTCCTATCAGATCGAAAATAGTCAAACAAAAATTGGAAACTTATAGCTGCATCCATTGCCAGTAAAGCGAATTTGAAAGATATTTACATCTATGATCAAATAGCTTCAGGTATATTCACATAATAAAAAAGTCTGCCAGAATGAGCTTTCAATTTTTCGCTGTCTAAATTCCAAAACAGTTATTTGGCCAAAAAGAGATCATATAAACTGCAACTTTTGAAAACCTTTTTCTGCAACTACGAAAAATGCCATAAGGAGCACTCTTAAGTTATTTAAATAAAGCAAATTTTTAATTTCAAATGAAATATGGGAATATAATTATTACCTCTTCCTTGATTTTCGTATTGATGTCCGTTCCAAGCTGTTCTGTCATTTCCTCAATCTACGAAGGAGATGATCAGCTGAATTAATGATAACAATTCATTGTCAACAATTCATTTCACTTTAAAGTGTAAACCAAAAAATAATTTTCTGTATATGAGAAAGAAATTCAGTTTGATTCATTGCAGTGCATTACAAGGAAGCAAAGTGCAGTAACTAAGTGAAATGGACGGATGCAATTTTTACATGGTGAACTGGAAATGGAGCAAAGTGCTGGAATGTCATTCCTGTAGATAAAAAAAGGTCACCATCTGTTTATGTCTGTCGTCTTAAACTCAAAACCTACTTTTTTGATAAGAATTATTAAAAGTATAGACAGCTTACAATTTACCCATAGTTTCTAAAAATATTATCTGAAAAGGGGGTGCTCCTCGATTCGCTTTGCTATTGAGAGAGTTCCTCCTTAAGAATTCCCCTTCATACAAATTCTCTAGTGTCGTGTATCTTTCTTTAATTTTGTGTGTATTGTCTTATGTAGTTAATCAAATTGTAGTAAAGTATGTTTAATTTTAGAGTCTTTGTATGTAGGTGAATTTAAAATGAAATTAACTGAACTGAAATGATACTATTGGAACACATTTCATCAAGTATGGTATTATGGAACCAATGGTATCATAGATATCGAATTCACAATACTGGCTGTAATTGATGCAACGTTTTCTCTAACTTAGTGCAGTCTATCAAGCTTTCATACTTTTGCAGACTCATCATCCCCTAGGTTCTCCTTTGGAACTGCCACTGTCTCAGTTGATGTTGTTTCTTGGGCTCCTGTGAAGTTCATGCTGGCATTCGTCTGGGGTTCGGGAGTCACTTTGCCAGCATCTTCAAAAGACTGAAGTAATCTACTTTCAGGAGGAATAATGCCAGATGGAGTCGGTCTTTGACCTAAAAAGCCATACAGAAAAAGGACATGGACTACTATTTGACTTTCGATATAATTCGATAATAATTTGCAACATAATTTTAAAGTGCTGATTGATCTCTTTTGTGACACACATAAGAAATCTAATTAAAAAGTATACTAAAACGCTACTAGATTCAAAGTGACAAAAAAGTAATGATTTATTCCCATAATATACCTTTAAGAAACATTTATAGATAAATTTATTGTGAAACATGTATGGTGTATCATTAACTAAGCAAAATTTAATTGCTTCTAAAATCATCGAGTGTCAAAAACATAAGAGACCAGCCTTGAGCCAGTGTCATCCCTGCTTCTTTAGACTGTATTTGAAGTTTCGCTTGAGTTGTTGGGGATGGTTTGACCAAAGAAACAGTTGACGGTGTAGCTACTGAGGATTGCGGTACAGGCATACTTGCTTCAGATGTTACTGAAGTCTTGGGGAAAGCAAAAGGTTGTGTGGCCCCTGAAAAAGCTAGAGGGCCAGAATGTGTTTCTGAAGCAGCTTGAGGTTGCCTTGGCGAAACGAAGCTGAACGAGGAGGATGGGGTATTGGAGCTGAAAAATGTCGGCTGAGTATTACTTTGTGAAGAAGACATTACGTTTTCTGCTCCAGGCAAAGGTTTGCTGTCCTGGATGGTAGATTTGGGTAAAACAGGAGCCTGGGAAAAGGTAAAAAGCGCTTGTGACACAGGTTGGTTTTGTGTTACAGTTTGAGGTTCTCTTGGTGAAACAAAACTGAATGAAGTAGATGGAGCATTAGAGCTAAAAATGGACGGTTGAGAGCTGGCTTGTGATGAAGATGTCAGTTTATCTGCTCCAAACAGGGGCCTGCTTGCTTCTACTGCTGAAAACTTGGCTGTTTTCCCGTCCAAATCAAAAGCAGGTTTTGATGATGCAGTAAACAAAGAGGCACTTCCTTCACTCTTTGTTGGTGGATCTGTCTTGACATCATTGCCAAACATGCCGACAGGTGGCTTATTTGATGCAGCTACCGAAGAAAAAAGGTATAAGTATTGTTGAAAATCTTTTTTTCTGCGTATGGATCAAGACTGACAAATCTTTGATGAAAACATTGAGGTTTTTAACTTATTAATCTGAAAAAGCTAATTGTTCCGCCTTCTTAACGCAAAAAATACTTTAAAAATGCCATCAGGAAATAGAGCAAATTTATTGCAAAATATTCTGCCCTTACCTTGACCAAACATAAGCAAGGATGAAACAACTGCTGGAACTTACATAAATATTAATGATCGCAGTCTTAAATCGGAAGATACCTGGATAGAAGCTTACGAAACTACTGACAGATGGTATAAAAACCCAAAAACAAACGAACTGGTAACCTTCGCATGGCCATAAGAAAAATCATAGGCATCTAGTGTGGTTTGTAGATATTCAGTGTGGTCTAAAAATACTCATAAAATTTCCATACAACAAGATTAATTTATGCTTTAATCAAAGAAGACATATGCACCAGCATGTTTTCAATGCTTCTACATCGGTACGTTAACTAATTTTGAAATGTGTAAGATTTTGTAAAATGGCTGAATAACCATGCTGGCAAAAAAGATAAAGACAAAAAATGAGATGGACGACTCACCTGTGGATGAAAACAAGCCACCAGGCTTTGGCACATTTGAAGCTGGCGAGTCAGTTTTGGTGGGTGTGCTGAACAAGTTTTGTCCTCCTGTACCAAAAAGGGATCCTGTTGCAGGCGCTGTAAAAAATCCACCGGGTGTTGGCTGTTGACCGAAACCAGCTGATGTACCAGGAAAAGCTGATGTACCAGGAAAAGCTGATGTACCAGGAAAAGCCGATGTACCAGGAAAAGCTGATGTACCAGGAAAAGCTGGTGTCTGTTGGCTTTTTGAGTCTGCAGCTGGGGCAGGCTTTGTAGCAGAAGCTAAAAATGAAAAATGGCTACCACATCAGTGGCTATGAAAAATCTTTTCAACAGGCTATTAGAAGAATTCAACATACTAAAGCCACAAAAGAAGATTTTGGAATTTTTTGTTCAGTCTTTTCAACCTTTAGCTATATTCAAAGACATTAGTTCAAAACCAGGACTACATAAAATTCAATATTGTTATCAACAGAAATGGCTCACTACGTCCTCCTATAGCAAAGAACATATATCCTTTATTATTACCAAAATAGTTACTCTGAAGGTCCTCAAATCTGAGATAATTGTAAGGTAGCCAAACACAAATGAATGGTGAATTTGTATGCATGTACACTGCTATCAACTTCTATAACGGCAAGCCCCTAAGATAAAGTGAATGTGCCTATATTTTCAAGTTTCTTTGACCTGACATGAGTCACGGCACATTTAATTGAAATCGAATACTCCACTGCTTACCAGAAGCACCAGTGGATGTCAAACTACCAAACGGCTTTGGCAACGAGCCTTTAACTTCACTGGCACTTGCTTCAACCGGTCTTCTCTCCCCAGATTGGTCATCAGATATTGGTTTATGCACACCGTCTTTGATTAGTGCTGTTTGTCTCATTAATATCTGGTGTTTAACGCCAGGCATTTTGTTAACCATTTGGTATGGGCAGAGAACCCCGTTTGTTGACACCATTAGAAACATCGGAGTTGGCGGCAGTGTTGATTCTCCTAATTGAACAAGAAAATTTAGAAATAACTCCGAAACGTAACATACTAAGTCACACTTTTTATCCGGTACTCCTCGCAGTACAAACGTCCGATAATGAAAAATGGTGAAAATGCTTAACAAAATGATTGTCAAGAGACATAAAATTGACTGATACAAGTAACTATACCAAGGGATGAAGGCTGCAATATGTGTATAAAATTACCCTGCTTAACAGACATAATAGACCTACCCTCCTTAATCACCATAGTTGAATTGAGGTTTATATGCAGACCACATGGAAACGTTTCATCTCCATCTTCTGTCAAAGGCATTTCTGCCCTACCATCATCACTAAGTACCCATCTCATCCACTAGAAAATAGAAACTCGATGAAAAGGATTCGAATTCGATATATAAATAAAAACTTCTTTGATATATAAAAACAATAAAACCTTATAGTGAGGGAAAATGTGAACGAGTGACGAATCCAGCGAAGGACTCAAACCTGTGACCGTTGCTCTACCAACTGAGCCTTACGTAACGTCTTTAAATGCAAGCCTAAAGCTCAGCCGCTCAGCAGTACAAAGTGCGCAGGGAAGCCATCGCAGCATTTATTTCATTGCGCACCAGAACTGCTGTGAGGGAGAGTTTCTAACATCAGAGAGGGCATTGCAGTGACCAAAGCCGGATAGGCTTAAAGGCGAACAAGCGAGTAAAGGAGAAGATTTTAAATAAAAGCACTAATTGCCATTCTAGATATTATAAGATAAGCAAGCAGTAGGGCCTACCTTTTCCCCAACTTTACCAATAACTACCCCTTCAAATGCATTGCTAGCCATTGTGACTAGTAAATTCCTATAAAAACAGAGGAAGCGTTAGGGAGGCTGTACAACTTAATGCACTTCAAAGCACAAAAAATAGGTTAGTTAATCTGTTGACACATCCTAAACAAATGTGTTCAAAAAATCCTAAAGTTTACATAAATTGGTTTTGTCGTTCCCTTGGCATTAGTTTTTAAAGACATATAAAAAGTTAATCATCGATAACAACTTCCTCAGGCGGTTCAACGAAGACTCAGATTGTAAAAAGATGAAAAACAAATCAAGATCTGATGAGTAGCTTATTAAAATAGCCCAGCAAAACAAAAAAAGGGAAATACAGGCCAAACAAATTTTTGTCTGGCTTGCCATTTCTGTCTGGTCCATCCTTTCGGTTTGGCCGCGCCTCATGGTTCCCGCGCCTTGGGTTGCGGGGAGTGGCGGCTCTCAATTTAGCAGAAGACTTTGGGCTGGACTCAAATGAGACAAGTGATATAATTTGTAACAAAAAATTTCATACTGACCATTGTGGAATAGTCTTGATGTAAAACGAAAGTGTTCTTTCTTCATTTAGGCCAAAGTAAACATCCTCCATGTTCGTGTAGGCAATTGGCTCATCTTTCTAAAATTTAGAAGAAACTAGCCTCTGAGGTTACCTGCCTTTTAATTCAGAGGAGCCATTTTTACAGTAGACATTTTGACGCAATGTATAATTTATAAAACATATGAATAAAAGATAAAAGGGATTATATACAAGTTGTCAAAAAACCTTGCAGTCACAATAGTGCTTTAAAAATAAAAAAATTCGCCACGAAACAACAGTTTGCTTTCAACGAAACAAAACAATTAATCTTTTTTTTTAAATTAGTATCATTAGCCCCTGGTGAATCTTAATTGCACGGCTGGTACAATTATACAACAGTTATTGTGAAGCAAAAGTAACAGATTTAAGATACGCACATTGGAAACGATGCAGACAAACTTTGGTGGCTCTTCGTTCTCTGTGTTCGTATAAACAGCTGCAAAGTTATGACTCATGATCCAACAGACTTTGGCGACTAAGAGCAAAGTATATATGTTAATAAAAATAAACGAAAAGAAGGAATGAATGAATTAAACTTTATAAAAATATTAACAACGAAGCAACAAATATAAACCCACCTTTATGACCTCTGACGTCATCAGGGCATGGCAGCTCTTTCTTCACAGTCATTTTCTAGAACAAAATAAAATAAAGTGCTGAAAATACCCTGCAAAATTTTTTAGTACATTCACCTTCAAGTAAATTGAAACTATAGCAAAATAATCACAAGCATCGAGCCCAAAATTGAAGTACTTGATTCCATTTGTTATTCAAAATGCAATTTTACAAATAAGAAATGTTCAAAATTATCATCAACATCATGGATAATGAAATATCAACTTGTGGTGACAATACTAATGTGGCCTAACAGTACCAAGGAGGGCTTACAATTTTCTTTAAATAAAGGCAGTCAGGCCGAAATAGCCCATCGCCAATTTGAATGTGTGCCGATGATATCGATGAGGGCTAATTATATTAAGGTTGACTGATAATTTACTGATGTGATCCTGGAAAAGGATGATCCGCCATTTTCAATGGTGCCATGCCATACCAATGATCGATGACTCAATTAAAAATTGAATATATCAATTTAATCATCAAACCTTGTCATATAAAACAATTGAACCATCATTATGTCCTGCAGCAAAATTTTTTCCTCTTGGGCTCCAGTTGACTACAATAAAGGATATAAGGCATAAAATCTTATATATACAATGAAACAAAATTTTTACTGTCTGACTTCGTACTATAGTGATTCGACACTGCATCTTTTAATAGTGATTTGCATAATGGGGTAGTTTTGGAGCAGGCAACATGGGAACTAAGTGAGAAAACTCCACTGGTACGAAACACAGTTTTCAAGGCTTTTAGCATTAAAAAATGTATTTTAAGTTCAACAACGGACAGTCATTCACAATTAGATTAAAGTAGTTACATATATATTTTCTCAATTATTTGCCTCCAGCATAATCATAATCACAAAGACAAAAACAAGCAAAAAGCAGCAAAAACAAATGGGGCTACGAAAAAAGCAAAGAACCTTTAGTGTGAAAAGAAAAAACGTTTGCCACACTTTTCATGGCAAAGAAACGACATTATCAATTTCTAAAATAGTTCATACTTTCCAGAGCAAAAAGGCAATAGGCCAAATATTTTTCATTAAGGATATACTATTCCAATGCAATGCACTGTGTCAAAGTGAAAGCATTTCAAATCACCTGATGATGACTTTTTAGTTTCTGGAAGAGTGGCAACAATGCATACAGATTGATCTGACAGTTGGATGAACGACACTGAACCGTTGGATAAACAAATTATTGCTAATTTAGGATCCTCTGGGTTCCATTCCAGTTCACGAAGGTATACATCTGGAAAAAAGATCAAGTCACAATCATAAAGGATAAAAAGGGCGGCCAAAAGCAAGGCATGTTTTTTTTTTCTGGGCAAATCATTTGAATCTTCTCAAACGGGTTGTTAACTTTGTTTTAGGTGGAACGACAGCTTTCAAGGGCTTTTTACATGTCCGACAGCTTTCTTCAGTAAAACAAAATGTTCATTTTTACTATCTATTGAAGCAATAAGATCCAAGATCATAATATAATATTGCTTAATTTGTGCTGGTAATTAATATTTGATTTTATCCTAAACCTTTTCTGCATTTTACATAAGAACCAGCAAATTGAGGTTTCGGTTCGCTGTTCTTGATAATTTCGAAAAAATTGTGAATCGATTTTTTTTAATTTGTTCTCAGAAGTATATAAAAGAAATCAAGACATATGATAATTTTATACTGCAAGAAAATATTTTACTGAGCCATTTGCGGTTTATGATGCACGTAGTTTTTTATCAAATTAGCAAAAGACATACCTTGTTACGAAAGATATATCCTTAATAACAATGTACCTACATTCTTATATTTAATACATCGTACATCATTTAATACATTGTACATTCGTACATCAGCCTAAGCTTGTTTTTAATTTGTTCTTATTAATCACAAATTTTAAGGCTGGTATTCTTATAAAATGGTTCTTATAAAAATAAATGTTATTAATGTACAGAAAAGACAAGGTTCATTTTACTCTGATGAAGCCTTAATGTATGCCGGAGCGAAATTCTATTTCACAACACATTGAATTCTCGTCGTCAATTTGCTTTGTTCCTTCCTATGACATTTTGAACTTAACTCGCTGCAAGATTCACAAAATACGGCGGACAGCCAATCCTGTGTGTCTTTCTTTATACATAGGTTTATTATGTACAGCCTAAAAGGAATCTTTTCGATATTTTGTGACGCATAAATAGTCTGATTTGTTGTCCAACTGACTATAAGCGGCACTGATTTGGCAACCTCTACAGTCATGTGCTCGCGTTTCTGATTGGTCTAATTCCACAACTAGGTTTATATACTTCCTAGCGTAGAGTTTTCCATCAATGTTCTGATGGATTAAACTCTGAAGAGTGTCAGACGAAAAGCTTTAATTTACTCAAATTTCGATAAAGAAAAACTACCCGAAAGTAGCAAAAATAAAATTAGTAAATCATCCAGGACAAAACTAAAAAAATCTGACAGGATAAGTAAAAGTTGGACTCTTGAACCTTATTGCACCCTTTATCGACAACAAAGCTAACGATAACAAACTAACATAAAGTCATGCATCTCCTTTCCATTGTTATAATCTGTCCAATTTAAATTACGAAATACTTAAAATGGATATGAGCTGTGTATCAAAGTAGACTCAAATTAGAAGGGAAATTGAAAACTTATGTTCAGCTATATAGATGTAAATAACAAGACTAAACTAAGACTAAAAATTTGAAAACGGTGAACGACATGCCTGGCTCCGCAGTAAGCTGTCCTTTTGCAAAGAAGGGACTTGGTAAATTCTAGAAAGTCCAAGATTGATAAATATGATAAATAAAAATCTTAAATCGGGATCAGAAGAGGTCCTTCTCTTCCTCGAGACAAAACCCAGAAGACATGAAATTTAACATTACAAGACAACACAACAAAGGCTAGCTTGGGTATGGGACTTCAGTTTCATTCTAGGCTCTGTATTAAACACCAACTAATACATTTTAACTCTAGGTTTCAGTCACGAGGAAAAAAAAAGTGGAAGGGGGAGCTTATAACCATTTTCAATTGCAAAAGTGATCGATTTATTAGTTTTCTACAATAACTGATTCTCGGCCGGGGAGACTGAGCGGTTTTTAGATATTCCGAGGGTATATAAAAAGTGGCCTCGTAATGACTAGATGCAATAGAGGAGAGCAACAGGGCATAAGGACATGGAAAGACTTTTTGATGGTTCACGAGTTACAGGATTTGGGAACGTGCTTCGTCGCTAAGTATGGGAACGAGTTAAAAGTCCTTTGCTGAAGAGCTTGTATCTTCTAACGAGTACTAACAGGTGATTTTCCGTTGAAAACAAACAAAAGTATTAAACTTCTTCCCTGAATAATTCCTCGTCGTTTGTTGGATGAGAGCGAACATTCCGTTGAACATGATATAAGAAGAAGTTACCTGGTCTCCAATATATCGTATATCTACAACTCCAATCCACAAGCTATTGTTTTCAAAATAAACAGCCGACAATGTCAACCCATCGCACGACAGGGCAATGTATTTTATCGCCTTCCCAGTCTCCAGACTTTTATGGTCGAAACTTGAAACTAAAATGGAAAAGGTTACCAGTTCTAATTACTCATTCGATACAGAAATAAAAAAGAAATGTATCTTTATTCATGAGAAAGCAAAGATGGCTTGCCAAAAGAGCCGCAAATACTTAAAAGCACACCAGTGGGCACTACAAGTGAAATTGGCTCTTGGTCATCGTTAAAATTATTTCCAAGTATACAGAAAAGGCAAACTAACTTTGCATGGGAAAGTGGTGCAACAGTTTTGAATGCAATTACATGTTGTGTCTACTACACAGTCGGATAATGATTAAGAGTTAAGTGCAGCTGGAGACCATTCCATGCTATGGTCAAGAGAACTAGTCGCAATCAGGTTACGCTTCAATAATGGCGTCAGTACATGTACCCACACTGGTCACCAACGACTTTTAATTAGGAAGTTGACGTCAATAGCAATAAAAACTAAGTAAAACTGCAAGGGAGGCGCTTACATAAAAAATGATAAAAAACCCTCGCAGAATCTCGTTTCATCGAAAAACGCCTGTTTGTGAAAAAATATTCTACGAAATGAGCCCTACAAGGCTAAAATTTGTAGAATAAAGCCCCGGCCAAACGAATAAGACATCGGTCTAAAATATCTTCCAACATTGTTGTAAAAAACAAGCTTTATTCGTTTGGCAATATGTTTTACAATACTTACATGTTTCATGATGGTTCACAAAATTTGATTTCAATCAAACATTTCGTAAAACATCTCTTTTGTTTTCGTGTTTGATCAACAAAAAGTGCATTCGTTTGGCCCGCCCCTTAAAACAATATTTGTTTGGCCTGTTTTAAGGGGTTGCGTTTACAGTATAATCCGGTTATAACGTACTTAAAGGGACCAGCGTATTAGGTACGTTGTATCCGAAGTACGTTGTAACGAGGGTAAGTAAAAATTGACTAAAACCAAGCACACCTTTTGCCGGGACCAAGCACACCAATACGTTATATCCGAAAGTACGTAATAACCGAGTTCGTTATAACGGGATTCTACTGTACTTGTTTTCTCGGCAAAGCGCAATAGTTTAAAATTCGTTAAATAAAATACAGTAACTGTAGGGAGCTGTGCGACAGCGGTTTGTCATCGCTGATGCTTTAACATTTGTTTGATTTGTTTGGCCAGGTCATAAAACATCGTGCAATAACGTTGATACAAGGTTGGCCCGGCTTTAAAACAAACACGCATTTACAGGTTGCCCTAGAATCAATAAAATGCAAAACAGGCAAAATAGTATAAATTAGAGAGGGCATCAATAAACTAGATAATGCCATTCTGATTGCACTTTCGAAAACATCTGCTGTCTCATTGCAAAATAAAGATGAAGACTTGGTAACATAGGCAATTTACTTTAATCTTAATGGCTGCAAAGCATTCGAAACCACAAGCAGGCCAGGTTTCATGTCATCGCTTGGTTAAATATTGGATCAACAGTCTAAACCATTAAAACAAGCCTGGATGGAAAAGGCAAACAGACATTTCCAATGAAGCGTAAATTGCGGTTGCTGTGCTACAAGGATCATTTCCCACACAATTATTTTGAAGTTAGAAGGATTAAGCAACTGGAAAGCAGATCTGATTAATTCTATATTATCAATCACTAGTTTAACAGTAATTATAGGTTGCAACCTCGCAGAACTCACTTTTAAATTTGGAAAAAGCGTGGTATTTGTAATAAAAGAGATCTCGTTTGAAAACATTTTCTACAAGCAGACACCAAGTCATAGTTTGCAAGTTTTCACATTTTCACAAGCGTTTCAAGTTTTCCTCTAACTTCTTGTCCTTACATAAAAGCTTCTGTAGCGTCGTTTCGTCCCTGCCTGTGTTAGCAGACACCTTAATAATTCAAAGAGTAACTAAAATTATCAAATAAAATTTGCTTGAAGCAAGAACAAAATTAAAATCAACACCGAGCGTCCGTTTTATTCAAACAAAGGGACAGGTAACAGCAATAAAATGTTTTATCAGCCGTATGGAATTGAATAAAACGGGGTTACTGGGCAAGGGGTCGTGCGGCTGCCACGATTTAATCTGGAAGAGAAACGCCCTTTTATTAATGAGTCAAGCGTGCAACCTTCAATTATTTAAAAAAATGCAGCACTGCATCAAAGCTTATCATCAAAGTCAACGTTATCACCTTTCTAGAAAAAAATCAGTCCATATCAATGGTCCATACCAATGGTCCATATCAATGGTCCATATCTTATTGACAAGCATTTTGACAAAGGCAAAAACCAAACTGATAAAGGCGTCAGTTGACCTTTTCTAAAATGTGTCATTAACGCCATCAGTATGCAGCAAACATTCCATATCACTTTCTAAAAGTATCCTATCATTATATGTAAAAGGCGAAGAAT
Source organism: Rhopilema esculentum (assembly GCF_057945365.1). Taxonomy (NCBI): domain Eukaryota; kingdom Metazoa; phylum Cnidaria; class Scyphozoa; order Rhizostomeae; family Rhizostomatidae; genus Rhopilema; species Rhopilema esculentum. The sequence goes on from NC_142825.1 coordinate 7,219,297, forward strand.
CTGATTTAGCATGATTTTGATACAGTTAGTTAGAGGTCCACGGAGCACTAAAAATTACTTAACGGGATTTCGGAATGATTTGAATTTCAGATTGACGTAAGTCTGTTGTACGAGTATTTTTCCATCTGGCCTCTAACGAGATAGAACAAAGACTTTTTCTACTGGTAATAAGTGCTTAGTGCAAATGTATGATCAAATAAAGCCGAGTTTTATTGAAAAACTGACCAGAAAAACACGATTTTATAAAGACATCACATTCCCTTTTATAAGAATACTTTAATATTTGCTTCGACTCAATTTTCCTAAAATTTGTTTTTCTGAACCTAAAATGATTCTTAAGTTATTCATACGAAGAAAGATCACTTCTTATGTGAGTTACGTTTTTTTGCTCTAAAAAACCAAAAGAGGAAAAATCAAACTGTCATCCACCCTGTAGATTATTTGTAAAACAAGAACGCAATGATACATTCATTTACTCATTTCATTGCTGCATAATCATATTTTTCTATTGAAAATCTTTACAGTAGTTTTGCCGTCCTAATTCAAAGTTCTGCCTAAAACGTTGTCAGTTTTGTTATGTTGATTAAGTTTTGCGCATGACTTGTACCATTTTAGCATTATTGTGACTGCGCTTGACAACCTTGCGTCTCCTCCGATGCAAAACTGCCTTTTTGCTGCTGCTTCTTCAGGCATCAGGAATCTATTTGCCAGTTTTGTGACTGACCTCTCCTCAGATTTGAAAAGAAACAAAGAGTTATCATGCTTTCTCAGCCTTGCTGCGATTATCTACAACACTAGAGGCGTCATTTTGTAAGCTGCTTTGATTTACGGTGTAGGCGCTTTCCTCCTTTCTCAGACCAAGGATTTTTAGCAAAGCAATACGAAACGGCTTTAGACGCAAGGTACAAACAAAAGGATTTATCGCAGAATTTGAAATCGCCAATATGAATTGAAGGTCACGCAGAACATGACGAAAATCACAACTACAGTGAGGACAAAGCTGTAGGGTATAGATGATGACAATGACTGGAATATAGCAGGCAGCGAAGACTCCCAGGATTATAAGAAAGACTTTTGTGACTTTTCTATCTGCCTTTCTTCTAGCTACTTCAGTAGATCTACCTTCCTTGCTTGCAGATTCCGCAGCATCTCTTGTTTGCAAACGAGATGACTGCAATGCCTTGTATATTTTGAAATAGGAGAAAATCAATATAAAAAGTGCACCAACAACCCCAGTGTGTGCGAAGATCATCAAGTAAGGAATGTATCCAGTAACGAAATACAGCCAAGGCAGAGACAACGAAATGGTCCATATAACTGCAGAGGCGATAAGGCAGTACTTGAACTTTGCGTTGCGTCGATATTTGTGCGGATGCGCCACAGCACAGTATCGATCCACGCACAGGATTGCCAGGCTAAACAAACTGGCATTTGCTGAAATGAAATACGTTATGAGTATAAGATCAACGTGCACCTTCTTCTTTGTACCAACTACTTCCATTGTATGCGTAGCAACAGATGTTGGCATCGTAATAGCACCAACGACAAGGTCGCTTAGCGATAGATTTACGAGGAAATACATGAAAGGCGTTCGTAATTTGCCATAAGGATCTTTGATAACTGCGATGCAGACAGCGAGATTTCCCGCAATTGTGATCGGGCTCAGAACAGCAGAAACTGTGGCTGTAAAGTATGATAAAGCGCTCGGCGCAACAACATTCCTGCAAGGGCTTTCCGCCATCTTTCGAACTTTCACCTAAGCAGGACCTTTTCTGGATTATCACTGATGCGTTATGTAGTCTACCAACAAGACAACAGACATTTATAAGATGTAACCGTCACGCGGCTTGTGGCTTTGGGTGGCTGTGCCCAACAACCGCCAATGGCATGGAAATCTACAAGTTCGAAGTGGCCGTGGTCATAACCACGGGAAAATCTTATTTGTAATCTAAAGAATGCGGATATTATCGGTTTGAAATCGATCAAAGTTTGAAATCGATAAAGTTTTGGAGAAAACAAACTTTCTACGATTTGACAATAGACTTCCTTTTCCCCTAGCTTCAGCGGCTTGGGCCGTCACTAGCTTTGTGACCCCTCGCCATCTTCGTTAACGTCATCTCTGTCAGTCTCAAAAAATACATGATCTACGTTTTATGTCCAACATTTCATAATGACTTTGATGCTTTTGTATAAAACCAGATAAAGAAGGCCTACAGTCAATCTTTCAATGACAGGTTATTCAACAGGCCTCTTATTTTTTTTGGAAATCGTCATTCGACTTCAGCTGGATTTTAGTTTCAGAAAATCTAATTAACGCAGCTTTGTGTGGTTTAAAAATTTGTTCAAATCAATCTGTTTTGTAAGTTTATAGTCGCCAACTAGTATAAACACGTACATAAAGTTGCAAAAGTCGTCATGTTGAGCATGAAGATGCATCTTCAACCGTGTAGGAAAATTGAGAATGAGCGAAACTCAGTCAGAGCAGAAAGCGAGCGCTATAGTCACTCAAAGAAAGGTAAAAAAATAAACAACTACTAAAGTGGGAGGAATGATGTCGTCATATAAATCCACTTTGATCATCTATGAATTTTGACCTGAAAGGAAACCATGGAGCGGCGCTAAATGTGCTGTATAAGTTGAATTTGTTGCCAACTGACTGAGACACGGCTAGTGACAGACCTGAATTTACTAAGGACGTCTGTTGTTTTTGGCTTGGTCTAAAATTAGGACCAATACTGATATATAGGGAAATTAGATTGGTGAAGAACAGTTTATAGCGACCTTTGGGATAGATTTTAATGAACTTGTCTCATTATTACGCATGCTAGCACACACGTATGCAGATGCTCAAGCGTTCATATAAAAACAAAAACACAATAACTCACATCCAGGCAGCGCGAAGCATTCAGAAAATCGAGGGGCCAAAAACAAAATAAAAAGAGGCTTGATTGGTGGCCCATTCTGAAATCATTCCCCTTGCTCATATCACCTTCTATTTCGCAACACCCTAATTTGACGAATGTTTATTAATTTCAAAAAGTAAAGTGATGGCAGTTGTTAACACCAGCAAGTTTGTAGAAAACGGAGATTTTCTATTTAAGACGATTAAATATTTTCTTAAATGTAAACCTCAACAAGATGATATCAATATTTATATATTTATTAAGATGGCAGTCCAAAACTGTTTTTATTTGCTTCCACTTTCAATACCCTCTTCCTTTTGAGATCAGCTACAGCCTTAACATGCAATGCAATTCTTTCTACAGTTTTATAGCTTAGTGGAAATAATACATGTAGAAGCAGTTTGATAGGTTTTCAATCTATACGCTTTGGTGCCTTACAATTGCCTTAAATTACAGTCGTTTAGCTAGAAGCAAAATAGTGAAAAATAAAATCTTCGGGTAAAATGGCTGTCGCAGAGAGAAAAACGGTAGACAGAAAAGCGGCAGAGAAAAAAGCGGCAGAGAAAAAAGCGGCAGAGAAAAAAGCGGCAGAGAAAAAAGCGGCAGAGAAAAAAGCGGCAGAGAGAAAAGAGTCAGACGGAGAGAGTGTGATACATAGAGTGTGACAAAAAGAGTGTGACAGAGAGAGTGTGATACAGAGAGTGTGACAGAGAGAGTGTGACAGAGAGAGTGTGACAGAGAGAGTGATACAGAGAGAGATTGACAGAGAATGTCTGACAGAAAGAGAGAGTGACAAAGAAAGTGAGACAGAGAGAATTTGACAAAGAGAGTGCGACAGAGAGAGTGTGACAGAGAAAATGTGACAGAACAGTGTGACAGAGTGAGTGCGGGAGAGAAAGTGTTGTAGAGATAGTAGTTGAGACGGTGTAGAGGAGAGAGTGTGACAGAGAAAGTGTTCCATATCAACATTTTCTGATTCAAAAAGTGCAAGACGTTTCAAACAATATCTCAAAAATTACGGAAAAGTGTCCCAATTGTCCGTAATAGGATGGACTCGTTTCTAGCCAACAAATCAGTTTAGTATCAATAAATATTTGTACTAGCAACAGCAGCTCACTTCGAAAATATAGCTTCTTTATGACCGATGAAGTTTATATCAGCAATCATCAATGTTCTGTCCATTAAAATACACATAAGAAGGTTACCCAAATTTTCAAAACCCGCCCTCAGAAGGTTTAGTTTAACGTTTAAGGGGATATGTGTTTCTGTACTCTTTGACAAGATTAATCCCAATTACAAACATCATATCTTTATAGACAAAATTTTATTGACAATAATTTGATTTTTAATACTTTCTTTTACGTTCTTTTGCTTGAGACATTGAGCATTAGTTTCTCTCTTACACAATTTGCTATTACAATGTTATAGAAACTTTGAAGATGGCAAGAAATAGCGGAAACTTCGTGCCATCTTCAAATTTTGCAGTACTAAAAACTTATTTTGTTATGAAAACATCATACATAACGAATTACTTGATTGGTTGTTCAACGGAGACTTTGGTCTACAAACACCTTTTTTATAAAAACAACAAACGATTTGTAAATTTGAAGAATAAACTGAGCATTACTGCAACTCATAAAAAGATCTATAGCTAATTAATTATTTATAATTTAGCTCCATCAGGCCTATTTTGCTAAATACTGTATGTAAAACAAAAATATAAATTTACAATTTAAATTGAAATTCTCATCTTTTGATTATTTTGTATATTGACACCAAGAGGAGCCGCATCCTCTCTGTTGTTTGTTGCCTGTGGCCAAGCACAAGGCCTAATAATGCTAGCAAGATATGAAAAAATGTGGCTACCATAACTGAACAATAAAGTGCAGTGTTTTAATCATTAAATCATAATAACAATAATAATAATAAAAATAATAACAATATCGGATATGATTTGACGAGTGGAGAACAAACTGTAAATGTCTTATAGCCAAATATGTTCCTTGCACATCACCAGAAATTAGCAGTCCTACTTTCCATGCACTTTTTTGCACCCATTTCGCCATACGATGCTACCACAAATCATGTTTGATACTTTGTACCACTTCATTGTTTCTTTTGCCTCTTCCCCTGATAGTCCTAGCCTTTTCAAGTTTCCCCTGACACTGATACTTGTTGCAATTCCATATTCTTTCATTAAGTTTATCAGTGGTTGATACTAATTTCCTATTTCTCGGTAGGATGTATCCATATACAAATCAAATCAGACAGTGACTTCAACAATTTCACATTCTCTCTTGCTCATTTTTATCGCTAGTATATCAGGCTTCCTTTGGTTTAGCTGTAGCAATGCATTTCTGATGTGTGGAAAAGCTGTTTCTACCATTTTGTTGACAAATAACGTCGTTGTTGAATTCTTTTTTTGGATTTTTTGGCATAAAAATTCTACGACCCGATTGTGCCTTCGCGAATATAAATCTTTGTACTTTCTGCAGGAATTCATTAAGTGAGCCATTGATTCAGTTCTTTCATTACACATTGAACATCTTTTATCGTGATCCTTATTCCACATATGAATTAGCTGATTACAAGGAATTTGATTCAAACGTGAAAGTAGAATAAACTTGACTAAACTATCAGAGAGTTTCCATCCGTAATAAATTTGATGCGAAATTTTTTTTTCTATATTCTCAATTCCTATAAAATTTCCTTGCATGCGGAGCTCACAGCTTTTAATGATATCCTGTTTCTCCAATTCCCCCTCGATTTCTCTTTTCAAATCTTTCCTATTCAACTCCTTGCCATTAACGACAACCACAGCAAAACCATCCTTGAAGATAACTGATCCATTAAACTTGTTAGCAGGATCAGGCCAATTCAGATCAGGCCAATCAGATCAGGCCAATCAGATCAGGCCAATCAGATCAGGCCAATCAGATCAGGCCAATCAGATCAGGCCAATCAGAGTTCCCTCCATATGTTTTTGTCTTTGCTTGTCTTCGGTTGGCATCTAATGCATAACCCAGAAAATTAGTTTCGCTATCTGTCCGTCTAACACCACGTGATTTCATGTCTAATTCCAAAGATTTTCTTGCCAGATACCGTATGTTCTCCTCATCGTGATTCAGCATCATCAAATTAGATAAACGTGTTGCCCTATATATGTTTGATGGTCTCTTTATCCCCAGCCCCCCAAGTAGTCTGTTGACGAAAAATATCTTGTCACTGCTCTTGGGATATAAATCAAACATTTCTTTAACAGTTTTTGTAATCTTTGCATCCAGTTCTTATATATATTTCCTAGCGTAGAGTTTTCGATCTATGTTCTGACGTTCGAAACTCTGAAGAGTGTCAGATGAAAAGCTTTAGTTTACTAAATACTTGCATTTTTCAAAGCCATTTTTATTAATGTATAATCATCTTCTGCCAGATTGGCATACCGTATTTCCTCTAAATAACACCGCAGCGTTTATTACAATTTCCAAATTTTGGATGCGGCGTTCAATAGAGGGCGGCTATGGTTTATGGTTATGGTTATATGGAATACGGTTTATGGTTATTTTGGGATATGATTAAAATTTTGTAAGTGGTATCTACTTATGTTACAAAGTTTCTCAGTTAAGGTTATTTCCCTTCTGTTCATCTTTCCATATCAAGACCATCAATTTAATTTCTGTCAATCTAACCTAAGTAAACTTTCAAACAAGACTCCAGGTCTTATCAATGCAATATAATTGGTTGCGTGAGAAAGGCAATTTAGACCCCGTTTACACAAGACCTGGACCAGATACTTTTGGATCCGGATACTTTTGGATCCGATCCCTGAAACGGCAATGCGTTTACACGGGATCTAATCCAGAACCATTTGCGTTTACACGGGAACGGATCCACATGAATTCAACAGGTTACGCGCATGCGTTTTTCGAAAATTGGCGCGCATATGGCATTTTCAGATCAGAACTTCGTGCGTGATCAAAACACTGTTCAACCTGAACATGGAGGTAGAAAAAGGGTAAATTTTCGTGGACTGAAGAAGAAGCTACGTGGACGATGTCCCCACCATCCCCCCCCCCCCCCAACTGCATAAGCCACCTTCTCAAATAAGCCCCGATACTTCCTGAAAAAAATTCTTTATTCAGAACAACAACTTTCATTCATCAAGCAAAACTTAAAAATCAAGACAGACTTACCAACATGGGTTGGATCAGCATCTTCTTGAAATGTAAGGGTCTCAATCACAGCAATGTCAATCATTTTTATTTCTGAAAATATTTATTACCCATATTATTTTAACCATATCTACAGAGAAAGAAACTTACATTCGCAAAATGTAACAGTACATTGATGTCTTCCACTAAGAACTAACAGAACGTTGGATGTGGCTTTCAGAATCTATGTAAAAGCATCAAGGGGAGTTAAAAAGCCTTTCCCTTGGGACTCTGCTAAGTTCTATACTCTGATAAAAACCTGATGAAAATTGCTCATAACATAGGTCTTTTATGTGGCAACCAGAAGTATTTAAATAAGTCAAGATTTGAGATGAAGCTAAAATTCTTCTTTATCATAAAAAACTGGTCTTTGAGACATGAAAATTTCACCTGTCCCTGCAGCAACAAAGATTTTTCCAAATTGATTTGAAACGGTGATCAAATTTGTTGCATCTGTCATGAGGTTTTCTGGGGAGTTGAAAACCTGCAGCTTGGTCATCTGCCTAAAGCAGAAGCCCTGCAAAAGCCAAATACAAAATTGAAGGAGAGCTTAAATCATGTACATTTACAGTAATAAGAGTTTATAAATGGTTCTACATCTTCAATATAAAATATAATATTGCTGTAACAAAGACAAATGTAAGCTGAATTAAAATTATAAAAACAGGCCATAGCTATTTAGTCAAAAGGGGTTTCCAGGTTACAGTGAATGCCAACAAAGTGGGTATTTGATATTCATTTGCTTTTTTCAAAGCTTTTTTCAATATTTAAAAATTTGGCGATATAAACTGCGGTCTCAAACAATTTTAGTGGGATTTATTTGGGTTGTCATACTTGACCAAAAATAAACGCCACTGTAGCGCATATAAAAAGTACAGTTTGATAAAATAATAACGGCATTGTACTTAATTAGATTTTCCAATGGAAATTTAACCTGATATGCAAAAGCTTTAAAGCAGGATAACTAGGTATTTGTATATTTTCATCATGAAGGCTTTTAGATATAAAAAATACATGAATACAAAAATTTGCATGCATATCTGTTTTCCTTTTTATGTGAGAAAGAATTTAAAAAGGCTTTAAAACTCTTCATAAAAAGTCTTCAAATTTCAGCTTATCTCAATAATATCTGAGCACAAAATAATAATTTCAATAATATTTGAGCACAATTTGAAAAATATATTCAAACATATCTAATGAAAATTAACTGGTCTGTAAAAATGCCCTTGAAACCAGTGTGAAATCAAAATGGGTTATGCTGGAGATAACCAGCGTGGACAAATGACTCCCAATGGTATTTCTATTTTGTATTTGCATTTATCTGGCGTGGGTATTACATTGATTCTACTCTGGAATGAAGGTTGCAAACAGAGCTCACTAATGTGCGTAAGCCGTGCTCACATGCAAATCACACCAACAAAATTACGTCCATGGGCACATCTGACAAAGCTGTCATTCTCAAAGTTTCTGACTGTTTAAGAATTCAGAGAAACAATTCAGCTACAAGTTTAACAATGTTGGTTTTATTGAAATGTTTTTCTTCCATGCCCCATGTTGCAGCTGCAGCCCTTGAAGGACAATCATTGGTCACAAACTGCAAACAAACTGTGTTCATTATATCAGATGTATCTGTCAATAAACTTTGGTTCAAATTCAGAAAAAAAATGAGACCTCTGAAAAAGTCAGCTTTAAGCCGAAAGTGTTTTATGTAGCAAAGAGAGAATGATAGATTTTCTAAACAGCAGGAACAAGATATTAAAAGACCTTGATGTGGTTATTTATTCTCTTTAAGTTGCTGTGGCAAGCTATCTGCTTCAATCAGACATGGAGTTAAGGTTTCCATGTACAAAATTCAGGACAAACTACCAATGTGGTAGGAGAGTGCAGAGATGGAAATTTTGACTGCTGCTCATTGGTCCAAAATATTGAAAAAGCTGAAGGTATCATTAATTATGGCATCAAACAATATCAAGCAACAAAACAGATTGTCATTTTTCTACTAGAATAAAATTAAGGACTCGACAGCTTTTAAAGTATTAGAACAAATGGAAACACAATGGCTAGATTTACCTTTTTAATTGTAAACTAAAAGTTTGTTTAAACTCGTTGTTATTCTAAAGTAATTTTTTGTTATAATAGTTCTATGGAAAATTTGCTGGTCTTTAAACGTCAAATGAAACTGAATGTCATATTGCTGTCATTGTTCTCAGAGGGAACAAAATGAAAAAATTCCAGTGCAAACGTTTCTGCCCACATGTTGGATAAAACATTGAAAGATTTTATCTGACGTTTCTTCTATTGCAAAAAGATTTTTCGTCCCAGTTTTTTATTCTCCTATATAACCTAGTAGTATGCTTCTACGATTTTGCCAAAAAGGTACAGTCGGTTCTTCCAGGTGTGTAAGGAAATGTTCTCACATCACGAGTCATCTTACGGCTTTCCATTTTCCAAAATGGGTAGTTCTAAATTAATATTTGGCAGTTTTACCTGAGAAAATAGGCAATTCTATTTTTTTCAATTCCCTTCTTTTCTTGAAAACTTAGGAAAAACATAGTATAACAAACAGATACAACCATTTTGTGTTTAAGAAAACATTTTTCATCTGACAATCATCGTGTTTCAATTTGTGACTTGTCAAAATCAATTTGCCAATTTTGTGACAAGATCGTACAACAGTAGCGTTCTTAGATACTTGTTGCTAGAGCAACTAACGAGATTGCCAAAATGGCAGTCGGAGCATAGCAGTTCCTGAATTTTCGCTATGTCTGCTGATTCATCTAATGCTATTAATGGCTTCAACACTCTTAAAACTTCACCAGTTAAATTAAACCTTTGCAAATGGCTCTGAATGAATTGATTTGTACTAACAATATTTTGATTTTTATGCTAGGCCCATTACATTTATTCATGCCAGTTACTATTCCTTTGCTTGCTTCTTTCACATCTCTGCAACAATCAAAGTATGTCACTTACACACTAGTCCTATTTTTTTTCTTAGCTATTCATTGCATCATCATTAACTGCCTAATCCTTTGTTCCATTTGACCTCACCTACAACTGTTGTCATAGCTTTAGCAATTAGTATTTTTATAAATGCATGTAAATTTTAGCTTGTTATTTAGTCAAGGAAAGTCCCAAATAATCACGGTATAACATACACCTGATAGTCTTTTTTCTGGCTCCATGTTCTCTGCACATAAAATAAGAAGCTAGTGCAAGTTGGAAATGTAGCCGTTTGGGGGATTTGTAAGTGAACGAAAAAGAATCAACAGCAATGAGCAATTCTTGTTTCACTAAAAATTGTTATTGCTAGCGCAAACAAATTTTCCATCCACGTGTTTTGCATATTCGCTCTGCAGGGTCCCTAGTTAATTACATTTTACATTAATAACACTACAGTGCCATCAGAATGAAATTCATTTTGGATAACACTGTTATATACACTGTTATAAAGGAAGTATAATACAGTTTGACAACTATAAAGTGGGTTCCACCCACCTCCCCTCCCTAGTTCAGACAGCCCTGCATTACAAATATCTATATGTGCCTGATTTCAGGCATGTTGTCCCAAATTTTCAGAATGGACTTGTTTGCGCAAAAAAGCAATATTTCCAGTATGGGCTTGAAGTATTGCCCTTTGCCAATTTTTAAAGCTATCTCTATGACATGTCAAAAAATGGGCAGCTCCAAATTTTCCTTAAGACCCTGCTACACAAAAAAATATTAAGCAAGAATAATACTGTTTTAAGCACAAAAATGCATTCATTGGATATCCTTATGAATGAAGAACTTTTCAAAGAATAGTCCATGTGCATCATCATTAAATTCTACTTTTAATATTCTTGTCAAGGTGGATTAATCAAACTAATTTGATTTTAATCCTAGCTAGAAGAATATCTAGACAATGGCAATGCGGATGTGCATGGATGTGGGTCATTTCTATGCTTTAGCATGTAAGATAAGCAACAGACAATGAGTGAAATGGATGCCAATGAATGTCCTCAAAATCTTTTTAGAAATCTTGTAGGAATGCAAAAGGTGAAGCGCCAACTTGCTAGGGTATCTTTATTTCATTCAAGCTGTTGTTGTAAGTTCCTTTTCCAAGATCCCGGAAAATATGGTAGCCATTTGTTCAATGACTGCGAGGAAGGCCATTTGAAAATGAATTAAAGTACCTTTCCTGAAAACTTAGGAAATTGTCTAGAGGAAGACTTAACCAACCACTGGAATCAATGGGGCATTATTCTTTCTTGTCAAGAATATTCTAGCAATTGAAAAATGAGGTGATAAGATTAGATATGCTCTGAAAAATTCTTCATCAGACTACAAGCAAGGATAATAAAAGAATTTCATTATTCTTGTTTAATATTCCTTCCTGTAACCCAGCAATTAGGATGATGTCTGACTCGCATAACGACTCATCTCGGGTATGACTTTTGACACATGAACACATTACGCAGGCCTGGCCGTTTGTATTTTAATAGGCGAGCTGTGAATCGCTCCCCTCATTTGCTGAGGCGAGCTAAATCAGTAACACATAGAATGTACTTTAAAGACAATCGACAGATGACTTAATAAGCCCCTTTAGTATCAACACAAAAACAACAATTCTCTTGCAAAACAATCCTTTTGTTGTACAGAATTTGAAAATGGCTTTGAAAAGAAATTTTAAAACAAGCTGAAGTTATACGTCTAGCACTCTTCAGAGAATAAAACGTCAGAACAAAGATGGAAAACTTTACGCTAAAATACCCAGTTTTGGATCGAAATAGGCCAATCAGAAAGCGCGAGCACATGACTGTTGAGGTTGTCCAATCAGTGCCGCTTTCCTATTGAAAATGTTACCAACAGAGTCCTAAGGTGAAAACGAACTCATTTATGTCTACACAAAAGCGGTTGGTCATGTTTATAAAGTAGATAGATTCAAAAACTGCTAGATGGAACGATAATCAGGATTTGCCAATAATGGCAAACATGTTGCCGTTATAGTTTTCACCCAATCTGGGTTTTTCAGTAAATGCTGCTGGATAGTGGAATTCAGGGAATTTCATGTTTTGGTTGTCGTTTTTGATCTGCAAGACAGAGTACCTTGTTCTCTTTGAGGCATAGTTTTGTTTCTATTACTGGAAGGGACCTGCTGTCTTATTATATCCCCAATCTACAATTCCTACCAATTTCTTCGACTTTCCTTCCAAAAATATTCCTGTTTTCTTAAGATTGAAAGGTTTCATATTGCTACAAATGTACCTTTCAGTTAACTATCTTTTTCCAAATTGATCGAAGTTTATGCCTATCATAACAAAAACCGCCCAACAAGCAAAAAGTTAATTGCAAAAAATGCAATGACAGGAGAAATCGCTGTTACAAAAATAAACCAATTAACCCTTGTGCGTTTTCATAATTCTCTGGATAGGAAATTTTAGGGGAGCGATTCTTCCTTCATGTTCTGTTTAGGAGAGCAATTCATAGCTCGCCTCAGGTTGCGAGGGGAGCGTGGAGGCTATCGCTCGCCTCAAACGGCCAGGCCTGATTACGACAACCCAATGGGAATGGTGTCCAAGTTAGAGCCAGATTGGAATGTTTGCCTTGCCCGATGCACCTTAGCTCATGCTCACATTGCACAATCTCTTTTGCATGTGTGCTCCTTTAATGAAATTTGCAAATGATGCTTTTAATGAAATTTGAATTTGAAGACCCTCAGAGTTGCAGATCGTCTAGGTTGGCTTTTTGCTTATGTACACACTAGGCTGGTTTTTGTACACACATATGCCAAATAACAGCAGACATGTGCAGGATATTTTTATCATTTCTGGGAGTAAAATACACATGGAACAGGATGATCTAATTTATTACCATGCACAAAGTTTTCAAAGTTTGAGCAGATTTTTGTTTAGGGAAACTATTCTTATCTGGTTGGGCCCCCCTCGTTCTTATTTTTAGGAATTATGAAAAATTTTTGTCCTTGCTCTATTATTTTTATCGCCACTAATTATGTTACTAATGTTTTTCTCTGAAATTTATACCCAAATATTACATACTCTGTTTTTATGGTAATTAGAGTCCCAGCCGCACAAAATCTTTATCTGTGCTATTTGCCAATTTTCTTTTCAATCTTCAATCGTTTACTCTTAAAGGCTTTACAACCAATCTGGAGCATTAAAAAAGGAAATGTCCGATGCGCAATTTTCATGGACATAAAACAGTTCCCCCGCGCATCTTTCAAAGAAAGATTCCAATCTGGAGTTAGAGTAAAGGTCTGAGTAATCCGGGCCCGATTTTAATGCTAAACTTAATGATCAACGTAGCTTGTATGCTTGTATATTCGCTATTTCTGAACTTGATGTATCTTTTTCGCTTATTATTGTATTTAGCGGAATTTAGAACTATGAGACTGGACTGAAATGCAAAATGTATCCCTTGTCATCTTTGTGTGATAGACCAAACATTTATAGGGAGAAAAAAACAAGAACCACAAGAATTAAAAACAATGGACTAATAATAATATTTACACTACATACCTCAACATCCAATTCAAAATTCGTGTCACCCATTTTGCTATTAGTTTGTTGGCAAAAGAGATGCACCTATATATCACACTTTCCTCGTGATTTCAGGCTACTTATTTCCAAGAAGCGGGAACTTCTACTACCTCAAGTAAATGTACAGAAATCTCACAGATCTGATTCCGAGGCTACAAGCCTTGAAAATCACTGATCTCTACTAAAGACTTTTATAGAGATCAGTGTTGAAAATGCATAACCTTAACCTTAAAAGCTCTATTGAGCCCTCTCTCAGATAGGGTCTCTCTATTAAGCCCCCCTTTGGCATTTGATGTCAAACAAAGAAAACATGCGCCTTTAGTGAGTCTCTTGACGGGTGTGATGATGACAGATGGTCATGTGCATTAAATACTGCACTCCTAGAAGTCAGTCGAAATTGGTTTCGAAGATGAGGACCTTATAATTGAATAATTAAACTTTCGAAGCTGCTAGCAAGGTTTTTTAGAACATTTGTGTGACATTTTTATAGCAAAATAATGGCATGGGCATTTCTAAACATTTTTGCTGCATATTTTCAAGAAGCTCCCGTCTATGATAAGCCCCTTCTCATTTAAACCCCCCTCTTGGACTGAAAAATAAATAAGCCCCCGCGGGCTTAATAGAGCTTTTGCAGTATTTATCGTATTTTTAAAAACATCTTTCAAGTGCTTCAATAAAGACAAGGCTGTATACAATATGTGTGTCAGCAGACAACAAATACAAATTTATGACGGTTCCTAGAGAAATACAATACAAATAACTAAAAATTAATGAATAAACCTTAAGTTCCGACTGCAATCCTTTGTCCAAAATATCAGCACAGAAAGCTTTACTTCATGCTGAAATTGCGCACTCGGCATTTCTCAATGTTTTCTATATTTATGGGGATAGCAAGTAAACATTAGATAGGGAAATTAGTTCTAAATAATTTTTACGAAGTTCAACTTTAATCAATAGAGTACCATCCCACCAAACACCTTGCAAATACCAAGTTCTCAGCGCCGGTACGAATTTTATCATCAAAAGTTTTTTAAAAATAACAAAGAGTGTATAAATCAGGCTTAGCCTAGTACTGATTTATTCGAGGTTTTAATAGCATTTCATCCTTTTAAGAAATGTTCAACTTGCAGAAATACCAGCGTGTAGCGTCGGGGTTACAAGTGAAGCTATGATTCTTGAGACTTACAAAACAGACTTATATACACAGCTAAAAATCTTTCAAGACACCGATAAAAACTGGAGATTTTGTGTCAGATAGCTTGAAGCTTGTTAAAAATCTTTTTAGATGTGTAACCGTTAAAAAGATAGAAAAATGGAAAGACATTGAAGTATCATCGAGATCAAATCAAAATAAGTATTTGCCCTCGTTATTCTAAACAATTTCCTGGACTTCTACATCTGCCAAAGAATAAGGGGATAAAATGGAAAATCTACAAGTCTTCCCTACGCGCATGGCTTGTCTACAAACTTTCCAAAGTTTACAAGCTCTGGGAAGGAGAGATGCGTTGTGGGGCAGAGTTTGTTAACTTGGCAAACATTAGAAAGGGTGAGCACGGAAAGGGGACCAGAGACAATATCTTTGATACCCTGGAAGACACGTCCGTCTGTAAAAACTTGATATACCACGGACTAGCTGCATAAAGCTGACTCTGTATCTAACTTATTCGGTTTACTCTGATTAAGCCTAACAACATTGTCTTTAACCACTTCTAAATTGTTTCAGATCATCTTTGAGAAATGAGATGAATTATTTCTTTGAAGGGTAGTGTTCATTACGGAATTGTATTTTTTAACAAACGAAATGTTATCAGCGAAAAAAGAATATTTTTGTGGTGCAAGAAAGCAGACTGTTGATGAAAAGAAGAAAATAAATTAAGAAATATGACAGAGCTCTGTGAAACATCTGCTGGAGGTATAGCCATCAACTTTCACGGCATTGACTTTTCAGACAGAAAACTGCATATTCAACATCATCATCATCATCAAAAGGCCGACTCGATGGTTCTTCGTTCTCGAGTTGGATACCGGCTAGTGCCAGCGTGTCCTTCGGTGCTTCCACTCTTGATCCCACGCCTCCGCTTTCTCCTGTCCAGCGCATCTTCTTTTACCAGTCCTTTCTCCGTCATTAATTTCCCCGACACGCCCTGTGCCAGTATGTTGGTGGCCCTCCTCTACTTAGGTTTACACTCTCTAAGGAAAACTGCATATTCAAGGGCCAAAATATACATGTAATTGGTGCTCGTTCTGTGCGAATGAAATATTCTCATCACTTTGAAATATAAATAGCGAGCACTGATACAAATAATTTTTGGATTATAAATACCGAAAAAAACTTCTAGAAATATAATTAGACTGCCAGGAGACCGAGGATACAAGGCTGATGAACCAGAACTTGATTCATCGCTCTTACCTTAGCAGATTGCGAATAAGAAATTGGGAAAAAATTAATCAAGTAGAATAACATGAATATTCACAATATATGCGGTTATCGAAAGATAGTGTTTACTCTTTTTGGTAAACACGAAAAACTTTAAACAACTATACATTAATAAATATCAAACTAATAATTAGGGTGGACCACAAATACATATTTAACAACCAATCTTAAAAACTACTTCATACAATAAGCAAAGATAATTAACTTTGGTTCAACAGCTGCATAATGCAGTTTCCAAAGTATTTAAATTCAGAAGCATTTGTCAGAAATCTGAGACCACTGAAACTGCCATTTGCAACCACATTTAGGCGCACTCAGAAAAGAGCTTATGATATCTTAAATTGAATTCCAAAAATTTTCATGAATTAAATGGCTGAACAAGTGAAAAATTGATACATTGTTAAAAAAATTGGTCCTTTGCTGTCTCGTTGCTTTGGCCATACAATGCACTTTGACAATTTCCACTAATACTGTAAGAAACTTTGCTAAATAGATTTAGAAGCTAGCCAAAAAAATTATATTCCTTTTTTATCCTCTTAAATTGTGCTGGGGTCAAATAACTTTGAAAATTTTTCGAAAATATTTACTTCAAATCCCTCTAGAGAGAGAGAGTGTAGCCATGAGATAAGATACAAAAAAGAAGAAAATTTTATATTATTTAACAATGACCCAGGTGCATTCTTTCTATACATATTATTATACATTGATCCTTTAGAATCATAAATATATTTCAACCAACATATGAAGGTGACACAGGCATGATAAATTCCAAGCAGAGGAAACATTCCTCATCAAAAAGGCTAAACATCAAAATATTTATAACTACGTATTTGGTAAATTTGCATGCAGTACTTGTAGAGTAGAAATTCTTTATTACTGAGACCACCAAAATCCATCTGAAGGGAATACAACAGCTTATTTATAAATTAGTATGCCATTGTCACATACTGTCCTGGCACTAAATCTTCACATAAAAGTTATTCATGAAAGTTAAGCATCAACTTAACAGTGTTTACAGCTTCCAATTAAACATTTTTCTTATGTCATGTAGTGACTAGTTACTGTTAACAAAAACTACAGACATTCTCTACCAAAACATTGTGTAGCCTTAGACCCTATCCCTTGCAACAACATTCCAAATAAACAGCATGCCAGTAAATTTTACAATCTAAGATGTTTAATCAGATAAAAACTAATGTATCACACTTTATCTTTAGCCTAAAAAATTACTAGCTGATAAAAATAAACTAGTTGCACCTCCTACAACCGATAGACAAATTTTTACAAAAACTATCTCCAATGTATTTTTTCTTTGATTAATTTTTCCCAAGTCCTTGGCTTGCAGTAACATAAAAATACCATTGAATTTTTGAAATATCCTTGATCAAAAGGGTTTTCATCATCTGGAAAGTACTTCAGGTAGCTTATTCGAGACCTTGACATGAACTCCCATGTTGTTTGTGCAGTGAGCATCATATATGAATGACAAGCAAATAGAAGCCCAACGACAATTAGAATCAACACCACAAAAATCATCACACAGAGAAGTAACCAGTTTGCCTTTAACCACTCATTGCTGGTACTCTTTGATTTGAAGGCATTCCTGAATGTAAATAATTGTTATGAAATACTTGGAAAAGATTCACTGGCATGAAAAACAGATTTTTACCAAATTCAAGGAATATAAAATTTCATACATAGTACCATACAAATACAAGGTGACATAAAGAAAACAGGGGGTAGGAGGGACACATGCTTTCCTTCTTTTTTCCCATCATCCAGAAATTAATCTCAGCAAAACTATCAAGTTTCAATTTAAAATCCACTGATATAGAAAAGGCATGGCCAATGTTTTCTTTGTTGGAGAAAAAGTATTTTCACTCAATACTGCACAACTCTACTTTTCAAATGTTTCATAAACACAGTCATGAATACACATCAAGCAACTTTAGATGGTATAGCAAATACATAAGTCTTAAAAATGGCTTTGAAAAAACAAACATTTGAGTAAACTAAAGCTTTTCGTCTGACACTCTTCAGAGTTTCAAACGTCAGAACATAGACCGAAAACTCTGCGCTAGGAAATATATATACCCAGTTGTGGTGGAGTGCCAAAGTTCTGCTGGGTTATTCATCAGAGATATTGTTTCTAGGCCATAGACTAGGTTAAATGAATTTTGTATATTGATTGAAATTGTGGATTGAAATAGGCTAATCAGAAACACATGACTGTTGAGGTTGACCAATCCTTTTGTCTAAACCATAGCTGTTTTTTCGTGATAAAGTAGATAGATACCAAAACTGCCAGATGGAACAATGATCAGTCTTTACCAATAACCCAATGTCATCATTATAGTTTTTGCACAATCTGGGTTTTCCAGTAAATGCTGCCTGATAGCAGAATCACAGGTTTTAGTTGTACTTTCATATCTGCAAGATTGAGCTGGGTGTTCTGTTTGGGAATGAGTTTGGTTTTAAATACTAGACGGAACATGTTGTTTTATTCTATCCTCCAATCTTTAGGTAATGCGTCCTACGTAGCCAGAATCACACTGGCACCTAAATTCATAAGTAACGGAACTCTTTTGAGTGGTAGGAACACAGTCCTTTTGAATGGATGGAAGGGCCTTTTTCGTTCTGTAAACAATACGTTGATTCACTGTAAAGAAACAATTTGTAATGGCCTGTTATATTTAACTTTCAAAATGCAGGGAACTTTTACCGATCCAGGGTAGTTTTAAATGGACTGGGCACATTTTGGGACCAGATTTTATGTCAGCCGAGAAATTTGCTATCTTCTCTTTAATGTAAACTGAAATGAAGTTCTCTAGAAAAATCTTTTTTAGTTGTTCAAGTTTGGAGTCAAGTTTAGACTTGGAACAAATCATCAGTGCCCTATGTGTAAGCATTATAATGAGGCTGATTTTTCTTTGTTTTGGGCAAAACGAACTCCATCGAGTGTATAACCCTGAAAATGTGGGTTTACGGTATAAACTGGAGAGAAATCTAGTGCCAGACTTTTCAACCAAAACATCTAGAAATGGCAAGTTTTTTCTTCCTTTTCAAATATAAACTGTAGGGCTGGGTGAAGGCCATTAAGGCATTTTAGGAAAGTATCACACTCAGCCTCTGTTTTGAAAATTGTATTATATGTCATTCACATATATCGGAAATAGACACCTGGCTTTCAAATAGACACCTGGTTGCAGACAAACAAACGCTCTTCATGAAAGCCGACAAAGATATTGGCCAAGGCACACCCAGAGGGCTACCCATAGTGACACCATCCTTTTGTTGGTACATTTCATTGTTAAAACTGAATTCAACTGAAAGTATTGCAGTTTCCATCAGTTCAATGAATAATTCCTCTGGGAATGGTGGGCTATTAAGCTTGCTCTGGTACAAAGCATCGGCGCGTATATTTAGATGTCTCACTCAAAGGAACATTTCTGAAAAGACTGCCAAAGTCAAAAGAACACATGAAAGATGTTTGTTTTTATGTTCAAGTTTTGCATGAACTAAGCGAACCTTAAAAGAAACCTTAAAATAATATTTTTGAAGAACAGGGTCCAAAACTTCAGAAAGCCACTTAGCCAACTCATGTTGTGCTGAGCCAATCATAGACAAGATGGGTCTAAGTGGAACATTTGGCTTCTGTATTTTAGGGAGGCCATACATTTGTGGACATTGTAAACCTGTGGGTCTTATCCTACCATAAACTTCGTTGGTCAACACTTTTGAGTTGACCAGCCATTTCATCCAGTTTTTCGAACTTTACCTTGTCGAGGAGAATATTCTCCATTTTTGGATGTAGTCCTTTTTGTTCAAAATAATCACTGCTGACTCTTTATCAAGCTTTGTGATAAAGATGTCATTATTAGAACGTAGAGATTTTAATGCTTGAAAATGCTCTCTATGCAAAAGAAAATCTGTGTGGTCAATGGGAGAGCCGCTGTAAGTGTATGCCAAATCACTTAGTCGAGCTCATAATTCGTTAAAGTCCAATTAGCAGAAATATCATGCCTGGCAAGCTGAGCATGTAAAATTTTGAATTCAGCGAAAAGTTCTTCAAAGAGAACAGCCACCTTTGTCTTGCAGATCTAAAAGTGCAACTAAAACCTGTGATTCTCCTATCAGGAAGCATTTACTGGAAAACCCAGATAAGCACAAAAAACCCTATTGTGGAAACAAAAGGAGTTCATTTTCACCTTGGGGGCTCCATTGGTAACATTCTCAATAGGCAAGCGGCACTGATAGGTCAACCTCAACAGTCAAGTGCTTCCGTTTCTGATTGGCCTACTTTGATCCACAACTGGGAACATATATTTCCTAGCGTAGAGTTTTTGGTCTATGTTCTGACATTTTAATATCTGAAGAGTGTCAGAGGAAAAGCTTTAGTTCATTCAAATGTTTGCTTTTTTCAAAACCGTTTTCAAATTTTGTACCACCAAAAGATTGTTTACATAAGTTTTTGTATTAACATATCATTGCTTTGTTTTTTATTTTATTTAGACAAAATTTGTGCCACTTTCTCAACAGCTCTTATTTTTCTAAATAGACACTGGGTTTTGGTACAAATAAGGCAGCTTAATATTACCTCAAAATACTTTTTACCTCAGCTATAAAAGAGTCCTTTAATCATCAAAATAATTAAAAAACCTAAACAACCTTTTCCTATAAAATAAAACAGAATCCACACAAGCAAAATTTAACGATCGTAATATCAAGAATGAAGAATAAAACTTGTAAATGATTTTCATACCACACTATGTTAATGACCCAGCAAACAACTGCTGTTTCAAGAAGCAAAAATGCCCAGAAAAAGCGATGATTCTTTTCTCCAATGCAAGTTGCCAACCAAGGACAATGGTGGTCATACTTGCGTATGCAATGGCCGCATTCTTCACAGTGCTTTGATCGAAGAGGTTGCAAAATTTCACAGTAACCACAGTGTCGTAATTTCAATGCATTTCCTTCTGCCAACATCATTCTGGTTGTCTCTGTTTCTTCATCTTTTTCATCATTGGAGTCTACACTTTGAGCAGCACTGGCTATTTCCTGCAGTTTCAAAAAACATAAAAATGTAATATTCAATCAATTCTCGAAAAAAATGCAACAAATCTTTATATATATAATTAACAAGTGAATAATTTAGGTCTATTCAGAACTATATCTTTGAGTAATAGATTTGAAAGTTAATAATCAAGATCATTGAATCTATGATTTGTTGTTTTGATAGATTTTCAGACAAAAATTGAATCTTGAATTTGATGAATAGCCAAGGAATAGAGTTCCAAAATAAATGTAAACTGAAAAACCATTTCTAAATTTATCTTAATGTGCAAAATCAGTCTACAAATTGGTTGAGACATGATCACATGACCTTGGGGCCTTTCTACATCAAATTGCTCATCAAATTTAGCCTTCACTTGAAGTCTTTGAACAAGGGTTGAACAACAAATATTCATTTGGAAAACTCAACCCTCTCACATGCAATATATTTTTTAACAGATTACCTTTAACAAAATATATTTTAAACAGATATAACTGATTTGAATTCCAAGTTCCTTTAGAATGTAGCACTTTGGAACTCTATTGAATCGAACCTGGTCATGAATGTCTTTTGATCACACCAAGGAACCTTGATTCACACCTACTGCTCATTGGAGTGCAATTAATCACATGCATATGACTTTCATACCTGAGCAAAGCCTAACAAATGGCATAGTTTGATGAATACACAGTCAAACACTCAGGACGAATTTCTTTAAGCTGAATGACAAAATTTGATAATCATTATACAAAAGACTTGTAGAATCAATTCTATATAGAATGCAGAAAAATCATAATTCTTACCTTGCCCTGACATATCAATCCATCTTCAATATTGACATTACTTGACTTAGTGCTGACATAGCCTGGATCAATTAAACTGGCCAAGAAATAGCAAATCGTGGCAGCTGACAGCAAGGAAAGGAAGCAGGCTGCATATACCGGCTTATCACTTTCGACTGACTTTCTCAAATCTGCAACATAAATGAATAAAAGATAATAAACAAATCAAATCATTTCCCAGCATTTTGAAATGTGTTAAAGTGAGCCTCAGGGGATCTAGGAGCAATTGGACTGCCAAGCCCTCAACAGACTGAATGTTGCTTAATATGTAAGATTTCTAACAGTATCCATAGAAATGCAAATCTAAAAATTTATGAGTCTAACAGCTAAACCAAGAGACTTGTTTAATCAAACATGTTTAATCAGCAAATATGTTTAATATGGTTTAATGCTAAGCATGGAATCTATATATATCAAATGGTTTCTCCCAATTAAGGTTCTTTTCCCTTCTAAATTCTTTAAGCATTTTACATTTCTCAAAGGAGTGCCAAACTCGAAGGCAAATCATTAGGCTTTTGAAACCATACTGGAGGTACTTTTCTAGCTTTCATAAAACAACAAATATCAAATTTATTTTAACTTTCCATGCAACCAGTTACGGTAATCATGTTTGAGCCCTTAATCTATGTTTCTAATGGAAGTACCTGGATTTCAAACCCCAGATATCCTATTGAGTCTGTCTCCTTTTTGGAATTTGAGCATGAGCCCTCCAAAATGATTCTTATCAATTACCTATCATTTATCATTTGAGCTGCTATTCTGGCATGACAAGGCTGGTGGAACTATCTATTACTGATAATCAGAAAATTTACCTGTTTTTAGATGTGGGACTTTTCAATCAAGAGAGTTTCCAAATGTTAGAGTTAATTTGTGCCACTAATTGATAATTTTGTAATCAATTTTGGAAATAATACAACCTTTCTCTTTTAACCTACCTAATAAAAAGCATTCTATTTTATTGTCAATGTAAAATTAACATAGAGATGATCATTTCAATATCAGAAAAACTTACTCTATAAAACCAGGGATAACTGTGTTCAAGAAAACTTTGGTTATAGACATGCTTTTGCAAGCCCCCTTCTGTTGCAGAACTCACTAAAGTTAAGGTTAACAAATTCAATACATCATATATTTAATCTTGAAAATAAATTTACAAGATTTCAAATCACAATATGACCATCCTTTCACAATATTTTGGCATGAAACTATGATTTTGTATTATTAAGAAAAATTATGATGCAATTTTAACTGTGCACTTCCAATTGTTTTCCCTGATGTGGAATCAGAGCCAAAAATTTAAATAATTTTGTGATAAGCTTTGTTCATCTTAAAGACATAAGCCAATAAATGTTCCTGTCCACAACTGTTTGGATCAGTTGTTAACAGACGGTACTGTTGACAGGGTAGATCCATGTTGTTTCTCACAACTATTATTCATGTGAAAAATTTTCAGCAAAACTTTGTGAACTATTTTTAGTCTTGAAGCCTGATAGTTGTCCCTTCCAAGATAGATTTGTTTAGTTGAAATAGGAGCCCTATGACAAACAATCCACTTGGTGTTTTTCCTCATTAGTTAATAGCATCTGAGTGTCATGCAGATACAGATAGAACTATTATTAACTCCATTTCAATTTGTTAAAGACTTTTGATTTTCAGTAGTTGCAGCTCTGCCTCCAGTTCAAAGCTATTATACTTGAAACTGAACGGCAATAGCTGTGAATGAGAACAATAAGTTTGTAGACAAGGATACCGGAGCCAATAAAGGGCAAGGGGGCAGAAATTTAGAAAGGGCATCTTCAGTGGCTATGTTACGTGTGCCGTAAGGTTACCCTTCTATCCGCTCTTGGCATCGTGGAAAAAGAAATTATTCCATTCTTTTATTTCCTTTGAATTTTAACTCTGGGAGAGAGTAAAAACATATGACAATAGCAATAGGTTACAGTAATTAGCAGTGGGAGGCCTACGAAAATTTTACAGAAGTAACTGTCAAGGTAATAATGCTTGATTTTTCATTAATTCTAACATTTGTTTTGTAATCATGTATTATCTTTCAGTAAAAAAGAATGATAAAAGCATAAGAGCCGTTGGGAATTGTGGTTAACGTTAAATCTTTAAATAAAAAATGACTGTACCTATTTAAAATTGTCATTTTCTCAAAAAAGGCAGATTTGCCCCCTCTGCCCCTCCTGATGAAAGGCAAGGGGGCACTGCCCTTTCATGCCCCCCGCTCCGGCGTCCCTGTTTGTAGATCCCAATCCTATACATCATGAAATATCAAAGTGTATAAGCTAGGCAAAACTGAATGAAAGTGCCTAAGGGCCTAAGCTTTTATGCCAACGATCCTCAATTCCAACGTCAGTAGGTGCCTTAGTGATAACATTATTTGCGAAAAGTTACCTGTCTCTTTAATGAAAACCACTGTTACAACCCCCGATGTCAGCAAGACATGAAAAGCCCTTGCAAGCCACTTCTCCCACCATTTTGATTTGAACGCCATTACTACTTCAGTACAGTCCTGTAGGAGACGACGACAAGTTTCCCGGATGTTGCTACGTCACACCTATCTTAGGGCTGTGCATAGCGCATCCTCGTAAGGCTTTTTGCGAACAACTTTTTGGTGGTACGACTTTTTATTTCTTTGAACTTATCTATAATATTTCAGGTATTCTTGGGAAATGTGAAGGTAACAGAGAAATCATCGTTCTGAGTTTCCACCATGCCTTCATTTCTATTCTCTTAACTATGACCAGTAGCGGCGCCACGGGGGGGACTGGGGGGACACGTCCCCCCAGTTCTCAGGAGAATCGATTTTGTAGTTCGTCTAAATTCGATTAGAAAATGTTGGGGGAGGGGCAATATTTTGACACCGTACTTTTTGTGATGTATTTTCAAACTGCCAATTTTCAAACAAAAGTTAGTCATAGGCGTTCCCTTCGGATAAAATTGGCGTTTTCTGGTGGTAAAAGGGCATTTCTGGTTGTTAAAAGGGCGTGGCTTAAATTTTTTTGGTTTGTCCCCCCCCCCCCAGGGCTTAGTGGCTGACGCCGCCATTGACTATGACTGTATCACCAGTGGGGGACTGGCCCACCGGCCCAATTTAGGAATGTGCGGCCTTAAGATGTCCCATTACGAATAATGAATATCCTTGATTACATCAAAGCTGAGGTTGAATAAACGTCATAGCATGTGGTTATAAAATGAATTGGGTCGAAGCTAAAAGAGAATGTCTTTTAAGAGAGAGATTTTTTAATATGATGGAATTTTCTGAAATTTTTGATTTTTCATAGACCCAGGTTCAGTTAATCTGCCCGGCATTAATTGTAGGGTTCACTTAAATTTTTGCCAGTTAGCAAAAAAGTAAGGAGTGATTCAGTAACAAACTCGGCGTTAACTTTTTCTTTGACTCAAACCATAGCATTAAGATAATGCGATGCGAATGATACTTTAACGGGGGTTGCTGCATCGTCTTAAAGATTCGTTTACCGAATAATCTAGTTTTTGCTTGCGCTGGACTGTTTAGTACAAAACACGAACGGGTAAGGTATTGCCTCATGGAATGATAAAATGGCAGAATTTGCCAAATTGCACAAAATGGACGAATAAACTCCGAATCGCAAGTGGTTCTCAGAAGGAAGGCAAAGTTGATGCAAAAAGGGGACAGGACTGATCACTAGTTTCTTTGAAAGCAAATTAAAGAAATGCATCTTCTGGTAGCATTTGATTGAAACGGTCTTCAAAATTATAAACCTGAAAGTTTTGCGAAAAATATAGTTTGTAAGCACGTATTAAGTCTAAAACAGAGACAGCAAACCAATTTAGCGAATGATTACAAAAAAATTAAAGGGAACCTTCTTGCTATGATTTAGCTGTAATATCATGATTAAGATATCAAATTTTTGTATATAATAATATTTCGCTTTGGCGGGGAAGACCACAAATGCATCTACACTATTTACAGCATCAATAAGGAAGAACTTTCTTTTTAGAAATAATAACAAAGCTGTGGATATTTTAACAGCTAATAATCAGTGCTACTAAAAAATTTCATGCAATACTGTTGTTCAGGGGACTTCGAAAGTATTTATAGTTTATAGTTTACAGTAATTACCACCCAAGCCTGAAGGCTCAAGCTTTATCAAGAAATAAGTTTTCTTATTTGATTTTTGAAGTAAAAAATGCGAGTTTCAGGCTGTATGTATTGAAATAGAACCACAGACCGGCCTTGGAGTCTTCATTAACACTATAATGCGACTCAGTTACATCTTGTGTTCTGTCACTTAAAAACAATCTAAGAATAATCTTGGGCTAAAGATAAAAAATCAAGAATGTTGAGGCTAAAAAGGAAATTGGGCATTCTTATGAAAAAGTGTGTTTACGTACTCAGTAAGAAATATTTTAAAAATGTCTTTTCTATCTATACATGTCAAACTTGCGTTACATAATCATTGGCTGTATCCAAGAACAAACGATGAGGGAAGGGGCCGAGCCCTACTTTTTTCGAAAATTTCAACAAGAGAGGCTGCGCCCCCTAGGCCCCCACCACTTCTGGTTTAATTCATATCATATGACTGTTAATCCATTTAAATTCCGATCATTTATTATCGGGAAAAAATATAATCATATCAAAGAATTTCAGCTAAAAATAATTTTAAAAAAAACACAAATA
This sequence comes from Rhopilema esculentum, assembly GCF_057945365.1. Classification (NCBI taxonomy): domain Eukaryota; kingdom Metazoa; phylum Cnidaria; class Scyphozoa; order Rhizostomeae; family Rhizostomatidae; genus Rhopilema; species Rhopilema esculentum. Next base: position 7,245,945 of record NC_142825.1, read on the forward strand.
TGCATAAAGTCTTCTTGAAAAAAATCTCGATTAAAAACACTAAAAACTGTAGTCACATATTGAAAAAAATTGTCAAAAGCTGCTTTGCAGCTCAATACCATAAGAAGATTAGCTCGATTCATTGCTAGAAAAGAGTGACAGGCTTTTGTCAACTCATTCATACTTTGTCACTATTGGCAACTCATTCATACTTTGTCACTTCAACTACTGTCCTCCCATCTGGTTATTTTGTAGTAATGCAAGCCAAAAGAAACTTGGAAAAATCGAAGAAAGAGCCCTTCGTGCAACACTCCCGATTATCATTCGTCATATTGTAACCTCCTAACAAAAGCTAATCTACTATCATTCATATTCGTTCCATCCAGGTGTTGGCACTTGGAATAGACAAAATTTTACACAAATTGGATCCAGCCTTTATGAGAGACTATATACTTCCAAAATCCACCAGCTAAAATCTTCCAAAAAATGACTTTGTTTTCGTTCCTAACGTCAAAACCTTCAAAAAAGGAATGATCTTAAAAAACAGAAGGGTATAAGTACATAGTAAACTGGGAGGATGGAATCATAGAGAGACAAATTAGAGAATTGGAAATCTCGGAAAGGAAAACGAATGGTCAAGATGGCAACAGAAGTGAGGATGACGCTATGTGGAAGGATAGCTGTAAGATCACAAAATTACAACTTGATGCCGGACAGGAATGACAGAAAGGCAAATGATGAGACTGGAATAAGTACATGGAAAGATACTAAAAAGACTGTAGTACCTACCACAGATGTAGCCTGATAACCAGCCCATTATTCTATGCTGGGAATGACACTATACTGGGAATGATTTGGATGTGGACAATGGAATAGATAATAGAAGACCAAAGATTGTTGCTGTACCAGAATAAAATGAAATTAGCAATAAAAGACCAAAGAAATACAGAAATGGTACAAAGAATATGGAAGAAAGATGGGGAGGGGAATGTAAAATGTGGACAAGTTGAGAAAACAATCTTTTGGTGGTACAAAACCTGAAAATGGCTTTGAAAAAAGCAAACATTTAGTAAACTAAAGCTTTTCGTCTGACACTCTTCAGAGTTCAAAACGTCAGAACATAGACCGAAAACTCTACGCTAGGAAATATATATACCCAGTTGTGGATCGAAATAGGCCTATGTTCTTAGCGTAGAGTTTTCGGTCTATGTTCTGACGTTTTAAACTCTGAAGAGTGTCAGACGAAAAGTTTTAGTTTACTAAATGTTTGCTTTTTTCAAAGCCATTTTCAAATTGAGAAAAGCTGAATGGAAAAAGGTAAGAAGAATATTTAAAAGAGAATAGGAAAGAGTACAAAGAGAGAGAGAGGACAATGAGAATGATGAGAAATCAAAGCGGACAAAGGCTTGAAAGCAAAATTTACATCCAGGAAAAGGGATCCAAGAAACAAGAAAAAGAAGGGAAATGAAACGAAAAAAAAATAGGCACGCATTGTGTACATGGAAAAAAGGAGACGACCGAGCATGTGATCAAATGCGAGAGTGCTGAAATGGAAAGAGGTATTGGGAAAAATGGTTGGAAGAAACGAGAAAATTAGAATAGTAAGAGAAACGAAACAGTTGTTAAGAGCAAAAACGGAAGAATATACAAGAAAAAAGATGATACAATCGATTATAGAGAAAAAATAACAGTCTAGCATTTCTTTGAAGCGCTTTGTGTTTCCTTTAAAATCAGAGTCTAGTTATCAGCTAATTAATGACATAATACCCTGGTCCCTGGGTACCAGAACCACATAATTTTTAGCGTATAGATGAGACGAGAGACTATTTTACAACTATCAACATTGACCAACTCAAAACTGTTCAAGATCAGGTTATTAATCAAAATAAGAACAATGTTTGTCAACGATTTGTATAAATAACAACAGTAAGAATTTTTCCACGCAATAGTTATGTCTTAATTGTAATGTCTTAATCAATTAGAAAAATAAGAAAATAACATTGAAAAATACATGCGCTGCGAACTGAGACCTATAAGTGGAGTTACTAGAAATTCGATTACCTTCATGTGAGGAATATATGGCAGAGAAATAGAAAAAAAGGTGAATACAGGGAATAATTTGCAAAGTTTTACGGTAATCCTTGAGTCGCGAGACATTCAACACCAACTGCTACATCACATTCTATTATCTCACTTTCTATTCAGCCATACCCCAGTTCCCCAGAACACTTATATTTTTACACACTTTAGAATGTGTATTGTAATAGGTAGGCTCCCCATTGGATTCTATTGTTTTGTGTTTTGTTTGTATTGTTTTTTGGCTCAATTCTACGGGTTTGGCGGCTTAGACCCTGTTTAAAACCTCCCTCTTTTATTTTTTTTTAATTGTTCAGCCACATGGACATAAGTGTCGTTTAAAGTCCCTTTGAGACGTTCAACAGCTGCTGCTTCAGTTACAATTAGACCTTCTTGTCACACTCACAGTGCCCTCCAGATGGTCTGTGCATACAATCCATTCGAGTGAGTGTTTCTAGTGGAGCTTCGAAGCAGAACGACGAACTAATTCATCATGGAAGAACGTAAGACATTCCAAGATAATGCAGAGGAAAAAGGTACGACCTTTCAGCTTCACGTTTTCTTACAAATATTATCCTTCTATTCAACTCTATCCAACGACTTATTTGACCCTTCTAGTCACACCATCTAAGCAACGTTGTGGCAAACGTTTACTTGTGATTTTCTGGGATCATATCTTGAAAATATTAAAAACTGCCGAAGAAAAAAGCTTGTTTATATTTGTTTACTTATTCTCACATATTTGTGAAAGTTCATGTATGAATCAAATCTAAACGATGGATAAAACATTTTATATCAATGTTTTCATTCAAAGCAAAATTTTATATCATTTTTATAGCTTTAAAATGGCAAGTATTTTAAGACATAGTTAAGTTTTTCTTCGAGTATAAAGTGGAAAAATAATAATCGAAATTCTAAGCTAGGAAATATGTATACGTTGTTGCGGAGGGAAATCACTTCAAATGACTTTATGTTATTTGTAAATGCTACTGAACGAAAATGAAACTGAATTTGAATTTTGATACGCACAGGTGTACCCTGGGTACCAAACTCATTCCTTTATAGAGAGATAGCTTTCTCTCTTTTTTATAGAGCGAGTCTGCTAACCAGGATAGCAAGGGCTAATTCATCTGAGAAAGGCAATGTATAGATGGAATGGAAAACCTGTTTACACTTAGTAAACAGCTTTTCAGCGGAAAAAATTTCGGACAGTTAACTTCGGCGCGTATTTTGTAAATTTCGAACAAATAAACTTTCAAAAAATGTTGCTCAATCTTTTAGATGCTTGAAGCAAAACCACATCAGGTTATTGATTCATACAAACTTTTAAAATTGTAACTGAACTCTTGAGAAACTTTTAAGAATCTCTATGTAGGCCTACTGAAAATCTGACAGTGTTAAGAAACTTTCAATCCCAAACTTGCTCAAATTCTTAGTTACTTATAAGGCATATTTAAATTACAGCTAGACCCCTTCAAGCAAAGTCTCCTTCCGCTTCCGATGTCAAATATTCTAAAATGTATAGAAGAGAAATAAGAAAACATTTACTTTCTTTTTAACATTCATATTATCTGTCACCTGTTTAAAGTCATAATTGCATATATTTATTACAAGCTTAAACTTCAAAATAGTCTTCTTGCCAAGCCAAAGGCCAGAAGAAACTTTCGGTTTGGGCTAAAGCAACAAACTGAAACATAGTATATCAACCAAACAATAGTATTTTCTCCATCTTGGGGGGCTTACTCCCAGCCTCCCTCTAACCTCGGGCATGCTTCTGGCTGAAGTTATTATCAGTCATTTCGCGAAGGCATTGATACTGCTGAGTCAGACGAGACAGAGAGAGGAAAAGAAGAAAGTGAAAGAGGCTTTTTATAGACGACGAGAACGATGATAGCATAAGCTTAGAAGGAAGAGATTTTGCAGAAACTAATGTTTGAAGATTTCAGCTTTTGTTTCAGACAATAAACATTGCGCATGCGTATCATGCAAAAATTGTCGGCATGACAAACTTTCGGATAACTCTAAACTTCGTGCAAAAATATTTTCAAGCTAACATTTGTCAGAAAGTTTGTCACGAAAAATTTTGAACTAAAAGTCTTTAGCCTCGCTTGCAGATTTAAATTTTTGTTTGTGTTGGTACCGCGTCTTTATGCAGGCCTAATTTGGCTTTTTTTCAACGCTGATTTGACCTTGAAGCCGTAACGTCAATTGGCCAAAACCAAAACAGATAGCTAATTGATGTTACGCAGTCAACACGATGTAGCCGTAGTTCCGTATAGAGGGCAACAAAGATAAGAGGTTGCTACCAATTTTCTTAGAGACCATGGGCTCCGACAAAGAATGAAAATTTAAGACCCATAACAAAAGATTTTGAAAAACTCTATTGTTTTGCAAAAAAGTGGGGGGAGGCCAAGCTCCCCCGCCCCCTTCGTCGGAGGCCCTGGAGACAAAGCCTTGTAGATTTCAATTTTTTAAAAAGAGAATGGAAGATTGCTTTTGTGTCTTACTGAAATTTGTCAATGTCGAATTTTGAATTGAACACCAAGAAATTTTAGTAAAAAACAGGATGGTTCTAATATTTTACTCCGAGTTTCACTCTCAATGCGATCATCAGGCAACTCAAGACAATTAATCCAATAGCGTTTAAAAAGTAAATTATTTTCTACAATGTCCTGTCCTTCCAAATATCGATAAACTTATTACTGAAGCTGAAACATTATCATTCACAGGGAATGACAATTCATTCAAAACATTGTCCAGAAAATGGAAGATATGTATCATTCTCCTAATGTTGGTGTGCCTCGTACTGTTGATCGTCGTTATCACATTAGCAGTAAGAAATAACTCGAAGGGAGCAGATAGACACGCGGAAAACGGTGCTGCTACATTATCATCCACATCGTGCACTTCGCCTTTCAAGCAGAACCTTAAAATGGATGGGGACCCCAACATCTTTCAAGATTTAACTGAAGGCGAGCTAACAGCAGTCCACAAATACCTTCAAGAACAAGCATCTCTCAACCTTACAATATTTGAAAAGGCAACATTAAACGACAACTTTGTTTATGGTGTTGAGCTGTTCCTCCCAAACAAGGACGATGTCTTGAAGTACCTTGACAGTGGTGGCTCAAAACCTCAGCGTCGAGCAAGAGCGATTGTTTTTCACGGGAGCGCTAACGAACCGTTCGTCAGAGAATACATCGTTGAAAATCTACCAAAGCCAACCACACATAAAATTCTCAAACTTGACAATCGGAAAGAAAAGATAGACCATTCACGTTCATCGATGCTAAACATATGTTTCCTGTCATAAAAAGAGAAACTGAACAACTTTATCCGTTGCTTAAAGAAAGCTTTGGTAGCTGGATCCACAACTGTTCCGATCATTGCTTACACTGGATCGCTTTTAGTGAACCGGGAAGAGATGTAGTCGGGTAAAGATATAGTTGGGTATGTCTACTGCTAAACAATATGATATAATTCTTCGCGTGAATTTAGGGTGAATCTGATACTATAGGTATCAAATTGTAGATAAGTTATATCAATTTACCTCTGCGTCAAATTTCCAAACAAAAGACCCACAAAACTGATACCGCCCTTTGACAGAAATTTGTTTCCAAAAAGAAAGCCTGATATCCAACCACGTAGCTGTATATGTCGGCTAGGGTGGGCAAACTCGAGCAAGAACCATACCTGAGGGGGACAGGCTTTAAAACAAGAAAACAGATATATAACAAACAGATATACTTGGACTAAATCAAGCTCACAGAATTATATTTATGCCAACATTTCAAAATATAATTTGGAAAGACTGTAGCCGGAGGGGCAAGTTGTTGTCAATATTTTCATTTAGGGGGGAACAGCCCCTCGTGCCCCCTGCAGCTAGATGGATGCTGATATTGGAAAAATTTTGGCCTAGGGACTGTCAGTTTGATAAAGTCCAAGGACTTCTCACCCTTGGAAGGCACATGGTTCAATATTTAGCGTCTTAGATTTTTAAGCTTTTTTAGAATCAAGAGTGGTAAAGAATTGGTACTTAATCCAAATGGGAGCAGCGCGTTGGCAAACCTTGTTCAAAATCTTGCTTAGAATTTTAAAATTTTTACCACATGAGCTGAGGGAACATAGGAAAATTCCTCCATACGTGAAATTTCAGCTATTATAATAATAGGCATGAGGCCAAATAATGGTCTGAAACTTGCTAACGGAATATTAGTTTGCCTTCATTGGCTCCCTAGTTTAAGAACCAAAGCCAAAATACAGTGAATGGTTTTATGGGAAAAAATCTGTACACGAATGAAGGGGGCATGACACCCTACCAATTCTTCATGAGTTTGTTGGCAAATCTTCATTTGGTCCAGAAAACCTTAGTTTGTCGGTCAAATCTTCCACCGGTAGGTTAAATAACACCTAAATTTGTCTCCTCTGACGACCCGTCACCTCTTTAGTCTGGAAAGTCAAACCACGCCACTGGCGATTTTGTCTCAGAAATTTTGTAGCAAATATAACAGGTATTTGATAGTGTTCATTCGGGTAATATATTCAGAATTCATACGTTCTTGAACTACATTTTTTTGACGTTATCATTTCGGTTTACTAACATCTATGACCTTACTAGAAGTAAATGAACAGATGGAATTAATAACCATGTTATTGCAAAACAGGTGCAGTTTAATCGTCGTTTTGATCGGCAGTTTCAATATCTGATGACGGTTCCACTTCAGATGCTCTTTGAATACTCAGATGTAAACAACATAAAAATGGTTGAGGTAGGCAGTCATTCATTTCATTTCTCAGACATCAATAAAGTACTTGTATCAAGAAAGCCACTAATGCAAAAAGAATTGGTAAGATAGCATGACGTAAAATAAAAAATTCAAGTATCATTAAAGCAGACAACCGACAACAAGATTGTAATGACAAACCATGAGAGAGAACCAGCTGATTTTAAGAAAGTAGTTAAACAGGGATTTCTTTTAGTGCTAGATAAAAGAAACCAGAAGTATATCAAGCCCACTTTTAAGCTCTTACAAAAAAGCATAGAATAAAAGAAATCTGTGGGAAACAAATAAACATCAAAAACACTGGGAATGCTCTTTCCTACTTTCAACTTGACCACTAATTTTCTTCATTCTCTCGGCATTTCTCTTGTATCAAGCAAGTATTTTCATTGAACAAACATGAAGAGGCATATTATCAGGTTAATTAGCAAACTAAATGTTTACATCACAATCAACTTCCTATCCTAGGTCGTTTATTACAATCAAAGATTTGAAAGTACAAAGCAACTGATGGCAAAGTATAAAGCTGGGACATTGAAAGTTGTTCACGTTCCCCAGCCAAATAAAACTGAGCTTCTAAGAGCATCAATCAAAAGAAGAGGCCCGAAACAACCATCGGTTCCATTGCGTGGGCCAACATTGGTTGAACCTAATGGGAAAAGATTCTCTGTACAAGGAAACAAAGTTTCTTATATGAACTGGCAACTGGAATATGGGATACGTGCAACTGGAGGCCTGGGCCTCTTTGACGTCAGATTTCAAGGCAAAAGGATAGCATACGAGATAAGCCTTCAAGAAGGCGCAGCATTCTACACGGGATATAGTCCAGTTACCTCAAATAAACATTTCCTTGACTCATCCTGGGGAATGGGCACAATAAATACAAATCTACTGGAGGACATTGATTGCCCATCAACATCAGTATTTATTGACAGTGTCAATTTTATAAAAACAAGTACTCCTGTCAAAAATAAACAGTCAATATGTATATTTGAAACAAACACTGGTACGCCATTATGGAGACATTTTGAGATCGAAATCAACAAGCAGTCAACAAAGATAGATGGGGCGCGCTTTCAAGGAGGAATGGCGGGCCATGCTCTTGTTATAAGAGTCATATCAACTCCGTTTAACTATGATTACATATTCGACTATATATTGCATCAGTCAGGAGTCATTGAGGTACGAGCAACTGCCTCTGGTTACATCCAGCCTGGCTTTGCAACCGAAGAAGAAAAACAGTATGGCTTTGTAAACTTCGTCAATGCTATCGGGACAATACATGATCATTACATGCTTTATAAAGTCGACCTCGATGTCGCTGGTGTAAAAAATAGTTATCAAACTGTCGGTGTAATTGCTCGCAATGTTAGCTATGAATGGGAAGACAATACATACCGAATAAAGAAGCAAATAGTCAAGGAGAAGAAAGCCCGAGATAAAGATGCAGTTTTGAGATACGGTTTTCAAAAACCAAAGTACTATGTTTTTATGAATGAAAATGAAAAAAATGTATATGGAAACCCAAAAGGATACAGGATTGATATTCAAAACAAAGTCAAACAGTTATACACTGATGATTACTACATGACCAAAAGCTGTGCTTGGACCAAGTACCAAATGTCTGTTACGAAGCGTAAAGATCTGGAGCCGTTTGGGTCCTCAATATACAATCAGTTCACGTTCTCAGACCCTGCTGTCAATTTTGATACCATGCTGAATGACAACGAGGCGATCGAGAATGAGGATCTGGTTGCATGGGTCAACATTGGCGGATTACACATTCCAAATACAGAGGACATTCCCCTGACTACTACTGTTGGCAGCTCTTATGGCTTTCTGATCAAACCATTTGGATATTTTGACGAAGACCCAAGCCACGGCTCCACAACCTCTGTTTTAGTTGATAAAGCGGCAGATGGCAAGTACGATATAAAAACTTACGGTACGCCTGAAACGTCGTCTTGTCCTGTTCCAAAGCGAAAAACTTGGATGTAAATTATAGGCATTAACTATGATCATCAGATTTTCTTAAGAAAGTAACTTTATCTTAGTTTAAGGCCTCTATTGCTCAAGTCTTTCTTGTTACCATATTTAACATTAAGGGGATTTTTCATTGAATTTTGACGTTCTGTAGTAACAAGATTTGTTTATTTATTTGTACACCTTTTAACCTCTCTGAGAATTAGATGTTTTTGCGTGGATCTGTCTTGCTCAGTGGTTGACTTATAGCTTTTCTTGGAATAACATTCTCTGGTTATATTTCGTGAAAAGAGCTGTTGTAGGGAGACAATGTATAGGCTTAAAAGGCCCTCATCAAATACTTTGACACATTTGATTTGTTGTTAAAGAAATGCAGATTTAGCTAGGAAAAAACTGCTGTAGTTGCCAGAACAGTAAATTTTACTTAACTTGAGGTTCGTATCAGCAAGCACGTTTTCTTAACGACACTCTTATGAAAAGAAACCTATTTCTGGCACACAGTTCCTTGGTTGACTTTCTACTTTGTATTTAGATACTCTTTGTTATATGATTCCAAAGGAGCCAAAGATCCCCCCCCCCCCAAATTGGTACACGCGGTTTTTTCAAGCTGAAAACCTTTTTTGCATACCTTCAACCTATTCCCCCCCCCCCCTCGATGTTTATAAGGTAAGCTGTCCCTGAAAATTTTATAAGATACTCCAATAATAATGAATTTTACTAAAGGCTCTTCTCAAAGGTGCAAAAAATTTGTTTAACTGCTTTACACCATGCTTTGCTTGTTTCACTTGCAGTAGGGCGCCATGGCATAGAAATGAAAATTGATAGGAAGGACGAAAGTTCAATCTAATAAGCATTTTAATTTTGTTATAAATTAGAACAAGTTCCTGTAATGCTTTCGCCATCTCGCCAACAACTGACTTTTCTTAACATACTACTGACTTGAAGTTTATCCACAACGAAAAGATGATTAAAAGCTAAGAAAAAGCAAAGAGTTCATTGCATTTAGTTAGACACCTCATTGAGTTATTCATGAAAACGAGATGTTGCTCATGGGCTCCGACGCAGGTTGGAAAGTGGAGGGACCAAAAGAAAATATTACAATCATAATAAAAGTTTTTTAAAAAAACCCCATTGTTTTGCAAAAAAGTGAGGGGGCCATGGCCCCCCGGCCCCCTCCTTCGTCGGAGGCCCTGTTGCTGTTATACATCTATGCCACAAGGGTAAGCTGCTTCGAATCGTCTGGAACTTTTTGTTAACTCGACCAATGAGAAAACCACTCTTCAAAATTTATTATCCTATCTAGATGTCTTAACAACTCTTGTCACTTGTTACTGTTTAAAATGATCTACTGTGCAAATCGTATTCATGCGTTTTCAATTTTTAACATGTTTCATTCTTTTTATTTTGAAAGTGAGAGGTTTTCACGGGTTCTTAAAACCTTGTCCTTTTTGCAAAAAGCAATTATACAAAAAGTAGAACAGGGCCGTCGGAAGCGGGGTCATGGGGGATGGAGACCCCAACAATTGCCAAACTGTAGTATTTTCCTTTTTAACAGTGTGATGCTTTTAACAATATGAACTTCGTTCTGACGTCACTGTCGAAGCATGGCATAAATAGATAATTGAGATAAAAAGTCACTCTTGGGTCCTTCTACATCAATTTTTTCGTACCCCAGTTTTTCTATATCGCATATTTTACTGGATAGGCCCCTCTAAGCCTTCCTTTGGCCCAATTTACGGATTTGGCGGCCCTAGGCAGTGGCGGACTGGCTCAGAATTTTTAACCGGCCACAAATACCTGGGGGGCCCAGGTAGTCAAGTTAGAGCGTGGTCAAATTAGGGTGTGGTCAAGTGAGCATTTCATCATAATCGATCAATTTCTAAGCAACATAACATATGTAGCACTAATAGCAAAGTTGAGCTGTTGATTACAAATGGGCGCTGAGTACACTAATTGAAATTTAACATTAAATAATAAAAATTCTGTCTGATTTGGATTTCAGTAATTTTGCACAAGAGACTTTCTCGAAGAAACAAAGTTAAAAGTTATAAGAAAACTAACCTAAGATGCATAAAGAATAGCAAGTTTAAATTACAAAATATCTGAGGTGTGAGGAAGCCATATCTTTTCTGAAACTCAAACTAAAGATGGCAGACCTAAAACTAGCAAACTAGAAAGAAAGGTCAGGGGCGGATTGGCCGGTCGGGCTACCGGGCGATCGCCCGGTGGGCCTTCCAAAAATTGTTGCAATCTTTCTTCATTTTACTATGAAATGGTAACTTGGATTGTTTAGTAGGGGCCCTCTTCTCTTGCCATTACACCTAGACTCTTACGAGATAACTGAATACAGAATAAATATAAATAACACTTAGAGGTATCTTAGTACTTAAAAAACATTTTCCAAGATTTGGGGCCCCATGTAAGCACGCAGTATTCAGGGCCTAGGGCTCACTTTTCCTAATGCAATAATACGATATTTAATGGAAGTTCCAAAATCGGAAAAAATTTCTCATTGGGCCCTCAGTTTCAGTGTTTGCAAGGACAAGACAGATTTTTGAATCAATTTCTAGAAAGGTAGATTACTTTAATGCTAACCAGATAGATTTGACAATATACATCAAAACAGTGGAGGGCTCAGCCCCGCTCCTTGTTTGTGCTTCGATCAGACAAGAATCGTGTAACGCATAGGAAGCTGGAACAAAATTTTTGCTCCAGCACATGTCTACCATTGTAAACTGAAAAAGAAAGGGAGACAAGATGCAACTGGAATGCATTAAAAGCTTTATATTCCTAGAAATGTAGACATAGTTTGACTCTCTACTTTTGAAGATATCTTACTGAGAACATTTTGTTACTGTCTTCTACAGGCTATACAGGGTTTTTTATTGTTGCATTTAGAAATTTGTTTAAAGTTATGTGTGTCGGAAATGTTGCGTTTGTCGCTAAAAGTTGAGATTATGATCTTGGTTATCGGTAATTGTGAACAAAGTATCACCAGGGACGTCATTTCTTGCAATTACTGAGAAAGTTTGAGGAGATTGGCTTTTCTTGAACACATTTCACCGGTCAAAAACTTTCATCTTTAGCGACAAATAAGTGTGCAAGGAAGAGAAAGCTAAAGCCTTAGCATTTTTTACCTGCTCATTCGAGAAGGAAATCTTCGCAGAACATTTTGAAGATGTTGTTTATTTTTGTTGTACTTCACGCCTTTTTCCATTTCCTTCTATTTTTACCCAGTTTTGTTTTGTTTCAGTCCAGATTATCGTAGAGTCAGCTCCTATAATTCTGACTCGCCACATTCGCATCGCTTGAACCTTTTCCAACTAATTCCTCGTTGTTAAACGTTCTTCCTATTCTGACGCTTGAAGGTTTATTATAAAACCAACTCCAACTTCTTTCCCATTGTTATGTCAAAATCAAGTCTCTTTGAACCATGGAAATTATTGTAAAAGAAAGCTAACAGGCATTGCCTAGGATCCTCCTTTTGTCAAACTTGATGTTGTAAATATGTTTGATGTATTTTCTGGCCATCCCTGTAATGTCATATTTTCAAACTATTTCTTGAGTTCGGCCAAAATTTCTAACCATGGTGGTGACCTTAACAGTGAAAGCGACGCGGGCCCAAATAAAGGATTGTAGAACCCCCAAGAATGATTACACTGGGTTGTCCAAAAGGACAAATTGCAACTCTGGCCACTTTTGATATTCTGAGCATGCATTAGCCTCTTTCTCGAGCAGGGTTGCCTTGATTTGAAATCTAGCATAAATTTTTGCAAATCTACCACAATCTTATGACAAATTTGGCGTAATTCTTAAAATTGAGATCTGGTGCGTGGTTTCTGCATTACAAACAAGATGGGGGTAAATATCATGCTTTCAAACTGGGCGAAAAGAGAATAAGAAGAAACAAGCACAATTTGTACATCAGTGAGAGAAGAGCTTATTTGCCATCTGTAACGAGGTTTTCGTTTATAGCATCAAAACTTTTTGAAGAGATTTGATGGCAAAGAATTTGATGGGCTGAATGCAGTTTAGAACTTTCCATAAGTAAAAGAGACTTGTAAAAGCTTCACCCAGCTTTTGTCCCGGACAAAATATTTCATTAAATCATGCATTAAATTTTAAGAAATAAACGACTAAGATCGCAGAGATCTGAGACTTGTTCTCAGAGGAATTCTACCAGATGAGACAATGGCTCGGATTCTCGCAGCAAACTAATTCTGTCGATGTAGGGAGGCTGATTTCCACCCACCCACAACAAGATAGAAGCAGGTGGGGAAAGCAGCACAGCTCCAGAGAAATTTAACAAACAGATAAATATTGCAATGAATATGCTTGATTTCGCAAGTTTCGAGTTTCGAGAAAAGCTGCAAAGATATGGCCCATAAAAAACCAAAAAACACCATAGTCTGGGATGCTCATAAATGAAAAGGCAATTCAGATTCATGGTTTGATGGCCAAATTTCTCCATTTTAGCAGTTTCTCAAAACCCCTTGGCCGTCATAAATTAATTTGGCCGAAGAAGCAAAATTTGGCTGAATTCTGGCAGCATGTTGCAAAAAGCAACGAAAATGAAAAGAAAACAAACATTTTTGCACAAATAATATTCAAAACTTTATAATTTCAAAATAATTTCAAAATTGCAAATGATGAATGATGAAACAAAGTAAAAGATAACAGACAGTTTTAGATAAAAGCAAGTGAAAACTTTTGTAAGCTACAAAGCAAATTTTGATCACGTTATCACTCCCAAAAATTAGCAAAAATTTAGCTTTTTTATACTGCTTTTAACTGGCTACATTTGGCTGCCAACCACAAAATATGTGGCTGCCAACCATTCAAAACAACTGGCAAAATCCTGAAGGTCACAATTTACTCCCTAAATGAAACCACAGATACTGGTGTAAAGTGTTTGCATTTGGTAACGATAGACAATGGGTCAATGAAACCAGATTATTCGGTAAACGAATCTTTAAGACGATGCAGCAACCCCCGTTGAAGTATCATTCGCATCGCATTATCTTAATGCTATGGCTTTAGTCAAAGAAAAAGTTAACGCCGAGTTTGTTACTGAATCACTCCTTACTTTTTTGCTAACTGGCAAAAATTTAAGTGAACTCTACAATTAATGCCGGGCAGATTAACTGAACCTGGTTCTATAAAAAATCAAAAATTTCAGAAAATTCCATCATATTAAAAAGTCAAAAGACATTCTCTTTTAGCTTCGACCCAATTCGTTTTATAACCACATGCTATGACGTTTATTCGACCTCAGTTTTGTAATCCATGATATTTATTATTCGTAATGGGACATCTTAAGGCCCCACATTCCTAAAATTGGGCCTTTTTTCTGGAAAGATGGGGCCCTTTTTGCCAGATTTTAAAGGGGGCCCACCGGCCACGGGCCGATGGGCCGGTGGGCCACTTCGCCACTGGCCCTTAGGCCCCGCAAAATATGACCCTCTATTATGCTTTTGTCCCTTGTTCAACACGATGTGGCTGGTGTGTTAGCTTTGTTTGAAGTCCCTTTGAGACGTGCAACAGCTGCTGTTCCAGTCCAACGTGGTTCTAGTAACACCGTCCTTCTGTTGATCGGGTTATCTCGGAATTCGTTTGAGTGCACCGTTGCCTGGAGAGAAGCTTCGAGGCAAATGAACGAACCAAGTCGTCATGGAAAAACAAAAGATATTCCGAGATGAAACGCAACAAAAAGGTACGAGCATTCAATTTTACATTTCACAGTCCCTCTAGCAAACGCTTTGAAATTATCTTGACACTAATCTATCTGTATCAGCAGTTACCAATATTTGGTTATTATCCCATTCATAAAAATATCGAACTGGTAATACATTGCAAATAAGGTACTCATTCCTTGTACATAAAAAGGAAATTTGGCTGATAGAACTACAGATGTGATGGAGATATAACCAGGGGCGGATGCAGACAGAAATCTGACATTCGCAAAGTTTCGACCACGCCTATATGACCACGCCCAAAAAAAAATCAGTCACATTTTACTATAGTCTCAGAATCGAAGTTTTCCACTTAAAGATGTATTTTTCCTTATATTAAGTTTTAGGATTAGGAAACAGAAAATGTTGAGGCTCAAAGGTTGAGAAATTTAAGGATAAATATTAAGAATAACAGCCAGGTCTGGATTTCATTGACAATTTGGCATTTTACTTATTGAGTGAACAAGAAAAGAGATCTCTGGAAAAATTTTGAGAAACACTCATCAAGTTTTTGTTGTGTTGGCATGTTTTGTTTCCTACATGGCTTTTGCGATGGAAAAACAGCAGCAAAGATTTGAAATGTCCTCTTAATAATGATTTAATGGCAAGTCTAGGCACAGAACCACAAATTGTCAAGAACAAAGAGGATGAGCTAAAATAAGGGTATATTAGATGTGTGTATCACCCCTTCTCAGGGAGAAAAACTCATGAAAAACATTTTATGTCACTCACTTAAAAAACAGCCATTTAAAGAAAGGAATCTTAGTTCTATTTATACAATGATATTATTTAACAATCAAATACTGTGTTTAGTGTAGAAATTTTCAATGCAATATCCACCCAAATGTTTGACTTCAACACCAAGTACCTTAGGGGCTCAGAGCTTTTCTGTTATTTATTTTGTGCATTCACCTTTCTATCTAAACTGCTGTGTGATGTGCCTTAAACATGGCCAAAAATACCAGTTAGGTCAATACACATCATACAATTTTAGTATTTTCAGGTGTTGGTAAAACAGCAAATGTAACAGAATTTAAAACAATTCATTTTCTTTCCACAACAAGAACATCATAAATATATATTATATACAAATTTTAAATGTACATCAAACAAAGTCAGTAATGGCAAAAAAATAAGGCAAACATGGTAACTTTTACTATATGGATTTATATGAGATATTTACTTGGCAGAACCAACTTGCTGTGAATTTCTTATTAATAATGTAGTAATTCCCCCATTAGGATCATTCCATTGATTGCACTTATTTACTACCCATATTTACATTTATTTACACACACAATTACATAGAAAAGAAAACTGTCAGTCACTTGCAAATTCATAAACAAAAATTAATGAATCTTAAGGGTATTTCAGAACCAAAAGTTTCAAATGGTATACTCTTATAGTGTGGAAACCACAAATAATTTTACTAGTTTTAGAGGTTAAACTCGTGAAAAGGGTTACCATATTTACGGCATGACCAGACAAATAAAATCAAAATACTATTACAATTTCTCATTTACAAATATGGCAGTCTAGATTTTTCCAAAACTGACAGCATAAAATTAACAAGAAAAGAATACGCCGTAGGAAATGCAATATCTTATTCAAAAACAAATCCCCAGCACAGTCAAACTATTTACAGGTTTGTGATAATAACAACATCTATCAATAAAAAATATCTAGAACTCTAAAATTCAGCATATTCAAATTCATCAAGATATTTATAGAACAGCATCATTCGTCAGAATGCTACATCATCATTATCAAGATGTACCTGACTTGAACCCTAAAAGTTCTGATTGAAAGCCTGCATAAAAATGGCTATTTACCTTAAAATGCAACACGTATTTTTCAAAATATTATTTGAGTCTGAATCTCTGTCTAAATAACGTCCTCCATCATGAAAATGAAAACATAGGCAAAATTTTGGTTCAACAATTTTAGGTCCAACTGAACTGTCCTCGCATATTGCCATCTATCAAATTCCATCCATCAACCAAAATCTTCGACAAACTTTGAACATCTTCATAAGAAATCCGCTGATTCAAATTAAAAATCATCTTATATTTGACTCCTTTCACTCCCTCTGAAGTACAATTGCTCCTCTTCTGCAAGCAAATATCTCCACAGCTTTCCAACAACAATCATGGCGGTTGATGTGGAAGCGAGGTTTCAATCTGCTCTCTTTCCAAGGTTCTCTCCCTCAACTGGCTACCGAACATAGTTCGCATCTACCTTCGCCACATTCGCAAAAAAATTTCCCATATACATTTCCTATTGGTTTTCAGATGGCTAAATAACATATCTTGACTGACATTCGCACAAATTTTTGGCATACATTTTTCAGTACTACTTCATTTGCGCACGCATGCCTAATATATTATAATTCCATTCGACATTCGCATCAAACCTTATTGGTGCTCTGTGAATTTATGCGTAAAAGGGGGAGCCCTCTTTCGAATATATCATATCTAAATCACGAAAACGAGGGAATAAAACCTAAAAAGTAAACAACAAGGTGACATCATAGCAACTAGGGCAGGAAACAAAACTTTTATTTCTTGTATTCTGTGGACCTTTTTTTTATTATCTGGCCATTTCTAGTACAATATTCACAATGCTAAAATGTATTAACAGACAATTACAAAAAGACATGTGGAAATCTGACATTCGCCAGTGCGAATGTTGCGAATGTCTGGATCCGCCCCTGGATATAACAACGCATAGGTTCAAAACAGAACAGAACGACATCCTACCCACACAACTTTCTGTCATATGAAACTTCCCGGGGGGTAACGCTTATGTGTAGTTGAACGGGGTCATGCCACCCAGATGGGTGGGTTGAATTTTTTAAAAATCCCAAAATATGGGTCTCCGAAATGCCCTTAAAAAATGCATTGATTCCCATGAAAATGGATTAGCTTCACTTTCGAGAACCCCTAATTTCGTGTTTATACAAAATCCTTTTTGACTAAAGTGATGTTTGCTACGTAATTTATTTAATCAGTTGTAGTTCGTCATTTTTCAGTCTTTCAGGGAACGCTATCCTAAAAATATGAGATCTAGCAAACAGTGGCGGCCTGGCCCTTTTCGCCTGGGGGGCAGCATCAAAAAAGACTAACAGTATCGTCTTTTTCTGAGAATATTGGCAGTACAGTGTAGCATGTGCTTCCCGGAACTGATTGTTATTGTATGTAATTTAATAATGTCATCGTCTCTATCTGAATCTTTGTACTCTGTTGTTTGCACAGTATGTCTGTTGTTCTGTCTTGATGTGTTGATTAACAAACTGTGATGTTGTATAGAATGATTAGATCTAGATTGTAAAGATCAGTTGTTGGATTGAATATGAACATATGAACATATGAACTTGTATTTGTCTTCCTCGCTACAACAGGGGCGGTGCCAAGAAATTCAAAGTGGGGGGGGGGGGGGCTCGAGTTAATAGCTTTATTTGACTAAAAAACCTACATTGGGAAGTTCCGGCGAGAGGTTGTCGGATGCCCTTGGTATAACTACGATACTTGGAATAAAAGAGGCTTTCTTGCGAGCGGAGCGAGCAGAATATTTTTTGCGACCACGCCCTTTAGATTGGCTTAAAAAACATTTCAAAATATTTCTTGCAGTCATTTACTTGAAATCGTCTAAAAGTTTTGCTATTTTTAGGGCATCCTTTTAGCACGTTTGATTAATTCCAATCTTAAAATGGATTTCATTACTTTGTAATAAGGAAGAGAATCCATCTTATCTTTGTATCGTCGAGACAAATTGGTCCTTTCGTGAGAAATGAAGCAATGAGACAAAATCTACAGACCCCCACATGACCAGGTCTCTGAAGGCCGCAGAGCCAAAAAGACTCATCGAAAATCAAAATTTTCCCTGGAAGGGGGGCATGAGTCCGGCACCCTAAACACAGACTGTCCCCCAACACCCTAAACACAGTCTGTGTGCACTATGAGTGCTGTGTTCTCCACACGAAAGAATTTAACTATGTAAGTTTCCTGACAATCCTCTAAAAAATTGATTAATTTTTCTGCCTTGCGAACAGTACAAACGTTTTGTCTGGATAATACAGTACTGAAGGGGCACAAAGACGTGCCCTTGAAGTTGGAATGTTCTAGGGGGTATGGGTTTGAATTTTATGGCGTCTTTTTTGTCTTTGCCCCCTAGAGAACTAATAACCTGACAAGTCGGCCTTATCAAACTTTCTTTGAGTTTTCGGCGCCCTATACAAGCTTTGGCGCCCCTATAAAAATGTCAGCTGGGGGGCCCTGCCCCCCCGGCCCCCCTGCCAGGCCGCCACTGCTAGCAAAACATGATACCTCTCCGGATTGTTCGTGTCCAGGGAGGGTCATATTGGTCTGGGCAAAAAGAATTAATTTGAGGCTTTAAGCAGCTGTTTCGTTTGTTATTCCTCTGCCTTAATTGTCTATAAGGAAGCACCGTTTTGTCGATCATTTCCTTTGAGACCTTTGCGTTTACTTCGTAACGTAAAACAAAGAAAGAAAGGTGTCAAAAAAGTTCAACCCAATGGTGTTCTTTATTGCAGTTTGAATCGCTTTTGATAGTGCCATAAAAATAAATTGAACTTAAAACATTTATGCATATCGTCTGGATTTAGAAGGCCAAAGACCTTAGATTTAAAAGGCCTTACAATTTTTGATAGCAAAAATAATTTTTTAACAGCATTAAATTTGCCATTTTGCATTCTATCTTTGCGCATTATTGAGTCCCTCATTTTATCCTTTAAATCTACTTGCTGAAAGTATATATTTATTTGTCGTCCGTGAAGCAGCTCTGCTGCCATGGTCTCTTAATAATTTCATTGGAATTTGTTCAGCTTCTGTCGTGGCCTGCAAAAAATCGCGCGCTGCAAAAATGCATTGAAAATGTGTCAACAGGGGCGTACCTACCGGGGGGTTTGCAGGTGGTACACCCCCCCCCCCCCCACTTTTGGAAAGTTGGTCGGTAAATTTTACGGATAGTCAGTAAATGTTATGGATTGTCGGTAGATGCGTATCTTGACTTTATATAGTATATTGGTGTGTATACATTAACTAGCAAGAGTTAAATTTTGGTCGGTGAATTCACCAGTTTACACCCCCTCCCCCCACTCCAAATCGTCAAGGTACGCCCCTGTGTGTCAATCAACAATAGGCAGGATCAACGCCAAACGGCAAGGGGCAATCTAACGTAAAATAATATGATATGATTAGCTAAAAGTTTCAAAAGATTGTCTAATTCGCCCGGCGAGGCCGGCAGGGTTTTCGCTTGCCATTTCCTAAAACAAATTGCAATCGAGGCTTGCAACCTCAGGGGTCATATTGGTCCTGTTGGGGTTATTTCGGTCTGGGAGTCATATTGGTCTGGAGAGTCATATTGGTCTGCAACATTAACATTAATGTTTATGTTTAAATTGCTTGTATGTAGTGGAATTTTGAAATAAAAACTAAACTGAACTGAACAGGCCTCATTTGCCAACAAAGTGAATGAGACAGCCTTAATTTGCTGAAAAATTTGAATATTCACCGAAAAAGCACCTACACATTGCTAAAAATCCTCGATTTTGAGAAAAAACGTTGTTCAAAATTGCATTTTGCAGAAGCTCAGCCTCAGCTTGTTCTTAATTTGTTCTTAACTTTTGATGAATTTTGAGGCCCGTGTTCTTATAGAATTGTTCTTATAAAAAAGAGTGTAGTTTAATAAATCAGTTGTAGTTCGTCTTTCTTTCAGTCTCTTCCATGCCACTTAAAGTTGATTCCATAAGCCTTAGAACTGGGTAATTTTGATATATTTTGGGCAGCACTCTCCCGTCATTCTTTGGCTCAAGAAACCCCCCTCCCCCCCTCCGGGTGGATAGCTAAAGCTTGTAAAAGCGCTAGTTTGGACTTCGTTAAACAAAGTTTCGTTTGTTTTGTTATTTGTAACCTTAGTTATTTATCAATTTTCGCACTTGAAATTGTCAGGGGCGTACCGAAGAAGGGAAATCGTGTTAGCTTAATGAGATAGTTGACCGACAGAAAGCACTGTTACAGTCAGAATAGAAAACAGTGGCGTAGCCAGCCTAATGACATTTGTCATACCCTTCCCTCTTTGTTGAAAATTTCGAAGTTGCGGTCAGGTTTTGCCACACCCAACTGTTGAACAGATGAGTTCTCTTTAAATTAAAAAAAACTGAGGCGTAGTTTAGACAGCGCGTTATGAGCGCAGCGAATAAAATTCAATTAGATGCGCTCAAAATGCGTCCGTGGAGCGCTTCAATTTATTGTTTGCTTTTAGACAGCGAAGCGAATTGAATTGATTCATATTTTGATTCATATTTGAATTCAATTATTTGCTTCGCTCTCGGATTTAGTCAGCGAATTAAAATCGCATTAAATTGACACTCACAATATTTTATGGTCAATAATTTAATTTGCTGCGCCCATAAAGCGCTGTCTAAACTACGCCTGAGACGCATAACTTAAAGGGCCTCTCCAGCCAAAAAATTTTTTTTATTGACTAAAAAGTTAGCACCTGGTGCGTGTATTATGGCAAAGTCGTTGTTTTTGCATCTAAATCTACAGCAGGAGCTTTTTAGGATCGAAAAATATTAAATGTTTACAATCATTCTAAGTCTGCGGGTCGGAATGTATCCATGCTGTGTCACGCCTTTTTTTTGATCACCTGTGTAGGCCACTTCAGTTGTTCTCCAGAAACGATGAACAACTAAAGGCTTCAGAATTGGTGTCTGAAATGCTCAAACTAAAAGCCGGTGGAACAGAACTGCCTACAGATGGAGAGTACCATCACTTGCAGTGTTCAATTTGCGAATCGCTGTCGTTCGATTCGGTTTGAGGCGAGACTAACGAAATGCACAGTGACGTCAAAATTGCGTCACAGTGTCACCAAACCCAAAATTTTTTGTCGGTTAATTCAATTCAATTATCGAAATGCAAGGGCTTATATCTCACAAACTGTAAAAAATATCGAAAAACAAATCACGAATTCGTGATCAGCTGGTTCAACTTCCTAAGATTAGCC
The DNA here is from genome assembly GCF_057945365.1 of Rhopilema esculentum. NCBI lineage: Eukaryota > Metazoa > Cnidaria > Scyphozoa > Rhizostomeae > Rhizostomatidae > Rhopilema > Rhopilema esculentum. The sequence continues at coordinate 7,267,522 of NC_142825.1, forward strand.
AATAAAATGCAAGTGCAAAATTTGGCTGGAGAGGCCCTTTAAGATACAATGCAATGTAAAATACCAGAAGTGTTTATTCTGCTGGAATGAGAAATGTCCAGACGAAACTTTGGTATACGAGCTTTTTTAGTAAACAAATAACTTACAACCTTGAATGAGTTCGTGTCATAGCAGTAAGACTGTTTTGAGTTGTTGGTCGACTTCAGAAAAATTTCTTAAAATTTGCAAACAGAACTGTAGACAATGCCGTCAGAACGAAATTAATTTTTAGGAGGGGCTGCCTAATGTATTGGTTCCTATTCAGTACACTGTTATAAAGGAAATTAACTACAGTTTTGAGAATTATTGGGGGCTCCAACCCGCCCCCCAGCTCGAGCCACCCCCAAGCACCCCTCTCCCGCCCCCCGCTTCCGACGGCCCTGCGTAGGAAAAACATAAAAGCAATACTGCCAAAGTTAAGTAGATGAATTGTCTTTCATGCTCGTTTGCTCTTTTAACAAAATATCTTTCATAATGATGGATTTAAACTGTTCATCGAATTGACTGGTCTTGCATTGAAGTCAAAGAGTTAACGCATTCAACGGATTTTGAATGTCACTCCAAAAATCTTTTTCATCAAAAAGTAAATAATTTTCTACTACATCTTCTGCTTCCATTGATAAACTATACTAATTATTCACTTTATAATCCACAGGGAACGACAATTCATTCAAAACACTGTCCAGAAAATGGAAGATATGTATCATTCTCCTATTTTTGGTGTGCCTCGTATTGTTGATCGTCGTTATCACATTAGCAGTAAGAAATAACTCGAAGGGAACAGATAGACACTCGGCAAACCGTGCTTCTACATCGTGCACTTCGCCTTTCAAGCAGAACCTTAAAATGGATGGGGAGCCCAACATCTTTCAAGATTTAACTGAAGGCGAGCTAACAGCAGTCCACAAATACCTTCAAGAACAAGCATCTCTCAACCTTACAATATTTGAAAAGGCAACATTAAACGACAACTTTGTTTATGGTGTTGAGCTGTTCCTCCCAAACAAGGACGATGTCTTGAAGTACCTTGACAGTGGTGGCTCAAAACCTCAGCGTCGAGCAAGAGCGATTGTTTTTCACGGGAGCGCTAACGAACCGTTCGTCAGAGAATACATCGTTGAAAATCTACCAAAGCCAACCACACATTAAATTCTCAAACTTGACAATCGGAAAGAAAAGATTCCGTACTACGGTAGACCATTCACGTTCATCGATGCTAAACATATGTTTCCTGTCATAAAAAGAGAAACTGAACAACTTTATCCGTTGCTTAAAGAAAGCTTTGGCAGCTGGATCCACAATTGTTCGGACCATTGCTTACATTGGTTCGCTATTGGTGAACCAGGGAAAAACGAAGTTGGAAAAAGATACAGCTGGGTATGTTAACTGCTAAATTTGTCAGTTCTTCTCTTCGTGAGTTTAGGGTGAAAATGGTAGAATGGGTACAGTCAGGCCAACCAAGGAGGGCGGATTCCCCAAAAATTCGAGCTGAGAGGGGACCAAAAATTAGTTCCCTTGTAAGTTAGTTCCTTGCAATAACCATCACAGTTCTCAATACCTGATCATAATGAGTCTTTTTTCGTAACTTACATTGATTCTTCATTCTGGATTTGTCTGCAAACAAATGAATCTACGAATTTCTTATGATTTTATTCTCGTTATCTGCGCAGTCTTAGGGTTTTAACCCAAAATCTTACGGCTGGACACAACCGTAGTTTGACAGGTATGGATTTCTACAACATTACCAAATTGAAAATTGATAATGTTTGGTAGAATTAGGAAATTCTGTTCAGAACTGGAGAATGATAAAAGTTTTGCATTTGTTTGGTATAGTCACCAATAGCGGGTGAGCATTTTGTTCTCGTGGAGCCCAATGCACTTATTGCTTCATTACATTTAAAGCAAATAAATACGTGATAACCTTTTTTACCTCAAAATAGGTGATGTTTAACCGTCGTTATGATCGGCAGTTGCAGTATCTTATGTTGGTTCCGCTTCAAATGCTCTTTGAATACTCAGATGTTAACAACATGAAACTGATTGAGGTAGGCATTCATTCACTTCATTTCTCAGACAAGTATAAAAAACTTATTATAAAGAAATCGAACATAGAAAAAAGGGATAAAGTATCATAATAATGACATATAGAAAGAGCAGCAAGCAATATAGAAATAACAAAACTGTACTGGGTGAATACTGAGAAAATATATCAAATGGGAAAGCTAAAGAACGAAAGTCATACGACTTTTATCAAATGTTGAAGGGAGAAAAGAAAGCAGAAGCTTTAACTATTGACCATTCTGTCGAAATAAAATGCAAATTAGCAAAATATCAACAAGCACTGAGACACTTTCTTGGCCTCCACTAAGTATCTAACTGAAATAAAGTGCGTATAAAGCACGGAAATCGTTTAGAAATAGATTCCTAGATTCAACTTTTGAACTCCTTTCGTCTTTTCTTTTCTACGTAGCCCTTTAATTTTTATTCAATTACCTGGTTTATCAGCATACTAGAAATTTACATGACAATCAACCTCTGTTCTAGGTCGTTTATTACAATCAAAAATTTCAAAGTACAAGGCAACTGATGGCAAAGTATATAGCCGGGACATTGAAAGTTGTTCACGTTCCCCAGCCAAATAAAACTGAGCTTCTAAGAACATCCATCAAAAGAAGAGGCCCGAAACAACCATCGGTTCCATTGCGTGGCCCAACACTGGTTGAACCTAATGGAAAAAGATTCTCTGTACAGGGAAACAAAGTTTCTTATATGAACTGGCAACTGGAATATGGGATACGTGCAACTGGAGGCCTGGGCCTCTTTGACGTCAGATTTCAAGGCAAAAGGATAGCATACGAGATAAGCCTTCAAGAAGGTACCGCTTTTTACTCAGGATTTAGTCCACTTACGTCGAATAGACATTACATTGACTCCACGTGGGGAATGGGCACAAGCAATACTTATCTAATGGAGGACATTGATTGCCCATCAACGTCAGTATTTATTGACAGTACCCATTTTATAAAAACAAGTACTCCTGTCAAAAATAAACAGTCAATATGTATATTTGAAACAAACACTGGTACGCCATTATGGAGACATTTTGAGATCGAAATCAACAAGCAGTCAACAAAGATAGATGGAGCGCGCTTTCAAGGAGGAATGGCGGGCCATGCTCTTGTTATAAGAGTCATATCAACTCCGTTTAATTATGATTACATATTCGACTATATATTGCACCAGTCAGGAGTCATTGAGGTACGAGCAACTGCCTCTGGTTACATCCAGCCTGGCTTTGCAACCGAAGAAGAAAAACAGTATGGCTTTGTAAACTTCGTCAATGCTATCGGGACAATACATGATCATTACATGCTTTATAAAGTCGACCTAGATGTCGCTGGTGTAAAAAATAGTTATCAAACTGTTGATGTAATTGCTCGCAATGTTAGCTATGAATGGGAAGACAATACATACCGAATAAAGAAGCAAATAGTCAAGGAGAAGAAAGCCCGAGAGAAAGATGCAGTTTTGAGATACGATTTTCAAAAACCAAAGTACTATGTTTTTATGAATGAAAATGAAAAAAATGCATATGGAAACTCAAAAGGATACAGGATTGACATTCAAAACAAAGTCAAACAGTTATACACTGATGATTACTATATTACCAAAAGCTGTGCTTGGACCAAGTACCAAATGTCTGTTACGAAGCGTAAAGATCTGGAGCCGTTTGGATCCTCAATATACAACCAGTTCACGTTCTCAGACCCTGCTGTCAATTTTGATACCATGCTGAATGACAACGAGGCGATCGAGAATGAGGATCTGGTTGCATGGGTCAACATTGGCGGATTGCACATTCCAAATACAGAGGACATTCCCCTGACTACTACAGTTGGCAGCTCTTATGGCTTCCTGATCAAACCATTTGGATATTTTGACGAAGACCCAAGCCACGGCTCCACAACCTCTGTTTTAGTTGATAAAGCGGCAGATGGCAAGTACGATATAAAGACCTACGGTACGCCTGAAACGTCGTCTTGCCCTGTTCCAAAGCGAAAAACTTGGATGTAAATTATAGGCATGAACTATGATCATCATTTTTTCTATACAAAGGGACATTATCCTAGTTTTTAATCCTAGTTTATGAAGTATTTTCTCGTCACCATAGTTGGCATTAAGGGTATCTGCTTCTAATTTTGACGCTTTGCAGTAGCATTAGGCTTGTTTACTGACTTTTTCACCTTGTAACATTTGGACCAAATGGATGGCAGATCAACTACCAGAAAGAGAGAGAGCAAAGGTATCAGAGCAAGCATTGTTGAAAATAACAAGGGGATTGGAAGTTATAGAGAACCATGATCGCCTACGTCCTCACAGGGCACGGTAATTCTTGGGATAACAATCTCTGATTTATACTCTATGGAATCTCTGAAAAGCGAATTGTCATTTGAGATACACTTTCCCATGAACATGATTTGTTATCAGTTATTTGGAGAGAATGTGTGAGCTTAAAAGGCTCTAATGCTTTGTACCATTTTGTTTGTTGTCAATGTGTTTGAAATACAAATTTAACCAGAAAATATCAATTAACATCTGCAGTTGCAACAACAGTAACTTTTTCTAAGCTGGAGGTTCTTTTTCTGGCACGCAGTTCTTTGGGTGAGTCTTTTCTTTTGTATTTAGAGTCCTCTTTTCTACCATTCGGAGGGACCACAGAAGTATCATCCAACCACTCAAAATGCTCCCGCAATTTACTTAAAATCGTACAAAGAACAATGTTGCTCGAGGTGTTTTATACTGAAAACCTTTTAGCAACCAAACTGGCTAGATTTTCAATTTCCTTCTCGATCGGCCATACCTAAAGCATTGAACAACAAAAGGATGGTAGCAAAGACTGCTTCTGAAAGCCTTGATTGAAGTTAGCTCAATTGCTTTAGATTATGTTTTACTTGTTTAATTGGCAGTAGAGTTGAGCTGTTTCGCCTCGTCTGGTGCTTTTTGTGAATGAATTTGACCAATGAGAACACCACTCGTTTCAAAACTCCGTTATGTGTTCTGTAAGGCCTGTATCTACAGTTGTGTTATTGTCTTCAGGTTTGGTCACCTGGCAGCTATCTAAATTGTTTAACAATCTACACAAGCTCAGCAAAATCATTGATTATTTTATATATTTTTGTTATGTTTGATCAGCCTTCAGTTCCTGCAATGAACACGCAGCACGTTTCTTGACAAATATGATTAGGATTGCCATTTATCAGCATCTTACCATTCAAAAGAAGGTTGCCCTCTGATGCAGTGACTAATTGAATCCGCAGAGAAGAAGCCCGAGCAAGAGTTTTCACGAGGGTTTTTTTTGTTCAGCACATCTCCAAGCCTCAGCTTCTAGCTTTTGCTACATTTTTTGGGAAAGATTTTTACCCCCCAATAAATTCGTTCTATTGAAAAGTATCAATTAAAAATGGATATGGTCTTAAGCTTCATTTTGCTGCATTTACTTGCAATAGTTAGTGGGCACGCTGACCACGACGGTGCACATGCAACATTATCTGATAGTGAGCATTATGAAAAGGGGAAAGAACACAACCTTGATTACGATCATGAAGCATTTCTTGGACGTGGACATGGACATGATTTTGACAAACTTTCAGAAGCAGAATCCAAACGGCGTCTAAGAATTATAGTGGATAAAATTGATGTTAACAAGGACGGCAGTGTTGTGGAAGACGAGCTGTTTGAATGGATCGAGCGACAGAGGACCCGCTACATGTGGGAGATGCTTGATGACGTAATACGCGACGATGATAAAAACAAAGATGGAAAACTAACATGGCAGGAATATAAATCTTCGCATTATGGAGACTGGGATCACGAAGCATCTATGGATAATGTGAGTTTGATAAAGGCCCTATTAACCATTTCTTTTAATTCATTCAACTTTCATACCTACTTTTGCAAGTTTAACAGTCATGATACAATTGGTAAAAGTACTGTTTGCAATCTGAACAGCTATAAGCCCTAAACAGCTATAAATTTTTTGAAAAAGTATAAGATTTCAAGGCTCTTTCATCCGACAAAGCACAAAATATTCAAGTAGACAAAAACAAATTATTCCTGTCTGAGGCATTTATTCCTGATTCGTTCAAATAAAGAAGGAAGGATTTCTTGAATGATAATAACTGTTATTTTTACACGTACATTATTTAGAAAACTGTCTAGATTGCCTGCCAAGCGTTTAAAGGCTCTGTTTATCTAGACTATTTATATTTGTTTTGCTAAAACAACGAATAATGTCATACAGACAAGCTAGAAACTCGTATCAAATCTGTTTATCTAGCTGAATCATCAGAGCAGACCGAACAGCTAGGCCCATTTTGTTATTGTTCGCAGGAGTGTGTGATAAGTAAAGAATACTGTTAACCGATCAGTTACGTAGTGCTCGATGTTGTATAGACAGTGCCGTTTATGTTTTTGGTGTGTAAAATTAATGTGGTTCTAAGTTTGTGCTTGTGTATATTTTAGGAATTAAAACGTAAAATGAAAAGAGATCAGAACAAATTCGAAGAGGCTGATGAAAATAAAGACGGGTTTCTAGAGCGACATGAGTATGTATATTTTCGCCATCCAGAGGAGAGCCACCGTGATGTTCTTCAAAACATAGCTGCAAACGAGGTTTTGGATGACATAGACCAAAACGGGGATAGGTAGGCGAGATTCCTTGCTTCATTTGATAAGTAATATCTTCTTTACTTATTGTAGCCTATTTTTGACAGGATTTTCTTAACCACTTATCTAAGGTAACCTTCTAGCGGTCTTAAAGACCAAAGCCCGATTCTAGGAGTACAAAGATGTGACAACGCTTAAAGGTTCCGAAAAGTTGAAAATCAATGTGAGTAAAATACTGACCTTTGAGCCGACGTTTGAAAGTTCCAACTCTTTGATAGAATGCTTCGTATGCTTTTATGCTTTGTTCAGCTTTGTACGCATCTGTAAGGAGTTTGTCAAATCAGTGGTGGCATCAAACAATAAATATTTCAAATGGTAAACCTCTATGATAAAATGGGACTTCATTGTTACGAGAAAAGGAATTGCAAATTAGTTTTTCTTGAGTCTTTGAGTGAAAATTTAAAGGACTTCCCCAATTTTAGCAACGAAAATTACGACTTGTTAGTTGAAAGCCGAAGCTCTTTCAACGAATTGCCAGCATAGTTTACACATTGATAAGTTAGTTAAAACTTAAGTCTGTTTAATGCAATTTGTTTCAGTTATTGATTTGTATGCAAAAAACTGAAAATTTACTAAAAGCGAACTGACCTGTTGAAATCTTACCATATTTTAAATTCGTTTTCTCCTATAGGATTATAGATCTAAAAGAGTTCTTAGGCCAGTACAATGATAAAACTGACGCGCCAGAATGGATTATAGAAGACAGAAAACATTTCGTAGAAACATTGGACACCGACAAGGATGGTTCACTAAATTTTGTAGAGACAAAGGCATGGGTAGTTCCAAAAAAAGAAGAGTCGCGCAAGGAAGCTCAGCACTTGATAGACGGGGCGGACGACAACGGGGACAAGACGCTCTCTGCTGATGAGATAGTCCTGCACTTCAACCTGTTTGTAGGTAGCATGGTGACCGAGCATGGGAAGACACTCAACAAACACGACGAATTCTAGTTAACATAGAGTTATAGTTGAATACAAATTGCAATCACCAGCCTGTTACAAAATTTGACTATTCTGCTGTTTTAAGAAATGCTTGTATATAGCTATGAAGAAATTCTGTTTGTTTAGATAAACTATCACTAGAATATAAACAAGATTTAAATTTTATAGGATCTCTAGTCACAATTAATTTAAATCTACAATTAGCAAAACAAGTACGTTAGATTGCGCTTTTTTCTCCAGCGTATTGTTATAAGATGTTTTAAATACTTCAGATCAATTGTAAAAGCAGTTTTGTATCTGTGTGTGTTTTTCTAATGTAGGAAATGTTCTGGGGAGCCCAGCAACTCTAACGAAGAATTAGCCACCGACAAGCGCTACAGTCCGAGGTCTAGATATTAAGATAACTTAAACAAGTTATATTATTTTGGAAGCAAAGTAATTAAAAATGGAATGTTTAAAAATTCAGAACACCAAAGTTTCGTGATTTTTATGACTGGCTAGTTGTCATATACTTTAACTCGCAAACAATCTTCAGATGTCTCGCAAACAAACAACTTAAGAAGTCTCCTATTTTTTGTAATTGTATAAAATAATAAAACATGGAGCAGAAGGTTGTTTATAACATGAAAATTACATAAAGGATCCAAGATGCTAAACTGATGACATTAAATAGACCAAATCTTACGCAAAAATGGGTACGGAAATTCACTGTTTTGTTTGATACTTTAGTTCTATCAGCGGTGAACCACACATGTTGGCTTGCTCCATGTCATATAAATACACCTGCCCGATAGGGTGAATACAGGCACTGACAAAATAATGCAAACTCCAGACAAAGAAATACAAATTCGCTATATTCAAGCTATATATTTGGGTATATCAAGCTGCCCTAACTCAAAACTAAACGAAATTATTTGTTTTACTTGCCAATTTCCGAATTAGTAGCCTGTGTCCAAGACCCCTAACTTGTAAGTAGAGGTCTGGAGCACAGGCTACGAAAGCTTAGTATTGACTTATACTTATGTGTACTTGAATTTCACGTATTGAAATAAGCCAGCACCAATCTGCACATCCTAATTGAACGATAATGTAAAAATAATTCCAAGTTCATGTTATGCAAGACTTGTTATTTAAAATTGATTTAGTGACACCTAATCCTGTGGAGATTCCTATCCTGGTAGCTGTTCTCATTCTTATCATCGGCATAGACTTTGTAGTTTCTTTTTAGTTTCATATTCTTTATTAGCGAGAAATCAAGTAATGAGAAATCAATCGAGAAATTAAACCATGTCAGATCACAAAATTATCCCAAATTAACTCACGTTAACTCATAGTGGAAACCAAGCTTTAAAAAAGCAACACCCGTTAGCTGCACACATTTAAGTGACTACGCAGGAGATGAAGTGAAAACGAGACAAAACTCATCGACAGCTGCCATCTTGTTTTTTAGTTTGGGGTTGAGGTGTTAGAGGGTGTAAGCGTCTAGGCAAGCAAGATGAGCAAGGATTTCAACTTTCCATTGTGTCCCGAAGTTGGAAAGTATGAAAAGCTGGCGAAGATCGGACAAGGAACATTCGGGTAAGGTTAAAATTATCCAAACTCGTGACAGCTAAGGAAAGTTTTCGATTGGGACCCGTAAAAATTTGGACTATTGATGTTATAGGCTGTATTCGTTTAAGATGAAGTACTGATAAAGTTTTAAGTCCCTTCATTTTTGCCGATAAGTTATTGAAATTGATAGTAGCCAAGACTGTTATACTTTCCTGCAATAGAAACGCATTCTCATGCAACCAACTTTCCATACCTAGTAATTCATTTCCCATTCATTCCCCTACTTTGGACCATAATTAAAGTGAAAGCCATGGTGCTATGCAAGAGATCTGTGGCATTGAATTGACCTCTAGAGAATACCACACTGAAGCTAAGCCTGTTTTTAAATCCCCTTGGATAGAAATTTATAAATAGAACCTTTATACCCAGATGTTATATTTAAAAACCTCTTAAGAAACAAGGAGTATTGAAATTTCCCTAAGCATTAAGAAACTGGAATACTCAACATTGACATTTGCTTTTTAAGTAGAAAATGAGTGTATATAAAAATTTTTCAAAATTCATGTTACGCCTTCTGGCAAGCCTCTAACATAGAAGAAACAAATTCAACTATAGCAGTCTTGGTTGTAGCTCTGTAAAAGGATGTTGTATGTTCTTTTGTACTTGTGTGACAATGTTGTTTAGTGTTTTGGTCACAGAGTAGTGAGTTAATTTGAAAACTTTCAGAGAGATATTTAGGGCTGAATATGTTTAAAGCTAGCATGAAATAATAAACTTGTGTGCCAAAGAAACTCATTTAATGTGAAGTTCTGAATTACATCAGGCATCTCCATAAATATTTTAGCAGGTGTGGCTAATTGTTCATCAAGGCACTCTATTCGTAACTTCCGGTTTTAATCACACAGAAAAGCAATAATATTGTACTATTGATGTTACAGCTTTCCATTGGATTTTAGAGCTTTATGGTACCAATGTATAATAAAGCTTTTATCTTTCAAGTGTAATAGACACCCACAAAATAAACTGCTATTATTTTGATCCAAACATTAATGTGTAGTAGTTATGTACCGAACAATATGAAACAGTTATGAAACCTCTCTATTTGGCGTAGAACCCTTGACAATAATTTAATCGTTTGTGGAAATTGCTCTCTTTGGAATACAGATGAATGAGAATATATCACTGAGAGCTGCCTCAAATCCATGCGGAGAATGAAAACAAATCATCAAAAAATCTAATAAAATCTAGAAATGGCCTTGTTGAAGTAAACATGAACATAACAATACAATTAAGCATTTACCTAGTTCGTTTCAAAAGTTTTATCAAGGTTAGTGTTTCAGTAGAAAAATTATAAATCAGTGCATGCTAATTTCTGAATGTGAAAGCCCTGGAATCCTGTTAAATACCTAAGATTTGTATAGCTTTGTTTTAAAGCACCGCCATGGATAATTTCATCTATGGTATGTTTAAGAGGACACAGGCTTGTACAACATTGAATAAATTTGATGTTTGTCTTGATATCCTGACTTTTCATCCCTGCTGTTGCAATTATTACACTTTTCCAGATACCTTTTTTGAATGTTCAAAAACCTTGTGTGCCACTCATTAAGTTTTTCAGCTTAAAAGACTCTTTAAAGCAGTAAGTATTTTTACTTAGAATACTATAAAGGAAAGGCAGTTTGCAGATATCAGGAGGATTACTGAAATACTGAAAAGTAAATCGGTTCTCATTCAATGTATTTAATTATTGAAATATTGAAATAGTTTTATCTGATTAATGTAAGAGGGTCATCTCCTTTTTCAGTGAGGTCTTCAAAGCACGTCATCGCAAGTCTAGAGCTTTGGTTGCCCTCAAGAAAGTTTTGATGGATAATGAAAAGGAAGGGGTTAGTTTGAACATTTTCCTGATGTCTGTCTATTTTCTGTATTAGAATTCTTTGAAATTGATGCACTAGCATAAATTGTTGAGAAACAGGTGTTCAAAGAATTGTAAGCAGATTTCGAATCAATTTTCAAGGCAAGGCTTGTGATGTGAAAGTTAGATTTAGCCATCTAATCAAGTGCTGATTCTGATCTTGTTTGCCATACTCTTTTCTATGAACTGCATGGACAATGTAGTCACAAAGAGCTCTTCTTTCAGTTTCCTATCACAGCCTTGAGAGAAATCAAGATCCTCAAACTTCTGCGTCATGAAAACATTGTCAATTTGATAGAGATTTGCCGCACAAAAGGTATCAATTATTATATTCATGACAACATTTATCTCCAGTTTTTATGAAAGTCATTATTTGAGACTTAGCCTATTTCCAGTGTATGTTATAGTGCTATATTCTTGTAAGGCAAATGCTTATCCATTATAACCATCTCTCAGTCTCAAAGAAACAAAAATCAATAGCTCTTGCAGTACTGTTACCACCAGTAATTTTCTAATAAAGAAAATTATCCTAATCATTCAAGTTACCTTTTAAAGGTTGGCTTGGAATTTTCAGGTTTATCAGTGACAAGTTTTTCAGAGACATCATTTAACATTTTCAAGCTCAATTTGCCTGATAATGGCTTTTTATAGTGTTGGTGTCATGACTAATGGATATATTATTTTTAATAAAATCTTTAAGGCTTTAGGACTCATGTTTGGAACTCTATGATAGAATTGTTTGAATGTGATCAATAACTGCAAGCCTTTAAAAATTTAATTATTCTGTTTTGCTTGTTTTTAGCCTCACCATATAATAGGCAGAGGGCAAGTATCTTCTTGGTATTTGAGTTTTGTGAGCATGACTTAGCAGGCCTGTTGAGCAACCAGTCAGTAAAGTTCAGCTTAGGTGAGATAAAGAAGATAATGCAGATGCTTTTCAACTCCTTATACTTTATACATTTCAACAAGATTCTGCACAGAGACATGAAGGCTGCTAATGTTCTCATCACTAAAGGTGGTGTATTGAAGTTGGCAGACTTCGGGTTGGCTCGTGCCATTCATCTAAATAAAGATCTTCGTGGTAACAGATACACCAACAGAGTTGTGACATTGTGGTACAGACCACCAGAGTTACTTCTGGGTGAGCGCAATTATGGACCACAAATTGACATATGGGGTGCTGGTTGCATTATGGCAGAAATGTGGACCAGAAGCCCAATTATGCAAGGAACCTCAGAGCAGAATCAATTAACATATATTAGTAATTTGTGTGGCTCAATCAATACTGATGTATGGCCTAATGTTGACAAATTAGAACTTTTTATGAAAATGGATCTCCCACAGAACTTGAAGAGAAGAGTAAAGGAAAGAGTGAAGTCTTTTGTGAAAGATCAGTATGCTTTAGATTTGATAGACAAGCTTTTGATTCTTGATCCAAGTAAAAGAATTGATGCTGATGCAGCACTGAACCATGACTTCTTCTGGACTGATCCAATGCCATGTGATTTGACACGGACACTTTCCACACTGCAAACTTCCATGTTTGAGTATTTGACTCCACCAAGAAGAGCAAACCCAGCAAGACCACAAGCAGGACCATCCCACAAACCAATACAACAAAACATGAACATGAACGGAGCTAATTATGACAGGGTCTTTTGATTAGAAAAGCATTCAGAAAGTGTTTGTCAGTAATGACCGAAGAAAACTATGTTTTTGCTAACTATCAATATGTTTTTCAGCTTTAATGTTTAAAAATTACTTTTTTATTTGGGCATTTAATAAAGCTATCAAAAATTAATTTTGTTACTGTTCTAAGTTTCCAGTGTCATAATTCTTATATCTACAGTATTGTTTGATTTGTTTTCATAAATATGATATTAACTGCTGAAGCTAGGGATAGTTTAGACAACCTCAGATAAGTGTAGGTTTGTATGGATACGTTAAAAATATCATCTAAAAATGAAATCATTTAATGGACATACTTTTCACAAGGAACAAAATTACAATTATTTAGATGCAATGTAGCCTTTTAACTGTGTCGTAATGTAGCCTTTAAACTGTTTAGTTGATAATGAGAGTCAAAGTGGTGCGCTGATCATTTGATTAGAGATCTTTTCATTGTCTTGCTACTTGTAACATTTTGCTTTGAGATTACCATAATTTTCCAAGGATGTTTTTGTGTAATCACATTTCTTGAATTATATGGTATGATAAAACTGTTACATTTTTAAAAGAGCTGTGTTCTTACTCTGTTATTAATTGCATGGTTTGACATTTCTTCTTACCTGTCTTTTACCTGTTTTGAATGGGCTATGTTGCTATTATTTTCAAAGATAGAACTAAGAATAGCTCTACCTAAAAGACCTAGTATAAGCCTTTAACTTTCAGACAAATCATCCAAGCATTCTGTAGTTGAACTATTAACTGTTTCTTGTGATTTGTTGCATTCATTCTTTAAGGATAGAAAAAGGCTTATTGAAAAAAAAACACATCTAAGTTTTCAATGGATTATTGTACAGATCATAACGCCTATGTTTCCATATAGGCATACCTTCCCGTACCTTTTCTAGGTAATCAATGTCCAGGTTTGCAAGACAGAACCCAACTCCTTCAGAACACTGTGACACTACAGCTCCCCAAGGGTCAACAACCTGAAAACAAAAGAAACAACCTGACAGAGGCCTTCAACAACTAAAACACCTAAATTACAATGCAAATTAACTATAAGCAAGGATCTCATGCTCATTTACAGAAAATAATTGACCCGGTTATCTCTGGTAGTCTTTGCATAATACACAATTGACTTCCTAACCCCCGAAAATCACAATTAATGAGCCTCTGGCATCCTTCAAATATCAACAGTATGCCTATATGGATCCCCATCCAAATGTCACTGAAGATTTTATATATTTTATGCATGATGAATGGAAGATGTTATATGTATTTTAAGAGGAAAAAATGATTCTTGATATTTTACAAAAATCCCTATTTTTGGTAGCCCTGGTTTCATTGTTAAAAACAAAACACCCACTTTGATAACATTTCCTAGTAGTGAAACAGTTTTTTACCTTTTAGTCAGAAATGTTATAGACTGCACTGGCAGGCAAGGCAATTAAGATTTAGCTAGATTTGATCTGATTTGGCTTAACAATTTGTTGCCATTACCATTTTTATATCATCACAGACCTGGCAGTATTGTTAAATATTAAATAAGGAAAAAGTTGTTGGAAACATTGACTCTAAAAAAAGGAACGAAGGTTTTTGCAAATATGAACACATAAAACGAAAAATCTACTTCCTTATTACACAAAAATAACGCGGTACACAAAATAACGCGGAACAAATTATTGCGATCACAAAATAACGCGAATTGCGAGATTTGATTTCAAAACGTGTGGTAATGAACGCGATTCATCACAAATTCAAATATTCAAATGACATTTTTTTAACGCGAATTTTCAATGTCATCAAATTTTTTTAACTGAAATACATTCAAATTCAGTGTAGAAATAACAAAAAATGACAAAAAGCTGCAAGTCTAGGTGGATTGGAGATTCTAATACAGGCATCAGTTACGTGGGGTGAGCCTAAAAATGTCAATTTTAGTGGCTAAAGTGAAAAAGATCGAGTATCCCCGTGGAGAGTGTTTTGATGGCTCGAAAGAAAAGTACTAAGGATTGATGACGAATGTGTGGAATTTCAAGGGGAAGCAGTTGATAATGAGGACATTCAAATGTATAAAAAGTATTTTAAGTTTCTCTTGTACCTTACTTAAAACTAGGAAAAGATGATTTATTTTTGATAGAACTTGTGAAAAGAACACTTTCCGGTCCTTACGTGTTGGACGCTTTCCATTATCTACATTTTCAGACATAATAATTCATTTAAGATATAATCGTAAAATCTGGCTATTTTCAGTAATTTGATAAGTTACATTAAAAATCAAGGCGGGATGAAATAAGCGGATATATATTTAACGCTAGACATTTAATAACGGATAAGAACTTAATGAAGAATTTTCCAATTCGCATTAATTAATGTATCGTGCTATTTTCGCGTATTAAGGTAATCATTCATTTACAGGTTCTTATTGCTCATTCCTATTTTTTTACACAGTCTGAAAAAGTAAATTTTACAAGAACAAGATTACAAAGACAATGCCAATGGGAGCATGATAGGCATGGTTACCCATTGACCTTAACAAACAACAATACAGTAGCACCAAAGGCTATACCAAAATCCTGTTTAGACTGTGCGGATAGCTGCTCATTCCTTGGTAGTTGTTGCCCGTCCCTGGTGGATCTTGGTCGAATCTTCTAGTTTCTATTGTTTTTCATTTAAGTAACCATTACATGTAGTAGACTAGTACCACGAGAATTTGGCTCGCTGCTTGGGGACTGGGAGATCATACCTACTTTCTTGGGCAAAATAGGGTGGTTGGCAGTGCTGTTATTCATCTAAATGATAGAAGTTCAATAAAGCGTACTTAAAAATCTCTATAGTCCTCTTATTTTCAAAACAACAGCAATTTAGGATAGTAAGACTAACCATAGCATGGCCATATGATCGTCGTTGTTCAGTATGTTGGCCAACTTGAGCAGCAGCGACAACATAACATTGATTATCGATAGCTCTTGCTCTAAGAAGTACCTGATTGGGATGAAGGTCCATCATAAACAAAATCTGTGTACATTTAGATATAATTTCAAAAAAGAGAAAAATTCAAAATACTAGAATCAATGACCACACTCCATCATAAACAAAATCTGTGTACATTTAGATATATTTCCAAAAATGAGAAAAATTCAAAATACTAGAATCAATGACCACACTCCATCATAAACAAAATCTGTGTACATTTAGATATAATTTCAAAAATGAGAAAAATTCAAAATACTAGAATCAATGACCATACTCCAGAAGAAACAATAATATTAAATGTAAAGCAAAGTAATATCGGGAAACGCAGTATGTGAAAATGATATTATGTTGTATATAATGATAAATAGTTTCTGGCAAGCCAATAGAATCATCAACTGATGTGCTTTTTTAATGAATTAAATTTAGTAAGTAAAGCTCTCGTGATACGCTGATAAAATACAAATAAAACTTAGAATAGAACAATCACGCACTACTTAATATAATAGAATTCGGTGGATGAAAATCGCATCCCCAAAATCTGGTGTGTGAGGTGGGTCAACGCAAAGGAAGAAAGTAAATGAAACAGCCAGTAAATAAATGAAAGAGCAAAGAAAAGAAGACTCGCTGAATAGTACAAGTATTGCACCCGGTTTGAGTCAATAAAATAGGATAGAGGAAGACTAAATGAAACAGATGGTATAAGTGGCCAAATGAATCGTAAATATAAGTTATAAAATTTGTCCCTAAAATTAAACATATTTTGTTGGCATGAAATTGAATTGCTTGACTGTTCCTCTCAAACTTAACGGAATTTTCTTATAACGGTGTGATAAATTTGATAAATAAATGTGATAAATAAATGTAACAGATAAGTGTAATAAATTTTGGCAAGGTGCCTTATTGTTCAGTTTTTCATAGTTGTAGTTATCTTAACAAAAAGTAAAAAACCCAGCAAACTAAACATATTTCAACTATGTGTATAAATCGTAAGAATAAGCACTTTAAGTCTAACCATTGCCTGCCAATCTTCCAGCTAGAATTTGTGTTGGAGATTCTAGCTCTTTTGATGCATTTTATGTTGTCTTTACAAATATTTTGTTGGTAGGGCACGAATTTCGGCAGGTGTATCATACCATACCTTGAAAGCCGAGTTATGATTTTTTGCAAATTCTGAGATGATCATCAACTGAAATCGCTTGGGTTCTAAGCAAGAGATAGCCAATCTCCTAAATTTTTTTCTGTATTATCTTATCTTAATTGAAATTAAGGAAAGTAGAATTCAACTCGCCTCCCAATGAGCCATCCCCGTCACAACGGTGAATGCTGAAGGAAACGTCAGTATATCTGCACCCATTTGTGCCTGTGTACAAGACAGTTCTGGAAAACGGATGTCGTAGCACTGATAAATGTTAAGGAATGCCAGGAACCAACGTCAAAGCCAATCTTTTCACTGGCTATCATTGATAAAAGACCATTGGCAAAAAATAAATCGACCAAAAGAACGTTTGAAAACGCAGTAGGAAATAAGGTGAATGTCGAAATCTGTTAAAAATGATAGCTTTGTCGAATCAAAAAGCACTCGGGGACGAGTTAAGCATCTGGCAAAAAAAAACTATGAAAAGGATACAACTTGCATTCCGATTTTACCCACAGGAGATGCAACAGGTGGAGATAGACACGTCCCTGGAATAACATACTCACTTTCCTTTAAAACAGCCCCACCTTTAATGTTGACATCAAACAAATGAGTTTTTCTATATACCTCCTTGATAACCCCATGGTTGTCAATCAATACATGTGAGTTATATACTTTTCTTTCATCCTCCAAAGGTCCCTGTAAAAATTGTAACAAGAGTATTCATAAATTCACAGACTACAACTTTAAAAGAGTTGCTCAGCATTGTGGAATCCTTCTACATCCTTCATTTAACTGCTTCTTACTATGTTTCTAAGTTTCTTACTATGGGCAAGAATTGCTATGCTAGACTGGGCCCCTTAAGATGGAGGCAGAGGGCTATGCTGTGTCTCCCAAAATATTTGTGAAACAAAGAGCCTTTTTGCAAATTATTTACCTTACCCTTGGCCCCCCACTTTGCAACTTGCATTGAAGCAAGATGCTAGAGACATTTCTTTACCTTCTCAGAATTAGAAATGAAACACTCTGATGCGTGTAAATTCCAAAGAAAAGTTGATTAATCAAAATCAAAATCATCAATCAGACTAATATTGGTTCTTAAAAGGTGAAGGGAAGTTTGAATTTAGTTTTATTAGAAAACTAACAAAAAGGGTTTCTGATAGCTTTTTCCCAAGACTATGAAACCGTACTTCAAGATAGGAAGTCAACTTGAACTCTATAAAAAACTTAGAAGTTTATTCCAAAGTCATATTTTCTAATATGGTTTTCAAATGATTACAAACAATTAACTCCTAAAAACCTTTACTACAGTAATTGTGCCACAAAAAAGGAACACAACTTAAGTTCTCTTGCAGGGTTTATCATCAAATAATTACTGCCTTAATACAGGAACCAGGGTGCCTTTGAAAAAGAATCTGATTGAAATGTTGTTATTTACTTGTGATGAACTCACAGATGCTTTTGTCATCCATTAAAAATAAGAATTGGGCACAGGGACGCCTGCACAAGATTAGGGCAGGAGGGGCAGTGTTGGTGCCGAAGGCAAATCATTGAATTTTTCTACTAACATAATCGCGCATTCCTAGGTGGAAGGGGGGCGAGGGTGGGGGTAATATAATAAAATATTAACTTGAATATGTGCCACCCATACAGCTGGGTTTTTTACCAACAAAGATTCTAAACATAAAGAAAATGTTGACAAAATTATCCATAAATGAAAATGGTTATTAAATGGCTTTGTCACTCACTATTCACAAGTTTTGGTTTTATAAAAATCATAGTTGTTATAAATGGGCTGGTTGTAAAATTTTGATTGCCCGCTAAGTTTTTATACCGATTTATCCTCCTTAGGTTCCTGGAGTACTTCTGGAGTACACATCTTTGGTTTATCATTGATTATCTTTGCTGCTCTCCCTATGTGGCCGACCTTGTCACAGACAAACTTTTCATTCTCTGCATTTTTGTGCTGGTGTTATTATCTTTCTAGTATTTTCTAATAGATATTAACATAACGAGAGTAGTCAAAGTAGTCATCATATTTCAGGGCACTTATTGCCCCCTCTGCCCCCCTTGTGTAGGCGCCTCTGATTCGGCATTCCCACCATAAAAATGCAATTTATACATAAATCAAATAGACCTGGATGATTTCTAAACCATACCTTTTCATGAAATCCACCTAACGAGAGCCAAACATTGCATTCTGCTGCAACTTTTTTCATCCTGTTTATAGTGTCTCCATGCAGTGGCTCTGCTAGTTCAACTGTCTGTGATCTGTTTTCACCAACATAATCAAAGCATTCAGGAAGAAAAACAGCCTAAAAATTTTATTAAAAGAGCCTAGTAGTAAATCATTTTGATACCCTTTAGTAGCGGACTGCCTTAGCCTGAAAAGATTTCCCCATTCTGTCTTGTCTGAATAAAGAAGATCAAGTACATTGTACATTATTGAAGATTAGATCCCCCCCCTCCCCCCCCCCCATGGTGCACAATTACACTGCAGACAATACTCCAAGCATGAGAGGGGTTGCAAATTATTTCATAAAGTTCTTTCAGTTTGCCATTTGAGGCAACGACTTAAGTAAGCTAGAGTGAGAATCATAAGAATCTAAGTATAATGTATCAGGGCTGTTGAGAGGCTTTGGAGGCTTTGGAGGCTCTGGGGCAAGACCAGAATACTTTTGCTACGTTTGAACAATACCACACTTAAAAAGGAATTCATTACTTGATGAGGCTCCATAGACCTGAGGGTCCTGGGGCAATTTGCCCCTCTCCTTGCCTCCCTCTCTGCAGCCCTGCAATGTATTTCATAAAGCTGATAGATTCATTAGTAATTAGAAGGATTAAACCATTATTATGATTATCATAATGAGTCAAATATTGAGTACCTTTGCACCTACTGATGAAGCTTCTTTCACAAGTTGAGCTACAACCTCAAGGTTTCTTTCTTTGTTGTTGGATGATGTCATCTGACAAACTGCAATCAAACTTCTGCTGCAGTTGGAAGCCATAACAAGAGACCTTATCAAGGGAACAAGACTAGTTATCATACAAAACCTTTAAACTGCTTACTTAAGGACAAATTATATTTAGTGATTAAGCAGTAGTGAAGTTGTTTCCATATTAGCAGAGTATTCAGAGGCTCAGGCTCTTTGCCTTCTATTAATTGTTACTTTGGATGTCAATAATTGGATGCGAGAAAGTCTCAAGATATACTCAATTCTTGTAAATCAACCTGGCCTAGATTTGCAAGTAAAATGGACATAAAAACATAGAAAACTTTAAACATTTGAGAACACACACAACTGAAAGTATATGATAAAAATATGGGACAAGGTATGTCTGTTCGCTCTGATTCTTCTAGCAGAAACATGCTCAACCCTTTTAAGTTGTATATGGCAATACTTCTGACATTGCTATTACCATTGTAGTTTTACATTTGGACAAAGGTAAAACCCTACATGAGTATGTGATAAACACCTAGCTCAAAGTCCCCACTTCTAGAAAATACGAGATTTCTCCACAATCTTTCTTATGTGTGGCCTCCCCTCTTTTGCAAGTTTGTATTATTGTAAAAAATTTAGTTTGTGACTACGAGTCTGTCTAATATACTACGTATTGGCCTAGCTTGAACAAGGCAAAACAGAGATCAAAATTCTAAAACTGACCCAATGAAAATATTAAGCTAATATGATACCTTCTAAGCATTTATGCAGCGATTTCGATGCAGTTTCTGCACCCCCACTTTCCCTTTTCTTTTTGAATTTTGAAATGGGTGCCACTTTAGCGAGCCTCGCTTGGGCTCAGTGTGCTCACTTTGCTTCGTGTAATTTTCCTTAAACTCGCACGAAAATTTCCTCAAATTTCGGAAAAATTCCTTAGACTTATGTAAACCTGCCTTTGTGTGAAAGATATGGTCAAAATTACTTTGGCTATTTTAAAAAATATCAAACTGAGTCATTTGTCTACATAAAGTCCGAAAATTTTGGACCAAAATTCGTGTGTAACTTTATTCGTCCAAAATCTAAGTTTCCTCGTTCGAAAGTTTCTTCGTCCGAAAGTTTTCTCCAAACGTTTTTTTCCCGAAATTCTCGAGAAAAAAATTTAAAGACCTATTTGATGAATCATATCCTTCTGTACCTTTCAATACCGTAGAAAGAAATATTTTTGGAGAGGCACTTTTGTTTTAGAACAATGGAAAAATAATGATTGCTCGTCGGTTTGTGGAGGGGCAGCAACATTAGAAGACATTGAAAATTGCTCTTTACCGGTCTGTCTTATAGTGATCGCGATGCCTTATAGGTTCTGAGCTGCAGCTCTCAGCAGTGCTCAGTGCGATTTCCAGGCAACTTTTGATATCAACATGATTAACATGATAAAGGAAAGGCCAAAAATGGGTCTGTAGAGCTTAGCGAGCCGGATCAACACCATGTTTATCTCTTTTCTACATTTTGCTAGTTTTATGAGGATTTTTTAACAAAAGTCCCTTCTTCTGTTCATAGCAATACAGCCATGAATGGAAGAAAGGGTGAAGTCGTTCGTTAAGTTGCGCCTATTTTTGAAATAGTATAGTTTCTGCGTCATGTGATGATGCATATTCGATAAACTTTAACAGATACATTTTTGACAACATTTCTATTTTTTTTAAAATACTTTACATTTTGTCTTGCCTCGATTTGTTGAGAAATTTTCATTCTGAGCCTGAACATTTTTTTTAAGTATTCTTACTTTTATCAAATCTGACATGGTTTAGAAAAACATCGCCCTTTTTGAAAAACATCAAACAGAACCACCGTTTTTGAAAAAGGTTTGTCAGTCACGCAGTTTTTTGGTATGAACATCGCAAAACAGGCAACTGCCGAAATGAGGCACCAAGATGTGAGCTGAGCAATATTCCTAGTGTATTTTTAAAAATTGGATGATTCTGAGCCTGAATATTCTTATAAACAACATTCTTGTACAAATAATCTTGGTTATCAACACGATAACTCGAATGTTCACACCAGTATGCTTTCTCTCATGTGGTATGAATTCTCTGCTACTTTTTCAATGTTGAAGGAATTCTCAAACATTTTCTTGCCCTTTAGGCTTTCAAAATGTTTTGCTTTCTATATATCTTAAGCTTTCATATATTTTAATCAACTTTTTATACCTTAATTTGAACCTTCGTAACATTTAAAATCGTTTTGAATTTATGAATGACAAGTCAAATTTACAAAGCAAAAATATGAGTAACATGACCATCAAAAGGTTAGCTGCCTGAAAGAAGTGCATAAAAATATCTTGTAAGTGTTTTAGAAATATTTGACGTTCTTATTCAACGAGAAAAGATCAAAAGTTTTAAAGCACACTGCTTAAAAAAGTCCTTGGCGGTTTTCCAATACCTTGAATTGTAATTAGAAAACGTGAATTGAATTGCATTGAAAGTTTGATAGAAGCTGAACAATCAAGCGATAATGAGAGAAAGATTTCTTGATTTTCTCTTCAAGAGAACTTTCGAGCATTCCATTCGAAATGGCTGCAGCGGTAAAGGCACGCTGTGATTTGAACAGAGGTGGTGTAAGTACACACTTTTTGTAAATTTTTTAAAATGTTTCACTGATTAATAATGTAAAATGCCAACATTTTTTAAGTCTTCCAATTATAAAACAAAAAACAGAATGAAATTTTAGAAAAAAACAAGATTTCGTGAAACTTTTCATCGAAGTGTTAACTCAATGACGAGAACGCAGTAGGTACTGAGTATATACAAACATTTGTTCTCCATCTTTGTTCTTCTCTGGTTCTACTTAGTTTCAATTCTAAACTCATCACTTACTTCATAATTTATTTTTAATTATAAGTTTCTTTTACAGACCTATCCAATGATTTGCTCTAAAATAAAAGTATATTTATGGGTGTGGCTTAATTATGCCAGAAAAATACCTTGAATAAACCTCTCAGGATGAACATTATGTAACTAAACATTGTGCTGAAATTCTCATTAGATACATATTTAACCATCTGCTTTGAATTCACGTCTACCTCGCAAAATTACTTAACATGAAGGATTTGACCTACGTTGCTCTTGTCAGCCAAAATCAACGGGCTTTTGACGTTATTAGAAACATCAACAAAAGCAATGACCTATCAATGAATATCATTTAATTTACCAATTAATGATAAGTTGAAAATAAGAAATAAAAAAGAGGTTGGAAAATTCCTAACTGTACTGGTTTGAATAACTGTACTGGTTTTGTATGGTGCAAATTTGCCATTAAAAGCACTGGTACATATTTCTACTAGGTTCAAGATTTAGACCATATTTGGTTTCGCTCAGTAGATGGCAGTGAAGAGCTACGTTGTCTTCATAATCAAATATCAAGAAACACCGGTAAGTGTTTTTGTGTTAGGAAAGTTAAGGGTTTCAGCTGCTAAAATTGATTTCAAAGAGTCATCAATTGATATTATCCATGACCCCATTTGTTAAATAACGGAGAAAACTAAGTAGTAGATGCATCTACCTACAGACCTGTCAACTCTCCCGGTTCTGCCGGAAGACTCCGGGTTTTGCCTGCTTTCTCCCGGTCTCCCGGTTTTTAAGATTTCCTCCCTGTTTTTCCTTGTCTTTCAGCAAAGGTTTTCGTATAACAAAAATGATTGAATTGACTTTTTTCGCGACAAAGTTTTTGTTAGCGTTAAGCCATTAAATAAAACTTTCCATGATAACTATTGCCATTAACTGTTTGTCCAACATGACTTTTAACTGTTTACAAAAAATCAAAAAATTCCAGGGATCTCCCAATTTTTGGCTAAATCTCCCTGTTTCTCTCAACAAAAAATCTGAAATCTCCAGGTTTTGAAAATTATAGGTTGACAGGTCTAAATACATCATACATTCATCTGTACTGATTATCAAAACTTTTAGATGTCAAAATCAAAGTTCCCAAGGCAAATTAAAAATTGAGATTTTGATGAATGTAGAAACAAATGAAAGCTTAAAAAAACCTTTTAATTCTACAGTGAGGTGCAGGTGTTTTGTCTTCTACGGGAGTGTCATGAATATACGGGAAATTAAATATCTTTCGAATTATAAAAAACATACTAAAATAGAGATAAATTCTCTTTTCAGATCTTTTATTCTCAAAAATCAAAAGCCTTACAAACCCAAATGAAAGAAGAAATGGTACAAAACTCTTCAATCATCTCATTCAAAAGAGCTACCAGTCGCAAGCTCAAAACCAGGTAACGCTTTTTATGGGTGACTGCTTTTCGTACGGGACTGTTCACACCCATTAGTATGAATTTACTAGAAATTCCTTTGAATAGAACACTTTTAGACTCTATGTTTTTTTTGCAAATTAAGTTTAAACCCAAATTTTGTGTGTCTGTTTTCATCATAAGTTGTCTTCGTAAATTGAACAAATATGAAAAGGCATCTTGGATGTAACTCGAATTGACGGAAAACATGACCTTAAACTCAAACAGATTTGAACGATGAATTATACAGTTGACGGAGGCACCCATGTCTTCAAATATGTATACTAAATATCACAAAATTATCATTAAAAGCTTCGTGCCATAAAAAGTGTGAGCTGGTAAAAATAAAATAACTTTTTTCAAATGATGCGTAGTCAAAAAAAGAGTTGTTGAACAGCTTAGTGCAAGAGTATTTTTTGAAACTTTCTCAACGCAACTTGTAAATCGTTGCATTCTTATAAGCTTTCCGTAATTCAATTTGCTATAAAAGAAAAAGTTCTGTGTAAGGGAAAGCTAAAAAAACGACTCATAAATCTTTATAAAAGAGTAAACTTACAAAATGTTTGCAAGAAAGAGACATTATCTCCCATGGTGTTTCGATCAGTCAGCACAACAGATTCCAAAAATGTGCCTTGAAATTTTGACACTGATCGTTTTTGTCAGCATTCAGAATTTTCCCGCTCTTTGACTGATATTAGGCCTATTCCAATCTCGATGAAAATTTTGCTAATTGCTCATTATCTCGAGTTTCCATTGAATACCTATCAGCGAAGTATTTATTAAACCGTTAGAAATACTGAGCCCTATGCAATATATAATTTCTTTTGCAGATCAGGGCTGTGGCAGCTACAATACTCAAAGAGCTGAACAAGCTTTATTCAATGGTAAACAACATTAAAAAACATTTGATTAGATATAGCTAATTGGCATGGTACAGATTGTTGCAAGCTAAGAACTAGGGCTTACAAAAATCAAGACTAATAGAAGTAAGAAAAATTCAGTTTTCTTATACTAAAGCAGTGGCTCCAGACAGAAATTTTGATTGGAAGGTTGGAAAAAGTGGAAATAGCCGGTCATGTATCACTAGGACATTAAAATGCGTTCCAAATTTTTTTGAATAAAAATCTTTTGCCAACTTCCACTGTTAAATTGCAAGAGCATATAAAAGAATACTAGAATTACAAAAGAATATCCTTTTTCAACATATCAATTATGAGAGTAGTTGCTCCTACGTGTTGCAATGACCTTCCTTTCGTTTAAAACAATTAGACTTTGCCCTTTTTATTAGAATAACAGTTTCACCCCACAGCTGAGTCCCCTTAGAAAAGACTTTGCATCAGAATGCTGTCCACTCTTATAAAACAAAGATAGTTTTTGGGAAACGCCTTGCAATGTTTTTATAGGCATAGAAGGTAAAAAACTAAAAAACCATTGTGTGAATAAAATTGTAAAATCCAAAAGGACAAAAAGGAGAAAAAAGGAGAAAAAAGGAGTAGTCACTACCACCTGGTTACAGCCTTAAAATCAGATGGGGGCGGTTGTGTGTGCCCCTTTTGTGTTTTGAGCAATAAGCCTGTAAATGGGCAGAAAATGATAAATAGCAGCTCGTCAGCCAGAAACCCACGAGGGACATTCCGGGGCTTTAATTTGGTATGTCCGTTTCTAGTGGGCGCCCCTCGCAATTCTGCTTCCAGGTTCACGGTTGCAAAATAAATATATATAGGTAATAACAATGAAAGTTCAATAATCAGTGGATGCCGTACCTTAGACGGAACTGTGTCTCTAGTATAATATTTATATGTTGATAAAGCTAAAGGCGCGCGATGCTTCGAGAAGCGGCTTTGTGTTAATGGCCTAATTTAGAGTGGACCAATTGATCTTTAAGGTTAGGCCTTCTAGTAAGGGCTAGAATCAGTCTGGTGTTGTTCCATATTTGTTTAAGATAAGCATCAGCTGAAATCAAGTGCCAATGTTTAGTAAGGATGGAGCCTATATGTATAGTTTTGATCTTGAATGGGACAACAAAAGGTAGAGCTTGTGGTTCTGGTGGAGGGGGTTCGAAGTTGAGGTAGTGCGGGCCCCCTGTCTGGGTGCTCTGAGGGGTGGTTTCATTGTTGGTGGGGTTTCCTGGGAAGAGAAGCTCGTTTTGGGTGACATATGTCAGTTTACTAAATTCGGTGGTGATATTTTGAGATTCATAACCTCTCATGATTAGATTTTTTTCGAAGTTTTTTGAGGTTTTTTGGAGTTCATTGTTGTCTGTAATCAAACGTCTGAAGCGAAGTGCTTGGCTGTAAATAGCACTTTTTTACACGAAGGTGGGTGGAAAGATTTAGCAGGTAAAAAGGGTGCATATATCAGTGGGCTTCACAAACAGAGTGCTTTTCAGGAGTCCATATAAAATGATTCATGAATTAGCACGGAAAAAATGTATGCCTAGGGGAAAACATTGGCAGAATTGTGCAAGGGACATAGCATAGCACAAAATAGCCATGGTTCATAGGGTTTTTCTTTTACTTTGTAGCAAGCATTGCATATAAAACACATTTCTTATTCTGTATTTGTTATCTTTTATTTTCTCTTTTAGATTGACAGTCGATCTGCAAGATTACAAACAATAGTTCAAGGCGAATGTGTTAAAGAGGTTGTGGAAATATGGAGTCAATATTTCTTTTCCTGCTCAGAAGTGGTAAGATTTTTCAACAAGTTTAAAACTTCAAGTGGATTGTTCTACATATTGAAAGGTTTAAAAGGATTATGAGATTGACAGGCACTGATTGAATGACAGGATTATGTGATTTTGTGATTTGAGTACTACTTCATAAATTTTCATTTTGCAGGCAGTTGAAAACAGTGTTATATTCCAAGTAGCGATTGACTCAAAGGATATCATGTTTATAACCATGTTTAGTGCAAAAATAACAGTCGAAATAATTACATATTCTAGAAACAAATGGGCACTGGTTATGTTCATAACAAAATCGCAGGATTTTATAGAAAAGCGACTCGGGGTGCAAGGGAAAGTGAAAAGAAATTACGTCAAGTGCAAAGAAGATTGTACGCAGAAATAATCACGTGCAGAAAAAAATCTGCTAGAGAATATGCTCAAAGTCTCATGGCAAATCGATATCTTTTTGAACTTGAGCCTAATAAATTCGAACAAGCCAAACTTGTCAATGAAAAGAGAAAAATCCCTGCCAAGGAGCAAGATGATCAAAATGCAAACATCAGTCTAAAAGAAAAAGTTGGCAAGCCTTCTTCAGAAGTGCTTAAAAAACCTGCTTTTGAGACACAAGCTTCTGAAAGCCAAGAGCTAAAATTTCAGAGAGGAGACCTTCCCGAAACAGAGAGTCATTCTAAAACGGAAAATCCCGTCAAACTGACTGAGGCGAAAGCTAGTGAATCAAGTATACATGGGTCATTGGATAATGGCATATCGTACAAAATACTTGAAAAACATGATACTCGAAAAAGAATATATCACAAGAACAGAAAATCCTTTGCTTTTACATGGCCTACAAAATCTTACCCAAACAAAGTTTATGGAAAGTATGGGCACAGGAAAGATTATCATCTAAAGAATGATGGGAAGGTAAAACACCAACACAGCAGCCTGTTTTGCAGGAAAAGCAGAAGCTATGTTGGATTTAAAAACAATAAAATGCATAAAATGTGTCGATCAAATACAATAGAAAATGGAGAAATTTCCAAAAAATTAGATTTCTACAAAGAGGAATGGGTGCAATGTGAGGTAAATCATCCAATTAAACAGTCAAAATATAGAATTCCTCTGCCCATCCACAAACTGGGAAGCCAAAACGAATCAAACATTGAAGCTCATTTAAAAAGAATTGGTGCATACAAGAAGACTGAAACTAATAAAAATTCAAATATTATTCAAGCTCAGATACATATCTCAGACAATTAGGTATTGGAAGATACTAAACTAGCCCAAAAACTTTGAAAATATTGAAAAGCTTGAATGATAACAGTATAACCTATATAAGGGTAACAGCATACACCTATATAAACATTAAAACTTTGTTTCCATGTGAGAAATTCTTTTTCCATAAAACTATTTCTATCACATCTACAATATATCAATGTGCTTGGTAATGGAATTGCCCGGTGAAAGGAAAAATGTCTTTTGAGCAACTTTTGCCACCAATAAAGATAATATTCGTTTCAATAAGCTCATACAAAACCAGTAAAAATAAAATTTCCCTTCCACTTGATGACTTCCTTCTTATCTAGGGGAAATGTTTAGATGGCAATAAATATATATTAGTAATCTGAGTTAAACTTTTAACCTTCTCTTAAGCAATGTAGGGCATGTGTTCCATTTCTTGACAGGGCTATCCAGGAACATAGCAACTTCTCATCCTTCTATCACACTTGAAATACTGCCTTCAGTGCATTGTAAAATCTACAAGGATTGTAATATTTTATAAGCAAATGAAGTAATTGCTTTGTTTCATTAACTGCAATTATGTCATTTTATTCACATGTCTAAATGCCCTGGTAGTTGCTACTAAATCGGGGTGATGAGGATATAAATATATAAAAAAACTAATCAATCAACAAACATAGAGAAAAAGCTTTAGATCTTCTGAAAAAGCAAGGTTAAATCAATTTTTAGGAAAGGATATAGCAGAGCTTAGAGGCTGCTAACATAAGTAGAGATATGTTCATGATTATAACTTTGCTGAAACTGATAAATTTTAACATTTGTTCAGTTCATTATGGGCTGAGATTTGAACTTACTGCTTATTTTTCTAAAGTTTACAAGATGTAACTAGGCACAGGTCAAGATAATGTTGAGCTAAATTGTCTGAATTCATTATCCAAAAAACCAATAACATATCATGACTAACAATTCTTAACTTTCACCTCAACAAAGCAATTCTGAAATTTCTTTGTTGAGATGAAAGTTAGTTAGTCCATGTTGAATTCAACATGGAGTGTAGACAGTCTCTCAGTTTAAGATCAAACAATAAGTTAATTACAAAATCTAATTTTTCAAAATGGTCAAAAGGGATTCTCAGCCAAACAAATCGTCAATGAATAAAAGGTGTCTCAATGTTACCTGTCAATCCTTTTGAAGTTTTCTTCTAGCTTTTCATTACAAATCTCAACAATGTTTGCTATATACTGTGAAAATACAAACCTCAGAAACATTAGTATTCAGGTGGTAAAAATTATTCTTTCAATTTCAAAAAAGAGCATTTCTGAAAATTGGAAGCCCTATTTAAGAAACTGTATAACTTTAAAATGGAGTTAAATGTTTAAAAGATTACCTCCTCAGAAACCATAAGCTTGCCTTTCAGAACAAGTGGTACTTCCATAGCATGTGTACTTCGTACTGCCTAAAACATTTATTGACTACAATTATGACAGAAATAGACACATTTTCACCCTGAACAATACAATATATAACGATGGGCTTATTTTCATTACTGAAATTCATAAAAAGAACATATGATTTGAAACAAATTCCAAAACAAATTTTGCTAAGAAAATGCTAAAAACCATTGCTAAAAATCATTAATTTTTCCAAGGTTGAAAATCAGACTTGTTTGCCTTTTACAATAGCAAATCAAAATGTTACAAGTAGTTGTATAAAGTAACAACAATAACAGAATCATCCTCACAGGATATTATCAATTTTGCATTGCATGAACAATCTAAGTTATTTAAAGCTGACCATATATATATTCCCTAGTGAAAAGAAAAAGTACCTCAATATTGCTTACATTTAGCAAAAAACATTTGGACCCATTGATTTTCAGCATTAAATTTTGGGAGAAAAATATAAAAAGAGTAGATTTTAGAAAAAAATTGATAACAAATTCTAAACAAAGTGCTTCTAGATCTATTACTTTAGACAAAAGTTCTAATATTATGGCTACTTAGACTTTATGATGAACAGTAGCATCAGTCTCCCATTCCAAATGAAAGGCCACCTTGGAACTAAAGATTTGATAGCTCAAAAAGCCAATCAGCTTCAAAAGAATTTCCAGAGATGGTTATGTAAAACAAACAATTTGTCACTATTTAAATTCAAAGGGGTGGTGATGGCATTAGAAATTTCAGACAATAAATGTTTTGCAAAACCCATTGTTCTAAAAATGAACATCAGAAATATTCTTTGTCCTTTCTGTACTATGAAAACCCAGCAAAACAATATTTGAAACCCAACTACGTAAATACAAAAAGTAAAACTGTTTACCAACATAATTCTTTTCTTTTTGCCAATTACCAGACCAGAATTTCTGAAGCCTGCTTGAAGTGCACTTTGGAGCTTTAAGAATAAAATTATAAACTGTTATCATAAAACATGAGAGAATCGAGCTTACCAAGGAGCTTCACAGCATTAGCTTTAAATGTATCAAAGAACTGAATGACATAAGGAAAGTAGAAAGTAGCACAAATTACCTACAAACAATCTCAATTTAGACTTTGATTGAAATGTCTAATAGAAACCCTGCAAATTTGAGATTAGAATCTTTTTGGTGCATTCTCAAGCTCTTTTTTAATCATGTCATCCAAAAGAAAACATGCAAAATAAGTCATACCATTTTCTGTGCTTTATCCAACGTTTTGCATTGTACATGAAGCACAAAAGCCTCATATTTAAAATTTGCAGTTGTAGAGTCTATTGAGTCCTTCACAGCTTTTACCTGTTTGTTTAGAAAATAAAATACAGCTTCATTTATATGTGGTTATATTCAAATTTCTAACAAAAAACGATTAACATTGCCATTTCAACTTTTCTTGATGTCAACTGTGCCAAAAAATATTTCTTGATAAAGATAAAGAAATTTTAACAAGGAAAAGAAATAAACTTGTCATAGCTCATAAAAATTTCAAATAAAAGAGTCATGATTATTATGAAGTATTGCAGTTAATATCATTTGAAATTTTGCCACAGGATAAGTAAAACATATATACATCTAAATACATCTTAAGTATGATTTATCCCCTAAAACACTCTTGTGATTCTAACAAAATAGAATACTGTTTTAAAACTGCAAGAAATAAAAATACTTACAATGTCTGACTGGCTGCTTGTAGCATGTGACATGTACAACCAATTACAGCCTTTCTTCCTAGCATCACCCTGATTGCATAAAAATGGTACAACATTAGTCACTGACAACCCCTTAGTCAAAGGTACAAAGGTTTTTGTAGAAAAGTATTTTGATTAGGGGCAAATAGTAGTAAATATAATTCAAACAATTCAGATAAAACATTAGTAAATTCAAATAGGAAGAGGAGATGAACTGCCCTAAGAAAAGAAATATGGAACCTCAATTATTTCATCTATTGAGAGAGCTTCTTGTAGAGTATAGCATATATGCCATAAATCGTAGGATTTGAAACTGAACTGAATAGACGTAAACGCTGCGCTGCGTTAAGCGAGTTTTCCAAACAGAGACGATTTTCTTTTTAATTATACATGCTATGCAGACATACATTTGATGCTTTTTCATAACAAACTAACCTCTGATATTACAGCGATTCTGCCAGAACAGGAACTTGTTGTGAAGAAATCATTTAAGTTGTTTATGAATGATACCAAATCAATAATTGGCTGATCGATGCTTCCCTTTTTACTGTTGTCAATTCCTGATAAACTCTTAAACTTCTGGTGCTCAAATTCTTGAAGACTTGATGTCATTATTACCTCCTGCCGTTTCGTCTTGGACATTGTCTATCTGACATTCCATACAAATTTTGTATTACTGTCTTCAACGATCAACTCGTCTTGTTTCTTGTTTAGGCCATCAATTGGGTAAAAATAAATCAGTAGCCCATTTGCTTGCCTCGTGTTCGCGTCTAAGGTTGCTTACGTCAGGACGACATAAACATTCTCAATTTCGGCAGTCGCAAGTTTTGCTGTTTACTTCTGAGCCTAAAATTATTCATAAACCATTTTTAAGTGACACAACGTTTACATTTGGTAAAAACTGAGGAAGAAAGCTCAGGTCTTTGTCACTGTCCTCCTCCATCATGAAAATATTTTAAAGAATCAATCAAACAAACCAAGCTCTGAATCATACAACCTTGACGGGCGTGCCTCGCTGGATGTCTTTCATAAGCTTGTCTTACTTGCTCAAATAGACAAAAAGTTGAACTGTTGATGCGGTCTGGGAATGTCTAAGATTCTTGATAAATTCTTATATTCCACGACTTTTAGGCCTTGGTATTTTTAAAGAAATGTTTCTTACGTATAACGGTGTTGTAGATGTTGTATGAATAGAACTATAAGCCCTGTATCATCTTGACTATGGTAAAATATTCACTATCCTCAGATAAAAGGTATTACAATTGAAGTAAAAGGCTAATTCCTGCAAAATAAGATTCCTCTAAAATGAAGGGCGAATTTTTGAGTGAATCGAAAGAAAAGGCGGATCAAACAAGAATAAGCACAAAGTTGTAAGGATATAAAAGCAATACTTGGCAAATGGGAATATTGTGTGAGGTTACGATTCCAGAAATTCATTGTTCTAACAGCGGCCTTACGACGACTCCTGACGATGTCGTTTTACGACGTCATTCAGTTATTCAGAAAAAAGCGACACAAATAACATACAAATTACATTATATTTCTATCCACATACACAAATATTTTCTACAACCAAGATGCACCCCGGCACATTAATATATTATTTAATTGCATCACAAATACTTATCAAATAATATGTATTTATAAATGCATACTTATATTATTCTACATTGCTATGCTGACTTAAAATGCACCAAGTACACAAGGAAAGCGGAACATATTAAGGATTGAGGGGGCTAAAACGTTTTGGGGGCTAAACATGCCCAAAATCAGGACAAGGGCGACTTTTTGCATGGTTTTAAGCACAGTTTGGAAATTTTGGGGGGCTATAGCCCCCTCAGCCCCCTTCCGCGGTCCCTGAGTACAAGTCAATTTAAGATATTGTAAAAACTGGTTACTGTATTCAAAAACATGTAAACAACATAGAAATTACACCACAAAAGATAGTTCTGCTTTTACTGGATTGAATGATTTTTGAACAGTCCTTTTTTAATAAGCCACGTCATAGATGGTATTTATACCAGCGGCAATTCCTTGGGCCCCGGCTGCATAGATTCCTTTGATTCTTTCATTTTTAGGGTCAAACGGGGTCTTGATATGAACTTTTGCATCGAATGTTGTCCCCATTGATTCGATTTGGTATTTACCGCCTTTGATGAAGTCATTTGTCACTGGCTCTCCCGAAGGGTCTGAAACATAGCCGTATGCAATGCTTTTACCTATATGATAGCCATAACCAGCTCTTCTTACAAAGCCAACTATTTCATTGTTGCGATAGATAGCCTCCAGACCTAGTAGTGCTTTGTGGCTGGTAAAGAAGAGAAAATGGAATAAAAATAGATCTCCTTTTGTTAAAATATCTACAATCATCGCATCAAGCTAATGCTACAACAGCTTAAAGCAAGACTATTTACATGAAAAGTTTAGAAAACTTGTTTCAACAATTTTTTCAACAGTTACTTCTCTTTTAGAATTGCTAATCACTTTGAATCTTCAGAGTCTTATAACAAAAAGAACGAGCTTTGAAAAGAAGCTTTAAATTTACAAGACAGAAATGAAATGACTAACCTTTTCAAATTGAAAGTGAAGCATGAAAGTGAAGCAGATTTAAGCCAAGATACTTACTCGTCGATTGTAAAACAAGCTAACTTCTTCATTAAGCCATCTTTTTTCTGCTTCTCTAGTACTTCTCTCCCATAAAAAGGTGTATCTGACTTCAGTTTGCAAGTAAAGCCCAACACTGCCTCCAGTGGCGTGTCGTCATCCCTGATGTCTGCATGCCAGTGGCGGTATCCTTTTTCGATACTAAGGCAGTCAATTGCACGATACCCTGTCAATCAGCAAAACATAAAAGTCACTTACCGGGCAGTGCAGTGATTAATCTTAAAGCATTTCTATCTTTAACATGTTATAACTGAAGATATATATTAGTAGTAGCTACTTCGATATTATTTCCTTGCAAATTTCCTTTCCTTTTCATTTACAATAATTGTCTACAAATCTCAGCTTCACAAGAAAAACTCTTACATTCCCTGACTCTAGTTTACAAAAAAAGCTCCATTGCAGTATAAATCTTTAACTCTCTTAAATAAACCATACCTCCATCTCTAATTCCAAACTGTTTTCCATGCTTGAAGACAGCTTCATAAACTGGAACACAAGACTCTTTTGGAATATGCAATTCCCAGCCAAGCTCACCAACAAATGTGAGTCGTAATGCTCTTAGCTTGTGGCCAGCGATCATTATGGTTTTATGGGTTGAAAAAGGAAAGTTCTCATTGCTCAGGTCTTCGCCGCTTAGCTCTTCAAGCAACTGACGACTGTCGGGGTTAGAATACAGAAGAAAAGAAAATATAAGGAAATAATGTACAATATAATGAGATGCAAAAGGATTTTTGCAACGACCAAAAGTAGAAAAATGAAATAATTTCACTGACTAATTTTCAAAGCTTCTCGGCAATATTATCATTCATCACAAATACCAAAACTGTCTTTACAAGAGTTGAGAAAATGCTGCCACCAACGAGTAGAAAATGATGTAGCAACAAATTCATGAAGGTTTTCGTTGTATAGGAACATCAAAATTGCTGAAATTTTTATATTTTCACAGTTGCATCCAGGTTTTGCAAATGATTAGCATTAATCATTAACTTGATCAAATATTTCATTTTAGTCTAAAGTCGTTTGATGAAATGTATTAATATGTTGCAAAATCTCGTGAACGTTTAAAGTTCATTTACAATGATTCTCTTTCTTTGTTCATAGCAAACATACATAATTATAGAAAGCCTAAAATTCATTTGACTATAGATTAAATAATGGATAGATTTTGAATGAACGTCCTGCAGGATGATCATTCGAATGCATTATTCTTCTACGATATCACACCAAAATGTACCATGCAATAATTATTAGACTGCTCACCTTTTCGGGCCCTGCACACTGAGCATACCAATATCCTCAGAACGATCCGTAAGGGCGCAATTAAACTTCTTGTCGTGGAGAATATCCTGAATGTGTCCCCAAGCATGTTGTCCAATAGCTCCTCCTATTGCTAAGTAGAATCCGGGCTCTTTTGGGTCCATGACATTGGATCCATCTCCTTCTCCAAGCACTGAGACTGTCAAATCTGCAGCAATGCCTCCATTTTGGTTAAGCATGCAGGTGTAGGTTGTGTTACCTGAGTAAAATTTGATAAAATGTCAGATGAAACTGTCAGCATTAGACGCAGAATCAAAGTACAGACAATAATCCTAATATATTGTCAAGACAGGATAGCATGATACCAAAATAATGAAGATCACTCTTGAAGTTGAAAAAAACACCATCTTACAATTTGCAGAAAGAAGGTAAAAACAATTTCAAATGGATTTCAAATAAATCTCAAAATGTTTGGCAAAATTCCGAATAGATGCAGATTGACATTATCAACCCAAAACTTTGAAACGTTCTAAGCAATGCATTAGAATCAAATGAGAGAATCACCTATTAAGCCACAATATTACCGTTTCCTAGCCTGAATACCCTTTCTGAAGAACCAAAATATGTAACAAAACTTAATTAACATAGAAAATAAAAATACCTGGAGGTTTTTGCATATTGGCAGTAAAGATCCAATCCACGGCCTTTTGTGCATCTGGCCCACTTAGAAAAAATTTAGCGAAATAGGACATATTAAAGGCAGCAACATTATTGCGACAAGCTATACATTCTTCACCAATCTAGGAGAAACATAAAAAAGTCTTAAAAAAGCATGCTTAAAACTAATTAATTCTTAACCACGTCTAGTCTACAATTCTTGATTGAATTCAAGTCCCCCTCCCCATCTCATTTTAAAATATTAAAATCTATTGAAAGAGAAAAAGCAGGGAGATGTCAGACTATATACGTGGGGGTAAACATTTTGGGGGTTTGCTCAACAGCCATGTCCAAGACTGTATGTACAAACTTCCAACCTAAGAAGATAATGTTCTCACAACATTTTATACAACGACAGTTCTGTTGAATTTTCCAGCAAACAAATATACAAACAACAAAGTTGTTTGCGGTAAAGGCCTGGTATTTTAAAATATAATTACAAATAATCAATAGTTTGTCAAACAACAACGAAACTTAAAAATGACTGAATGTACCCACATCGGTAAAAAGGCTCAAACTCAGGCTACTGCAATAATAAATACGATGTAAGCACTTTATAATGTAAAAGCGTAAAAAACAATATCTTTTTGTATGATGACAGCTTGCACGAAGAAGCAAATTTCATAGGGTAAACAACACTGGGATATGGAAAACAACTTACTGTGTCAAAATGTTTTGGAAAATCAAACGTGTAATCTTGTCCAAGCAATTCGTTGTATATGTAGTTTTCATGTTTATCGAAACCGTAGCTGCCGTAATAATCGTATGGCAACAGCTGCGAAGAAAAATGGTTAACTTGATTTTACTTGCGGTAGCATATATTACCGTGGTATATATTTAGCATAGTTTAAGTGAAAGACGACTTGAATTGCTAATTAATAAATGTTGTCCTAAAAGTGTTATTCTATGACGTCTCTGATACAAAAGGAATACCGCAAAACAAGTGATATAAAACTCTTACCCATAGAGCAATAAATGTAAAATAAATCTATTATAAGCATAAAACATAGTGTTTTCAGCTATTTTGATAATTTTAAAACCCTTTGCATTATTTCATAGACCTCTTCTTCTTAAAAGCTTTTAAACTAGTAGAATATTTCTTAGCAAATGTAAATAATTCACAGTAGTAATCATTGAAATAAATCTCCACTTCCAGACATTTCATTTTCATTTAAATATACGGGTTTTTTCTCTTTACCTCTGCAGAACCTTCCTTGTAAAACCAGCCAGGCCTCTCCCAACCATGTCTTTCTTGATAAAAGCAGCCTTTCTCGAGCAATACTTTGTGAAATGGGTCCTTCCTCATGTTCCTTGCAGCCAATGGTTCGTCGTTAGGGAAGACCATAGAATAGTTCTTTGCATACGATTCATGGCTTCGCTCCTTCACCCATTGCTGGTTGGAAGTCAATGACTTGTGAAACCTTCGAATGTCATAACCAAACATGTCAAGATCAGGATGCCCTTTGACGATCCACTTAGCAAGCTCATTACCGCAGCCACCTCCAAGCATGATGCCACTAGAGTTGAATCCACAGCCGTGGAAGTACCCTCTAACATCTGGATCTGGACCCATCAGGGGTTTGTGATCCGCAGTGAAGGATTCTTGGGAAAAACAATATTTTATTAATCGTCTTTATAAACACTGCATTACACAGTATTAGGCACAAAGAAAAAAATTACGCTTAAGATGCCTTGGGAAAACAAGAGTTCTTGCAAATTAACACGGACTTAATTTTTCATCGCATTTTTGAAATATATAGATCGGCTTTGTTATATCTTTTACTCTTTCGCAAAATTAGTAAGAAGGCACCTAAGCTTTTCACAAAAATGAAAGAAAAGACCAGTACGAAAAAGGAGACTAGAATGGTGACAGCGGGCTTAAAGAACTCGCCACGGTGGCTGTGGCAATTATACTGGTCGGAAAAATTAGATATCAGCTGCCAAAACAGTTTCTTTGTTCATTAGCTCCTTTATTGAAAAATATCAAAGATCCTAATAGTGTAACGGTCTTGCAACTTATTCTGGAAATTCATAAAAACATTCTGCTTTCTCTATGTCTATAATGTTTATAGAGAATACCACCTAATTCAAGTATCACTTATCATCAAAAGTCCTATAATTCTAGATTTTCTGACGTCTCTAAGCAAGATAACGAAACATAACAATGTTATCGACTACTGATAATGGCTTGAAATTTAACTTGCTTTGAAAAACTGATGAAGCCAAGGTCAATGACGAATAATGGATACATATTTAGTATATTCTGATGTGGATACACACAAAAGACTTTTTCCATTAAGTCCAAATGCTATATAAATTTGAATATGTCAGGGTGAAATAGTACGAATGTTGGCAATAAAGTCGCCATGTTAATAAGGCAATCGAGGAACCTATATAGGCCAACATTAGGATACTTGATGTACCTGGGCCACAAACTGTAGACTTGATACCAGTCTCCCCAATAGCTGGCACTCGGTTACAGGCTCCTTCTATGTGGACAGCGAAAACATCCCAATCCAAATCAAACAGTGAAAATGCAAAGTCATTTCGAACCTGCATTGTGATAGAAATAACGCAAAAATGCTTCTGTTCGTACGCCAATGGTTATCATTAAAGGTTATTATTGTAGAAATGATGTCTAAATTGTGACATGAAATATGAAAAAACAAAAAATATTTATATATTAAATAGGAAAATGGGTGTTACGCTAAGCAATGCTAGACGTCAACAACGACACATATTCAATATTTTGGCATTATAGGAAGCTTTAGAAACGTTCTTTTCATCGGAGGCAAAGGAGCAGATAAACCCAAAAAGACACATCATTTTAGATAGAAATGAGAAATCTGTCGATTTTTTTAACTTTCGATAACATGCCCCAAAAGGTTACTTCATTCAGTAAGTGCACTCAAAAGCAGGCTGATTAGATGGGATTTTAATCAACCTCAAAAAAGCTACATATCGCATGTCCTTTCACCGATGGTTTTAAAACAGTATTACCATTGTATATTGAAAGAGATTCTCAAGCAAGATTACGGTACAACAATTTGTAATAAACTATAAATTCAATTCTCTTATCTCCAACTGACCATTCTTTGAATGGCATTTTATCGTGAATCGAATATTCTCCTTAGTATTTCAAACCAAGATTTCTAAAAGTTGGAAACAACAAGCACCGCGGAGCTAAAGCCCTCCAGCCCCCCTGCTCCACGGTGCCTGAACCATGGTATTCAATTGGTGATTACGGTGTCCCAAAAGCTGACCAAAACACGATTTTACCTTGTTGTGGCTTAATTTTACTTTTGGCGATGCAGAACTTGAAAATATCTTTAAAAAAGCAAATAAGATCAACATACTACTGGTAGTATGTGTTGTGAAATGTTTGCTTTGTCTGCAAGAAAATGATATAATTTGGCTGGAATTTTCCTGGGACTCAGGGGCGGCGGGCACTGCTCATAGTATGAATAGTCTATGAGCAAGTTTTTTTCAAAAGAAAGGAAAGTCTGAGATCAATCATTGTCTGAGATCAATCATTGTCTGAGATATAATAATTCGATAAGCACAATGGCCTCTTTTCCAGATGCAGTATGTCGTCTGTCCTTTGACCCAATCTAAATACTTTTGTTTGTACCGCTGTATTCTGTCTTAGTAACGCTTTTGTTGTTTTGATCTTATCTCTTGGCCGCCACAAAATCGAGAAACAGCCATGCTCATAGTTTTCAAATACTGTGAACGTGTAGGGTTTTACCTTTTGTTCTACAGCAGCTATGCGTCACAGATTTTCAGAAGAATGCCTTGTGCCCGTTGCATGTTGGCCGCATTAATAGTTTTGCTTTTCTATTCACGCGCTACATAGGTGACCTTCCGGGCCCCCAAAAGCATTTAATTTGTTCTTTCGTTAACATAGCTTTCTTATAGTGAATTAAATGGTTATTGATCGAATGTGCTGGAACATACCCAAAGGTATTTTCACTAAATTACGGAGTTTAATATAGGAACAAAATTTCCATTTTAAACAAGCAAATATTCTTGGATTTGTGGCGATGAAGTTGGAAATACGAATTTCTATTTGCCGTATTTAATTAAAGGCTGGCTGCTCTTAATGATAGCCACTGCATGAACAGAAATGCGATTCTATTAATGTGAGGGATTGCTATATCTTTAATCCAAAATCACAAGCATTCATAATATTTTAGGTCATGTATGCCTAAGGATAAATGTGCCGTTTTTAGAAAATCATTTCTATTAATCTGATACCTATCGAAATAAGGCAGTTTTTCTAGAGAAAGTTGCTAAGAAAAGAAACTTCAGGACTTTTTAAAAATTAAGTATCGTTTGACGATATGTTTTGGCATGCACATCCCACAAATAGCCATGCATGTTTTGGCCTACAAAAAACGTTTGTTTTCATATTATCTAGCAGTTAGCTTGTAAACCATTTCGGCCATTAAAGGGGGGGGGGTGGTTGGAGGGCGATTCCAGATTTCTTTAAAATCTATGAACAACCTTTTCTCCCTGCCAGCTGCCCCTGGACTACGTATTTTGGGCCTGCCTCGGGTACACAGTGGATCCAGAAGCATTTTTGCTTTTTTTAAAGCCATTTACGAAAATTGAGCCTAAAACACAACATAAATCTGATAATTTATAATGCCCTAACTTTTACTCCAGCTCTTTAACGGCGCTCGGTCATTAAAAGCCCATTCTAAAAATGTTCCCAATCTACCTTGAAAAGGTCCACTGGGCCCGCAGGAAGTAGATGTTGTCAACGACTGGAAAGAATGTTTCAAGGCTTTTTAGTCACATTAAATTTCATTCTAAGTTGACTAGTATGTCAGTAAAAAAGGACAGTAGCCTTGGTGGACAAGCTTGTCGAGCACCTAATTTGCTTTCAAAAAGGTTCAGAGTTGTTTGGACTTAATTTTAAGAGATTTTTAAGGCATTAAAGAATTCTTTAGTTTGTTGTGAAGAGAGGACCGGCAACCATGTTCCTACATTGAAATGTTTAACAAATGTAAAAAACATTTCTGATTCTGAAGGTTGGAATGGGAGTGCTTGGGAAGGAAAAAATTTTATGCTTTTTTCTAGCAATGAAATAAAAATAATTATAGTTTTTATACAATAAGAGTAAGGAAGGGGTACATGTTTCCTGGAAGGATCAGCTGGGCTATAATGAGTGACGGAATCAGTAAAGGAGAAGATGTAATGGAAGAAAAAGTGATATTGACAACTAATTGGAAAGAAAGACAGAAATAACAGAACCTAAACATCAATTCCAAATGAAGTGTTCAAAGAAGAGCAGGTCTGATCTCTGTAATGCGGAAAGGATATTTTGCAAAAGGGCCTTGTGTTGAAGACAGTCTTAATATTCATCTACTTTTATTGCAATGGGGATGATAAGTTGGTAAAAACTGGCACCTTAAAAGATCATCATAAAAAATCAATCATAAAGTCACCTTTTCCCAAAATACTGGGTTTGGCTCATACCCTCCAACAGACAATGCATCTCCTTGCAAACGTAGGTATACTGAGGCATCATGATCCCTAACATTTGGCATATTCTTGATACCTTCAATCTTTTCTGTAACAACATATGCATGGTACATGGCAACAAGTGGCACTGTGACACCACAAAGTTTACCAACAGTTGGGGCCCATACACCACCACAGTTGACAATGCAATTAGTTTTTATATTACCAACTGATGTTTCAACT
Source organism: Rhopilema esculentum (assembly GCF_057945365.1). NCBI lineage: Eukaryota > Metazoa > Cnidaria > Scyphozoa > Rhizostomeae > Rhizostomatidae > Rhopilema > Rhopilema esculentum. Next base: position 7,309,128 of record NC_142825.1, read on the forward strand.
TCTGTTATGCATCTGCTGCCCATATCATCAATTTTTGTCTTTATTCCAGTTACAGGGCAGTTTTCAAAGATCTTTGCACCTCGTTTTGTTGCAGCACGAGACAGTGCTGCTACCCAGCTGGCAGGATCCAGTGTTCCATCTCCTGGACTATATAGAGATCCATACATGTCATCAACATTCATGAGAGGATATAGTTTTTTCGTTTCTCCAGGCGAAAGAACATAGGACTCTACCCCATACACCTTTCCAAGCTGCAAAGTAGAGGGGAGAATTGCAGAAAATATTAACACTCAAACATGATTTATCAGTTAGCCAAAAATGTTTGTTTATTTACCACAGTTATATCAAGGTGTATAGAAACATGGAGTTTGTTCTTTTGCAAATTATAAAGACCAGGGGTGTCCAGCATACAGCCTGTGGGTCACATCTGGCCCATGTTCATATTCTGTGGCCCACGTTCATATTCTATGGCCCAAGCTAAGGCAATAAATTTTTGGTAGCAAATATGAAACACCGCAATACGCCGAGAATAAACAACAATAAAACACGTAAATCAGTAAAGGCTAATATTTTGCCCATGGGGCATATGGGGCTTCATCAGAGCAAAAGTTAACGGGCTAAAATTTACATATTAGAAAAAAAGGCGATGATGGTGTCGGATTGGCTGATGTGGAATGGTGTGAATGCAGCGCAGTGGTAGAGGAGGGAAGGGTGGCGAATGAGAGAGGGTGGGTGGTGGTGGTGGAATGAAGACGTAATGGGGATGAAGTGCTATAATATGAAATAATGATAATGTTGCTATAAGGTTATCGGTCAGTGGTTCTGTTCATGCCGTTCGGTGTGAGAGTGTTTGCCAGGCCAATGAGGTATTGCTCTTTGGCTCCTCGGACACTCTCTCTTTGTTGTTGAGTTTCAGTAATGGTGTTACAGTAAGGTCATTGATGGTATGTTCTGGGCTACAGAAGTGTTCTACAACACCAGATTTATCTACTTTTTTGTTGATAATGTTTCGTCTGTGTTCGTTAAATTTGTCTTTCAGTCGTCTGCTTGTTTGTCCAATGTATTGGCAGTTCTTGTGTCTGTTAGTTAAACAGCGTTTGCACTGTAATGCGTAAAGAACGTTAGTGGAGTTGCAGTCCAGTCTTTGTTTTATGTCGTAGTTTTTGTCAGTGTTATTAAATTCAAAATAAGTAGTACTGTCTGTGATGTGTTGGCATGTTATGCAGTTACGTCCCGAGAGGCATTTGTAAGTGCCTCTAGGATTACTGGGTGTGTCACTTTTTATTCTTGCACGAACCAATATATCCCGGAGGTTTTTAGGTCTACGATAGCTGAGTAGGTTTACTGTTTACTGTTTTTAGGTTTAATATTTATCTGTATGCTACAATCTAAGCATACAGATAAATATTTACATGATTTTATTTGCATGCCAACTACAAGTTTAATGTGTGATGTGACTAAACTTTCCGAATCAAAAAATATAAGATTTCACATTGATAACTTTTTCATGCAATCATTAATTTAACTTTTCATGAAATTATAAATGTATCTGTAATTATTAATCCATTTACTGAAAATGAAAGTTTCCATTTACTGTTGAATACAAAATTTCCCAATGAATTATATAATTATTCCTCTGGCCTGCCTGTTCCGCAAGATTTGTCTATGGCCCACCCAGAAAAAAAAGTTGGACACCCCTGATTTAGAGCACTCATTCCAGAAACCTGATGGGTTAAAAGAAGGATGCTAAACTAGTAAACAAAATGATTTCTAGAAATGTAGTAAGTAAAGTCAGGGACGTGGAACCAGAAGGACAGGTACTAAGGGAACTTGTCTCTCAAGGTGTTTGAAAAATTGACCCTTCTAAAAAGGGCTTTCTTCAGAACATTTGGAAGAGCCCCCCTTTTTACTTCTCTCTTTTGCCCCTCCAACTTTGAATTGCTTCTGATGTCTAAAAGTAAAGTCACATCACCAGACTACTCAATAGTCAACACCTGTCATGTTGGATCATTTGAGAAAAAGATCGCACGGGAGATTAAGGGAATGTTAGCAATGGGAAAACTGCAAAAAGTAATAAAAATTGGGGGTCTGCAAGCAACATGTATCCATTTTCCTGCCCCCTGTGATATTGTCATAGCACTGTAGTTTCTTTGGTAGTGTATTGCTAGTTTGTATGAGCATATAAAGTTATGAGAACATAGCATGACCACATTCTAATTACAGTGCAAAAGGGAAATGAATCTAAGAGCTTACTGTCATCAGTCTTTTATACTCATCAAGACGCTCTTTATTATTTGCAATGAACAATCCACCATTTTCATTGAATCCTGCTGCAACTCCAGTTTCCTCTTCCAAGGTATTTCTTCCAAGAATACGAGTATAATTCAACAATTCTGCCTCAATATCTGAAGGCCTTAGCCTCCACACAAGCCCTGCACTGTGCCATGTAGTGCCTGCTGTAAGTTGATCTTTTTCCAGCAAAACTGCATTTTTCACCCCATATTTTGCCAAATGATAGAGTGTGCTAGCACCAAGAGATCCACCACCAATCACCACTACATCAGCATGTTCTGGTACAAAATCTGGAGCCTTTGAATTTTCATTCTATAAGGAAACAGATTGGATTCAGGGAAAATGAATCAGATATCAAGAGGTGGCTCTAAAAATAAAAAATGAAAATGTTAATAGAATCCCTAAAGCCTAGAATAGTTGGCACCTAAATCCAAAAAAAGGTATAAGTTTCATACTGAAATCACACTTGATATGAACAACACTTTGCTTGACACTGCTTCTTGCAAGGTCTAACTTGGGATATAATTTCAGGGGGTGAAAATTTAGGGGCACCCTTGCCATGGAGGCAGTAGGAGCAGCTGCCTTGTTTGCCCTAGTGATACAGGGGGCAGCATGAGGGGAGTAAAGTGCCCTTTTCAAGAAATTTATTTCTTGAAATATAAAGTCATTTCTATATCTTAAATGCTAATAAAATCTAGGTTTCAAGTGTCTCTTGATACCTATATGCAAGAGGAAAGTCAATACGTAAGCTGTGACATATTTGAGCTGATAAATGTAAAATTTTAGGGGCTTGTTATGTTCTTCTTTAATCCTTTGAAATGGCTTTTGTCTATGACATGTTTGAAACACAAAAACAGACTTTTATACCAAAGATGTTTCTTTGTACAATTTAGTTTAGAATTGAGTCATACTGTATTCATTTTATTGCTGGATCTTTGTGGATCACCAGAGACCCAGCAGCAATTGTTACTTTTAAATTCACATCGAGCTTCAGGAAGTCTAGCGTTCACTTAAAATATGAGAACTGTTTGCAAATCAAAGGCACGAGGGTTGCCAGCGAAAACACAGTCATGTTCAGCAATGTTCTTCCTTGTAGCTATGCAGGAATTGGCACGGCTGTTTGGAAATAACTCCAAGTAATTCCAGAGGTCAACCCTGACAGCAGCCCTCATCAGCATTGATAAGCATAATGATAGTCTGCAAGAAGTTCACTCAGATGAAGAGTTTTAGCGTCAGGTAAAAGAAATGCAAATGTTTACCAGTTGTAAAAGGTCTCGAAAAAGTGAGTGCTGTTAAGAGAAAGTGAACAGCATCAAATTGCTAATGACCTTGTGTCAAATTACGGTGAACCGAATGGTTTTCCCACGAAATTTTATAAAGTGGTCAGTGGATGAGATGAGCCAAGTAATCAAGAACTGCTTTGATCAGAAAGATGTTAAAATTTTATCAACATAAAAAGTGCATGATTGCTTGATAAGCCGTACAAAATATCAGGGGCCATCAAGGACAACTTGGCCTGTATCTCCGACCTCATCAAACTGCCTGCTTTGGCAGAATAACTCAAAGAGTTACCCACATATATCAAAATTTGTAATAAAGAAGTTGCCACACGAATAAGAAAGGTAACAAAGATAGAAACTACTTGTACGGTATTTGTACAGAGAAAGCTGCCAGTGGATTATTTGCAATCCGATTGAGGAAAGGAATATTTTCGAAAATTGTGGAACTTTTAAATTAAACATTTGCACCCCTTTTATAAAAATAGTTCAATTGTTCTTTACATTCCTAAAAAGTATGTAAGTTGATGTGGATAAACGCACAGATGTTCCTTCTTTACTTCTTCCTTGAGAAAAGTATTGAGCATCGTGTCCTGGATAAAATATGCAATTACATCATATATCTTGAAGAAACATACTTTCAAAGTCTTCTTATAAGGCACCCCAGCATCTGCATTTTGTGAAACTTGCGATGAGCAAGCTCTGTAAATTGCTGATCGAGAAATGAAGCGGCGGCATGTTGCTAGAATCTGAGCCATGTTTTCTTTTGGTGTCTAGGTCCAACCCAGGTCAGACCAAGACCTTTTAAAACCAGACAATCCGGTTTGTCGAACAGGTTCATCGCTCATCAGAGGTCTGGGACGGAACTTTAAGGCCGATTCCCACTAGGCGAATTCTTTCGCGCGAATCGAATAAATATTCGTAGCGATAGAGTAGGACCGTGATCTACTTTCTGCGAATCGAATTTTTTCGCTGCGAAATCTGAGAACATGACACCACGCATGCTCACATTGGCAAAAATTCGATTCGCGCGAAAGAATTCGCCTAGTGGAAATCAGCCTTAAAGGTTAAGGGTGAGCTGTAACTAAGGGTTAGCTGTAGGCACGCATACAGGTTAAGGGTTAGCTGTAACTTACGAGAATAGCAAATTTCAAATCAGGATGTTGAAATGATTGATATCGTCTGTGACTTGTGATGTATGATGGCATCTAGTTTTGCTAGATGATTTTGTCCCATTATGATGTCTGTGGCAAGGTCAGGAACAATTACCATTTTGAAATTGATTGACCGATTATTTGAAAAGGTTATAGGTCTTGTCGTGGTATCCCTTATTGGTAAGGAATTGTGATCGGCAGAAATGAGGCTGTAGAATGCTGATGAGTCTTGTTGGCTTGGAGACAATTTTATATATCTATGAGGTGGCATCGTAAAGCCTAGTTTCACTAGAGTCATAAGGGTCGTAAGGATCGTAAGAACGTAATTTTAAGATTTTATGACGCTTATGATCAAGTGAAAACACCAAGAATCATAATCGTTAAATAATTAGCACTTGATTTTATCTCTTAAAATTCGTGACATAAGGATCGTAAAGATCAAAAACTTGTTCATCTTTACGATCCTTACAACCGGATGTTCCTTTGTTTTGAGAATTAGGTGACAAATTTTCCTGAATTCCAGTCGAAGGCCGCACACATTGCTCCTTCTCTCGTTGGCCTTAACATGAAATTTATTTTCTGTATACAAAATGGGTCTATCTCGCGCGGAAAGATTATATCTATCGTGAAATTCAGCTGCTAGAAAGACAAGTCTTCGAAAGACTACAAGTTGGCAAAACACCTTGCTCAGATCTCCTTTTGAAAATTTTGCGAAATCCAAAACCCTTTCTTTCATCGTATTTTATTAACTAGCATTTCTTCGACGACATCTTTTGATAAGAATATACACTGCCAGGAACAAACGCAGATTCGTAGCAGCCATGCTGGATCCGTGCAGACAAGTGGCGGGGAAAGAGCGCCCTTTTCAAATCATAAGAAATCTCGCTACTTTTACGATACTTATGACGCTTATGACATCAAGATAACAAAGGATTTTATATTCTTACGATCCTTGAGACATTTTTATGTTGGCGTTTTCATTTGGATTTTAAGAAACATAAGCGACACGAACTTAAAAATTATGTTTCTTATGATCGATACGATCCTTTTGACTCTAGTGAAACCAGGCTTAAGCGAGTGTTGTTGACAATGGATTGCTTGACCCTTTGAGACGGCGGATAAGGGAAATCCAGTAGAAATAGCCATATTGAGTTTCTTGTTTGCTGAGGTAAAAGTTTACAGTACTCTAGTCAGTTTCGAGTCTCAACACGTCATCGCTTCTTATCGTATACAACTACTCGTAAGTTACAGCTAACCCTTAACCTGTAACAGTTGGTGGAGGACCCGATTTTGCTTTCAAGCATAAGAGCAACGATTCCAAACCAATTAAGCATCACTTTCACAGACACAAGGATGATATTTGCCGCCTGTTCATATTGCAAAGGTTACGGTCATTACAAATCTCATTGCCTTAAACTACTAACGAAGCTCAAAGATTCATTCCTAAAAATTTGTCGCGACTTCAACCGCTTCAAAGTCGCCAGTTGTGAACAAAATTTTCAAGATTTGCAAATATGGAAGAGAACACAAATGTTCAATCTGCCTGAGATTTAATTGCAAAGTCTACACTCACATTCACAGTTCACACGACACTGCCAACTTCAACTTCAACCAGAAGTCACTTCTATCCAAGATCACGGATACACTAAAAGATCTAATAGAGCGTTTTAACCAAATGAAGGAAGACTTTGTTCAAAGTCATCGGAAAAGCGAAATGGCATCTATTGGTCCTCTAGGTCCACGGACATCAAAATCCGAAGCATCAACTTCAGTAGATCCCAACCACAAAGGCATTCTCGCCACACCTATTACCTCAGCCAGTGGCGGAAAGTGGCGGCTCGGGCCCCCCCCCTATCAACGACGTCGTCGGAAAATTCGGGCATTGTTCTCAGAATATTTTTTCTTGGCACGAAATTCATGCATCGTTGATTCAATGCACAAACAAACAATCAGAATGAAGAACCACAATAGCGTAATTTCCCTGAGCATCATGAAGGGGACAGACTGCCTTTAACGTGTCGAAATTACTCCAAGAAATCGTTCTGAAAAGGAATTTTAAGCTAATCAAGGGGCGTAATTGCCAAATTTTCTCCTCGCTTCGCTCGCAGGTGATCCACGTTTCCTTTTTTACCCCAGGGGCCTTTATAACCTCTCTGTGCCCTTTTTGCAAAATTTGAACATAGCATAGCTGATAAATATTAGCCATTACCAAATAATCAATCAAACAATATATGACCAAAATCAAAACTGGTTGTGAACTGTGTATTTAATTTCAATTCCGTAAATATAAGCCAAAATTTCTGTCGGATTCTTCTGAACAAAAGTTATTTTCAAACGTATTTCTCACTAACGAAAACAAGATAAAATGCATAAAATGAACGTGCGACTTTTCAAAAGTGTTATCGGTCTACCTCTTGTATCATCAAATGTCTTAGATGAGATATCAATCTTGATATCAAAAATCATAAATGGATTGTTCTTCTTGCTACTTAATTATGGCGTGGTCAGCAAAGATTTCTAAAGAGTCCCGTCAAAAAATCAACTATTTTTATCAAAATGTGCAGTTTCTTTAAAATTATACATGGTCCGTGATGTTATCTTGTCGGAAAATCGTAGGCCTGGGCCCCCGCAAATGAAAGCCTGAATTTCCGCCACTGACCATATGGCTATTTCTACTGGATTTCCTTTATCCGCCGTCTCAAAGCGTCACGCAATCCATTGTCAATAACACTCGCTTACGATACCACCTCATAGAAATATAAAATTGTCTCCAAGCCAACAAGACTCATCAGCATTCTACAGCCTCATTTCTGCCGACCACAATTCCTTACCAATAAGGGATACCATGACAATACCTATAACCTTTTCAAATAATCGGTCAATCAATTTCAAAATGGTAATTGTTCCTGACCTTGCCACAGACATCATAATGGGACACAATCATCTAGCAAAACTAGATGCCATCATACATCACAAGTCACAGACGATATCAATCATTTCAACATCCTGATTTGAAATTTGCTATTCTCGTAAGTTACAGCTAAAGCCGAGAACCCACTTCGGAAAATGATCCGCGGATCGGATCAGATTTTGTGTTGCGCAAGCGCTTTGGATGCAAATATGGTCACATGACTGATCCGCCACGGAACGAAACGGATCGAAAAAAAGTTGAAATCATTTCAACTTTTTTATGAACCGTTCCGGTACAGTAGCTTTCTTTTGATCAAAATCGAATTAGAACTTTTTAAACAATAGGGCACTTGCGTCATGAGGCACGAATCCCGTGGAGATAATGTCAACGTGCATTCCAATCTGAAACGATCCGCGGATCGAAAGAACAACGCGATCTGATCCGATCCGCGGATCATTTTCCGGAGTGGGTTTTCGGCTTAACCCTTAACCTGTAACATGTATGCGTGCCTAAAGTTCCGTCCCAGACCTCTGATGAGCGATGAACGTGTTCGACAAACCGGATTGTCTGGTTTTTAAAAGGTCTTGGTCAGCATAGGGCTTATATCTTGATTGGCTGAGAGCTTGCGCTAAGTCACGTGACCTCTCTCGCCGCTGAGCCAATCACAGCCCCGGAAAGTGTAAACAAACTTAGGCCAAAGCCGAAAATTGGGCATTTTTACCACCGTCCATTAAAAAAATAACGTGTAAAATCTGCTACAATAAATTTCAAATTGTTTTAACCACAGCCCTACACAGATAAATTTCCCACAAATCTACCGCGGAACATGACCTCGATTTTGCGTTGTTAAGAAAATACAGCGTTGTAAACCTAGCCACGGGAAACCTTCACATCCAAGGGGTTTAAGATTAACATAATTTCAAGTCAATGATTGCTGTCACCCCATAAAACTAAAATTTTGCATGTTTCAATTGTTTTAAATCTGAATATCACATTAGACTCTGCTTAGTTTCAAAATTCTCTGACGAACAACGCATGCAGTCTTTACTAGAGCTTAGATCAACGCAAAAATGAGAGAATTTCCCTTTTCAAGACAAAAACTCTCAATAGCTTTCAACTGTTCATGTAAAAATGCTCAAAGTAGCCGAAGAGGCTTTTAAACTGATACATAATGACTTTTTTGCGACTGTCCCATGTCCTGAGCATCTCTGCTAAAGCACAAGTATCTAAGAATTGTGGGGCGTGAACCGATCAGTTCTAAACATGTGCTGGGCGCCCAAACGGAATCGTAATATATGTACATTAAGGGAACAAAAGCTACTCAAAACCAAATTAGAAATACTTACTGTGTTTCTGTGAGTGTTGGAATCCTGCTTTGCCAATTTTTTGAATCATGATTCACACACCGCGTTTGAAGGTAAATTTTTGGGTTATGCTTGTCCTTGTGACATAAGAATTCCGATTTCGAACAATTCTTCACGCCCATCTCTTCCAGTCCGTTGCAATTTTAAATTTAGGAGGTAGAAATGTTGAAGACTTTTGAAAGCAGAAACTACCCGCATGTTTCTCAAATTTCATGCTTCAGTATTGGTTATTGCATGTGATGGGTGTGATCAGAAGATGGTTGTGGTCATAAGAAACCACATCCGTTCTTATAACATCGCATCTAGAGCCCCGTTGCAAGATTCTTTAGAAATCTACGGTGGCCTACAGGTGCCACGGCAAAACTTTCTTTCTCACGGCAAAACTTACTTTCTCACGGCAAGACTTACTTTCTCACGGCAAAACTTTCTTTTTTCACGGCAAAACTTTATTTCTCACGGCAAAACTTTACTTCTCACGGCAAAACTTTCTTTCTCACGGCAAAACTTTCTTTAAATTTAATTTATGCCTTAGATTTAATTTATTTTGAAAATTTATCTCGTGACATTGGATTCTCGTCGTCGTATTGCTTTGTTCCTGTTGCTTTTCTAACATAGGTGTAGAAGACAAGGGTCTGGGGAGATAAGGGGGCCGCAGCGGCAACTGTAGTTTCCCAACATTTAAATGTTTCCCAAAAAGCGATAATCAGGCCGAAATCTACCATGAGTCAGTCAGGCAACATTTTCATAAACAATGGATGTTGTTTGTTGGGCAACCACTTCGATTTTTTTCTCCTCTTATATTATGCCTATGCTTATTATTTCATTTCTTTATTCATTGTTATTACTATTATTCGAAAAATTAAGTACCTAGCCATCAACCCACCCTGTGAGTAAAACGATATGATATGATATTGAACACAATACCCAATTTATAGGTTTTTTACAAGCCACAAGGTTTTTTACGAGCGTGCCAAGTGCACGTACGAGATTTTTTTGCACAAATTTTATGTGCACGCCAATTTTCAACGAATTGATCTTTTTCACTGCTTTCAAAACAAAGGAATCAAAGACCTGGAATCAAAGATACTGTTTCGTTGAGATAGGCATATAGGCCTAGCCTAGCCAAACCTAGATAAATTTTAGCCCATTTCTGGGCTGTCTTTCTGCAAGAATTATCAAGAGAAGAATTCGCAAATCTGCGAAGTTTAAAACGTCTAAAGCATTGATTAGATCTAAGTATCACGTACACAACATCACGTAGAGAAAGTTTTGCCGCGAGAAAGAAAGTTTTTCCGTGAGAAAGAAAGTTTTGCCGTGAGAAAGAAAGTTTTTCCGTGAGAAATAAAGTTTTGCCGTGAGAAAGAAAGTTTTGCCGTGAAAAAAGAAAGTTTTGCCGTGAGAAAGTAAGTTTTGCCGTGGCACCTGTGGGCCACCGTAGTTTAACGTTTCAAGCAGAACAATTAAAATGGCAAACAATTTGCATCTCTTTATTCTAAAACTATCATAAGTTACTTTTCGAAGAATCAATATGTAGACCAGGTGCCACGACAATAATTATAAAAGTTGAATTTAATTTTTTTAAAATTCACTTTGTTACAACACGTCATCATTTGCTAACTTTTGAAAGTTGAGAAACATGCGGGTAGTTTCTGCTTTCAAAAGTCTTCTGCATTTCTACCTCCTAAATTTAAAATTGCAAGGGACTGGAAGAGATGGGCGTGAAGAATTGTTCGAAATCGAAATTCTCATGTCACAAGGACAAGCATAACCCGAAAATTTACCTTCAAACGCGGTATGTAAATCATGATTCAAAAAAATTGACAAAGCAGGATTCCAACACTCACAGAAACACAGTAAGTATTTACAATTTGGTTTTGAGTAGCCTTTGTTCCCTTAATGAACATATATAACGATTCCGTATGGGCGCCCAGCACATGTTTAGAACTGATCGGTTCACGCCCCACAATACTTAGTTACCTGTGCTTCAGCAGAGATGCTCAGGACATGGTATAGTCGCAAAAAAGTCATTATGTATCAGTTTAAAAGCCTCTTCGGCTACTTTGAGCATTTTTACATGAACAGTTGAAAGCTATTGAGAGTTTTTGTCTTGAAAAGGGAAATTTTCTTATTCTTGCGTTGATCCTAAGTTTGTTTACACTTTCCGGGGCTGTGATTGGCTCAGCGGCGAGAGAGGTCACGTGATTTAGCGCAAGCTCTCAGCCAATCAAGATTTGAGCCTTATGCTGGCGGCACCGGTTGCCGCCGAAGGAGCAGGAAATTTTCGAATTTTGATGCTTCTAGTTCCCTGGAAAATGCACTCTTTCAAGCACATTACACTAAAGCAACCCTTTTAATCCTATTGAAAATAATTTTTTTTGCAAGCAAATTGAACAGCAGATAAAAACAACTGGTACAATTTCGCCGAGGTCTTGAGAAATACCATGTTGTCAGTTACTTCTGAAGCTAGGTAGCAAGCAGCACTGGTTGTCAATTTAGATCCCTCTTTTCATCTAAGCATGCCTTTTGAATGTTAAAAGAATCTTGAGCTCATAGTGAATTGCAGTTGACGCTTCTACCGAGAAACTTTAGGGGAAATGGACACAAGACCACAATTTTACCTAAAGAGGGCCTGGATTTTTCGATTTAGTGCCAACAAGAAATCTTCAAATATTCAAATCATTGGCTTGTTTACCTTCATTCATATCAAGGAATATCATATTTAACCAACGGAGCAACTACCTTTGCTTGATCCTTTATTGATTTTATGACATGAAGGTCTCTAAAATACCTAAAGCGTGTCTTCCACTGAGCGGATTTTACCTGAAATTTCCTATTGAGATACTATTGGGGGGGGGTGTGACACCCCCTACACCCCCCCGGTCGCGACGCTCCTGGTGCCGCCCCTGGTGTGCCGAGGTAGAGGGCTTGGGGCTTTACACCTCCTTTTTCAGGAAGTCGTTGGTAATTCAAGGCTTTTCGGTTAATTTAAAGTTAGGATCTTAGTTTGTCGGTAATTATTGCTAATTATCGTCAGGAACGACATTTCGTGAAATTATTATCAGCGTCCAATTAGTTTAAATGCCAGGGTAAAAGGGTCCAAAACGTTTTATGCCTGGTCAAGAAGCTCTTATCTTATGACTTGTGAGAAACAGATATCATACGTTACTTTGTGAATATAACAGGTACACTACAGGTTGGGTCTTACATAGCCAAATCATCTCAATCTCCATTTCAAGCCCTAATACTAGTAGCCATCAGAAAATTTGACAATTATACCCATATTGCGTATAGTTTTGATTGAATATAACTTAAGCACTCACCAGAATGTCAATAACAATTTTAGTATGAAACAAATAATTTTCGACTAACGAAACAAAGAGTAGTATTTTAAATATCGCCAACTTTTACTTTCAAATATTTATTCATATGTTTATATAGAAATTTATATCATTAGATTTTATCTTTTGAATTAAATACACTCAGTTTTGATAAAACCACTACCTTAAAGATATATGTCATAAAAGTGTACAGAATATCAAATATATTATGATACGAAGGTATTTGTAAAATAAAAGGAAATAAAGTACATTTTACTAGTCAATTACAGAAAAATTGCATTCATAGTATGTAAAACTAACCAAGTTAGGTGCTTTTTATCTTAGAATATTGTCCAGAACTTGACATTAAGTGTCATCAATTCTTAAAGAAGGAAATTACATCTTATCATGCACTGGAATACAGAGATATTGACTGATTAATAGCAATTTATTTTTTTCTATTGACGGACATATGAGAACAAGCATCAACTTCAGCTAGTCAGTAGAGATTTAAATATTATTAACAGCAATATATGCGCTCCATATAATAAAAATATAAGTGAAAATCTGGAAATGAGAGTTTTACTCTTTTCAACGTCTTTCGCAAAAGCCAAAAATTATAAATTAGACGACAAGCTTGCTAGCAGAATATCTTCTAGATGTTATACATCATAAGTTTCATTTCTCTTCTGCTACATCTTCATTTTGTTCTTCTTCAATACTGTCCGCTTGTTCCGTTTCCGATAAATTTTCTTCTTTCTCATCAAGATTACTTTTCCTATACTTGACCAATGATGGGTTGTTGACCAAAGTATAACATAAATACCATTTGTTACGAATGATCTTTCTTTTGTCAAATAGATTCAGCTCCTTGCTGAACTGCATGTCTTGCATCTCAAAGTCAATTCCCTTTGACACAGTTTCACCGTTTACAATAAAGTCATTGTTAATGATAACAGCTGTGAAGAAAATAAAATGTGTCTCATGTTAGCAAATTGCCATATAATGATTGTGATAATACTGTAGGTGCTAATTCTGATCATGAAAACGATGATTGATTCTGATTGATTATGATGCTGATGATAGTTGATTGAAACGATAAGGATGATTGGTGTTGATTACTTGATGAATGAATTTCAAAAACAAGGGTACAGCATAGAAATCACATGGCAAACGCATCCTAACTATGCTAAACCGGTCATTACTTGAATTTGTCTTCCAAAAGCTGATTAAGCATAATGCAATACCTCTAAATAGGCGGAAATAGCTTTTTCAAAAGTCACAGTTTTATGACGTCACGCTTAAGATCTCTATAATGGCGTTGCATGAAGTAATACCAAGGAAAGATAATATATAACGGGGCTATCAAGATCAAAGAAACAATATGCCACTGAACATTCCTTAACCAAAAATAAAACACAGAACTTGCTCTATAAAAGATGACTATAAGGATAACGAATATGGTTAGACTTGGTTACGTTATCATAGGTGCTGTTTCAACATTCATCTACAACATATCAAAACTTTACAGGACTAGCGCAACCAACCCATTGAAGCTCTTTTTCTTTTTACTGCCTTTAGCTGTTCTTTCAGCAAATAGAAAAACACGCATTGCACTGGATTAGCATGATAATGCTCAACCAAGATATATCCAACGTAGGCATAGTAACCTGCAAAACGATTGCATGATACAAAAACAAAGAAATGGAAGGGATGAACATTATGTTTTTAAACATATATGTACAACACCTTCCATATATGCTCAGCAATTCTAAAGTTGTTTAAAACTTGGCAAAGTCTCGCAAATATTCGTGGTTAGAGCTAGGAGTTGATATAGGAGAGACTGCTTGCTTCTCTTATTGAGTGATGTTAAGAAATATGCAATGCACGATTGCTAGAAACCTCGTAAGCTACTTAATTAAACCACGACTTAAATTGATAAGATCTGGATATCAGCCAACTCGAATAAAAAAAAGGAAACTGTGGTCACTGGTTAATATAATATAATAACAAGTGAAATGCAATGAAATTTCGATTATACGAGCCACATACAACGAACGCAGCCTTGAAGACTTCAAATTTCAAGAGCTTTTGTTCAGCGAATGTCTTTTCTGTTAACCCTCAAAAGTTCACTATATCGGGATCCCACTATGTACAAGCTTGAAATGGCACGTCTATTTTTTAGCTCACCTGGGTCCATATTTTCAAATGAACGGGGCAAAAGACTCTTCTGGACGCGTTCAAGAAACAGGACGCCAATAACGAGCCCCTTTATGATACGCATAAGGCACGAGAATAAACCAAGGAACATATTGAAGAAGAACATGTAATACGAAGACAGGTGGAAGATACTTCTAGGATAAGAAACAAATAAAGCATCTTTTAATGTTCTTGAACTAATAACATGTGTGATGTTCTGAAAAATTATGGAATTTTTTATAATGGTCATCAAAATGTATCGACGTAGATAGCTTGCACATATGCTCTAACAACATTTGAGTATGGAGACATCTACGCTCTAAAAATAATTTTAGGAAAGGCATTATATCTTCGTGGTTTATTTGAAGAAGCACAATAATACATTCACCATACACCAGAAGAGACAATTAAACATTGGTGCCACAAGTGTGGCAAATTGATAGGGGGAGGGAAGTGGATAAAACATTAAGAATACTGTTAAAACAGGTTCTGGAGATTTCTAAAAAGAGTCTTACTTTTAAACCTAGTACATTACGGCGCAGAATCTTTTATGTGCGAAATACACTATAGACAAAGAGTTGTTGATAATTCTTTTTAGTTTTTAAGGAAAAAACAAATATCAATTTGTTATTACCTATTGTCAATGGACATAACTGCACCTCTTTGCTGCAAAAACAGGTATTTTGCTGACAAAAATTGAGACAGATAGAGAAGCACTGAAAGCAATATCGCTGGCCTTGAAAGAAAAAAAGAAATTACAATTCAACTGAGTGTGGAAAGAGAATATCTAAAGATATGAAATACTTTGACTCTCTTAATGTGACAAATGATGATATTAAAGTTCATTGAAGCCAGAAAATGTTGTGCCAGAAAAATTGGTCTTGGACATGAATTGGTCTTAAAATAGCGTGAGGATCTTGTCAAAACTTTTCCCTAGTCAAATGTTTGATCTAAAGCCCTGGCCAAACGAATAAAACATTCGTAAAACTTTATAAAACATTTTTGTACCAACATTGTTGGACGATGTTTTATGACCTGACCAAACGGATCAAACAAATGTTAAAACATCTGAAATGGTCAAGCCCTGTCGCACAGCTTCCTACAGTTACTGCGTTGTATTTGCCGAATTTTAACCTACTGCGCTTGCGTGCATATAACAAAGGTTTTAAGAGGTGGCCAAACGAACGGAATATTGTTGATCAAACATGAGATTAAAAGATATATTTTACGAAATGTTCGTTGGAAATCAAATTTTGCAAAACAGCATAAAACATCGTAAAACATGGTGGCCAAACGAATAAGACATGTTTTACGCAACAATTTTGGAGGATGTTTTATGCCAATGTTTTATTCGTTTGGCCAGGGCTTAATGTGTTTCTCTATGCATCGTGATAGGTAACCTTGCATATACAAAATGAAAGGGTTAGTTGGGTTTTTATCAGATTTGTGTCAGTTGTGAGATCAAAAAGAGCAATAGACTTTTAATTTCATCTTGACCTAGTCTAAACACATTTTAACCAGCCATAAATTCCCACAGCTACCCCACAATCAGTTCCTATCAGCATAGGTTTCAAATCTTTGATTGGCTGAGAGACTTAAATTCTCCATACCATATTGACCAATCGAAATTTAAAACTCAATATGAAAAATAGGCCAAAATCTAGCAGGGAGGCATATTTATAATTATAGTCATATTATTGAGTTCTGCTTGGTCGATATGACTTAGAGAATCAACATTAAGTAGCAACAAAATCCTCTGCCAAAAATTTCGGTCGATTAATTTTCTGTGGAAAAAATTTCGGTCATATTTTTTCAATTTCGGGGTAAATTTCGACAAGAACTTGAAAAATTTTTGTAGAAAGAAAATATGTCGGTGTAAATGCAAGAAAATACACTAGATATCAGCCCTGTGCTCGTGTGACCAAATCTCAGCCAATTTGTAACAAAATCAACTAATTGCATATTTAGAGGTAGTTCTTGATGCTCTTTCAAATTTTTCTAGCGTTGGAAAATTTCGGTAAGAAAAAATTTCGGTTTCAAAAATTTCGGTGGGATTAAGTTTCGGTTGCCCTGCTTCACCGAAAATTAATCCCATCAAAATTTTTGGTACTTAATGTAAGTCTCTAAGCCAGTCAAAGATTTGGAACCTATACCGTGTCCATGTCATTCAAAGGCATTCTATGACATAATCCCCTGGCTTAAAAAGAAAACGCAACTGAACATGGCCCGTTGTATTCACTTACCAAATCTGGGCTAGAAATTCCAATATAAAGGCAGATTTGCCATTGAAAGCTGGGTAGATTAGAAATGAAGATGCTGCACCAAGAATAAGTAACAGAAGAAACACAGTTATCATGAAGGCTAGAAAAGAAATAGGTAAATTTTCTAAAATATCCATGCTATGTTATCCCTTAAATAACAACGGTTTAAGGATGATGTTTAAGCTTAACAGCACTTCGCAATATTCTACGTCTATAGTGCTTTTCATATATACGAAGACCATAAGAGTGGCACAAGAACTCGTTAAATCAATCCTCAAATGGCAGGCATTGCATATCCAATGTTCGTCATTCGTTTGTAATCATATGATATTTCATAAATAACTTTTTGCCATGGCCTCCATTATAGAACAAGGAATAAAATGCTAAAATCTTGTACTTCAATTTATATTTCTTCTTCAAATGCACTTATCAAATGCAATTAACTTAATTTGTTGGTCAACTTAAGGGGACACCACTCTTTGTTGCCTAGGGGTCCTAGATTACTTGCTGCGCCATTGGACCAAATCCAACATAGTTTACGACTCACACAATAGTTTACGACCGCCAGGTCACTTTAGATATTTACATATTGTATTGTTTCTTCGCGTGTTGCTTTGCGGTTTAAGGTTGAAGATCGCAGCAAAATAAAGGCTACTTACCCCAAGCAGTATAAGCAACTTGGAATCCAGCATACTTCATTCCAGCAGCCTTAAAATTAAAAAACACAAAAAATTGATCGATACTTTACTTTAAATTCCACGAAAATTCAAAAGAATTTACTGACTCACAACCCTAGAGAGTTTGCATTATTTTTTATAGAACACACTTAAACATATCATAAAACCCCCCTTGTTGTTTCCTCATACATCTATGATCTCATATCAATTAGAGTTAGCAAAGGTGAAGAGAGCGTACCAACAAACTAGGTGGTGAGGCAGACAACTTTCGCACAGCTGAAGGGAGCCAAGATTTTTCGCCTTTACGTAGCCGAGTAATATGACCCCTAAAATATAAATTAAAAAACCAATAGTTTCAAAAAATACGATCAATTTACAGTGGCAAATCAACTAATAGTTTTGATAAAGCTGCTACGAATCAAAAAGAAAAGATGAAAGAGCTCGAATCTGTTTATTTCCTATTCGAAATATCTTACACATAAATTACCAATACGAGCATTCACCATTTCCGAAATATGAACATTTAGAGCTGTACATATCAGTGTGCATAAATGTAAAGCGCTGGTATTAGGAAAAAGACTGTTCTATTAACTTATATCAAATGACTACTTGCATTCATATGAAGTCTTTAGACTTATAAATTGAACGGCAGTTAAATTGAAAATCGTTACAAATATATACAGCACGTTCTTCAAAGGGATATTTCTTTGGTAAAATATGCTTAAAAATGCTTAGAAATCAAGACGGTCTTGCATTCAGGTATACAGCATTTGGATCCAGTCATAAAAATATAAAGTGTACCTTCTGGTCAATGGGCTTAGTAAAATACATAGGCTATTTGCTGATAGTAAAGCTGGATTTAGTACTGTCATCTTTAAATCGAAGGACAACAAAGGCCATAAAGTGCCACTTAAGTTACGAACAGCCAAGATATGTACCATAAGGTGCTTATGTAATACCACATTAAACTAAAACAACTTAGAGTTGAAATTTTTTTACACTATTAATGAGCATGGTCTCAAGTTACTTTTATCAAAAACGAAATTACAGCTATTTTTCCAATAATAAAATAAAATGCTTCATGTTACCTGTACCATGAGAGCATATTCAGAAAAACAAGGTAGGTCTTCACAGATGCGATACCAATTGCAACATACAAACAAACTAGAAAAAATTAAAATATTTAGAACACATACTTATGGACAATGAAACCTGAATCACTTGCGAAAAAGCTCAATATTGGAAATCATGAAAAGATAAACAGCAAATTGCTACCGGACGTTCACTAAGTCCGGCTGATATTCAATTCCGGTTGGATTCTCCCACCTTACACAAGTCAAATGTCGTATCCCGGATAAGTCGGACATTCCCTAAGTCGCACATTCCCTAAGCTGGTCCAATTCCTTAACACCCTTGAAGGTCCGACTTACTGGGATTCGAATGCATACAAAAAGGACCGAACAAGACAGAAGATCTTAGAGAAACACGTGAAAAAATCCACTTATATTTTTTTATTTAATATAGAAATTGATTTGTGATGAGCAAATGAAAAACAAGGAAAGAACTTACCAATCCAAATATCTAAATGTATCCCTATCTCATACAACAAAGTTTTGTCGTCTGGAAAGAATCTATTTATAGTTGTCTTGAATTTCTCAGTTTGCACAAAATCTTCCAGGACGAAATCGAAATACCATACAGTGAATAATAATTTAACCGTTATCTAGGAGAAATGTGAAACATTTGAGCTTCTTTATTTAAAACAAAGAATACTATAGATGAAAGCCAAAAACTCTCCCATTATTAAGAAGATATAAATATCAATGTAAAAAATTGCATTCACCAATACAATAGTTGCATGTATTTGCATTGATTGATATTGAGATAGAACCAAACAACTGCACTGAATACCATTGAAAGCCAGAAAAAAATTCCGCTTCCAATATTCATTTCTGATTCCAACATTGCTTAATTCGATAACAGTAAAGTATGACTTTGTCACAATCTAAAGAAATTTTGTCTCAAAATTATCCTAGTTTCTGTTTTAAAATCTATTTTAAGTAAGAGCAAAATATCAATATGTAGAAACATCAGTTTATAACTCACAATGTAGATTGTTATACCAGAGACCATGAAAGCTGAAATGATTCTAGTTGAGTATCGGAATTCTAAAAATGAAATTGGAAAACAATAAAACTGTCACTGCTAGAAAATATCGTTGTGCTGCAATGGGTGAAAACCTAGGATTCCCATTATAAAAGAAACTAGAATGAAATTTTCCAATATAAAAAGGATGACCATCTGAAGCATTCGATCTAGAAGATCGTAACTGACTGCTAAATGCGTTAATTTATAAAATCAGGGATCAATGCAAGAAACAGGCTTTGAAGGTGCTCTTCTGAACAACACTTGAATAATGCCATAAACACGGTGGCGTGGGACACTTAAAAAGCGTCTTTTCTCATTCAGATAACAAATATGATTTAGATCGGTTCAGTCCATTTTTATTTTAAATTTCACTAGATACAAACACTCTAATATTAAACAACTGACATCATGAGAAACTACAAATCAATAATTAATAACACAATAATACATATAAATAGGATAAAATACGATACTAGAGGATTTGCATGAATGGCAATTGTTAAGGAGGAATTCTCTCGGTAGGTAAGCTAATTGAGAAGAGAGACCCCCTCTTCTCAGGGAAAAACTTAAGGATCAATGGGTAAATGGGGACTATCAATAGTTATGTTCATTCAAGAAGAAACTCTACTGTATGAAAAATTTCAAATTTCTGGTCGTGAGAAGGGTGATTAACAGCAATGAAATGTACAGTAGTCCAGCTTCCACTGCAAAAAAAGATCCGGGACATTTGTTTCCATTGGGACATTTTAAACGCGAGAACAATTTAAAAACTGCATTAAAACATTTAAAAACTGCTTACCTGGCTTCCACTTGTAAACTTTCTTTCTGATTTTCAATTTTAGGCTCTCTGTGCCACCAGTTCTATCAGGCAACAAGGTTGCAAGATGAGCACCGAAAATTATGATATGTTCAAGATCACATTAGAAGAATTGTTGCAAGGAATTGATTATAATCTTGTCTAGAATAAGTGTAATAGAAAAAATCATTTAAAATAAGGAAATATTTGTATTCTACTAGTTCGATGAGGAAAGTATAATGGACGGATTTTATTGACTATTAACCTAATTATTCAGATTCTGGTTACTTTTCGGATATTTGTCAAAGTGACAGATATCTAAAAATCAAGTCATGAACAACGGGAAGTTAATGGCATAATAGAAAAATATCACAATAATATTTCAAATCTCCAAAAATAGGTAAGTAGAATAGGGTTTCTAAGAAGCATTTCATTTTGTTGAGACATCAAAAGATCAACAGGGAGTTATCATGAACTTACTCCATTTTTGGGACAGCTTTTAGTAAATTTGCAACATGCTTTAGCATATATGTCTCTTGAAACTGCTGGAATGTTTCTGCATGACGCGATCTGGCCTTCAAGAAAAAAGTCTTGATTTTAAATAACTGTTTAATCAACACAAATCTATTTGACTACAATTTAGTTAAGCAATACCAAGTCATATATGGTTTGAATGCATCATCCAGTTCTACATTGTATAGTAATAACAAGTCGAGCTACAAACCAGGGCCGTAAATACCGGGGGAACGGGGGGACTGGACCCCCCCCCCCCCAAAAAAAAAAAAAATCTGGAGCAAAACGAGTTTTTTGAGAAATTATTATCATTTTCCTTTAAACAAAGAAAATCTCTTGTAGCTGGGTTAGAGCCAAACCACGTTTTTCTGTGTTATTGCAACAAACCTCAGCTACTAAGTCATGGTGTCAAGTGCAAGTTGACTTTTTTTGATGGCCGATATTTTTGTAAACAGAGTGGTTTTTATCTTTTTTACAAGATAAATTATTTTTGCTGTTTTTACCGTTTTCTACGGTTATATTTTTGAAAACAGAATATGAAATAAAATAACAGCAAACTGTTATTTTATTTGACTAATTAACTAACTTTTTTACGTACATTTCTATTATTTGTCTATCATTTTCTTTTATTTAGTAAATCACTTTCTGTATCATTACATTGTATTCATTTTTTATGTGTAAACATGGCCTACTTAAAACACTCAAAATAAGGAAAACGCACATTTTTGCTCAAGAAGTAAAATTCTACCAGTCAATACAAGAACGTCCCTATTTTCCTCAACGTCTGTCACTAAAGTTTAACCACGACTCTCCCCCTCCACAATTTCGCCCAATAAACAATAATCTGTGATCTTCTGAAAAATGTCGAGATTTATATCCTGGGCGATCTAGTATTTTATTAAATTTATTCTTGGGGTTACTTTTTTAGACTTTCTAGAAGGTATAATTTCAAAAATTTTCTTCCGCGTCGGACCCAACTAGTGGGTCCTCATACATCATTAAACTTGATTCTTAGCTCCCAAGGTTCAATTTCGTGGGGCCGTCGCTGAGAAATATTATCCATTCAATTATTAACAAGTCATTGTTCTAAGGAAAATCTCTAAATACCTTCTATAGAGCAGAAAGTCTTGATAAATCCAAAAATCTTGACCCCTCAACTGTTTCCATAACACATACCATTTACCCCCCCCCCCCCCCAATTCACATGACAGATTTATGGCCCTGCTATAAGCTGAACAAAACTGTAGAGGTGAAAAAAAGTAACAAAACAACACAATCTTACAAAACAGAGCGGTTTCAACTCGGTTGCAACATATTCTGTAAAACTACTTTACGTAAAACCTGATAAATGATTTGAAGTTCCTTTCAACGTAGATGAGACAAGAACGAAACGTACCCCTTTCTTTTTTAATGAATGATGAATCAGCACCCTGGTAAATCTCACAAGCAATGCAACCAGGCAAATAAGCTGAGGAATTTCCCCTAAGCTTTCGAAAAGTTGCGTAATCTACAAAGCATCATGAAGACTAAATGACAGCAACAGAATAATTCAAACGATTTTCTAGTCATATTCAACGTGGTCAAATGGAATCAACATCAAAATTTATTGCATCTTATTTAGCATCTTATTAAAGCTTTGAGCATTTACGATGAAACAGAGAATATAAATTTTTTAAGAAGAGAATAGCAAAACCTATTCTACAGGTCAGTGGTAGAAACTATAACGGTTTGGGAGGTAACTGCCCATTTGATATTATACTTGACTCAGATTTGATTATGAAGTGCAAACATAGCATTTATAAACAAAGGGGTTTGCTTAGAAAATTATGTAAACAATCACTTAACATTTGATTGCAAACAATTTTGCAATAAAAGTTGATAATCATGATAATAAATGACAATAAAATAACAGAAAAATAAAACCTACCTCAGATCTTAATGATAGTGTTGTTACACACATATGATAATACAAGTAAAGTTTCACATAAAGCAGAACAATCCTAAAAATCAAATGCATTTTGTTTAATACAAAGCTTGCAAAATACACTGAATTAGGTACATCAAAAATAGTGTGACATCAAGGAATCTTTAAAAAACATTTTTTTGTACACAAGGATAATTTTCAAATTGATGCTACTAACTTACCAAGCAGTGCAATAAAATATGCCAAATAGTGATCCAATAATTTTGAACTTTGTTCTGATGCAAACAAACAATGGGAATGCTGCATTGGCAATCACCATAGCAGATACGATCTTGAAGACCACTGCAAACAAATGCAGATGAGAAACCACTTGCAATCCATTTGAAAAATTTCAATTACAACTTTCTTATACTAATATCTTACCTAAAAATACATTTTTCGCATTGAGTCTAAGGCTATCCTTGTGTATTATAAAGTCAAATACCAAACACACATTGATTGACTTTAAGGATGTGCAAATAAAGCCATTACAAATATGACATACCTATAACCCAGGGACGTAGCATGTGGGGGGTGTGCCCCCCACATCCCACAACTTTTGGAGAACTCATTGGTAGAATTACATTTATAACAAAATAATTTTATGCAAAATGTAACAAAAGAATTTCTCTCTGTAAATTATGGTTTTGCATCTCTCACACCCCCAACGAGAAAGGTCATGCTATGCCATTGCTAGAACTCTTTGCTTTTCTTACAATGCCTCTCAATTTAGATTGTATAAGAAGGTGGTAAGGCCTCCTGGATTTAATCCTAAAACCTGTCATTTGTTAAGTATCCTTAGCTATCAAAAATATCATACTACTTACAGTTAATTGAGCTTGGTGCAGCACCAATAACCTTACCAATTCTGGAACCTACTACAGTCTGTGCACTTCCAAATAGAACATCAATACAATAAGATGTAGTTACACCAAATGCCAGAGCACATCCAAAGCGATTTTCGTAACTATCAAGCATATTCAATGGCCTTCATAGAAAAAGATAGAAGGGAAACAAATTTGAAAAAATATCATAAAAGCTTTAAATTATAAAAATACTTAAGACAATTGACCTTGTTGTTTAATGGAAAATGCTGATAACTTTTTTCTATACATTTTCCACCATATACCTGGTAGTTGTGTCCAGCATTTAAAACATCAGTAGATTTTTACACACTTGACAGATAGTAAGAAGTACATTCCCTGAGGTAAGCAACATGATCTCACAAATGCTAACTAGGCACTCAGTACATTACTCAATGCAAGAGAACAGATAAAGTTCTTGAAGAATTTTGTACTTACACAACTAGTGCTGGCCTTCCATGCAAAAAATTCAAACAGGCACTTTTGCGCCTATTCAATAATGAGCCAGCAATGAGAAAGAAGAACTAAGGATCGAAAGAGATAAAGCAACATGAAGCAATGTTTCAGCATCTATCGATATGAAAGAATAGTATTTACAAAAAAGATAATTTTAGATGTTGTATAACATAATCATTGCATAAAGCCTAGATAGGCACGGTAGAGGATAGGACAATTTACAGCTGAATAACTATTGGCATGTGGCAAATGGTAAGCAGATATCTTGTAGCTAAATTGCAGATAATCTGATATTTCTGGACTGCCTATAAATTATTCTAAGATAACCCCCCAATGTGTTATTCCATGCTGGGAAGAATACAACTGTCAGGACTTTTTATTCTACTTATGGGTGCCTCCCCCTAGGTCATTTCCCCTTTTAAATTTGCATGTAAAAGTCTGGAAGAATCATTGAACAAGTTAAATTTTCATAAAAAATATTTGAACAAACAACAAATCAGAATGGGATTATTAATGGATGAAAGCTTAATGTTGTCCAACTTACACTAAAAACACCAAGCACAAGTAACACTAAAGCATTTGTATCAGCCTTCAAATCCAAACACTGTTCCAGTGAATATCGCTCATTTGTCTTCTCAATACCAAGACTATAACAAAAAAATCATGAATTCATTTTCAATACAGTTTGAAAGTGACACTTTCTCTGAAATTTAGTGTTAATCTAGTTCTTTCATGTTGCTATGACTTTCTAGACTTACTGAACTCACTCAAGAATGTGGCTGAAAATCCCTTTGATCTCCTTACTGCAAAAGAAGATTTCTTTTGACAAACTCTAGATGACACTGACTCCATCTTGGCTAGCCAACGCAAAGCTCCAGAAAAAAAGTAGCTGTTTTCCTTACTGATGTCTGATTCCATCAGAGCTGTCATAGATGTTCTAGAGAGACAGTACAAGAAATACTTTGCTATGGATTTAACCCAAAGCCTTAAAGAAGATACCAAATTGGCATGTTCACATAACATAGACCCTGAGGAGATCATGGGGATGTTTAGCAGTGCTAAAGAAAGGTCACCTAATGCCACTCTTTGCTATTTGTCATGCAAAATTAAAGCTCAGAAGAACCACAGAATTTCTTTAGGAAAAAGCCGTAAAAGAAAAGAAAGCTGAGTCAGAAGGAACTCATTTCTGAAATGGCAAAGAGACAAGCTTTGAAGCATTCACAGCATGATACAAAATAACAAAAGAAATTAGAGAAAAAGTTGAAAGACAATTTGGCAAATACTTTGGCAAGTTTAAATCTTGATTTGAGTGTAAAAAGCATGAGATGATCAGTGACATATTGAGGGGTAGGGTGGTGGGCAGGTATCTTAGCCATATTTGCTCTGTTTATGATGGGACATCCCTTGCCTACAATGGAAAGATCGAAAAGTTTTCTCAACTGAGAAGAAAAAGAATAAGGAGAAGAAAAAGGAGAAAGAAAATGAGAATGCCTATAACCTCAAGGTATTTAAGATTGCATATTGGGCAGCTGTGGAAACATATGCTGATGCAAAAGGCTGGGATGTAACCATGCTAGTAGATTTCCTCCATGGTGATGTTATCATTAATTAGGGTGAAACAATAAGGGACATTTTTTCGATGATTAGTCTGCATATATTATTATATATCATATCTATCACTTTTCTAGTAAATATATTACAAGTTCAATCAGTGAAAGAGAAGCTTTCCAATGATATGTAGCATGTTGGGGTTCCTCTCAAATAAGGGAAGAAGTTTTTTACCCCTAACCACCTCAAGTATAGTATTGTATCAAAATCAAATTGCTCATTTTTCTTACTAAGCCAATTAACTAATTAATTAGTTGATAAATTGAAATTTGGTCGTCTGTACCAATTTTCAACTTTTGGTGCTGCCTGTGTTATAACCTTGAGAGACAAACATTCTCAGATGATGCCCAATACAAATTGGTATTTAACTGCTTATTAACCTAAAAATTAATTAGATTAAGGGTTTCTTTCTTTAACTTTGAGATAAAATTACTCATCATGTCTTTTTTCGAAGTGCTATTTTGCCTATGTACATAATTTTAACATTATTTCCATATTTAATTAATCATTCGTTTTTATTTATTGTAAAATCCGATGACATTAATTAGTAACTAATTAACATGAACATTAATAGAGGACTATTTTCTTGTGTTAGTTTTATAGGATATTGAAGTCAGATGAATTTCTGAAAATTTCATAAATAAATCTGTAAATTGACAAAGTTATGGGAAGTTATTATCTAAAAATCAGCACTTTCTGTTGTTTTGATCACAGCTGATGGTATACATAACACTAATAAGAGTCGAGACAAAATTACCGCCTTTTTCTAACAGACAATTTTCGATAACATTCATTTTACTGATGCTATTGGTATGACCTTGGTGTCATTTTATATGGTTTTTCAAGCTCTTTCCAGTGGTAGTGCTAGATATCTATTTATCTCAGATCCTCAAGTTTGTGTCACATACCTACAGACTATCGCACGATAACGATAAGGAAGGGATTGTCAGCCAAGCTAATCAGTCTCAACTTACCATAATGACATCGGATTCCCATCAGCACTGATAGTTTTGTTGACACAGTTGTATATATCCACAATTACCGATGTTACGGTCTGCAAGCTCAATCCTGTGGAATTCACCAAGCGCATCAACTGTGGATTTGATTGTAGTACAACGGTAAGAGCACCGCCGAGTTTTGAAGGATCTGTTGTCGTATTTAGATACTGGTACGCGAATAAAGTATTTATG
Source organism: Rhopilema esculentum (assembly GCF_057945365.1). Taxonomy (NCBI): domain Eukaryota; kingdom Metazoa; phylum Cnidaria; class Scyphozoa; order Rhizostomeae; family Rhizostomatidae; genus Rhopilema; species Rhopilema esculentum. The sequence goes on from NC_142825.1 coordinate 7,336,117, forward strand.
ATCGCACTGACATTTGCATTTCGTCGCAAATAGTCCATGGTATTGCTTTCGGTTAACACGGCTTATATTTGGAATAATATCTATTACCTCGCCATTTGGACTTTGCTATTTGACAAAAGTAAACAGTATTACTTTTCAATGGACAATAGCAACATCAACAACAATTTCGGGTCACATCTCTTCCACAAACTTAAAAACTTCATTCGTTTAGATTTAAAAGAATATTCATGAATATGGAAATGCAACAATGGTTTTGATTTTAATCTTTGACACCACCGCTTGTTTTTGCATGTTTACATCCTCTCTGGATTTCTTGGAAAAACACAAACAACGGTATTCAACTAGAGGCTTCACTACACCAAAACGAGAGCGGTGTCATCAGCAAGCTGGCACAGGGATACAATAGTCAAAAAGATATTGCATGTGATGTGGCCTAACTTTGGGCAGTTCTGGAACCTTTGAGTGGGTCACTTTTAGATTTATGCTTTTGTGGAGGCCAGTAGTTTTTAGAAGTGTAATAATTCAAAATATAGTGCGGTCTCCCCTCGGAAATAAGCAACCTGTTAGACTGCTGAGAACAGCAGTAATCAAGATGAGCACACCAGTGGTACCTCCACAAGATGACAAACCATCTCTGAATACCCAAGCGACAGAAGGCACTCCGGTAAAAACAGCAAAACAGTTAAAGAACGAAGCAAAGAAACAGGCCAAACTAGAAAAGCTTGCAAAGAAGCAGGAGGCTCAACAAGCTCAGCAAGCTGAGGTAATGGTCATCACTAGACCATCAATATAAAAACGTGAACCTTGTTTTAGAAAATTCCAGATGATATATCTCTATAAAGCTATCTTGCACGATCAGACTCACGAATTAGTAGAACGTTTCAAGTTTGCTTGCGTGGAAACAGGATTTGTTTGAATAATTTTATTTTGGGAGCAAATTGTGAAGACTGGCTTTTTTATCAGGTTTTTTGCAAGGTTCAATCAAGGACAGTCTTTTTTAATTTTTGTTTCCATTCAACATTGCTTTCATTTTCTTACTTACTTAAACACAGCCAACACTTCTGTTTTTTTCATCTAACACCCCTCAAAGTATAAAAATCGCCCAAAATGTTCAAGCTAAGTCAAGGCAGTATGCATTCTGGGACTTTGCATGCCACAGATTCTAGCCAAAATTTATACAGAAATGGATGGCTTGCCACTAAAAATATCAAGTGCAGATAAAGCTTGCATACCTTATTATCCCCTCTATTGCTAAACTCGGATAGGCTTAGCTGCATGTACAACCCTTTCTGGCATATATCTTATGCCACAAAGTTTTAAAGGAGATGGAAAGGAAAAATGTCTTAGTAGCTCTAGTAATATGGGATGAAGTATAAACCTGTCATTATGAGCTCTCAATAGATATGATGGTGATGGTATGAGGATTTTCTTGTCAAGATATGTTGATTGATTATTTCTTAGGATACTAATGACTGTTTGGGGAGTTTAATGGAGTGATAGATATTTGGAGAGGAGATGGAAAGCTACAATTTGGTATTTTTTCCATTTTTTTGCCTGACACTTTATTTTTACTTGACTACTGACAGGAGAAAAACAAGCCAAAGAAAGAGAAGAAAGGGAAAGAAGCAGCCATAAATGTAACTACATATGACATTAAAACTGCGAAAGGAGATAAGAAAGGTAAGAGGTTTCTTTTAAATTGAAATTTATTTATTGCGATTGAGCCTAAAGAAATGCAAATCTTTAAACCAATGGTTATGTGCTTGTATAGTGTGCATATTAAGTTAAGAGCGCTGAATTGATACTTTTTTAATTCCTGGTTTCAAAACTGACTAAAAGTTAAAGATATAAATTTGAGGTATTTTGATATTACAGCTATAACAGTGTGGAAGAACAGAGTTCTTGCCTTTTTTAGCATAATAATTTTTTCTATTAAATGATGTGATGATAGTTGGAATTTGATGACAAATTAAGATGGAAAATGTTTCTGCAAAAGATGGAGGGTTAGCATCACAAAAAATGAAACTGATGGGTATTTGTTATGTATATACCCTTAAAAACTTAGCAATATTTGAAACACAATGAGATAGCCAATCACTATATTTAAGTTAAGCATCACAGAACACCCATTTGCAGGCAAAGTTCAGAATTGCTCAGTTACCCTTGTTTATAATAATATAAGTTTTGGTTTTAAAAATGTTTTTTTTGTCAATGCTGCAAAGCTATAAAATGTTCAATATATCTTATATATATATTATATGTATGTAATTAGCTAAAATGACACATGATCTGTATTCTGCTTGTTAAAGATACAAAGTGCGAGCTCCCAGACAGTTATAGCCCCCTCTATGTGGAGTCAGCTTGGTACTCATGGTGGGAAAAAGAGGTATGTAATGTATTTGTTGAGTGTTTGTAAAGGGTTAATACTTGATCCTGTTAGATATTTAACAGAGCTTTCTTTATGTTGCTTTGAAATTATTTTTCTATTAGAAATATTTCTATCAGAACTTTCTACATTTTTGCAATTTTTTGACACTTCAAGACTGTTTCTCTTCTTTCCAATTTTTAAATCAATGATGCTGGTACTTTCTGTTTGCAATAGTTAAGGGCAGTGTATGGCAGTGTTGGCTTTACATCGTTTTACGGAAACAAAGAATAACAATTTTTATTTCAGTAAGGTTTCTTTTAGTAGCAAAAGAGGTCTCTTACTTGCTATTCAGGGTATGAAAGTTTTTTCTCCTTCCTGCGACCGAAAAAAATCAGGTATAAATTTCCAGGGAGAATGTAAAGATAAAAGAAGAAAGGGTGACATTCCAAAAACCATAATGATGTGTCACCAATTTTTGAAAGCATAAGCTACATTTATAAAATTTTAAACAAGTTTCGTATCACTTAAAAATCATTTTTTACAAGAATGCCTAAATTGATCTGAAATAGGGGCGCAGCTATAATATTTACCTTCTGACTCATGAGAATATTTATACTCAGAAAATTAAAGTTTTCTAGAATAAAGGTGGGAGAGTACAAATGGAGATCAATATGGGGTAGATGCTATCTTTTGGAGATGGAGGCAAGCATTAGAAAAAAACAACATTAAAAAATGAATGTGTGAATGAAGAAAAGGTCACTGTAGCAGGCTGCTTGACGGGCTCTAAGGAGTTTTTGCGGCGAAAAGTCGATAAAAATGTAGCAAATAATAAACACCGCAATACACCAAGAATAAACAACAATAAATACACGTAAATCAGTGAAGGCTAATCTTTCGCCCCGGTATACAGGGCTTCATCAGAGCAAGAAAGTTTGATCATATGATGTCCTTGTGTCCATAGAAGCTTTAAACAAACTATTTGATTAGAATATAGGTCAGAATCCTGAGAAAAATTCAATTGTAAAAAGCAAAAGAGAAAATTTGCTTCATTTAGTAAAAGTCACTGTGATAGGCAATATACAGTAGAGGTCTTGGACGCATCAACACAGCAAACAAATTTGTAAGAATTTTCAAGAACTATGCAAAATATAACAAAAGTTTTTAAGCCATATGAAAAACTGTAAACTTTTATCAAATAAGAATTTTTTTAAAAACATTCTCAATGGTTCTTAGGTAAAAACCATTTTAGCCTATATAGCGCACATACATTAAGTACATTTGTTTTATCTTCATGTTTTTTGTGAAGATGAAAGAAACAAAGTTGCTTGTTGGAAAAGAACATATTTAAAAAAAAATTCCTGCAAAGCTTTATTCATGTTAAAATTTATTTCTAGTTTGTTTAGCTTTAAGGAAAGTTCTGTTCAACAGGTTATTAGCAATGATACCATTTTGCTATTAAAGACTTTGTCTATATATTGATTGCAGTCGTTTTTGTGGTGGTTCATAGTTATTAATCAAATATTATATGTTTTATTGTAGGGATTCTTCAAGCCAGAGTACCAGGTAATGTATCTTAGCCATTGATGTGTTTTGCAGCATGGTTTTTAATTGCTGCCCTGAGTTGCACCTCTAGTTTAATAATCTGGCAGGATATATTCTCCTGGTATCCCTTCACCTGCAGCCTCATAACACTTTATCAATTAATGAGTTGCTAGTTGATTTTAAGGAAAACAAAGATTGCATCAAGAATAATCAATTTCAGGAAAATTATCTTACATCATCTTATCAAACTGGCTCTTTGTGAAGCTATTAATTGATTTTCTCATTACTTAGATTTAAAATTTATATCAATGTTGCAGGCTGGAGAAGATTTAAAACCAAATCCAAAAGGACAATTTGTCATTTGCATTCCTCCACCAAATGTCACTGGAAACCTTCACCTTGGACATGCTTTGATGTTGGCAATTGAAGATGCAATAACTAGATGGTAGTAACCTGAATATAATTATGAATATTTGGTTTCCTATACCATTGGACTTGGTCGTGCTTTAAGAAAAAATAGAGACATGATTTTGCCATTTCATTCTACTATCTATGCTATGCTATACTTATCTTTGCTGAGTGTCATTTAAGTAAGATTTTGTAGTAAGCTTTAGCAAACATAGAAGAAATTGTGAATATCTGATGTTTTATATTCTAGAAACCAGGTACTGACAACCTTTTCCAATTTTCTGTATACAGGCATCGAATGCATGGGAAAACAACTTTATGGAACCCAGGTTGTGATCATGCTGGAATTGCAACGCAGGTAAATGACCTCTTTGTAGTAATCTACTTTACTTTAATCTCGTAAGATCTATAAATGTGTATATATCTCACTTGACTGTAAAGTTTTTGTATAATAGTTTTTGATCCTACGATTTGGCAGAGGCCATTAAAAAAAGGTCCTTTTAAAGCAATTAAGCTTACATTGAAATTGTATACGACGTCTGCTTATTATCGTAGATTGTTTGTTTAAGCAATGTTTTTTGTACTTCTCTTTTTTGCATTTATTTGCATCTTAAATAACATTTATTTTCTTAGGTTGTTGTAGAGCGAAAGCTGAAACGTGAGCAAGGTATATCTCGTCATGATATTGGAAGAGAAAAATTTGTCGAAGAGGTTTGGAAATGGAAAAACGAGTGAGTTGCACAATTTCCTTCGTAAGTCTCTTGCAGTGCAAAACTTTAAAAAAGCAAAGAAATTAAAACATATGATAGTGGGCGCCGAAACGTACAGTGACGATAATTTTATTTTTAAGGGGCTAGCAATATCGTCTTTTTATTTTTAAGGATGGGCGCTTTAACTATGCGAGATAGCAGCTACTTATCAGAGAGCTGCGTATTGGTCAAAATAATGGATCCAATGAAGGGGCTAGTCTTCTTCTCATGTTACCACCAATCTGCACCTTGTTCTGGATATAAGTTTTCGTCAACCCTTTTTTGTCTTTACTCTGGAAGGTCTTTACGCCTAAGGTTTACACTCTGGAAGTTTCGGACGAAATATACTTAAGTATATTAAGTTTTTTTATTTATCATGCCCTTTTTGAAATTTCCTTTTCTTTTTTTCCGAAATTAAGTAATTTTGTTTAGTCCCATGTTTGTTGTTGTTTGTTGTAGAAATGTTTCTTGTTCAAAAACCAGGCTTTTTCAAAAGCAGATGATTGGAGCGACACAAAATGATATTTTTGTACCGAGTCTACTCATTTTGTCCTTGATTAAAGAGCAAAGGTTCCAATTCAAGTGCAGATATCCAATTCAAAACGTTGCACGATGTCTTGCCAATTTAAAATGCTTTATATTAGCTTTCATACATGAGTATTTTGTCATAAAAATTAAGGTTACCGAAATTATGCAGTTATTATCAATGCAACAAGGAAGGTTGACGAAACATGCTATTTGCTAGCATTTTTTGTGAAAATTTATTCGGATTTCAAGCTAAATTGTTTTTCGCGTCCAAAAAAAAGTTTTTCAGCCTTATATTTAATCCATAACTCTTTTTTTGGCTTTGTGTATTTACTTAAGCTTATTGAGTTAAGAAATGATTTGTGAGAGGTACGACACGGCAAGAAATGATTTGACTTGGCTTTTAATTATAATAATTGCTCATTTTTTCCTGTTGCACAGGAAAGGTGGAAGAATTTACGATCAGTTCAGGCGTATGGGAGTTTCAGTAGACTGGGATCGAGCTTGCTTCACCATGGATGAGGTAATAGATTTGTTTCTGTAGATTCGTGTTTTTAAATTCATTTGAGTTGTTTTGTAGATCCACTCTTGAGATTTCAACACCTTTGCAGAAATATTGTGAATAGAAAGACGGTCAGTACACGGTATTTTACACTACCCTCAAGCGTTAGTATGGCTTCACACAAAAATATTCTTTACAAATATTAATCAAACAACCACAGTAACATTAAAAGTTAAAATACTGTTCTATTTGTAAAAATATTTAATGTGAATTTGTTTTGTCTTCCTTCTGTACTTGCTACTATTTAAGATATAAAAATCATCCTTTTTGCTAGAAATTATCAAGAGCTGTGAAAGAGACCTTTGTCCGCTTGCATGAACAAGGGCTTATTTATCGTGCTAACCGACTTGTCAACTGGTCGTGTGCATTGAACTCCGCCATCTCCGATATCGAAGTGAGTTCATCTTATTTCTCATTATCAATAACTTCCAATTTTTTGCAATAGCAAAGTTCCTTGTTACAGGTCTTCCTTTTCTTTGATCTACCCTTATGATTATGATTTCTTTGATCTACCCTTATGATTATGATTTCTTTGATCGACCCTTATGATTATGATTTCTTTGATCTATCCTTATGATTATGATTTCTTTGATCTACCCTTATGATTATGATTTCTTTGATCTACCCTTATGATTATGATTTCTTTGATCTACCCTTATGATTATGATTTCTTTGATCTACCCTTATGATTATGATTTCTTTGATCTACCCTTATGATTATGATTTCTTTGATCTACTGATGTAATAGCTAATCACAAATCAAATTCTTCTTTCTTTTCTATTTTCTTCTGTTTGTCTCCCGTTTTTCTAGTTTTTTCGTATTTTTCGCATTATTTATGAAAGCTGGCACAAGGCTTATCGCTGTTCTTTTTAGTTTTTTAACTGGTGACTGTCTGCCCAAAGGCCACACGAAACACTTTTATTCAGCAAAAATCAAGAGAGATTTCTTGAAATTTAGATCATATTCTCCAACTTCAAACCTTTCATGAGAATTATCTCACTTCGAATGCCCGAAAAGACTACAGAATTATATTGAAGTTCTGAGTAGTGTTAAAGGGATTATTTTGTCTTTTTAGGCAAGTAAATATTAATGACTTACTTCTGAATCTACGGCTTATATGCAAAATCTGATTTTGTATTAAAATGTTTGTCGCTGTTTTTTTTAATATAATGCTATTTGTAATCTTCGAGATATTTTGTTTTATCATTTTACAAATGCTTTCTTATGCCACTTATTTTGTAGATACCTTCCACAAAAGTGTTTTATCCAGAGTTTCCCAAAGGTTTTTTTAAAAGAATGTGTTTTTTTGCTAATTTCTAGGTCGACAAAACCGAAATTACAGGCAAGACGCCTCTCAGTGTGCCTGGCTATGACAAGAAAGTCGAATTTGGTGTTTTGGTTCACTTTGCCTACCCGATCGAAGGAACAGGTCAGTTGATGCGATTTAATCGTAGGTTTTGATTTGATATGTAAAGAAAGATTGTTAATGGGAAGTAAAAATACGCTGGTAAGTCCATAGAATTTATTTTTGCAGATGGCACTCATAACGGTATGATTCTTGTCTTTCTGGGGTTGACCAGATTAGGTATTCGGAATGAGTTTGTCTTAGCATGGCCTTTTATGAAGGTGCCTGTTTAGACTCGTGACAGTGATGAATTTTTCTCGCCACGATTTCCGACAATCACGCACATTGTATTGATATTTTACGCATTTCTATTAATGGTATTACGTGTATCAATTTTTCTAGATGAGAAGATAATTGTTGCAACAACACGGTTGGAAACGATGCTTGGAGATTCTGGAATAGCTGTTCATCCAAACGATGAAAGATACAAGGTGAGGATCCCTTTGAAAATTTCAAAAACAGTTCTACAGAGACAACCGAGCCATGTAATATTTGGTTAGTTAGAAAAGCGTAGCCACACTGAGGCAAGGCGACAGAAACTAAAATCATTTTAACAGACGAAATCACGGCACAACACGCCATAAAAACGAGGTAACCAAATTTTAGTAGGAGGCTAAATTTTAGTTGAGTCCGGCCTCTTCATTAGGTTTGGGGTCATACATTTTGCTTAGGCTATTTCGGGATACTGTAAAAATAGGTTATCGAGCCTGAAAGGCGAATATATGTAGGGAAGCTTCCTGATAAATAATAAATCCACTTTAAAGGGATTAGTGATACACAAATAATCGTTAAAGAAATTTAGGGATGAAGTGCCTAAGACCTCTTATGAAAAATTGCAAGGGTAATGGGGGTGAAAAAAATTGGGTGCAAAGGTAAAACGAATTTCAGCACATTCAAAGAAATCGTAAAAGGGTCCTCAAATTGTAACAGAAAATGCAGCATAGAGAGAAGTAGCTTTTTATTTAGCTTCCACTCTGATGTCTTATCAAAACGTTTCTTGTATCCGCACCTCAGTAAGAGTGCACGTGCTTAAGCAAATTTTTTGCCGTAATCTTTGGGCTAATGCAAAGTCACGTTTTTATCAAATGTCATTCTTACAAAGTGAGAAAATAGAAATGAAATAATCTGCGTGTTAGGTAGCAACTGACTGTGAAGTTTTACGTTAGTTTTCTTGAAACAATAACATCATTTCTTATTATGTTATTGAAATAGAGATGTAACGATGAGTTTATTGTAACAGTCACAAAAATTGTTTTAAGCATCTGAATGGAAAGTTTGCGCTGCATCCATTTTGCAATAGAAAGCTGAAGATTGTTTTTGACGACGCCGTGGATCCGGAATTCGGCACTGGTATGTACAACAGTTTCTATGGCATGTCAGACACAAAGCTGAATTTTAAAGAGTAGCCTCGTAAATATTAATGAAGCGCAGCGAAATAGAAGTGAAAACGCAAAAGAAGTTGATTACATTCCATTTCAATTCCTGTTTTTCTTCAAATTTTGAAGAAAAAGAATATGGCATCAGTGCTTGATAATGCGCTTTTGCATCAAATTTGCTGTCAAGCCCAGTTTGAATTGATTAGACCTGGAAGTGATGTGTTTGCGAATTGTCACAAGTCCCAGAAAGAGAGAGTCAGGTGTTATTTAGAAGCAGCTTAATCTAGCGGGCGAGTAAAAACAGAGTGATCACAAAGTTATAAGTTAATTTGAGACTCCGTTTATGTTGGTTTTTTATGAATTCGTTCTCATTCTGTCTCCGTCATTGATGAAAGGTCAAAGCGCTTTCACAGTTTGAGTCTACAAAATGCATAAGGTTTCAGTTTCGGAACAGAGTAGCAGGCCATCCCCGAGACGGGTCTGTCTCATAACATTTTTATTTTCAAGTTATTTCAGAACTCTTTGATTTTATTAGTTTTCACATATGAAAGGCTGAAAATCCTAAAGCTCTATTGCAAAGGCCCTATATTGCTGATCTTCAAGGTGACCTCCATCTGAAATATAATGCTATCTAAGTGCTCGTGCACGAAAAGCATCTTAATACTAGTAAATAGCTAGTTACAAGATTTTAAACAAAGCGGCGTAAAATATATGTTGATAAAAATGTGTAGAAAGTAAACTTTAATTGACAGCAATTCAATTACATTATATATGACCTTTGCAAACATGTCTATCTATCTACCAATAAACTGAATAACTTCTAAAAAGAAGCTTAACATGAGTGTAAAAACTTAAAATAAGTCGATGATCCATGTTTAGCTGGAGTTGAAGGGCATTCGAACATTTAGCTCTTCTTAATATGAAAGCTTTTAGTCCGTTATAAGCACATTCTAATGACATTTTTCATGTAACTAAGTTTTTTCATGTAAGTTTTGTACCTACTTTTTACTTGATTTCTTCTTAAATTGCTTTTTGGCACAGACTGAGAATCCCCCCCCCCGCTTTAAATGCTGTTCCATTGAGTTTGAAGACAGTGGAGAATGATTTAACCTTTATTGCTAGCCAATATGTATGTCCCATAGAAAATTTATGTCCCCGTGCTTGAAGATAATTAAATGCTTTTTAAAATTGTTAAGAAATCTTGGCACAGTATTTTAAATATTTTTCGGTTATAATTGTTAGATAGTTTCTGAGGTTTCGCTTTATTTTAAACATTCTTATATTTAGCTTCATTGTTTTTCAGGGGCTGTCAAGATCACTCCAGCACACGACCATAACGATTTTGATATTGGAAAACGGCACGATTTACCATTCATCCAAATGATGGATGAGAATGGCCTCATTAAAGACGTCCAAGATTTCAAGCCAGAATATCAGAGTTTTGTTGTAAATATTTCTATCTCTGCAATTTTTTTATCTCTACAAACGCTTGTTGAGCTAGCTGATCTTATTGTCAATGATGTGAGTTGGCAAAATGATTTGTTTCGTTAAGAAATTTGGTTATAGCAAAAAGCACGTATGCCTGTATGTTCCTGTCAAAGTCTGGTACAGCAGTCAATTTATCAGATGTCTCTTAACAAGCATATCTATTAACATAGGAAACATTGAATTTGCCATATGCAGAACAAATCGATCCATTTTTGATATGACAGTGACAAGCGGAGGATCATTCATTATCTGAAATCAAGCCAGCACTCAAGCACTTTTAATCTTTTTATCACGCTAAATGTTTACGTTTTAGATATTCACACCCCCTTTCAAATGATCAGTACTTCTCAATTGTCGTCGTGCATCACTTTGTATGTGAAGATTTCCGGATATCACATACATCAACTTCATATTTCTTTATTAATTTCTCAGCTAAAAAACCAATGACGATCGCTTTTTTCAGAATACCAAGCGCTTCCATGCTCGGAAGACAGTCCAGAAGGCTTTGGACGTTCTTGGACTTTACTTGAAAACCGAAGACAATGCTATGGTCATACCAGTTTGCAGGTACAGGCAGTTTAATGTTATTGAATAAGGGCTGGAGCTAGTCCGATCTGACAGACACAATTTTGAGATAACATTTTATAATAATCCAATAATGTTCTAACACTGATAAGATATGATAACAGAATTTTGTTTCTCCTTTTGGTTTAGCTAGTTTTGATTCACAAATATGTTCAATTCGTAAACATGATCATAGTTCTCATTCTTCAGTGTTTAGGTGTTTCTAAATCTCATAGTTACATACTACTGTAAACTTTGTATGGATACAATTTAGCTTATGTAGTTTGCGTTGCACCTTGGTTTATCCGGCTCCTTGCTGCCTATTTTCACAGAATATGGAGAAGGTCCTTATAAACAATCGTAACTCATTATCTTACCAATATGTAGAATGAAGAATTGACAGTAGAGTCAGCTAGTTCTGTTGTTTAGTATTTGTCGAATACCATTGACCTAACTCTGGTTTTTAGCCGGTCGAAAGACATTGTTGAGCCTCTACTTAAACCTCAGTGGTACGTCGACTGCAGGGAGATGGCTGCCAATGCGGTGAATGTGAGTACCATGCTAATTGTCAACCCTCTGGGGGCAACTCCGGATACCTCCTAACAGGATGTACGGAATAGTTTTTGTGTACAAGGTTTCACCATTTATTAATATTTTTGGTTGGACGGGCCTTTTATTTTAGTGGTGAACTTTTTTTACTTGCATTGCATATGCAACAGCATCCGCTTCCGTAACCTCCAATTTGTTCAAATTTAAGCTTCATGTTTCCCTGCGTTTTGGGGACGAAAGTGAGACGAACTTTTGGGAAAAGATCCTTTCGAATATAATGTGGGTTTGGATCTGAAAACTAAACATTTTGTGTCATTCTGTTTTCCTGACTGCTCTGCACCTCCCTGTCATAAATTATGCGAAACCCACCCCCTCCCCCTGTTGACAAACACGTAAAAGGTTGATAGATATTACCACTCTCCCTTTTCAGTCTGCATAGTATTTGCTTTTGTTGTGAAATTACCCATTTTTATTAACTGGCAACAGACCTACTTTAAAACATTTTATTAGATAGGTTGATGTATGCTAATGCAGATTTTCAGAACTTTTTAAAAAATTGACTTCTTTTCTTTTTTTAAATATCTTTACATGTTAACATGACAAACAAATGAATGTAACGCTGGTAATGGGTTGCCAGCTACTTTCTGATAATCATTAAATTAACAGATTATAATATAAATAGATAAACCCTGCCATAAAAATATGAAAAATGTGAATGAAGGTTTGTATATACAGTGTAAAAAGTTGTAGAGTTTTTCTGTCAATGTTTTGATTTGCCATCCTTTAGAAGGTTTTGAAAGTTCCAAACCTGATTTTGTTAAAGTTGAAATTGTAATTTCTAGCAGAAACATTTCTAATCTAGGCTGTTCGATCTGGAGATTTGAAGATTATTCCAAATACACACGAAAAAACATGGTTTGCATGGATGGAAAACTGCAGGTCTTTATCTACTGTTTTCTTCACTTTAGTTTACAACAACACGTGCTGATGACGTCATGAAGTAAAAAGGATTCTAAATCTAAATAGCAAGAGTCATTGTTTTTGTTATGCCGACTTTTCAAAAAGATATGGAGTAGTATTGAGTTCTGTCCAATGCAAGTTTATAAATTAGTTTTTTGTACCCTTTTTAGGGACTTTCTCAATGTTATTATTTGTAGGCATTGTCAATCACTTCATGATATCTAATCTGTAATTTGGCAGCAGTTTCACTTTAGACCTATCTGTACCTTTTCTTGCAACATTCCTAAAAATATTTAGGCGGTTATAAAAAGGCGATTTTCAATTGGATAGATGAAAGCGGTTGCCTCCCTTGGCTCATCAACACATGACGGCAATATTTTTGGAGACACTGCATAACACTGTCTTGTAGCAAATTCACTGTATTGTTGATTTTAAATTACCCTTTCCTCGATTTTGTCAGGCATCAGTTGTCTTTGCTATTTGTGCTGTGTGCTCAAGCTTTTTTTGTCCATTTTGATTGCTTTAGATCCAGGCTGTTTCTTTGAAACTTTATGAGTATATTATCAGTGAAGTCGTTGTTTTGACCGTCTTAGATTAAGTCGCCTACTAGGTCACTAAAATATGTTAGTCAAAAGACTATATCTTTACTATTGACCCAGTCAATCCATGAAATTTACGAGCCTCGCATTATATAACATTGTGCAATAATCTGTTATTCCCAAGCCTCAGTTTTCTGGTAAATATTATTCTCCTTTTTTAAAACGATAATGGAACTCCTCATATGAACCTTTATGGGCACGAGAAAGTTTTTGCCTCCTAGCATACAGAAGTGTTTCTTTTCAGAATCATGATTTGTTATGTTTTTGATTGACAGATTAGTATTGTTTTGTCCAACAAGATTCACTTCAAAATTTATGATGGGGGGCTACAACTCAAAATATGGGTCTTTGACTTTCTTATGTGTCCACATTTTCAATGTTCACTGTCAGTGACAACGTCGATCTTGATAACTTCCAATGAAACCTTGCTTTCTGTTTTTCACAGGGATTGGTGTATTTCAAGGCAGTTATGGTGGGGTCATCGCATACCTGCTTATTTTGTGTCTATCGACGATGAAAAATGGAAGCAGGGAGATGTATGTTGACAATTCCTTAAGATGTTTGCAGCAGTATTACAAAATGCTCTTTATATCCAACATATCGGTTTGAAGTAGCTCTTTTACTTTCAGAGCGATCGTCAGCAGCGTCACTCGTCACCAGCAGGTCATCAATCACTTTGTCAATGTTTACGACTGTCAATGTTTCATAGATTTTTGTAATCAGTGATTGCTATTTCCTTAAACATAGTGGTTTTGATATTTTTATTTTGTAGTTTTATTGCCCTTGGTATTACTTTAAAGGTGACTCCTTTTTTGTAGGATGCTGATGACAAGTTCTGGGTTAGGTAGGTTTTGTAATTAATTATCAGCTCTGATAACCAGGAAAGAGTAAAAATGGTCAAGTAAAAATTGTTTTAGATTCTCGTAGATCACAAGCAATTTTGTTTTAAGTTTCATGACACTTTGTGACCAAGCCAAGATGCACTGTGTAATTTGCTTCTGCCTTGCTCGGTTTATCAGAGATTAGAGGAAATGCACCATATAGCCAAGAACGAATTTTTAAAAAAGTTACAAAAACATCACAAAAAACGAATTAACTTAAGTGTGGGTTTTGTGAATGCCCCGGCAAAAGATAATTTGCAGAAAAGGAATAAACCCCAAAATGCTGTATGATGAACAGGATTTTATTAAAGATTAAATTGACATTGATCCACCTGTTTATTAACGTGGCCTTTTCTAATTTTACCTGTTTACCCAAAAAAGCCAAATAACAAACGGACTGAGGGCGGTATGTATACCAAATTGCGGTTTAAACTCGTGTAAAAGGATTTCGCGGGTTTCTTATAAAACAGATCGTATAAGAAGTATGCTGTAATCCCAACAAGGAAGTTATCTCATACGTAAGAGAGCTACCCCTTGTTCTTCTTGCCAAAAACAATGGTCCCCTGCCTAATGAACGTTGGCCGCGTGGCCTAATGGATAAGGCGTCTGACTTCGGATCAGAAGATTGAGGGTTCGAGTCCCTTCGTGGTCGCTTCTTTGTCATTTTGCAAAATTAATTTAATCAAACGCCATGACTTTGACTGTAGCGTTTATTTGGTTTTTAGTTGCGCAGTATGATATCCTCTTCAATTGCATTTTTGCTCTCAATTTTGTTGCTCATAACACCCTGGGTGTGCCCCTGTCCTGGAATTAAATTATTAAGCGTAAAAATGATACCTGCTCTTGAATAAAATTCTAAAAACATGATACCTGTTCTTGAATAAGACAACAGGAAGCTGATGGTTTGCCTAAACATAATTTTAGTGGTTATACATTTATTAAACTGATATGGAAAAACCTTTTCTTGATTTTCCAGATTTGAGCTTATAGAGCATAATAGACAGATTCGAGCTCATAGACATAGTGGAGTGGACAAATTTTTTATGAAAAATATCACCTGCTCCTTTAAAAATTATCTTCAGTGGGCACACCTGTATCGGAATAAGAGACAAAAAGTATCACCATGTCCAGGAATGAAAATCAGACCCTGTTGGCAGGCACATAGGCACGGGTAGTCAGTGCGTTAAGCGAGCCCCCGGGGTCAGAGAACGTATCGCAAGTATTTTGGCTCTTTTGACCTACAGTAAGAGGGGGCATAAAGATAGGAACCGACATACACAAAGGACAAAGCTCTGTCTCTCTCCATAGTTCTCATAATTTTGTTTGGGGCTCGTGTCCCCCAAAGACCAAAATCTCTGACATCTTTCTCTTCTCTTTCCCTTTAAGTCAACGAACCTTTTCCCTTCTGTTTGTGAACAATTTGTTTGACACTGTTTTTGTTTTTGTAGTGGCCGCAGTGAACAAGAGGCGCGCGAAAAGGCAGCAAAGAAGTTTGGTGTTGCCGAGGAAAATATTAAATTAAAGCAAGGTATGGTTTGAAAAAATCATTTGCTGAACAACATAACATAGCATATACGTCACAAAAATGTATAATACAATAAAAATTACATTCAGTCTGCTAACATTTTCATTCGCAGAGTGCTTGATGATCTGTACAGTGATCTGCGCACAAGTAGTTTCATGAACACATTACTCAACTTGTATTTCGAACGTACTTTACAGCATTTTGAAAATGTAGTATATTTTAATGTTGGAAAACAAGCATTATAATTTTTCTTTATTCTCTGCTTAGCCGTGCTCTAGGCCCTCAGCTCTACAATTCGTTTTCACCTCCATTCATTTTTAGATGAGGATGTACTAGACACCTGGTTTTCATCAGCCATCTTTCCGTTTTCTATTTTCGGCTGGCCAGACCAGGTTTGGATTTTTTTGTAAATCAACCGTAAAAGAGACTGACAACCAACGTTTCTGGCCATGGAAAAATGTTCTTTTTTCCTGAAACCGCTTTTTGTCTTGAATTATTTATGCTCTGTGGCTTTATTCTTACTTTCTTTTTTCACCTGTTACGGATATATTAGAATAAATTATTGCACAATATCCATACAAGTTTCCGGTATTAATATTGATTTCAAGAAATATTAGAAGTAACAATTTGCCCTAGTTGTCCGAAAATCGTTCGATGATACCCTTGTTTCGAGATATTTTTCAAGAGTTATGCAGTTTTCTCTGTTGTTAATTTGTAGATCTAGCAAACCAGTTATTCTGATGTGGCATTTCAATTTAAAGCGTTACTATCCACTTTCTCTCAGAACCTAAAACCTGTGTTTAGAAACTCTAATTTGAAGCTAAAAAGGCTGGTTGTGAAAATGTTTTCTTTTTATCATAAGACGGAAAGGAATGTAACGAAGTGATTTAAAGAGCAAAATAGAAGAAGGAGTCATGCTTATTTGTAAGAATTTGTTTTTTTATTGACAGACAAAAGATCTGAAGGCATTTTATCCAACATCCCTGCTTGAAACTGGCCATGATATTTTGTTCTTTTGGGTTGCAAGAATGGTTATGTTTGGCCAGAAGTTGTGCGGGGAGTTGCCTTTCAAAGAGGTATTGTCATTCAATAAATGCATTCTGATAATGAAAGTATGACTTTCCTCCAAATTGATTCCAGTTGATTAGTATATCGCCTTTTGGGTTATCTAATGAAAAGCTGGAACAATGATGCCTGCTGAACATCTTTGAGTGTTTCTTTTTAAATCGTAAAATTTTGATGCTTTTCTGATTTAGCAAATTTTCTATTTTAATTCAATTTTTAAATATATATCTTCATCTGAAGAAGCAAAATGTTTTGACTACGTTGTCAATTTGTTTGTCTGAAGTATGTAGCAATTTCTCAAGGTGGTTTTTCACTTTATTAATCTTTGATTTTTTTATCTTCAATATATATTACAGCAAGCTTCAGAAAAGGTATTAGCTTTGAAAGAGCAATACTTTCCACAGACTATTTTTCTTTTCTTCCTGTATTGCTACGGCGTTGAAACGTTTGTTGACCCTTGACACAAAATGTCTTTCGAGAAATGTCCGATTTCTTCAAATGCATAAGAATTTAGAAGTCATTGTGTAAAGTTTCCTTTTCTTATGCAATCTTCACTTTCTTCAGATCTATTTACATGCTATGGTTCGTGACGCACATGGGCGCAAGATGAGTAAATCTCTTGGAAATATTATTGACCCAGTAGACGTGATTACTGGCATCAACTTAGAGGTGTGTTTTCTCTCGTATTGTAGCTGTGAACTCTAAAGAGTACTGAAATAAAAAGCGGTTTCCATTGCTTCCAGAAAGCTGTGCATTTGACTGATATTTATAAAGATTTTGATCAACTTTAATTTAACTCCAATCTAAACAAATTTTACCAAAAAAATTAACCATTGTGTACAATTATAAGCATTCATCTGCAACGTTCGCTAATATTAAACTGCGTGATATTGACAATTTCATATATTCGCTTTAGAATCTTCATAAGCAGCTGCTCCAATACAATTTGGACCCAAAAGAAATGGAAAAAGCAAAGAAAGGCCAGGTACGACTTCAAGAGAAATAATTTTCACCTAAACCCAGGAATGAAAATGATATAAGAATTTTGCAACGTTATCATTTTCAAACCCCTCATCAGGCGCTTCAGTAGAAAAGTGGGGCATTGTGTCTTCCAAGATGTAACTTTTGGGGCCTTTATTTTGTATCTCCTTTGCCCATGAAAAACAAAGTTGCATTTTCCTAATAAAATTGACGGTGAAGTTGCCATGCACTGCCCCTTTTCTGGAATACTTAGTTTTGCTAGATCAAGCCTTTTCTTTCACTTGCAGAAAGAAGATTATCCACAAGGTATTCCAGAATGTGGTACAGACGCACTGAGATTTGCACTGTGTGCATATACCGGGCAAGGTAAGGACTGGTAGCTAATATTTCGTAGGTGCTACTTACTTTATATCTGTAACGCTAATTGCCTATTTGTCAATTGTAATATTAATACCATTAAGGAAGCAGGTACGATGGTTCTTTGTAAGAGCATAGTTTGGTAAAAAGTGTAGGTATCTCAGTTCTCAGCGGTATCTCATAACGGCAAATTGCAGTATTCATAAAATACAGCTCGGAGCTGTAATAGGATTGATATCTTGTAATAGAACTTACTCTGTTTGACAGGCCCTGGTCGTTGTTGCAAGTACTGCAATTACGTCACCCTTGAATACTGTCAGTCATTTAGCTCCTGCATAGTGACTACACTGTTTCTTTTCTATTATCTTAAACTCGTATATTTTTGATAGAAAGTTGACCACATTGAAATGTGTCTCTTGCGATAATTTTCTTGATGTGTCTGGCAAGAACTGAACCATTGTGGATGATTTCTTTTAGTTTGAAGTGTTTTTTCGAACTTTTCTTCATTCAGTGTTTTAATTTGTCGATTTGCTCGATTGCCAAGAGCTTTGGGATGTCAGTTCCTTCACAAAGCATGTCGAGTACCAGCACTTATTCAGCAATATGTTTTCCAAGTTATGGTTATTTCATGCATTTTTGAACAGCTTTATGTTATAAGAACAGCTTAATTGCTGTTAAGAGTCGAATTGGATGAAATGGTGCGTGATCGAGCGAAATAGAGACATAGAATATTTTGGACCAATTGATCGATTTAAAATGCTGGATACTCTGAACATAAGAGCTTGGCATTCACCATGTGTATGTCTGTTTAGGACGTTGGCAAATTATCCATTTCATCATCTTGTTATTAGCAATCAAAGAGTTGGAAAATAATATAATATTTTGCTTTTTTGTAGGCAGAGATGTTAATTTAGACGTTTTAAGAGTTCAAGGGTACCGGCGATTTTGCAACAAAATATGGAACGCAACAAAATTTGCCTTGAAGAACCTTGGAGAGGATTTCAAACCGCAAGGCCAGGAGGTAAGTACTTTTATTTCCTCTAAGCTCTCAAACATGAAATTAATTTCTGTCTTAAAGATTTATTTCAAACCTTTTCACATACTTTGCTTGAGACTTTATGTTCCTGGGCGTACCTTGATCCAAGACATTACCATCCAAATCGCCATCGAGCCCCAGTAAATCGATAAGGTTTTTTATGCTTCTTTTGGGAGACGGCCTTTGGGTACTGGCCATAAACGTAAATAATACCAATGTTTAGGGGGGGGGGGGGAAGAGGCACATGGGTTTAACGCAAAATAGATACTTAATACGTATTATCCTATACAGACATAGCTGTTCGTTGGCCCTGACATTTTTACCTCAGTCACCTCTCGACGCTTTTGATCATGATACGTTCTTGCTTTCTAATATGCCTTTTTGATAAAGAAACAAATAGTGATTGTGGCTGCCTCTTTTTAAACCGATGCTTCTCTGCATATGCACAAAAGAGTCCGGAAAACTGTTCATCATCCTTTTTTCCATTGTCTTAAAATCATTTGATTTTCTTTCGTTTAGACTCTCGGAAACGAATCTTTGATGGATCAATGGATTCTTAGCAGACTCAGCTACGCTGTAGATGCGTCGAATGTCGGTTTTGAAACGTACGATTTCGTTAAAACTACAACAGCAATTTACAATTTCTGGTTGTATGAGCTTTGTGATGTTTACCTGGTGAGTATTATCTTGTTGTCATGGCAGACGTTTCTTATTGAAATTGTGTTTCGTTTTAGTTTGCGCTTAAATCTAGGATTGCGCTGAAAATTAAGATTACGTTGAAAACTGAAACTGAGATTGGGCTGAAATCTAAGATTGCGCTGATGTGATGAATAGTATCAAGTGCCAAAACAGGATTTTGATTTCAGTAATCGAGTCAATAATTGTTCATAGCGTTATATTTCGAGATTAAGTTATATCTCGAAGTATTATACTGACATATATGTAAATATTTTGTCTCGAATTTATATACATATTCAAAGCAAAGATGCGTAAAATTGACTGGCTAAGATTGACAGCTCCTAATAAGAGGTTTTCAATCATGAAAAATAGATTTGTAGATGTGGTTATTTTCAGAACGCTTTTAAACCTTCCGCAAGGAAATGAGTTGTGCAATGTATATCACATCCAGTAAAACGCATACAGTAAAACTGGTTTAAAATTGTATTCAAGCTAGTTGTGCCTACTCTTACTCTATTACACTTTTACTTTTTCATCAATTTCCTGCATAGGTTAATAGAATATTCGATGTAAGTGTACCAAAGTTTGACTGTTTAGCTATCTACTGTCCATGAACCTCCTAAAACAGACAATCGACGTTGCGTTGTTTTGTTAATTACATGTTAAGATTGGCAGTAGCTTAGCAAGATAAGAATGCATAGAATATGTGGCCCTAAGACACTTTCCACAGCATCAATATAACACCAGAAAAAGAGTTTCATATTAAAAGTTTAGAATGGATTTATTGTATTGATTATGCTAGGCCTCTAGGTATAAGAAGGTTTAATCATGATGATATCAATATCTCACCCAAAACTAAAAGTTCTATTATAATAGAAACATGCGACAGCATTGCTCTAATCCGCTTTTAATCTCTTTGTGTCTGAGTTTTTCTAACATAACTTATATGTTACTATGCAAATCAATCAATGTTGACGGCATTCAGGCTAAATCAGGCTATATATAAATCGGACACGCCTCTCACCTGATTTCCCTGATCCCGTGGCAGTGAGCCTTCCCCGAAATGTCTTCGTTTATCGATTTTGCCTTAGTTCTTTTGATATGTGACATTTTTCTTCGTTACCTCACCTGTCATTGTCCACCTTAGCTCATTTATGGTAATTCTATTGAAAGACTTTTTCAGTTTTTCAACAGCTTCCTGGAATTTTTAAAAATCTAATTCTTCTCTTTTCTCAGAACCTTTTCAAGATGATTTCTCTCTCTCTCTCTCTCTCTCTTGAGCAATTATGTATGAGTTATTGCGCCGCGAGTTGGCATTTCTCCTCGATCCTGAGTAATCGTGAACGTTACTTTTCTCAAACTGCTGTGTGCTGTATTACTGCGGTGTTGCTCTTTGCTACTAGAATTTGGCTATGATTCAGTAGTTTCCTTGGAAGCTACTATTCTTGGAAGCTTGAACATTTCTTGAAGTGTGGGGCAAGCGTAATATCCGAACATGTTTTGCGAAAAACCGCGAGTTGACGAAGGTTTCTACAGCTCAAAGAAGGGACTCGGAATAGACAGTAAATTTTTGTGACAACCATAAAAATATTCAATTGAAAAACCTTTATCCCATCAGTCAACAAAGGCTTGAAGTTTATGGCTAGAAAACTTCAACATTGGGTTCTCTATGAATGGGAGAACTTCTGGGAGCAACCGTGAAAATGTTCAACGAGGACCAAAAATAGGCGGGGGTGAACAGAAATGAATTTTTGACGGATTTTGACCGCAAATCAAAATAATGAAAAGAGCTTTTAGATTGGCCGTTAAATATTAAAACCAGCCACACGAGTCATCGAGGGCTAAACGAAACATATTGTTCGAAAACTTAAACATTGAAATCTGCATAAACAGGAGAGCTTCAGAGGGTAAACCCTTGAAATATATAAACGAAGACCACAGGTAGACCATGGCATACATAATGTATTGAGGTAACTTTCAATTTTGCCTATCAAATTGATATGCACATTTCAATGAACGGAAGACTAGCCCCCCTACAAAGCCCGCTACGCGGGCACCCGATTACCCTGACATGTATTACAAAGATAAGCCTCGGAAAGACAAGCGGTGTTTCTATATCATTTATTAGCCTTGATTTGAAAATGATTAGATCCGCACAGGGCACGTGATAAAAATAAGATTCGCACTCCTGTGACTATCGCTAGGAAGGGGGGAGCCTGAGATAGAAAGGGGGTAGAGGCTCCCCCCTTCCTATCGATAGTCACAAGAGTGCAAATAATTTTTTTTATCACATGTCCTGTGTGGATTTAATTATTTTCAAATCGAGATTAATACACCGCTTGTCTTTCCGAGGCTAATCTTTGTAATATGTGTCATGGTTATCTGGTGCCCGTGCCCGTGCCCGTGTAGCGGGCTTCGTAGGGGGTGGCTGGTCTTTAAGCTAAAAACACTGCCTTTTATTGTTAAATAACTCATATCTTAAGTTACATAAGAGAGTTAACTTGCGCAACATTTTAATTGCTGCAACCGCCAACATTATTTTGCATGGATTTTTCACGATCACTTCGAATGATAAACCAAAATTCCATTTCTTTGCAAATCTTCTTCAGCTGTACACAAAGTGACGTTTGGTGAAAAACGAATATATACGATAATTTTTCGTCCTTAGTTTTGAGAATTTTCCTGTCTTTCTTGAAGTTTCATAAATCTTTGTTTGGGTTTGTTTTGAATTTGACTATCGTGTCATTTGTTGTATTTTCGTTGGATTTAAAGATAGAAATTTAGTTCTTCGCTTTCAAAGGATCTTAACCCGTTCACGGTTTAGATTTTATACACTCTGACCTTTGTTTATAATGGATGCAGTGAAAACGTTTAAAGCAGAGTATCAGTATATTATTTATCTCCTTTTATTAATTTTTAAAATGGTTTTATAAGGACCTAAATTGAAACCATACTTTCAAAAAAATGGTGTCTTTTATAAGATTTCACTGTTTTCTCGACGTTTTTTGTTGATCAGATTTTCACTAATTAAGATAATTTGTTCCAAAGCGTTTTCACGACAATTTACCCCCTGAGGAAAGGACATCCCCATTAGAAATCGAATTTGAATTTATAATGCTACCATTTCACCTGCTACTTCAAGGCGTTTTTAATTCTGATTTCAAATTCACATTTTTCAAAAGGCAGGTTCTATTTGGAAAGGTTTATCTCAAAAATAATTATATAAGTATGCGACTTAAGAACGCGTGGAGGACAATTTTTTCTACATCCATATAAAACTGTACAGCAATTTCACGTGGGCCTTGAAAATTTCCTGTAATTTTACAGTGCTTCTATCTTGCCTGTATTTGTTTTCCGCAAATTTTCGTCCTTCAATTTGTCGTTACTACCTCGAACTTCACTTCGCCTAAAGTTCACTAGAGGTATTTTCCAGACAGACAGACCGGCAGCCAAAAGTTTTTCTGATTTCATAATCTATAATGCAGTTTTTCAGTTTGATAAGATTCATGCTGGGGGCGAAATATGAGGATGCAAACCAAAGTTTATTGTGCGATGTCTTTATGTTTTTCTCACAACGCATCATGTTGTTCCTTATTTCTTTTTCTGTGGTTTAACTGTTTGTTGAAATTAAAAGCCAGAAAAAGCTAAAGACCTCTTTTCTGTCTCCTTTTTCGTATTCCGTGTTTTTTAAAGAAAGTATTTTCTAAACAAAGTTCTTAACTAAATTTATATTTTTTCTAATGGCAGGTAGAAGTATTTTTAGATTGTAATATTTGCGATTTTACTTTTCTGTTTCTCGGTTATGTTTTTAAAGAATGTTAAGTGTTCGTTTTGTAAAATTATATTGATCTCTGACTAGGTTTTGTAGCTTAGTAGTCTTGACAAAGCGCTGATTGCATTTTTATTTGATGTATTCTTTCTATAATATTATTCCTTTTCTATGTTATGATAACCGTTGAATTTCTTAACATTTTTTTAAGAAAATGATTGTTTGAAAGATGTATCACATCTAAATAACATAAGCATCTGAAAATGGCTAAGAAAACCAATTGAATCTGAAGCTGTTGCCTGTTCAAAGCTTTTAGGAATCCTATAAGATTCTTGCTTTTGTAGGTCTATTCACGTGTCCTTACAACTGTTAATTAAATTGTTAATAAACTTAAAACTGTAGAATTTCTTGCAAAACTAACTATAAGGCCCATGTGTCGCAACCCTTTATCAATGGATTTTAGATTTAGGACAATTCGCTTGTTGATACCTTTTTTTAGGCTAATGGTATACATACGTCTTGACGTTAGGCTAATAGTATTCATAACTATGTATTATATTCAACTCAGCTATCTGTGATTATTATGACAAGGCTATCGTTGTGCTATTCACAGACTCATTTATTTTCAGAGCTGATTTAATTGCCATGCGGAAATCTTTTTATCATTGCAGGAAGCTTTGAAGCCTGTTTTCAACGGCAGTGATGCCTGTGCTACAAACGCAGCGAAAAATGTCTTGTATCCTTCGATTATTTACCTTTATTTTAGATCCCCTTAGACTTTCACGTTGTGCATGTTCACCTTGTCTTTTATATGGTGTTATGAACACGAAAGGTCGTTCATGGAAAATCTCCTCTTCGTCAAGACGCCACTTACGTCAAGACGACACTAGCGGTTTTGGGTGATTCCTACATCTTTCAAGCCATTTCTTTGGGTTGTGCCAATTTTGGGACAAGGTAGCCTTTTAGTAAGAATGGTTTTAAGATGGGTATCATTTACGTTTTTGCTAGATACCTGACGTAATAAATAACTATATTAACATTGATAAAAAGTTAGACATGGCTATCATTTTATTTGCAGTTTTATGTCAGAAAGTTTGACTTGATTAATGTTAAAAACGCTGTCTAAAAGATTAGTACCAGGGAGGCAGTACCAGATAATGGCAGCTTGGAACTCAGTATTTGTTTAGGGTCATTTTATTTTATTGGTTAAGCAATCGACACAAAACATGTTTTGATTATTACAAGTTTATATTTTGAACGTTTCAGTGTTGAAATAATATATGTGCACAGCAGCTGTTTTTTGCAGCATCTGCAGAACAGAGTTTTGGTATTTTGCATTTCATTATGAATGTTTTCATTAGTGCCAAATGAGCTTCAAAAAGCTGGCAAAAAACTGATAAGTTCTGTAGGAGGATGTTCCAGAGTATTCCAGAATTAACTTTATTATTAATAGGACTTTTGTGCCGACGCCAGTTATGCGATCTAAGCTGTGTAATTTGCAATTTTTTAGATCATTTAGAGATTACGTTGTTTCCAAAGCGATATGTTGGAACAAACCTATCACCTTATTCTTCTAAAGAGAAATCAGTATTGTTCAAGATCTGATATATTAATGTTTAATGTACAATTTCTTTTTGAAAAATATTTTAAGCAAAAGTGCCTGTTTTTTAACATTTCTCTTATCAGATATTTAACTAGTCCACAGTTTTCACAGTATCTAAAGCTTTATTAAGTAAATTGACAAGTCAAACCGATTTATAAAACTAAGTTTATTGTATAAATGACATACTCTTTCTTGTTATAGTTTGTACATTTTTGTTTATACCATTTGTTAATTGGTGTTAATCATAAAAATAATGCTGTATGCAAACCTTATCACATCACAATGCATTGTTATTTGACAATACACTTGGCTGGCCCTTGACCACTACTAGATATATCTGTCTCAGCAATGGTTTGCGGCTACTAAGTCCCTTTATGCCATTTATCACAGAAGAATTGTTTCAAAGGCTTCCATTGGAAACTGGCACATCCGCATCAAGTATCTGTACCACAGACTACCCACACAAGGTAAGATCATCCCTTTGCTTCTCTTAATCTTTACAAGAATACAATCACTTCCAAAATTACTTGGAACACTCAACACTTTGCGCTGTGCTTTTTTATTTTTCATTTGTTTTCCCGGATATTACTACTTCCATCCCCCTTTTCCCTCAAAACAATGTTGAAAGTATAGAAAAATATCAAACAAGCCACAAGAAAAGTGTACTCCATAACCCCTTTCATTTTTCTATAGTGAATCAACATTGTTCTTAGGGTGAGATGGGGTGGCTGAATTTGCCTTCCAAAACTTAAGTCAGTGTTTCAGGACTTTTGGCGGTGATTATAGATTTCAAGACTGTCTTGGTAACAATGGCCTATGAACCAGAAGCGAATATCCCTGTGCACCCTATTTTTATGAAAGTGCCTTTGTCAAAAAAATACCCCCTGCATGTTCCTATTTGGTATCCCTTTTTGACATGCCGCAAATCTTTGACATATTTTTACATTCCTGCTTTTAAAAGTACAAATGTATGAATGGCTCCACAATAATTAAATAAACCATAACTCCATGTGGCTTTCATAAAATGATTGAAAGTTGTTTCATGGCCATCATTTTTTATAAATGAGTGGTGTAAAAACGGTCAAAACTAGTGCTACTTTCATTCTTTTTAGCAATTAAGCATATTTGTTTCTTCATCATTTTTCCTTTTTTGTATAACACTTGCAAAGTTTTGAAAATCAACAATCAAAAGCATTCAACAAAACAAGCTTGATAAAGTCAATTTTTTTACAAATCACCTCAGAGACAGCAATCAGTTATTCAAAAATTAAACAGAGATCAATGTTTTGATTGTACAAAGTTTGGAAAAATTTCCAAATCATGTTAATATAGTTCCACATAATCCTCCTTCAATATCAGATATCAAGAAAAGAGATCAACAAAGCAAAAGGAAACTTGAACATGTTGAAAATTTATATATTATTGTTATTATTTATTTCACAGCCCTCTGTTGTTACAGTCATTTCAACTTCATGGAAAAGCTTTTGGCAATGATAACAAGCATTTCTGCTGAATTCCCAGGGCTGCTTGTTTATTTATTGTGCTTGTTAGTTGTGTGAAGCGTTTTAGAAAAATGTTTTTCTGCAGCATCCATGGCACAATGATGATGTTGAAAAGAAAGTTGAAGTGATGTTGGAGATTGTGAAAACAATGCGCTCTATTAAGGAAGAGTACTTGACAACCAGAGCAAAAGCAGATGGTATTCATTTTTATATAAATTATTGATTCTGAAAGACTTTCACTCCCACTGTTTTCATTAAATTCCCACATGTAGTATTCATCAACAAAATTGTATAGATTGTTTGAAACTCTTGCAAATATATCTATTTCTTAATAGAGATCACTTGATTTATGACTAACATACATTTAACCAGAAAAAGGGTCTTTCATATCTCAACTGTCATTCATGAAGCATTCATCTTCATAATTTGAAACATATTTATTTGTTAACACACTAGGATACTTTTAAAGAATAGTTTCTGTTTTTGTACTTCTGAATAATTTCTTAACTTTCCCAAAGCTCCTTACAAAAAGTTTGTTTTGTTTTTTGATTCAGTTTACCTGAGGCCTCATTCAGAGGATGTTACAAACATAATAATTACATTGATGGAGACTGTAAAAACTCTGACAAATTCAGCTGAGTGAGTATTTCAATAATTCCATTATAGTAATGGTCTGGGTTTAAAATTATTGGGCAGTTATACAAAAATGTTAATAGTCGTGGGTTTTAAGGTGATATTTTGCTATTCAATTGCAGCAAAAGTTATTACAACATTCCATAGCGTTGAGGATAAACAAAATCCTATCTGTTAGATATTATGTTATAATGGTTATAAACTTTTTGGCACCAAAGTCGTTCCCAACATCCTCTTCCCCTGCCTCATCAATTTCTCTACAATGACAAACTTAGTTTCTAAAATGTATCAACTTCTCTAATCAAAGTAACTATAATGCTGCTTTTAAGCCTAGATTACTGTGTGAAAATAACCAAACATAAGGATCTGCTTCCCTCAACATCAAAATAATTTTTAAAGCTATGGGCAAACATTAAGTTCTGTTTGTCTGTCTTCCTCATCAGCGAAAGCAGCAGATGTATTTGCACGTTTCCACCAGCTCTAGATAACAGTTCATTTTTCTGTCATGGTAGATTTGTGAAGGTTGCCTTTCCTTTGACATAAAAGATATAGTCTTTCAGCCCAGACACAACAATTTTCAGCTAACAGTGACTATAGCTTGTCTATTCTATTTAATATCTTTTTCCTTCAGAAATGTGTTTATCCTGTACCATTTGCCAAATTTGCGATTAGTAGACAGAAGTTAAATGCCAACTTGTGACAACTTCCTTACAATAACACCTAATATTTGTATAAAATATTTATATATAAGCCTTTCAACATAACTGTTAAGAGTTTTTTAAAAATAGTAATGAATTTATCATTGATGGTGTCTAATTTATTGCAGTGTGCACATCTTGAACATGGGTGATCCTATACCAAAGGGATGTGCTGTTGCTTTAGTTGGTGAAAAGTGTGAAGTTCACTTGCATATAAAGGTTACCTTCTAATTTGCTTTCTAGACACTTAAATTTTCTTGTTTTTTTCAGAGACATTTTGCCTTAAACATGCATTATTCAATTTTAAATGCATTATTCGTGCAAAGATAGTTCTGACGGTAACTCAAATGAATGGAATTACTGTGGGATTTGACTAGTTTATCTGTATCAAAAAGCTCTAAGAGATGTTTGTGAAATATTAAAATATAATTTTTTGCCCAGAAGGTTGAATTTAAGTGAATCCTCAAAAGTGATCTTTACTTAAAAGTGCTTTACACCAATTCAAGGGGGATAGAACAGCTGCATCTGCATTTTTTATTTTGTCTCAGGCCTAGTTGTGCACTTAGTCATATTTTTAAATTAAATTATCTAGTTTTGATCAGCTCATGTTTTATAGAATAATTCTTTTAGAATTTTTATACAAATTTTTTTAAGGGGCTGGTTGATATTGGAAAAGAAATCTCTAAATTAGATAATAAGTTAGAAAAGACAGAAGCCCAATTGTCAAAATTGATGGAGGCCATGAAGATAGACGACTATGAAAAGAAGGTTGGTTGATTCATTAAGTTTTATTAAAACAGAGATATTTCTGAAACAAGATCCAAAACTTCAATTGCCAAAACTAGAAGAAGTAAGACATTTTTTATTTCATTCTTTTGTCTCGTTTGTAAAATTGTCCTTGCATTATCTTCACTAATTAATGTCTTGATCATCATGGACATTTCCCTAGCCTACATTTGCTTGTTGATAAACCCCCCATCTGCATTTCAGGATTCAAAATGTCATCACTTATTGGTTCACAACATGAAAACTGATTTAATTGAAGTGAAATATAATGCAGAATCTGATATAAGAGATGTCCCTTAATGCCCCAAGAGTGTATAGAATTAAAAATTGTACAGAGGACCCTGGCTGTGTAATTTGTTGTTTACATATTTAGTCACTATCAATTGAATACAAACTGAATTTTTGTTACAGGTCCCAGATTCTGTAAGACAGCAGAACTGCGAAAAGGTATTGGTATTTGAAGTTCAATAATAATTTTTTTATAAAATCTTGTCTTAAAACTTTGGCATTAGCAGGATGCAACATTTATAGGTTTTGAAGTGTGCTACTCAAAGAAATAGCAATGGTAAAAGCAATGCTTATTCACTTGCAGTTAATGTTAAACAATTGTTACTTTTTGGATTAAAGTCATAAAATGGTTTTCACATTGCTTCTAGCACTTTACAGAATATCACCACAAACTGTCAAAAATCAATAACGCCTTGTTTTCTTAATTTTACAGGCAACACAGTTAACTACAGAGGTTGAGAAAATCAAACATGCAATAGAGAATCTAAAAGAGGCAGATGCCTAAATTTTAGTATTGAAATTATTTTTGTTTCTAATAAGATATGAATGAAGAGTGTTTCTTTTTTTTTGACTGCTGTCTATATTTTCTTAAAGCATTTTTAGTTTGTGTGTGTGAAAGAGTTCATTCTGCAGTACAACTTAAGGCCACATTTGATGTTTTATTGTCACATAGAAAAAGCTACAATGGAAAAACCAGACCTGGAAAAATGTCACAAAAAGTTGACAAACCCTACTCGGAAGGTGAATAACATAAAAAACTGTCTGAAAACTTACCAGAAAATCTTATTCTATCTTGTGATTAGCAGGTGCAGATCAAGAAATTTTTTTGTTATTGTCAATCACACTTAAGAATGGGATTAAGGTTAGAATAACTTTAAGGACCGTAAACTTGCTAGTTCTGTTGAAAAATTACCGGTTCATCTTGCTCAATAAAGATTATTAATAGAAAATGACATTTTCTCAATTAGATTTTTGTTTCGATACCTGGACAAACCAAATTTAATGTTTAATGTTAACAATAAAAAGCGGTTAAACTGGGTATTCAAACATAAACTTTGGTTTTTTGTCTTGATTCATCTATGCTTGCTTCCACTATGAAAGCCATCCTGAATGATAATTGCTTTGAAAATTCAATGATTCAATGTTTTGACCAACATAACAAAAACAACCGAGACTGGCTGCACTGAAATAGGCTTAAAAAGTAAATGTAAACAAAACAGCACAGTTCTTTAGTTGGATTATTGAGTAGTATCTGCAATAAAAGCAAAATCAAAGCCACAGGCTGTAAAAGTGCATGGCAGCAAGAGGAAACTCTAGAAATAGCTATTTTATTCAGTCAAACTCCACACAGATCTCCAGACAATTTTATTCAGTCAAACTTAGATGTGCTAAGCAAGATAGTTTGTACAAAGTAAATCCTCTGATCAATACACTTCAAGAATAGCAAAAGAGAAGCCCCTCCTATTATACTGCATAAATCTTGCTCTGATCACAATAGCAAAAATCACACTACAGGTTTGAGGCAGATATTAATGCATATTTATCATTTCATTAATATTTTATATACAAAACAAAATATAAAATTTGATGAGAATAGAAAGATAAATTTTTAATAATTTTTGTCAAGTCCTTTTTTCGTTACCATTATTCAAGCCATCATGATTGCTTTTAGCTTCCACTATTTGATTCAAGACCACCTTTGTTTTCCTCTCTGGTGCCATTTTTGTCTTTGACACTTTCCAAAAATTCTTTTACTTTTTCATGTAAATTTGTGCTTTGGTTTTCTAGTGCATCAAGGCAGGAACTAATACTGTCTAGCTCTTTGTTTATTGATTCATAGTCTGTAAAAGCGATGAATTGTAAATTCAGCTTTGGAGGGTTTTGGATGAAAGAAAAACTGTTATATCAAATGAAAAAGAAAAGTTAATGTACAAATTTCTTTCTGTGTGGTATACCAGGCTTTCATAGAAAAGTTATGCCATTAGGTGTGCACTAGAAACGTTATTGTGTGCCTGCAATAGTTTGGATGTGCATGAAAATTTCCTATCTGTTTGCTTTTGCATATTGGCTATGTAAAATACCTCAAATTTGACAATAGATGTGTAGTTCCATTTAGTGTAAAAAGACCTCCATAACCATTGCCCATAACCATTGACATGAGATAATGTCAGTATCAATTAGAACATGATCATTGTAATGAAGTTTGGGTAAGATCAAATGATGTGCGCTTAAGTTTCTTATAAAGTGGTATCAATTTACTGGTTCTGTTACTCTGTTCTGTGCACAGACAGAAAATTTCTGAATGTGCCTGATTCTAAGTGCACAGTTTTATAAATTCAAAAAGAATTTGTCTGCTCAAGAAACAAAGATTCCAATCTGAGAGGTGTACATGCTTTAGTATCATGCTTCTTTGCATGCCAATTCACACAACTTAAAAGCCTTTACTAAACATTGCTTAACCATGCCTATATCAAGCTACCAGCTGATTTGGTGATTTATTATAAAGATTTATTTCCACAGGGATGCGAATATAAGTCTTCACAATTGCTTTAACAATCTTTAACCGTTGGTTTCTTATGTACCTATATCTATAGCATTATTAACGTAATTATTAATAGCTCAGTTTGTTATTATTAGAGATACTTTTGGTTCTTTCCTTGCTGCTTCAAAAAAAAATGCTATATGTAGAACCAGATTTTTGAGGCAAATTCATCATGTACAAGTATTTTGCAAAACAATTTTCTTCCTGCAAAAGACCGTCTGTTGAGAAATAAAGGTTCATTTATTTAGTACAAGCCCATAATATTTGATATAAGGGTGGCAAAACCCTTATAAGGGCGGCGAAACGCGACTTTATTGCATCAGTGCCTAAAATAGCTAAACAAATATGTCTGAAATAAACTTACCTTCGTCATCCTCTAAATCATCGTGATTATCTAACCCATTTGCTTCACGCGATTTCCCATTTTTAGCTATTTCCCCGTTTTTTTGAAAGCCAGCCATATTAAATATATCATTGAGGTATCAGCTGATAATTCTTTGCTGTTGTGTTGTGTCACTTCAGCCTCTCTCCAATGTCCTTGCCTCTCTCTTTAATTGGTGTTTTGTAAAAAATGGCGGCTTAACACTTGATACAATGTCTCAAGAAAAAGAGATTGAAATGGCTCATTATATTCAAGGAAAATCACAATGTGGAGGTAATAAGTGTTTGTATGGTGTCAAGAGCTATTCAAATAATTTTGGATTTGAAAACAATGCAACAATTTAACTTGAAAAAAGATCCGTAAGAAAGAAGATCCAACACCATTTTGATGATATTATGATACATTCATGAATCATGATGGTGATGGTTATGATGTATGAAGTCGATAATTCTTGTGGCCAAGGACCGTGGAGCACATTACAGATTTAGGGGGCTAAATCGTTTTTTTGGGGAGAGGGGGGGCGGAGCTAAACAGGTTAAAAACCAAGAGCAAAGCAATTTTCTGTATGGTTGTATGTACATTTTTGAAAGTATTGGGGGGGGGGCTAAAGCCCCCCACTTCCGTGGTACCTGCTTTTGGCTGAAACCCACCGATTAACTTGCATCTGTGTATTTGACGCTTTCTGCATTGATTTTAATTTACAGTTTTGATGTCACAATACTAACTGCTAGCCTAGCTTTCAGGGATAACTAACTACTAGGCAAGCAAATATGTTCTGTGAAAATAAGTTCCTGTGACCAAGGGATTTTCGGTACCAGTTATCTGCTGATATTCAAGAAACTCTTTTTTCCAAACAATCAGCAGGTAAACATTGTTCAAAATGTCCTTATGAATCTAAGGAAACCTGCAACTTAAAAAATGAAATAGTTCTTCTTTCAAAATTAACAAGACAACAGCATTTCAATAGTTCATAGACAAACATGAACATTTATTGTAATAAATAGCAATCTCAACTCAACAGTCAATTAAAAATACCCCCTAAGAGGTAGAAACTACTTAAAATACCACTCCATGGTAGTATAATTACCTAAAGGCCATGTACTACATTTTCTCATTTTAGATGAAACAAAGTAAAGCAGACAGATGCATGCAATCAATGATAAACTCTACCTGGCATCCTTGGCAGATGTTAGCGATATTAATTCAATATTGCAACATGAAATCAATCACATTTTGACTGTTGACAGTTCACCCCTTCCATTAGATCTTCAGAGTCAATTGAAAAGCACTGGTGTAGAAATTGATCATGTGTCTATGCTTGATACCCTTGACTTTGAAGTTTTTGATTCACTGAAAGATGCTGTGAGCATATTGCACAAAAGAGCACCAACAATTGTTTCAGTTGTTCATTGGTAAGATCATATTTGCTCTTCTGAGGAGGCAAACATGCCTCTTTATGCATTTATTACAACTAATTGTCTGTCTTGACATTTTGTAAAGCTGTTACACTTTGTTTCTAGATGTCTTTTGATAAGAACATGTTACATTCTTCCAAGATAGAAATTCCAAAGTTTTGTTTCTGAACTTTTGTACTGTCTTTTAACAAACACAGTGTCATTTAATCTTAACCATTTTTATTTTGCCAGGAATATATTTTTGATTGAACTGAATAAAATGTGCACTTATTTGGAATTTGGTTGCTTTTGATAAATTTCTTTCTCTAGTTTTGCAGGAATGTCAAGAAGTGCAACTGTGGTAATTTGCTACTTGATGCAGTCTTTAGGCTTAAAATATGATGAAGCATTTCAATATGTCAAATCAATAAAACCAGATATTTGGTAATTTTTATTCAAGTTCTTATCCTTTGTATATGCTTTTTTAAAGTTAGAGTCAAATACTTTTTTGCTAAAGTTGGGAAAGCTTATTTCTTTCAAAAAAATAAATTTTTAGATTTGTCTATTTCCTCCCCAAAAATTAATCCTATGGTCTGCTTTCATCCCCAGTCTGAGCAAGAAAATAAAAGCTATCATCTTGGAAATGACTTTAAACTTGAAATCAGTTATTACTATTTCTTTTTTTCTTATCTGGTAGTTCTTTCTCTTATTTACCAAACATGTCTCTGATGAACTGAGTTAGTAAAGTTTCCAAAATTTTGCATTTTGAAATTAGCATTCTAATTCTATCTTTCAAGAAGATTGTAGTAGTTAAAAAACTTCACATTGGTTCCACAATTGAACCACAATTTATTATTAACTTCTCTTGCATCCTTTGGATGGGAATTATGGAAAATGTTTCCTGTGGAGAAGTATGGATCATTGTCCACTCGCCTACAATATGGAAACTCTAAGACTTCTGGAACTATTTTTTATTAAGTTATCAATTCACGTTTGACAGGTGATCAACAAATTGTTGCACTAAAAAATATCAAACTGTTCCCTGAAGATGTTGTTTCTAGTTTTTTTGTTATTTTTTTTAAATTTGTTGTAGTGCACCCTGATTTTTTCAATGTTTTTGTTTTGAATAGATATGTTACTTTTTTTCTGCCCTGATGTTATTTTCATTTATTTTCAGTCCAAATCCAAATTTTGAGAAGCAGCTCAGGCTGTTTGAGGAGCTAGGTAATACTTTTGACAAATACAGAGAATTCAAACGTGCTTTGCAGCGATTGAATGGCTATGACCGTAAGTTTATTTTTAAAACAAATGGCCTCTATTCACGGTGACATTGCATAATTCAGGAAAATGAAATGACACTGTATCAATGGCGAAAATTATGGGGGTTTGGGAAGGGGGGGGGGGTTTCGGAAAGTTCAGAGCTCTGAAAATTTGGGCTTTCATTGCATAATTGACAACCGTTTAACCTGTCAAAATTGCTCCAAAAAATCATTCTGAAAAGCTAATTTAAAGCTAATTTAAGGGGTGTAATTGCTAAAGTTTCTGCTCGCTTTGCTTGCAGGTGATTTGCCTTTCCCCTTTTTTACCCCAGGGGCCTCTATAACCTCTTTGTGCCCTTTTTGCAAAATATGAACATAGCATAGCTGATAAAATACTAGTAAGTATTAAATAATCAATCAAACAATATATGACCAAAGTCAAAACTGCTTGCGAATCGTTTCAATTCCGTGAAAATTAGCCAAAATTTCCATCGGATTCTTCCGAATAAAAGTTGTTTTCAAACGTATTTGCCACTGATGAAAGCAATATAGAATGCTTAAAATGAGCGTATATGACTTGTCAAAAGTCAAATCGGTCGCCCTCTTTTGTCATCAATTGTCTTAGATGAGATATTGACCTTGATATGAAAAATCATAGATGGATTGTTCTTCTTGCTACTTAATTATGGCGTTGTCAGCAAAGATTTCTAAAGGGTCCTATCAAAAAATCATCTATTTTTATCAAAATGTGCAGTTCCTTTAAATTTAAACATGATCCAAGATGTTGTCTTGTCGGGAAAACGTAGGTCTGGGCCCCCCCCCAAATGAAAGCCTGAATTTCCGCCACTGCACTGTATCAAAGGTGGTGTCATGATTATTTTTATAGGTGGTTGGTAATTTAAGAAGTTTTTTTGTTATCATGAAATAAACAATATTAAAATGCAAAAAAAGCTTTGCCAAAAATGAACACTGCTAGATACTGCATCCTATGTTACATAATCTTGTATTCCCACCAATTATAATATCCTACCTCCCTTATAATCCTTTCCTTTTATGCTTTGTAAACTAATCCAGCCTCTCTAGGAATCTTGCCGGTGGGAGTTTTCAACCTTTATTATCATGCAACCTCCTGCCAAATATGCTAGAAACTAGAAAAACATACTTTCAAGATACATTGATATATTGACTTGATTTTTCATCTATTTTGTTTTTATAGATATCTCTGTACCAAATTTAGATTATAAATTTTTAAATCTTGTTTTTTACTTCTGTCTTGAAAGTTTCAACCACTTTTCTCGAAGAACATTAAAAAATATTCCAATCTTTATAATAGTCACACCTCTGTCATTATCCAGTCTTAAATTTTCAAGTTGAATTATCGAACTTGCAATGTGAATACAAGATAGGAAATGGTAACAAGTTACAGCAGATAGGAGATTTTGTCAATTATCACAATTTATTCTTTGCTGTTGAGGAAAACTCTTAATATCAGTCACATAAGACTTGTCTTACAAGGTAAATTTTTTTCTTTATAGAAAGACTAGAGGATTTAAAAGTTTCTTTGAAAGCGGCAATTAGAGGAAATAATACAATGGTATCTGCAACCTGTAGAAAGTGCAGGTAAAGCTGCTTAATTCTAATTCAGTTTCAAATCACCACTGAACCATTACTTTCTATTTTAGCCATCAATATCCTGACTCTTTTTTAAAGCTCATATTTTTACAATTATGTTAATCAAGATTTATATAAATCTTTATGCAACAACATGCTTTTGGCTTTCTTAGTTTCTTGAGCTAAAACTCTCAGGCTCAATAAAATCGCCATTTGAGTATATTGGTTTGTTATCAATGTTCATTTTACTTTTTTCCAGTTTTCAGATTTTTATTAATGATGTGCATATTTTTTGCAGATTTTCATTATTTAGTGAATGCACAGTTTCCCACTCTTGTTTGAGCTCTAGTGCTTCAATCTTTCTTCAAAGTCCTGAGCCCTGGATGCTACAAAATTCTGTCTCTGAACAGGATTCAAAGGTGGGCATTTCAACACTTTTTATAATAACAGTTGACAAGAATGACCAAGTGCTATTGTCTTTTGTGAGGCAGACATTTTTAGCAAATATATAATAATTGTGTTGATTATTAGGTTTTGTTCCATAATCTGCTATATGAACAATTTTTTTGCGGTACAGAATTTGAAAATGGCTTTGAAAAAAGCAAACATTTTACAACATACTTAAAGCTTTTTCGTCTGACACTCCTCAGAGCATAAAACGTCAGAATAAGGTTCCGAAAAAACACGTTTGAAAAATATATACCCAGTTGTGGATCGAAATAGGCCAATCAGAAAAACGCAAGCACAAGACCGGTATAGTTGACCAATCAGTGCCGCGAGCCTAAAGAAAAATTACCAATGGAGTCCAAGAGAGAAAACGAACTCCTTTTGTCTACACAATGGCGGCTTTTTCGTTTTTATGTAGATTGACTCCAAAACTGCTAGATGGAAGGACGACCGGGCTCTGCCAATTATCCGAAACATGTCGTCATTATAGAGTTTTGCACAATCTGGGTTGTCTAAAAGATGTTGACCAATGGCAGAATCACTTGTTTTAACAGTGTTTCTAGACCTACAAGATCGAGGAGGCTGTTCTCTTTGAGGGGCAGTTTTGTTTCGTATGTTGGAAGGAACATGCTGTTTTATCCTATCCCCCAATCTTTGGGTTGTGCGCCCTACGTAGCCAGAATCACACTGGCACGTAAATTCATAAATGACGGAACTTTTTTGTTTGGTAGGGACGCAATCCTTTTGAATGGATGGAAGGGCTCTCCTAGTGCTGTAAACAATCCGAGGATTGACAGCAAAGAAACAATTGGTTATGGCTTGCCTAATTTGACTCTCGAATCGCAAGGAAGTGCTACCAATCCATGGTAGTTTCAAATAAACTGGGCACTTTTGCGGACCAAACTTTTGAACAGCCGAAAAACTTGCGATCTTCTCCTTAGTATAAGATAAAATGACGTCTTCAGGATAGCCGTTGTCCAAGAAGATCGTTTTGAGTTTTTCCAGTTCAGCGTGCAGTTTAGATTTCGAGCAGATCATAAGTGCCCTATGTACTAATGTTTTGACAAGGTTGACTTTGCGTTGTTTTGGGCAAAATGAATTCCAGCGTATGTACTGACCGGTAAAAGTAGGCTTGCGATATACACTGGTAAGAAATCCAGTGTTAGACTTTTCGACCAAAACATCTAAAAATGGTAAGGAATCATTTTCTTCCTTTTCAAACGTAAACTGGAGGGCTGGGTGTAGGCTATTTAGGTGTTTTAGAAAAATATCACACTCAGCCTCTGTTTTGAAAATGGTATATGTGTCATCCACATACCGAAAATAGACACCTGGCTTTTGGTCGTAGTCGAACAAACGCTCTTCATGAAAGCCAACAAAGATATTGGCCAAGGCAGGTCCCAGAGGGCTACCCATAGCGACACCATCCTTTTGTTGGTACATTTCATTGTTAAAACTGAATTCAACTGAACGTGTTGCAGTTTCCATCAGTTCAATGAATACTTCCTCTGGGAATGGTGGGCTATTAAGCTCGCTTCGGTACAAAGCGTCGGCACATATTTTGATGGTCTCACTCAAAGGAACATTTGTGAAAAGACTACTAATGTCAAAAGAACACATGAAAGATGTTTCGTTTTCGATGTTCAAGTTTTGCATGAACTCAGCGAACGTAAAAGAATCCTTGATGCAATGTTTTGAATATTTTTGAAGAACAGGGTCCAAAACTTCAGAAAGCCACTTAGCCAGTTCGTGTTGTGCTGAGCCAATCATAGACAAGATAGGTCTAAGTGGGACATTCGGCTTGTGTATTTTAGGGAGGCCATATTTAAGCTATCTGCTATATATTTATAAACTGCCAAATTTAAGCGAGTTTCAATATAACTAACTGATATTATTTTGCTTGCTGAAAGATTGAAAACTAAAGAATTGGGCTGTGTTGTATAATACAATCTTGCTTGTTTTGTTGCCATCATTTCTTTTACTGTGACAATTTTTTATTTCTGACACGCTGTAAAAATCATGAATGCTATTTGAAGGTAATGTGTCCAGCTAAAGCAAGCGACTCTGCGGGGGTTTTTGGAAACATGTGATTTTTCATGTCATCGCCCCAGCTACTACGATCGTTATGTTTATCTGTCCTGCTGTGAGGTTAGCTTTTCACGTGAGCAGTTTTGCCTCGCAAGAATACTAACCAATCGCAAACCGTTGTTTTGATGGGTGGCTTGACAAGTTGGGTATACGCAGTCCTTTTATATGGACACATTACCTTTAATTAGAAACACATGATATTATATGGTATATCGTATCCTATCGTGTGGCTCACAGCAGAAAAAGTTACCAAATAACATAATTCCTCACATCATAGTTGAAGTGCATTTAGTTTAAAGGTAGTTGAGGGTAGTAAATGACTGTAAAGTGAAGTGAAGATGGTGATATTGTTAAAACACGTGTAATTTTTTCTTGAAAGCTCGTTGGTCAGCATCGCTAGCCTTACCTTGAACGTTATGAATATCGATCGTTAAAATGTTTGGATAAACCTTTTTTATTGCATCTAGATACTATGTCCTGCTTGCAGATGTAAGCTCGGAAGTATTCGATGGAAAGGTAAGTTAAGATTTTATTGTTTCAAAGTCGCACAGTTCCAAACGAGTTTTATTAAAACTCGCACAAAGTTAGAATGCTCCTTCATGGCATGGTGATGAACACTTTACAAATTTTTCTCTTTTTAAATTCTTTACACGCGATATATTTTCTGCTATACTACCATCTTGTAATACAAGATTTTTCAGATTTACAATTTAATATTCTGTGTTTTTGAGCAAAACTACAAATCTAGTCTAAAGCAAGTGCTGTTTTTCGCCATGCTATTTATCTAGAACACGTTCCACATTCCACGGGCTGAATAGCAATATCCTTTGTGGAATTTTTTGCCTTGGAAAATGACAGATACTTAAAATACAATCAATTCACTATTCTATTTTCCTTTAATTTGTAAAGCTATCTGGTTTATATGGGTTTTTCGGGGATTCTCAGGTAGACGATAATTTTTGTGAATGGAGCGCTACGAAATTTGATAACTGATGCCTAGTTGTTTGTTTAACGTTTTTGTATTTGCATTGTTGCGGTTAACAAATTCGTGCATTTATTTTAAGAAAATTTCTACAAGAATCTGGGCTCTAAGATGACCAAAATTTAAGAAACATCCTTAAAAGATAACTCAAAATAAGAGTTAAGTAGTGGTAGCCATTGGAGATTTTCAGATTGCCGCAGGTTCTTTCACTTTGGTTTCAACTACAAGGTAGTTAAAACTGCTTCAATGGCTACAAATTGATTGAATCATAAGGAATTATCTGGACATTTTTCTTAGTTTTTGGGAAATAGCAACTAGTGTCGCTTGTAAATGATTAAATGTTACATGCTGGCTGTGTTTGTTTTTTTGTAAGAATGGGATATATTTATTAATATATGAATTTAGATATAACTGGATAAGCTAAGGAGGGATTTGCAGCATTTCCTAATACTAGCTTTTTTCCATGTTCCTTTCTGTTTTATTATTTAATATTTAATTATTTTCAAACAGAATTCCTGATGTAAATCTTTTAATTTTTCATTCCCTCATGGCGGTTTCCCGTGAGATTCTTAGCAGATAAAAACCTTTCGGAGAGATTCTCCTCGTTATTTTGTGCTGTTTTCATTTTTCGTTATTCGTTATCCGAAATGATCTTCTTAAGATCAGTCCTAAGATGTATATGGCATCAATTGTTAAGCTTGTGCGTTTCAAAGTATTATTGATTTTTTCAACTTTCCTTATCCTTTTGTATCTAAAAAATACCTGGAATATGTACCATTTTTGACAGTACAGAAGAAGCGAAAATGTAATTTTAATCCATCACCGTTAAAATTTTCAGAAAAATGCTGTTTTTCTTAAAAACCTTGATATTTCCAACGCAAAGAATTAAATCTTATCTCCTTACGTCCATGCTTTCTGTCGAGGTTGTAATATTCTAGGATCTCATTTTTATTTCCTTTCCTCGATCGCTTTTCATTGCGAGTAGGAATCGAGCCTTTAAATTCCAAAAAGAAAAAGCGTCATTATTCCCAGCCCAACTGAGCTCACTGTTTAGTCCAGCGGTTTAGTGAAGACAACGAATGCAAAGCGTTGAATAGCCTACATTTTGCTGGTCAGGACAAGGCTATAACTGTGGCTAAAGGTTTCAAGCTTTGCACTTTTATGTTTTTTTTTAAAGAATCCATAACTCTAAGGATTCTTCTTAATGCCGATTTCTATCATTACAAATGCATGCATTTCACAATTAGAATTCTGGCAAAACATTTTTCGAAAGATCCGGTGATATAATCTTGCGGTGGCAAAGAATAAGTCGATGCGGAGGAGAGGAAGGAAAGTGTCTCTATTTCCAATCCTTGCTCAAAAATTTTTTCTGTGACTTGCTTCTAACTGTACCCAGGGTAGACAAAGCAGACAATTAAGAAATATTTTGAGTTTGCGAATGGGAGTTTTAAAATACGAAACAGTGTTTTAGCTTAGTGATAGCAGGAATAACAGTTTACTGTATTTAGTTTTCTTGCATTGGAAAATGATTGCATTTCGCTTGTGTTCAGTTCGACATTGCTCCTAGCCTTATCTGTTTTCTTTCTGTAGGGTGTATGTGTTCTTGCAAGAAGTGGGTAAGGCCAGCGATTCAAGTGCATAAAAGTAAGGTTGATCAAACACTTTTTTCGACGCCTGTGGAACTTTTACCTCCAAGCCACGATGAAAATACCTCTGTAAAGTGAACATTATCGGTATCTTATTTGAACCCATTTTGCAATATGATGAGCCGCAAGTAAGCTTGGTTCTTCTGAGCCTATGTGAAGTACAAACAGTTAATGTATTTTCATCTCAAATAGAACATCATTGTTGAGACTGAAGGCGCCCATGCCAGGCTGCAGAGTGACGTCAAGGTACTTTGCCTCCAGGCTAATTCTTTGAAGGGTATTCAACCGCAACTCCGGGCTAACTCTTTTTATTTTAGCTGTCTGTGATTTTAAAGCGCACAATTTTTTCAATGTTCTCTTCGATTCCTGTCTAGAGTTTAAGATCTTCACTTGAAAAGATACCTTTGTAGACCTGTGTTACCGGAAACAAGCACCAGCCCTCATTTGGATCTCCAGTTTGTGGTGCCTCTTATCGCTTTATACACTTGTGGGTGGCATAAAATTGCAGCCGATTAGCTCATCTCAATCCAACAAGTTGAATAATCAGTCAGAAAGTCTAAGTTATGTTCCCATTTGCTAACCGAAATTGTCCAAACCTAAAAGAGACATAACCAATTGGAGATCCAAATTGCTGACAATATATAAATTGCTTTATAAAGTTTTTTCTTACCAATATAAATTATACCTGCCCGAGTTTCTGTAGTTTCTCTACACCTTGTTGAGTGGTAAGTTGATTAGGGGCCTACTTTGTTTCTGATGCCTCTAAACAACTGAAACAGTATATTGTTTATTAACTTAACTTAAAGTTACAACGTAAGGCTCAAAGAGCATTTATTCATTATGCTAGCAACTTATTTTTACATTATCATTGTATCTGAAATCTGCTTTTTAAAAGTGAATCAGAGATGCAAGATACATAATATATGCCGGATACACAAAACTGGAGCTTTCATGTTTTGTTGAATTTGTTTTGCCTTTATATCGCGGTAACTTGCGCATTCTGCGTTGATGTCAAAGAAAGCTACGATGGCGGTGAAAGAGAGTGTACATGTTCTGGAGATAATGCGGTATAGTAAATAAAAATAGTTTGGATTGACGTACGAACAGAAGTCCAGATTGAGCTATGACGCATCTCTCTACCAGCCTTCTATCTTACCAAAAGTTAAAACTGAAATCTTTGGATTTGTCATACAAAATTTATCTTAAAATTTGTAGATATAGGCGACGTGTAAATGTTAATTGGAGCTGAACTTGATGGTATTGCTTGGCCAAGTTAAGACGTCATAAAAACATATTTTCAGGATTTTCAATTCGGACTGTGTAATCTGAAGAACACCGTTGAATGTGTCTAAATATGCATTACTAGTCAAATCTTAAATTGCCAACAATGAGCACATGACATACGAGAATAGGATCTTTCATTACAAACTCACTCTCAGCTGATCTTTGTTTTAAAATTATATGCTAAAACTGTAGTGATAAATTCGGAATGCTTTGGTCTTTCACTGGCCGTATCCTATTCCCTTCATGACACATTTTACTGATTTTGTTCGTTAGTGATATTTTCTGCTCCAGTCTATTTGGTCCATCTTCAAAAACAGTTTTTAACTTCATCGCGTACTTTTTGTAATATTTTTTTCTGGTCTAAGTATAAACTAATCGTACTAAAAAATGTGACTGCAAGCAGCGAGATCAAAACCAAGGTCTGCTATATTTTGGCGATATTTGAACCAATGTGAAATTCGAGCAGGGTCATTGCAGATCAATTTTTCTGATTGCCGCTGCGCTCTCCGTTGCACCATTCCCGGTGTGACCGCTTACTCGCTTGGCTGGGCCACTTGACTTAAAATTTGCAGTGTTTAAACTTTTTTTCCCAAAAGCCTTGCCTACCTATCGATCTTAACTGCTTTAACAGCGATTCATTCTCAACTTCCATCCGTAGCAGCTGCTGTTTTCGGGCCATTGCCGCTAACTTGGCGCTTTAAATTACCCGCTTCGATATCCTTCTTTTATTTACCGCTTTCACTTACTGATTTCATTTACCGCTTGCCTTTGACGGTTTCGTTTACCATTTTCCACTATCGCTGGCACTAAAACACCGTCGCCCCATTATTCTGTTAACTTGTTTGTGTCTGACTCCATTTAAAGCAGCTGACAAAAAAAGAAATTTTCCCATCATAATTATCGAAATTTAAAATATGAGAAAAAGAAAGAGTTTATTTAAGCAAAAGGTTGTATCAAGATAAAATAATAGAACTATTATTTTATCCTGGCTTTTCCCAACTTGTTGTTTTATCAAATTAAGACAGTGTTTTTAAAAAACTGTGAAATGGTTTTTTTCAAGTATTCTTTGCCAAGAGAAAGTTGGGAATGTAGTTTTGCCCAGCAAAATACAGAGGTTTATTGGGTGACTGCACTCTAATTATTGGAAGATGCACTCTAATTTCAAACATAAATTCTCAAATATTCAAAGAGGAAACTTAGATTGATGATATGGAATAGTTTTAGCAAAGTACCTTTGACTTATGCCCTTCTTTTTGTTGTCATTCATCTAAATTGTTTTTGGGCCTCCTCGTAAACAGAATTTCACTTATTAATGTGCTGCCACACCTCATTAACTGAGTTTAAATTCTTCTACAAATTCTTAACTCATTGACGATATCCCCCTTGCGCTGAGAAACTTCAGAGTTCCTTAATCCCTATCATTTAGCCTCTGGCTTTGTTTATCGTACACCCCTGTGTAGCAAGACTCGAGCTCGAAATTTCCTAACCTCTTTCGGGAGTCCTCATTCGACAAACTCGTTTCCCCGGGATTTTTTTACATTTCTCTACATCCCCTGAAAGCTAATATTTTTTGTTTCCAGCCAGTTTTAAGTTCCCCCTTCAAAAGATTTGTTTCCCTGTCTTAAATGACACGAACTTATCATTATAAGTTCTTCTTGAGGTCCAATTTCCGGTGAAATTTTACCCACCCCCTCTGCCATTTTGCTGTCCTCTGCCATATTTACCTGCTGTCCTTGTACACAGACTTGCTAGGCTTGTTACATGGCGACGTTATCGTATAATTCTACAGTAGATGTAGTTCCAATGCTACGTTCAGAAAGTTTAGTTTCGAACCATCGATGAAGTGTGCGAATGCACGACACAGCAAATATCAGTGGCTCCACATGTTCTCAAAACGTGATTTTTATCCTTTGTAGATAAATACAAAATTGCGTAATTTCATTTGCATCTAAAACATCTGCTCAGCCTTAAGTTCTGTTCAAACTCCT
Organism: Rhopilema esculentum; assembly: GCF_057945365.1. Lineage (NCBI taxonomy): Eukaryota > Metazoa > Cnidaria > Scyphozoa > Rhizostomeae > Rhizostomatidae > Rhopilema > Rhopilema esculentum. The sequence goes on from NC_142825.1 coordinate 7,380,638, forward strand.
TCCCAGGTGTATTCAGGCGGGCATTTGTTTGAAGAGACCTTTTTAAAGAGGACATTAACCTGTAATTTAATTGAAATGTTTTCTCTCCATACAGCAAAAACTGAGGGTGGCATTCCCTGCTATAAAGCTCTCGCTAAATACCCTCAAACACGAAATCTCTAGAAAGCTTCTCTAACCAAGAACTGCAATGATCTAGCAATAAAATATAAAGAATCAAAACCATGTCTTATCTTTGTAATGCTTCTGCCATTTTCCTTTCATCTTTAACTTTTCATTTGTTTACTAAAGCAAACTATATCCTTTGCAAAGCTCCAGTGCTCATCCTGAAGATATCATTTCAGTAAATTCGTCTACAAAGACCTTAAACATTTATACTATTCGCGGTTTTGAATGATTTGTCAAATTCTTTGAGCGGAATTTTTTCAAGTCAGTTTCCACTAGGCAGGAATTAGCATTCCCCAACAACTGGCCTTCCTCTTTCTCCGCAAAATTCAAAGAAACTGGTTATTTTTTCCAAAAGCTCCACTAATGGTTATCTCACGGTGATAGCCACTTTTGAGCCAATAGTTGTATCCAGAAATTTGTTATCTGATGTCAAACCCTCGCACAAAAAATCCTAAATAAAAATACTGGGGGCTTATTTATTTTGATATTTGAAGCTTATTCGAGGAGGGCTTATAAAATTATTGTAGACATTAAGAAGACATTATTAAAAGACCTCGTTTATTTTAGTAGGAATTTCTTTATGAGCATTCAATAAAACCAAAAGTATGACTTTTTGCGGTAATTCAATAAAACACCAAAGGTAACCTCAGATGGCAAAAGTCATCAAATTGAGGGGTCCAATTCGAGAATTTACGGTAGCAGTGGGGGCTTATTTGAGGGGGGGGGGGGGGACAATTCGAGGATTTACGGTAGTAAGATAACTAAATCAAAATAATACAACGGCAACTATATTACTCAGAATAATCATCTGAGATATAGCAAGAAGATCTAAAACGTACTGTTCTCTCTCTCTCTCTAAAAGTTATATAACTCTGTTTTTCATTATCTGTTAGTAAAGGTGAATACAATGTTATCACATTCACCCTGATTTGCTTTATGAAACGTACGCAGCAACACGTTAGTAGAGCTGTCTTTCATTTTTTCATTTTTGTCTGTTGGCCGCCGCAACCTCCTGGGTTTATATCTTGGTTTTATTGCGTAAACTCAAGTAATTTCCCGTCTTTGGATGTAAATTGTTCACTTTTTGGAGCAGGTGTCTTACCGAACTTTCAAAAAATGACTGCATTCAATTATCGTTGGTCTTTTCAGAATATTGCCAATTATTTAAGAGGTTTTGCTTTGGCCAAAGACGTTTAAGAGAGAGAGGGGAATGATGTTTTGGTTCTAGTTCTGTGATGTAAGATATAACTGCAGCTGGAGCAAAAACAAAATTATCGAATCGAAAAAGATTATTGAAAATGGAGTTCTTTACATGAATTATTGATGAGGTTGTAATAGAGAGTGGAATCTCCACGGCAAGGATAGTGAAAATCACCAATCGGTGAGGATACCTTGGCCAGAATAACAATGAGCACATGTCTTTTGCTTTATCAATTAGTATTCAAACTTTCATGACCCATATGAAGTTCCAGCTTGATCCTGCTCAATCGCGAACCCATACATGTTTCTAGAAGATGGAGTTTGCATGTGGCCAAGATCGTTTCTGCCTTCCCAGAAGAAAGACTGGTTAGTTATATAATTATTTCTTTTTTCTGTTTATTTTCAAGTTGATATTTTTGAAAGAAAGCCTGAATTGGTTTTCGATTTTTTAAAACTTGATAAAATCGGATTCGTATATCGTTTCTTTAATGCATGATTGTAATCTAGGTACTTAGTAGGGGGCTTAATCGATAAGTGAAGGGAAATGTTCAATTTTTTTAATCAAAACTTACGCTTCACAAAAGTATAGCGCGAATGTAAGAATGGCGGAAGCACGAGGTCTTTTACAGAGGAATTTTGCTTTCCCAACAAATGCATTTATGTTGATGATTCCATTTCATCATTACTTCTCCTATATGTAACATTGTTTTGTTGTTTTGAAGTGTTTTTATGTTATGTCAAAAGCACAAAAACATCGTTTCAATTATTAATGCGCCGATACACGTATTGTTTTTTATCAAGCTCAACGAGGTAAAGAAAACGAAAAATGGAAGAAAATGAATTGGCACATTTGTTTTCAAAACCACTGCAAAATGTGCATTCATAAGACAAGTTTAGTCGAAAACGGATAAAATTCAAAAACGTAAAAATTATTGCTTGTTACTTTGTAACAAACGATTGGCGAATCTTTTTTCTACTTAACGAATAATTTTTGTCCATTTTCGCGGATGATTTTATGTGGAGATGATTTTATTAAACAATTACTAGGCGGTTGATCTTTTTATTTAGTATCATCATCGTGAGGCTCAATTTGAAGCCAATTTGAAGTTTTGATCTGCACTCAAATCTTAAATCTAACTTTGCGTTTTTCTGGCCCCTGGTGGACCCCCATTAGCTTTTGATTTCCTTTCCTTGATTACTTACTCGTCTCAAATGCTAATTTGTCAAGTTTTTTCTTAATCTAGATGGAATCGAAAGGATGCTATCATTTCCGAGGGATATCAAGAATGAATATTACAACAACTTTGGTGGACACTATCTAAGCATCGAAGAATTTTTCCAATTCAAAAAGCTCATCCAGGGAAGATGGCTAGTAAAAGATGTCCCTCAGTTACCATATGCATTCTATCCCATGGAGGTAGCAAGCAGAACTTCTGATCATCTGCAGGAGAAAGAAAGTGAAGAAGGAAAACAAGAAGATCAACAAAATCTTGCTGATTGTGATGACGAGATTGACGTTGAGAACAGCCGCCCTTCTTCGCCTGTCGAGCTTAGGAGCAATGTTAGTGAGCAAGATACTGAAGCAAGTGGCCCTGAAAACCCAGGTAACGTTTCCATTATCACGCAAGAAGAATTCGATTATGAGAAGAATTCGAACCAAAACAGTGAGCTCTCCCGCAACCGCTACGTATTCAATCCATTGCCTATTCGGAAAAAGTCCAAAAAGAAGCATGTACCAGCTGAAGCCAAAGACCAAAACTACTGGAGACAGAGAGTAAAAAATAACATTGCTGCGCGCAAGTCCCGCGAAGATCGACGAAGAAAGGAGATTGAGGTTGTTATGCAGTGCGAAAGCCTTTTGTTGGAGAATTGCAAGTTACGACACGAAAATGGCCTTTTGCAAGCAAGAGTTAAAGTTATGGAGGCATTTGTGCATTCTAAAATTGATGATAAATTTTGATACTTCCGAAATATCACAGGTTGAGAAATATCAAGTTTTATCAAGAATATAGAAATATCAAGAGTATTGTAGAAAATTCTCAGATTTTTAGTTTGGGTTTTTTTTCTCTGCGCGAACTAAAAAGGTATTTTATAACTGAATTTAACGACGGAAGACTAAGGATAGATTTTGCGACAATTGCGCTCTTTGCTTACAGTAATTAAAAAACAATTTTTCAAAGTACTTGCCCAGTTATCCCCAAGAGTGAGAATGCGTGCTCCTCATTTTAAAGCGATCCTACCAACATTTTTACAAACAGCCTGTCCATTCGTAGCCTGTTTGATACTTTCAATCTACAATAATTAAAATCATGACATCTTTTAATTGGGGCTTAATCGCCACTGGTCCAGTTAGTGGACATCAGTATAACATGTTCGGAACCTGAAAATGTTTAAATTTTTTTATAGTCTAATTTATTTCATAAAACTGTGCCCTTTCGCTACTCAGTATCACGAAAGCCTTCCCTTTCCGCTCCGTTCTTCTCAGTATTCCCTTGCTCTGTCGCCTTCGCAGTATTCAAGTTTTTCTTGATGTGAGTCGCGTTGCAAGCAAAAGCTCTACATTTTATGCGACATGTCTTCTTTCGAGGAAGCTATCTCTAAGTCCGGGGCAAGTATTTTTAAGTAATGCAATTAAATGGTGTAATTAAATACAGTCATTTTTCTCAGGCAGGTTAGATTCCATTTTTTAAAAGTTCACAACCCATTTCACATGAGCCCTATTGACTAGGTATATAGACTAAAGAATAAAATCACGTGGCTTGTGAAGCAATTTTCATATAGATAGAAGATTTCACAAGCAAATCAAAGCAGCTGCCTTGAGTTTATTCATATAATTTGTTGTTCCTTGTTTGTAGCAGTTTGAAACCTGGTCATTAGTGAATGTAACTGTTCCTTCTACAGCATCCAACCCATTTATTGCCCAGCTCCCGCTGCTATTACCACCTTTTTCTATATGGACCCTGGTCAATTGTCAGAAGTATGTAATGATTAATTAAGTATCTAATGAGTATTGCCTTTGCGGTAGATTGAATTAATGTAAATACACAATTTTATTATGAAAGTATAGTATATGGTAGAACATCTTGTTTTATTTGAGGTTCAAATTCAGTTTCCGTAAGAGCATCTCGATTGTCTGAAAATCTATAATGTGAAGTATCATCAAGAAACATCAAGAAAATGTACATTCAGATGATCTCCATCAAGAAAATATAAAATAAATGTTCAGCCTATCGGCTTTGTGGCCCGGAGTGGAATACTCAACTCTTTTTGAATAAAAATATTGCTTATAAGAATATTCAGGCTCAGAATCATCCAATTTTTATGAAGATCATGAAAATATTGTTCAGCCTCAGCGCAATTCTCTCTGTTTTCCGGCGATTGCCTATGTTTGCGATGTTCATATCTCATTCTTTCAAAAATTTTAGTTTCTTTTCAAGAGCGGGCTATGTTCCCCTTCCCCGGCGACCATATCAGATTTGAAAAAATATAAATCAAAATGTATTCAGGCAGGACAAAATTTATGAAAAATGAATTTATTACTATTTATTTTTATGTGCAAAAGAGCAAGGGTACTCTCTCTAAATATAACTAAAGATGGTATAAAAATGAAATCGGTTGGAAATAGTAATCTAAAATTAAATATGTTTGGATTTCATGCTTTCTTCCGTGATGAGGACGCCTTTTTCAAGATATTGCAGAGAAAACAGCGATGAAACCGTTTCTACGTCCTCGACTTTATCGTCAAAATATTATATAATCAAGGCATGTTCTTATTCCTATTAAAAGTGGTCTTGAATAAATTAACGATGCAATCAAGCTCTGTTTTCTCCGCCATATTCTGTTATGAACAAATTTGAAAAAGTTTTTCTATTATTTAACAAGACATTGTAATTCAAACTTTGAGTCTCAAAGGAAATTATTAGTTATCAGGAAAAACGAGAAAGTCAAAGTTACACGACTCAACAGTATCCCTCCCCAAAACTATTCTCTCATTAATTTTAGATGCAATAAAGAAATCAATGATTGCAAAATTTGAGGTAAACATGTCTCTGGCCCCACAATCTAATTTTTGTATTAACATTCATTTTCTTTCGCAAAATTTCTTGATATTTTATAAGGTATTCGAGAAACATATGAGGTTGAAAACAACAAGAAATGGACAAATAAGAAATATGTGATTGCTGCCATTTTCTTAATGCTTGAATTATTTTCTCAGCAAATTAAGAGACGGGCATTAATTAGCCTGGAAGTTATTGATTGATTGAAGAAAGGAACAATCAAGACAGGGCTTCAGTTAGTAGGATTACAACAACGCTGATTTTTTTAAGAAGTAGAAAATATACATAACGAATTAGTCGTTAGAAAATCGACACTTTTGAAGATTTGTTGTACATGTGAATACTGAATTTAGATGCCTGAACACAAAGGATCCATAATAATCAAATTTTTCTATAACTTGCTGAGCACACCCATTACTTATCTAACACCTGGCTGTTGGGCGATCATAATAATCATATTTTTAGGGGCATTGAAGGAAGGAAGTGTTTTATCTAGGCAATACGGCATGAATGTATGTAAAAAGTATGCTTGCAGAAATTGGATTTCAACCGAATGTATCTCTGTGGTGGCCCTGTACCCACTGTTGGGAGGCCCCTAAATATAACAATATTTACATCAGTTTTTAAGAGGCATCAAAGTATATGATGTTTTGATAAGGTGAAAGGAGTAAATGCTCGAAACGTCCTGTTTTTAACAGTCTAACTCATCTTGTCACTTAATCTTTTCACTCGTTTTCTGGTCTTCAACGACAACAAAACAACAACAACAACGACAACAAATCAGACTTTGGAAACCGAAAGCACGGCAATGGCCTAAAGAGAAAGAGGCAGCAAGCATGTTCACATTGAAGGTCAGTTACTTTGTGAGCTCAAACTTCTTTAAATAGCAAATTCTGGATCACTGATGTTTTCGTTTCGAAAAAATTACGAAATAGTCCTAGAAGAGACTATTTCAAACAAACTAGCAGGGGCGGATCCAGAGAAAAAAATGATGTTCTCACCAACAAGAAAGGGGTTGTATGGGCGTAGACCCTGCAAAAAAAATTGGACCACGCCCTTTTAAATTTCCGAGAAACTTTTTTTTGAAAAGTGTTTCATATCGACTACACTCTTTTTCACATAAGAAACTTTGCAATTTTTCACTACTGAAAGTTTATTAACTTTCCACAGAATTCAGCACTCAAATCAGAATCCAGACTTAAAAATTCAGTTTTTCAAATTTTTATTTTTTGGAAATAGCAGAAAACCAATAGAACAGGAGATTGACTGTAATTTTCTGTGCATTTCACTTTTAAATTGTTAAAATAGTATCACACCAAACCCTTTTAAGGATTTTTATTTGGAAAAGCACAACCTGGAGCAGTATTTTCATGCATGCAATCCTCTTTTCTAATTACACAGTACATGTTTTCTACCAAAAAGAAGATTTACTACTTGATGAATTTTGTAACTAGTCAGTGGCCCTGGTACTGAATTTCTTAAAGAGTATTTCTAATAAATAAAACAGTGTACCACAAAAAGATTGAAATTACAAATGCTTTGACAAGTAACATTTTGTGTGTACTTTAAAATTGAATCTAGTTTATTGAATTCAACAAAGAATTCTGTGACAGAAGAGCAATACTTAATGCTGAAATGACATTGAGCTACATCAAATGAAGCATACTACAGACCAAGCAAAGGCAATAAATGTTTTAAACCTCACCAAAACATGTAAATGATAATAATGATTGGTCTGCAACATGAAATAAATCAGAGCCTTACACTAACTAATATTCAAAAAATGAAACAAGGGATAACTTTGATGGAATTAAACAAGGAAAAGGCTTGCAATGTTTCATCCATTGCTAGCAATATAATAAATGTGGAACAAAATGAGAATGATTTAGGTGACTGCATTTTGCATGTAGTTTCAAGCATCTTCTGCCTTAAAAATGAAAGAAGAAAGTGTGCATTTATTAAACTGGAACAGTTATAATTGCTTCTGATGAATTTTAGATGAGACAAGTGTCCTACAACTACCATTGAAATGGTTCAATTCAATTTTTTTTTTAATTTCAGTGACAAAATCAGTAATTAACTGATTTCGTATACTTAGATATGTCATTTTTACAATGTTCATTTATATCATTTAAGTTTTATGGTCTTTATGATTATTGACATTCTGTCTGTTATCACATAATAATATCAAAATTTTGCCAGGCTTTTGATTATCCTAGAAAAAGGAAAATTGACACCAAACCCCCCTGAAAAGGGTGAATTCCTCAGGCTACCGAACATGCTTATAACTAAAAAATTCAGATTCAGACATGTCCATGATTGTTATCAAACAGCCAAAATAAGGGTGTCATTTAAAAATGAGTATTATTAGAATAATATGTGACTGGAAAACCTAACATCAACCTAAGAAAATATAAAAAGTATCTAACATAACATGATATTGGGGATGTTTAAGCATATACTACTTCTAAATGTAATAGAATAAAAAACAGTCAGCTCACTTTGTTTAAAAGCGTGTACATGATAGTCAACAAGCAGGATCATGAGGCCTAAGTAAAGTCCAGGTCTAGTAGACTCCACGTTATAAAATATAACTGAAAGATGCAAGTGGTCTTGTCACAGGCCTAGGTCTAAAGCCTTTTAAAGATTAATCACAAAGCAAAAATGAAAAAAATGAGTAAAATTAGAAGCGATGAGGATGAGCACAAACCTGAAACCTTGCACAGCAAAAGAAAACAATTTCCTCCTTGATTAAACTAAACTAAATCAAAACATTTTTGTGACTTCGCGACTAGGCTATCAAACAACTGCCACCCAAATAATTCTTAGGTCAAGAAGAAAATTTTTGATTGAATTGATAGCAGGAACATCATTTTTTATTTCCATAGGAATGTTTCTACATCCTTGAGACATTCTACTTTTGATTTACAGCAATCTTTGCAGGCTTGGTTTATTGTACTTTACTCGAGTGAATTGGATTGTCTAGCCTGTGAGAACTCCTGAGTTCTCACCAGAATTTCGCTATACTTTTTCAATGGATAATCTATGTCAGAGTTTCTCACCAGCTACGTCAGAGTTTCTCACCAGAAAAAAAAGAAGACAGAATTTGATTGTCTTTTTCAACTCGCGCACGAATTTAATTTATTTTTGAGTTCTCACCAATTCATCAGCTTAAAACCAAAATTCTGCCCTTTCATTGGCTGACAAAACAACAGCTAAATTTATTTCAAAGATGAAACAATTGTCCAGATTAATGAGAATTTTTTATCTCATTCAGATTGTCTTCAAACTGGCTCCTACGCATCGTTAAGCTACTTAGTAACTCAGAGACAAACTAGGAAGGTTTGTCTTTGGAGTAAAATTACATGATTTTTAACCTTGATTTTTGCAATTTCATTTTTCAAGAAAAATGATGTTCTTTCTCATGTGAGAACAATGAGAACATCTGGATCTGCCCCGGAACTAGGTATTATCAAACTGTAAAATACATTTCGACGCAGTATTAGAAACTGATTCATACATCAAAAGGAAAGTAGTATTGCACAGGTTCCTGGTATCATATCTCTTTACATGACAGCAAAAATTTTTCGCCTTCTGTTTTATAATTTTTTGTTACAGTTGAAGATGTATATGTATATGTAGATATATATCATGTTGAATAGGCCTAAGTCTACAAATGGGCTATATTTCACGTCGTTTCTAAAAGACTGAACACTCCAAGAACAGGCTGAACACCCCAAGAACACCCCAAGAACACCCTAAGAACAAGCCATTAAGCCGCTGAACACCCTTTAAAACATATCAAAATCGGCATGTCATTCGAAAAATAATTTGATCAATCAATCAAAATTAATTTTGGGGCGGGAAAGGACCTGATAAGTCTAATGCTGTTGGTGTTGTTACAACCAACTGATGTTTTGCGCGCCAGAAGTGTGAACGGGGGTTTGTACACGCGGAGCAAATTCGAGTTTGACTCCCTTTGTGCATTGGAGTCAAACTTCCATTGGAGGAAAAACTTCATCTTGCAGGTTAGCTACAGTTTCTATATCAGTCCATGTAACTAATAATTTTTACAATATATAGTTGCCTAGGAAGGTAAGAGGAACCGCAACACCCACAAAAACAAACAGTTTTCCGATAAAAGCGCTTAAAACTGTGCCTTAACCGACGACTAAGCAAAAGCTTGGGGGCGTTTGCCCCAAAACCAACGCAATTTCTGCCGCATACATACCGTAAATCCTCGAGTTAGCCCCCATGGGTGCTTATTCATTTTTGATATTTTTTGTATGGGGGCTTATTCCAGGTGGGTTCTTCGACTTATACGAGGGGAGGGGCTTATAAAATTATTGAAGACATTAAGAAGATATTATTAAAAGATTTCGTTTATTTTAGTAGTAATTTTTTATGCGCATTTAATCAATTATTACCAAAAGTATGAATTTTTGCGGTACTTAAGAAAAAGCGCCAAAGGCAACCTTAGATGGCAAAAACCAGCAAACTGAGGGGTCCGATTCGAGCATTAACGGCAGCAGTGGTGGCTTATTAATAATTTGTAGTTCTAGGGTGGGGGCCAATTCGAGGATTTAGTGAGATTATCATGACCCCATTCGAGCACGGGCCCCAAAAATGTGCCCCTCCTAAGCCCTCTTTTAAGTCGCAAACTGTGGTCCTGCTGCTACCCTCTAACAAGTCCAACACTGTGCATTTTCTGTTTCATTTGTCAAAAAATTCCTTATAAAAAACCTCTCCAGCCTGCGAGTGCACCCGCTGGAGACGTCAAGAGAGGAGCTGTGTCTCGTTCTGCTTGCACTGGTAAACTAGTAACTAGCTAGCGTGCACTAGCATAGCGTGACCATTTGGGCAAATTAGCGGACGGGAAGAACAATTGTTTGGAAGACAATAGGTAGTCAAGTGACATGTCGTATTTTGACATTGTCACAGGATGTGAAAGATTTTCAAAACAACGGGAATTTGCTTGAATGCACAAAGGGAGTCAAACTCGAATTTGCTCCGCGTGTACAAACCCCCGTTCACACTTCTGGCGCGCAAAACATCAGTTGGTTGTAACAACACCAACAGCATTAGACTTATCAGGTCCTTTCCCGCCCCAAAATTAATTTTGATTGATTGATCAAATTATTTTTCGAATGACATGCCGATTTTGATATGTTTTAAAGGGTGTTCAGCGGCTTAATGGCTTGTTCTTAGGGTGTTCTTGGGGTGTTCTTGGGGTGTTCAGCCTGTTCTTGGAGTGTTCAGTCTTTTAGAAACGACGCTATATTTCATTAGACTTTGATTATTACCATTGAAACTGTTTTACGTGAAATGTCACTCGAAAATCTTAATGAAGTTTTCAGTGATTTTGATGATGCTTAGAGAGTAGTATAGTCAGACTCAATAGAAAATAAGTTGCATGGAAATGGCTGTTAAAGGGGTTGTTAAGAAAGACTTTCTCTCAATAGATTTAACCAAGGATAGCATTCCTTTTTTAATTTTAAATTCATAAAAATAGACTTGAAAGCTTTCAGAATAAGAAATAATGTGCAATCACCTTAAGTTAATTAGGTATATTTTCAATTTTGCTTTGAAAATTGATTTAGAGCCTACCTTTTGTAGTTATAGTTGTATGTCATTTTTTTGTATTTTTGTTGTTTTATTTTTGTATTTGTTTCTACCTAGCATCCGAAGGTAGTTTTCAGGACACTGAAAGCCTTATGCTTTTCGAGCAGTTTTCTAGTCCTTCCTCTTGATGTGACCACACCTCGTGATTCCTATGCCTGGAATTACAGAGAGCTAGTGACCCTCCTCACTCTGGGTGAAAGTTTGGCCATGCCAGGGACTCGAACCACAGACCCTTGGGTCTGTTGTCAGCACCTCTGACAACTGAACCATCCTTGCACCTAATTCATCAAACATGTCATTCAACATTCAGCACCAGTGCCAAAAAGGTATTGATTATCATTGATCATAGAAATATTTCAGTTACTTTTTGTTTGCTTAAACTGTATTTATTGGTCTTTATATGCTTTCTTTCATTATTCTAGTTTCCAAAAGAAGCATGGAAGAATCACACCGCAGACTTCACGAAGATTTTTGCTCATTTTTATCGGAAATTCAAAAGTTGAAAAAAGAAGGAGATAGTATCTATTGTTCTCAACCTTTAAAAGGTTATTTGCGACAAGATTCACAAAACTGCAGTGGAAAAATCACCAGCAGGGTTTCCCAAGAGCCGTCTAAAAGAGAAATTGAAGGAAGAAAGCAGTACCAAAGAACCTCTTTGAAGACTAAGATACAAATTGATAAAATTGAAGGTACACTTTGTAACCCCATATATGTTTGTTTTAATGGATTTTGAATAATTTGAGGAGACTTTATTTTATCCCAAAAGTTATTCATGATAATTTATCTTTACGTTTGTTTGTCTCTTATACCCATATTTTCGAATTTGAAATGAAGGTTCCATTGTGTTAGTCTCATTTTACTTGAACCAGGAAAAACATTTGTTATCCATTCCTATTTGAAAAAGTGCCATTTTTAGCTACATATATTGATTTTTTAACTTCCTTAAAAAACCTCAAAAAATTTCATGAAAGATATTTTCAATGGGTTTCAGAAACATTACATGGTAATGACCGCGATGAAGCAGAGGCTGATGACAATGGTAAATCTCTACATGATTCAAGATTGCTAAGACCACTGAATAATAGTTTACCATACAACATAAATAAAGAGGTGAGCTCTCGACTCTTGCTGTCTGTATTGAACAACATTGTTCTTTGTTTATAGTTGTTTTGTTTTGTTCTAATATTTAATAGCTTCTTCAGTCTCTAGTGATTATTGCAAACTCTTTATTCTGTCCGTGTATTTTCATGATTCAAGCGATCTCTCTACCGAAATAAGAAAGATGAAAGATACTTTTTATGTTAGATAGCTGCTAGGAATATCAGTACTGAACCATAAAAGTTTGCTTTATTAAATGGCCTTTTGTAGTTTTTCATTGCAGAATTTGCTAACATAATTTTCATATACATGTTTAATATTTTTTTAAGTCTATGTAAGATTAGTTTCCTTGGTCAGATATGAAACTTCCTTCCCTCTATACTGATGAAATAAAAAACTACTTTAATTGTAAATTTAGTATGCAGTAGCATCTCTGCAAATTTGAAAATATTTCTTTGTTAAGAACTGTATTTTCGTTTGTTCGCCTTCTTTTCATAATCATCTTAATCTTTCTTTTAATAATGTCATTTTTAGGGGTTTGAGGGCCAGAACTGTCAATGCAAAGATGAGAATAAGAAGAGATGGGTAGTGCACAAGATATACAAGGGAGAACAGGTAATGCATTTGCATGCAGTATTTCTAGAATTGTGATTCAGCAATTACTCAATATTTGCTCACAAGTCCAGAGTGTGCCAACACGTATAGTAACAACAACTTCAAAGTCATTGGGCAAGCAAGGTTGGCTTTCATTTAAGGGTTTTTGAATCTGTTAACATAAGAAGCAAAAGTTTCCTTTTTGTGTGGACTGAAAGAGTTCGTTTTCTCTCTTGGACATTTTATTTAGGTGAGAGGTAAGCGGCCACTGATTGGTAAAAAAAACAAAAGAACGAACCAAACGCGTTTTCTTACTCTCACGTTACTTTGGATATTAATTTTAAGCTTACTTTCGGGAGTGTCGGAAGAAATGTACTTCAGTATGCCATGTTTCCGCTATTGCGTGCCATCTTCAAGTTTCTAAAAGTCTAGAACAGTAATCTTTATGCTTATCATCATCATCATCATCATCATCTCAGCCTGTTCACGTCACTGCTGGCGGGTGGCCTCCACAGCTGTCTCCACGCTCTTCGATCTTGTGCCACATGAGTCCACAGGCTGCCAGCTCTCTCTGATGTTTCGTGAGTGACCATGTCTCTGCTCCATATGTCATCGCTGGTAGTATTACAGTGTCCAAGATCTTTCTTTTTAAGCATATAGGCATCTTCTGGTCTTTCAGGAAGGTACTGTACTGCCCAAACCGTCTCCACCCTGATGTTATCATCTGATCAATTTATTTCGCCATCTCATTTTCTGGTGTCAATAGTCTTCCAAGGTACTTGTATTCATCAACCTCTTCTTGCTGTTCTCCGTCCACTGATATTCCTCTTTTCTGTCTTTTTGCGACTCCATTGCACATGATTTTCGTTTTCTTTTTGTTCATTCTCATTCCATCTTTCTTTCCTTCGGTGTTGAGATCATTTAGCAGTCTTTCCAATCTTTCTTCACTTTATGCTTATATTACTGTTGATTTCAAAAGTTTTTTTACTGTTTTTGAGCAGAGTCCAAAAATGTGTTTATCCTGACTGCAGATAGCACCTGTAACCTTTTTGTAGACTTCATTAAAAAAACAGTTAAGAAAGGCAGGATTTGGGCATGGCTTAAACAATTTATTTATAGTCGATTTCAAAAGCCATTCTCTAGTTAAAGACTGAATTGCCACAGTGATTTTTGAGCAGTAATTAGGCATGGGCACAAGACAAGGAATTTTCTTTATGCAACAAACTGATATTATAAGTAAAATGGAAAGAATATGTTTCAATCTTGGATACTACTGAATTCAACAACTGAAAATACACGAAGTGCCTGTAAGTTTTAGCGCTAAGTCAAAATATCTATTAGGCTTTAAAAAAGTCTAAACATACTTGAAAGACAACAATGTATCCTTTTTTATTCGATAAGCAGTCTCAATTAACAACATGTAAGCAAGCAACCATCAGAAACTATCCACTCCCTTTAAAAATAAGCACACTGCTGGTAGCCTTGCATTTTTTGGGCTGTAGAAAATGCTCAGTTTTAATTAACAAATCCCTTTCATTTGCTTGGGCCCAACAGGAGTAAGTCACATTCAGATGTCCAGAGTTGGATAAATTGGTAACTGTCTGTCTTTATTTGGTAACTGTCTGTCTTTATTTGGTAACTGTCTGTCTTTATTTGGTAACTGTCTTTGCAAGTGGTGTTCATTGGCCAGGAGACAAATACCTTAAAGTACTGTTGAGTCCAGATGCAATTAACTTTATCGGAATCCAGAGAATAGTTCGCTTTACTGGTGTATTCTTTAAAATCATGTAGCATGTTTTGAACCAGCTATGGTGATAAAGTGTAGGTTTTATAGCTGTGAATTGAACACATTTTAATGAAAGACATCAGCACAGCTTAAATCAGCGTACCAAAAATTGTGTTCATTCAGGTAGAAGGGGTGGCGCGGGGTTGATTTATGAAGTGGAGCTCTTTCCGTAATTCATTAATTCACCAATATTCCAGTATCCATATGACTAGAACGGTACCTTAATTTACTAATAATTCGCTCAAATGAATCTAACTAAGGAGTACGGGTAAGGAGACTGGTATCTCAGATTGGATGCTATCAAATACTTTTTGATGTAATAAAATTTAGAGAGCTGTTGCAATTAACCACTAAGAGAATAAAATTTTTTGCGTTAAAAAATTTAAATTGGCTTTTAATGAAACAAACAATTTAAAACATACTAACGTCATAGTTGTTACTTGAACCTACAAACAAAGGGCTTTGTAATCATTTTTCAAAATCAGATAATTTGCCAAATATTATGAAAACATACAGTGCTCACATTACTACTAACTAAAATACATGGTCAGCGGTTCTCCGCCATTATGTATTTTACAATTCGTCTTAATTTAGCTCTGTTTGCTGTTATCTCTCGTAGGACTTTTAATGTTTTTTCAGCAGGATTTGCCTCAATGTTTAGTTGTATGTTGATCAGTGTTAAGTCTTTTTCTATCAATTTTATCCACGTAGTTGGCGGTCTTCCGACTTTCTTTTTAGTCTTTGTTTAGTACTCACATTGACGAGTCCTAATTGTTTTCCAACAGGTCTGTCTCCTACTAGGTCTTTCCCCTGTAGCTTTAAAGTGCAGCTGCACCTTGCTTATTGCAAATGGAAAAAACAGATCTATCGCAGATCTTTTCGCTCTGACCATAAGAAGTTTTGATTAAATGGTAGAATTTATTAAAGCATGCTAATTATTTTATCATCTCAGCAATAATTTAGAGGTTCTACGTGGATTTATTTGAGTGAATATTCTACCGTTTATTTGAGGTATTCTTCTTATGCAATATTCAACTAAGTATACCCAGTATTATAATCTTGAAAATGATTTTAAACCCAAGTTTATCAAGCTCGAAAATAAATACTTTTCCACCTCAATGTGTAATAAACCTATTTATCGCAAAAGGCTTTCCATAGGTTTTACAAGCCTGATTCCATCTGTGGCTGCGTCTGAAGCTTCAAATGTGCTAGAGAAAGGGCACAGAGAAGAAAAATGTTGTTTATCAATTTTTAACAATAGATCTTACTTTGTTATGCAGGTATAGATGCTCTGTCAACACTTTTTACATGGCCTCTGTAGATTTATCGTTCTAGTTTTGACCCTTTCCCTGTGCATAGCCCAGGGACCGTTGAGAATATTATGGGACGGGGGATTGCCTATAAACTTTTTGGCGCTCAACATGCTTAAAACTAAGAGCAAGATGATTTATTGTATGGCTTTAAGTACACTTTTTGAATTATATTATTGTGCGAAGTCTCCTCAGCACTCCCTCCCTTGCTTCAATGATTGTTGGCATGTCATTGTTTTTTCATGCCCATATCCACGAGAAGGGACATTGGCACAAATACTGTAACATTCCAATTTTGCTTCCTACTTTCCAGTCAGTACCACGCTGTGAACCATCAACAAACAATGAAGACACACTGTACTGTTATCGCATCTCTGTGAACCCAGATATCAACTTCAAGGTAACATCGTTATAGTTTATTTGTAAACCAAAACTGGGAAACTTAATTTCAGTGCCATAACGTATATGATAACAAAATGTTTCTTGTAGTCATTGATTGTGTGGTAAAATTCCATTAACACGATTTGAATTGTCAAACTTCCATGATTACTAGAAAATACTTCCGTGCACGCAGATGCTCAAGTGACATCTTGTGTGTAACAATTTTACGATGATAAACATTACTTTTTGACGGCTGTCATAAAGTACACGATGACATATAGGCAGAGCTGTACTCGTTTTTGGTGTATAGAACCGTCTGCTTCGTAGAACTGTCCTGCTTTATACACCAAAGGCAATATATGTTTAACGTTGTCAAGTTCTGTTGAACCCAGTAAATTTTTAAAGAAAATCGACTCGACGCTTCGCCTATTGAAAAAAACAATCGATTGTGCCATTCTCTTTCTCAAATGTTTTTGGTCTGCAGCTGACAGGAGACCCAAAAGTTTCTAGAAAAATATTTTTCTAACAGGTCTAGTTGACAATTAATGCTTTTAAAGCTACTTAGTTTGATAAAAAGGGAAAGCGTCAGCAGAATGCTAAAATTATGGTACCAGCCATATCAGGTAATGCTGATCCAAACAAAGGCAAATTATTGAAGAAATTCAAAAGTTGCATTCCCAAACATCCAAATGGGCAGGAACCAAGCAAGAAATTCAACATTAGCTCCGTCATAAGGAGAGAAGACAAACAGCTGCTGAATATGCTATAGTTAGATTTCTGGGTTGGTAGCTGCCAAAGTTCGAGAATGAGAAGGCTGTTCTAAAGATAATTGCTCACCGTTTCCCTAAGTAGCATTTGCTTATCTGTCTTAATATCCTTGATTTGACAATATCCTTGATTTGTCCGTGTTTAAAGCGCTTATGAAACTCCACTTCGATTTTGGGTATGAGTTTAGGTAATATCTTTGCATGCATTTGGCCCTATTATGGAACAATACCAGGCCTGCGCAATGAATGCGCTACTTGTCAAAGTCAATTTTAATGGATATGAACGTTTGACGTAACATTGTTGTTGTGGCTGGTTGAAATATTTTGAATGACCAAAGAAGATCCGATCCGATCCGATCCGATCCGATCCGATCCGATCCGATCCGATCCGATCCGACCCGACCCGACCCGACCCGACCCGACCCGACCCGACCCGACCCGACCCGACCCAAAAAAGATTCAGTTAAGGATTTTATCAGTTCGCATCTACAGAACACTTTTGTCGAATCAACTTTATGTTATACGCAGTCCCGTTATAAATACAATTTATTGGAAGAAGGCACTCATGCAGCAGGGGGTGCTCATTGGCACGTTTGAAGCAATACTGTGCCGGAACAAGAAAAACGAAATTTACATCAGACAGCAGCAGGGGGTGGTTTTCTCGATCCTATACAATTATGAAAATCAGCATAATAGCAGTCTTAGTGTTTATGTTCAGGATATATATTTTTGCTGATTGGCTTAAGGTCTGATGAACCTGGTATATCTCCAGCACATCTGCATATGCAAACTTCACGCAAGATTTCTTGATTTTTGCTGCAGTAAAACGTTGTTTTGCAACCCACGCAGCTGGACCAAACTGGGTAATCAGGATCAGAGTTAGATGAATTATCAAATCTCCTTCAGTTTTGCAAGGTGTCAGAGTAAGATGTTTGCATTTTGGAGATTATTCAGAGTCAATTTTGAATCATAATTCAGGTTGTTATAAACATAGATTTTCAGAATTTTAAGTCTGTATTGAGTCTGCTGACAAGCTCTTGCCTATCGCTGTAGCTTTGAAAGTATTTTTGGATTATTTTATGAATACGTAAGCAGCACTCGTAAAAAGGAAGGCAGCGCAGCTGGGAGGAACTACAAAAAGCGTAAGAAAGAGGGGTGGGGCCAAATGCTATCTTTGTCTGCATCAAAGGAGCCTTGCCTGGATTGTGCATTTTCAGCCCCCTGTGTTAACGACCTCAAAAGAATGTCCTTTGGGGCTTATGTGTCGGGATCGAAAACCATGTAATATTTTGTCATTAAACCCAGAAATTAATCCTTTAAAAGAGTAAACTAATTTGTCAAAATATTACGAATATTGAAGAATCTTGGATAAATGTTTAATATGCGGACGTCTTACGATAAGTTTTCAGGTGCCAGGCCTCCCTAGCAAATTCTGTCATATTTGACCCTTTAATAAATACCAGCAACTTTTAGAAAGGTTCTAGTTGCTATTTTGTTTAATGTTGAATCGGCCGCTTTTTGATAATCCCTTAAATTAAGGGTTTATGATACTTGCGCAATAAGGTTTGTAGATGAATATGGTAGGAAGGGAAAGACATGTTATTTTGGTATAATTTCGTGTTGTTTTGTAAGTTTGTAGTACCAAAGACATATTTTGAATAATATTTACTTATAATCACATTTTACTACCGTTTACCACTGTTCTCAACCTTTTAACACCGTTAACTATCACTTACCATAGTTTTTGCTTCTGAAGTGATACCGATTATTTCAGTATTATTACATGAATCAGTAATGATCATTAACGTTTATTTAATTATTTTAGGCAAGATTTCCAACAGAAATTTGTCATCGTGGAGATATTTACGAGTTTGATGGCTTCCTTCTGTTGACACACTGCTTGCTTGAAAGGGTATTGAAAAATCATTTTCTTTTGTCTGGGTATCTGTTATACTGAATATTTTAAATTCTTAGCAGGTATTTCTGTTGCTATATAAGTTTTTAATATTTATCAAATAGACGCGAGTCATTGATTTGACCGATATCATAGATTTTTAGTCTTTTTAGCCACAAAAGTGTTTCTGGTCACTGGTCACAGGCAGCGAGAGTTGTAGACCTTGGGGTGGCTCAAAGGGTTAAAATCCTCTTCTACTTTTGCTCTTGTTTTTAGTTAAATTTTTGCGAGGGCCCCCTGCACTTTTCATAGCAATATATCCCCGTGTGGAACTTTCCTTTTCTTTCTTTAAACATTTTGCTCAAATTCTCTCCTGGCGTTTCTCGCTTCTCCCAGATTTAAATCTTCTTATCAAAGAATAATGACCGAGGAAGGAGAAAGAAGGCTTGTTTATATTAGCGAAGCGTCATTAATATAACTTAGTCCTTTGCAAGAAAGGCCCCAAAGGAAGTGAAAACTGACAGGTGGAAACATTCTTTTCCATTTTCCGTCCAAACCGCACTACACCATCCAATCATTGATATTTTCCCCGCCTCTTCGAGCTATTTGTGTATTACTGGACATGTGAATAAAGTTCTTTCTTTCACTTAGGTACCAAAATGTTCATTCACTTATTTTAAGAGACTATACAGTATTACACTTCATTCAGAGAACATTCCTAAGGTGAGAGAAAGTTCCGGCTTTTTTCCAATTAACAAATTCACACAAATTAGCACTTGATGAAGCTAAGCTATAGTTTGTGACTAGGCATTGTTTTGACTGGTCACTAAACATTTCTTGGCCACAATTTTTTTATGTTTACAGACAGAATACTCGGTCTGGCCAGCAGGTTCTTATAGCTGAGGTTTTTAAACTTATCCTTAAAGTACTTAAAAGCGGGAGAAAAGCAGGGAGGGGAAATACTTCCAAAATGATTGTGTTTATTTGAGGGATGTTGTCATGATGTCTTATTGTATTTATAGTGTACTCAAGCGCTGTTGAAAATTTTTATTCAACGCGACTCAGCCAGTCTTTCTTGTTATTAATCACCCAGCGTTGCTTCAGAATTGAAGTGCTATTAAATTTTCATCTAAGGTATAAAAACATATTGTTTTTATTCATTACCAGATCCAAAACCTTAAACTAAAACGTCATTGTGAAAATATGTTTATCTTGAATGTTCTTAAATTAAACAGACGACTATTTCTCTAAGTTTGAAAAAAAAAATTAATGTTTAATATTCGCATGTATGATGTCAAAATTTCTTAACTTCAAAGGTTTTAATTGACCATATAAGTATGTTATATTTTTAAATCAGAAATTCTGCATCAAAGACCTCGAACTATTTCATAAATTGGTTTTTGAAGAGTATTTTGAAATCTCGGATTGGAACATAAGTGGTATGTTGAGATTTTGTATTTATATCTAGGCGGCCATTTTTAATTGCTTTAATATGAGGACACCATATCTCTTATTTTCGCAATTTTTCCTAGTTCAAGCGTTTTAAAGTTAGCTGTAGAGCCTTCATATGGCAAAAACCTTCAATTTCATATTTAGAACTTGCTTATCATTTGGGCAGTTCTTGTAGCGAATACTCCATCCAATTAATAAATTTACTTTTCTAAGCAACTAGTTCAAAAAGCAAAAAACGAGATTATCCAGATGAATTTCAGTTTCATTTCCACCTAATTTAGTTTTTACTTTCTGATGTTATTTAATCATTTCGCCGACATAAATTTTTAATTGCATGCGGAAATCTCATGCTCAGACCCAGCTTAAGTGTTGAGCGAAACAGTATTAGTTACGTCATTTTTTCTATGTTGATATCCGTCATGTTCATCTGTTTCTTACTAAATCTAATATTTTATTTTTGTAAGTATGAAAAATTGGCTCTTTCTAGCGATAGGATCCACAGTGACAGCGAGGAAATGACAATGAATTCATTTATTTTTTTCTTGTGTTCTATGGAAGGACAGGTTAACTAGCCTGTAACCATCCCATTGTTCTAAAGGAATAAATGATCTGTTAAATGCAGCTAAAAAGCCTGTTATGTGATCTCGTTTCCATGCTAATAATCCAGCAGAACGCTTGAAATTTATGCGCAATATTATTACTTGCTGGTTGCATATTGTTTTTGCATTTAGTGGCTGCCGTCCGCGTGAAGTAAACTTGTTTTGGTTTAGGATGTCAATACCCATTTGTTTTTTTCTGTTTTGCTGCCAACCTTTTGTTTGTTGCCATTTTAAATGAAGAAGTTACTAGAAAGATCAGTGAGAGCTAGGAGTAATTAATCTGGGCCTCGATTCCAAACTCTAATCATGCAAGAAAATTTACCTGTTTGTTTCCCTGTACCAAAACAAGCTTTCAAGCGGCAATTATCAGACCATTTATTCCTTTAAAATTATTTGCAATTGAACTCGCTAAACCCTTTTTATCACATGGTCCTTCTGGTCTGCATCTTATTTTCACAAAACTGTTGAAATAAACTGAAAAGGAAAACACCAGGTCTTGACTTCAGCTTTCCATTTTCAATTTTCATATGCCATGATTTTAAAGCAAAAAGTGTTTTTTGTCATGTTTTCAGTTTGCTTGCCTGATGATATTGGCAAACATCTAAAAGTGAAATTTGTAAATACGTTTTGTTGAAATTGACTTTTTGATGATTATTGTTGAAGCTGCTAAAGAATGGATGAAGAATTAAAAGCACCAAGAGTTTAGTGAATTATGGCTTTGAAAAACCAAACATTGTGTGTCATACTTAAGCTTTTCATCCGACACTCTTCAGAGTATAAATTGTCAGAACATAGATCGAAAACTCTACGCTAGGAAATATATACACCCAGTTGTGGATCGAAATAGGCCAATCAGAAACGCGAGCATGTGACTGTTGAGTTTGGCCAATCAGTGCCGTTTGCCTATTGAAAATGTTGAATATTAAATAGACAGTGTTACAGAGGGCTTGTACACAAGACTGAATTATGAAATAAGAAAAGTTTACTTGGAAAAATAGCAACAATAACTAATTTAAAACTCGTCGGGTGTATTATATGTTGTCTTTGAGACTAATCTTAGACCTGATTTCAAGAATATCATTTTTGTGCTACCAAATTATCTCACTGAGACAAACGATTAATTTCGAACCCGGCAGGCTCACTCATGGTGTTTGTCCGATAACAGAACGCTCCGAGGTTCAATGAGATACATAATCACAGTGGCAAACTCTTCTCTACTCTTATCATAGTTATTTGTATGGCTTACTTAAGGTAAGATATTTCTCTGAATAAATTAACTTCCAATGAATTTTTGCTTTCAAGGTAAAAGAGACAGCTGCAGAATATTTCATTTTATGCCACGATTCATTCTCACTAAAGGTATGGCATTTGTTATCTTGTTGTAGTTGCACCTTTGCTTGAAATTGCGGCTGTTAAGTGGCATAGAAATAGTATAGTAATGCTATTAAACACTAATAAAGCCCTTTTAGAATGTCATATGCGCCACGCAGGTATAATATGGGGCAAGACTTAAATAGATACCAAATTAAATAATAGATTATCTACAAAGCCTTCAAAACAGTGCCATTTCTATTAGCCTAGCAGAGAGGTCATTATTCAAATGAAATATTGAAAATTATACGTTTTTTATCAGCAACTTTGTTTTTTACGTCAGCCTCAAGTTTCTAAAGGAATTGGTCATTTTCAGACTAAAATCTGCTTAGATGCTGCCCAATAAATTTTGGACCTGTCTTGGTTGCTTTGTTGAATTTTGTGCCTGTCTTGGTTGCTTCGAGTTTGACAATGATTTCAGCATTAAGCTTCTTGTTATTTTATATTCACCTGTTTTTTTGCAACAGCTACCAAATAATTTTACACTTTCTGATACTAATTTTGCACTTTCTGATACTAATTTATTTCGTATTTAATTTTCATATTTGTTCTTTGTTTTTGTTTCTACCTAGCATCGGAAGGTAGTTTTCATGAGACTGTTCTTATCGAGCAGTATCCTGGCTTCTTCCCGCGATACGACCGCACCGGGTGATTCCTAGATCTGGAATTTCAGAGAGCTGGTGATTTCCCTCACTCTAGATGAAATTTTGGTCACTTAGGGACTCGGGCCCAAACCCATGGAACTGTAGTCTATGACCCCAACCACTGAGTTATGCTCGCATTATTTACTTTTATATTCATCATTTGTTCCCAGATGGGGGCTCAGCAACATGTAGTGGAACTGAATCAGAACCGAGGTACCTTTCCATGCTCCATGTGCTGAAACACCTTATGAAAAGTCACAAGCTCCTACTCAAGGCAAGTCAGAGCATTTCTAGGATACGTTTTCCTTTATACAATAGTTAGAGTTTACGTCGATGCATGTGTGCAAGTTGTTGTTTTACACAATTAGATTGTTCATAGTTGGATAATTCATTGTAAAAATATCAAATTTTACTGCGGGGAATTTTAAGCAAATTACATTGCCAGGGCAATACTTGAACCTGCCCCACCACCAACGATACTGTCTGTATATTTAGCCTTGAATTCTGTTACATAGCTTCCGAATGTATTTGTTAGGACTCTGAGAAGCTATGCTTATCAAGCTGTCCTTCCTCTCGATGTAACTACCCCTCCTAATTTCTATGCCTAGAATTACAGAAAGTTGGTGTCTGTCCTCGCTGTAAGCGAATGAATGATCATTGCAGGGGATCGAACCCCATTACCTAATCACTGCGCCATCCATTTTAAACATTGTTGGTTTTAGCTCTGACTTGATTAAGTATTCAATTAGTTGGTTCTTGAATCTAGCCGTAAATTATTCAGTAATAGAACGTGGATGCTACAAAGGGAAATGTCGAGAACCTTTTCAATGTCGTAAGATGGGAAGGGAAGGACCTTACGTTTCAGTAAATTCTCTATTCATTGCAAATATTTTATACTCCGTAAAAAGTATTAATGGAATAAGGAAATTGAAGCATGACGATGTTTCATCATTTGCTGATTCAGACTGAATTTTGATAAATTTATTTCACTAAAGCATTGGAAACTATTTATTTCAGCTCGAAACTGAAAAGGTCTTCGAAGCAAGCACGTTTAAGTTTATATATATGAAATTTGCGAAAATTGTTCACCATTTTGATAAGCTTGACCAACAACGTCTACATTTCTATTGCACAACATGCAATTCATGATTTGAAGTTCTGATGCTTTTTGATTTTGCTGCCTAATGTTTTCAAGGAGAACTTGAAATTCACAATATCAGCTTACTCTCATTTTACTATATTTCGATTAAGCTGTGTCACATGATGTAACTTTAGAAACAGCCTGCGAAAATTTCGCAGTTTGTGGATGCTAACTGAACGGGTCTTATGATTTAAAATATTTTACAAAATTTCATCTGAAGCGAAGTACACTTATTCTTTTTATTTTTGCTATTTATGGAGCTCCACTTTTCAGCGTGAGGATTTCGATAGACGGAGATCGTTTTTTGAAGAGGAAGAGAGAACAATGCGCGAAAGCCTTGTGCATTTTCCTGGAAGGGTGGGTTTAAATTCCATCTTTATTGTTTTGGTTTTTGACTTGCAAGGTATAATTCATTTTCAAAATAAGACAATTTGTAGTTTTTGCTGTCATTTTTACCCTTTCAAGAGGCAGAACAATAACGGTATGGAGGCCTGTACCAAAGATTATATATACCATGGGTTTGACTCCTCTGATTGTCAAATCTACTGCCATCAAATTGAAAGTTTGAAATAACTCCAGTTTCATACTACAAAATTAATGCATATTGAATTTAAACAGTACTGAAGACCTAAATCTTGCTTCAAAGAAATAGTAAAACCGTGATGTTCTTTAATTGTTTATAGTATAATAGGTTTTGTCTAATGTACAAAAATTGTGTTGTTTTTTCCTTTAGAAACCAGCATGTTTACGATTGGATGGGCTGAGACCAGGGGGCTTTCAAGGCGATGTAAATATTGACGATTGTAATCATTCTTTCGTTTTATGGCTGTTTAGAAAGGTTCACCTGATATCTCTTTGTAAAACGTTTGCTTGAAGAGAGCACACATTTGCGCATACCTAGGCCATCGTTAAAAATGCAATGTGGAGCAGAGTTGAGATTTTGATGTCATACAAGAATTTTATATTTTGGAAAGATGGTATATAGTATTTTCTGATAATTAAAACAATCAATGGATTTGCACAGTCAATCACGTGAATGCAGATTTTTTGCTGGTCGATATTTTAAATCAGTGATGAGATCGCTGCCGCCTCAGAATTAATCGCCTTTTCATAAAATAGGTTTGAATTGTATAAAGCAAGAATTTGTTTTTAAATGATACCAATGATTTTTCTTATTAGAGGTATCCGGAAGTCTTACATTATAGTGGTGATACACCAAAAAGCGACCCCGCAAAAAATCGAATGTAAGAACCTTTAAATCAGAAAATATTTTTTAACATGACGTGCTAAGAGCACTTTTTCAAACCCTGTTATTTATTGTTAAACCTTCCAACTTCACTTCTGGAATTGTGTGAACGAAGATCCAGTCTCTGGCGTTACGAAATGCTTCGGGCTCTGATTTCATTTCTTCGCCCTTTTTTCTGTTTGGTGGATTTTGCTCTCTGAAACGTTTTTCTGATGCCACCAGAATTCGCAACAGATCAAATAAATGGGGAAGAAGTTGTTGTGTTGCATTTTGCTGCAGTTACTTTCCATTTTGTTTCTGGTAAATATTATTTTCTTCATTTTTTGGCTGAAATTTCTACCCAAGCAACTTTAACAGGCTCTTTAGAGATACATCTTCATCTATTGTAGTTATGAGAAGCTGAGACGGAAAAGAGACAATCTAAGATTTGTTGTTGAAGATTGGTGGGTAAAAATAATCGTACTAAAATTACTCCAAATTTACGTTCTTGCAATTTTTTTTACGTAAAACAGTGTATTCTTTATCAAACATCCCATCTCTTTTTAACCATATTTAGACTCTTCAATGATCATTAATTTGAAACTTCAAGACTCATTATTTAACGAAAGGGTAAAAACAACATATGAGCTCTAGTCTTGTAAACTTTCTCAGTTACTGCTTTATATTGTCAGGAAAGGCAGGAATAACTGATAAACTCTTGTGATGAAGATAGGTAAATGCTAATACATCCTCATTGTCTAAGCAACTCATTAAAAACCGCTCGTCTTCAACATCTCCCGTTTTTAAGGCCCCTTCTTTAAGGGAAAAGAGTCTTATTGGTGCCATAGACGTTTTATATTCGATTTACCATGTGTAATAAAAAAATTTTGTTGCCAATGTTCTGACTCACTATCAGATCATTTATTAAACTGACATGAAAAATCAAGGTTTCTCATATCAGTTTAATATTAAGGAAACCTTGAAGCACCTTATGTAATTAGCTAAAATTCTATATCTGTACATTTGAAAATTGAGGACCTATTTTTGTGTTTTTTTTAACTGAGTACTTATTGCTTCCACTCCAGTGTTCTGCCAGTGAAAAAACAACTTGAGGATCTCAGAAATATAGAGGTATCCTAAAATTTGATTTTAGTTTCACTAGGTTAAAGAGCACTTTTTGATTGGCCTTCATATTTTTGGTGACAAAGTTTTAATGCTTAGATTGCATGTATAAAGGTGTGATAGATAAGTGTCTGTTCATCCATTCACAGCAAAGCAAACAAACGAACCTAAATCTGATTCTGATATCGCTGGTACCCTTGTTTCGTTTTGGTAACGTTGCTATCAGTTTCTGTTCTTGCCTGCACGATATTGAGATAATATTAGAAAAACAGACAAATTATTAAATTTGAGGCATGCCTTATGTAAGTATTGCCAGCTCCAGTGAGTCCGCCCGACCCTTGGCATTTCAGCACTTTGTTTTCAATAGGCGACTGTGTACTTCATTCCTGTTATTTGATAGCAATGGTTTTTCTTGCTTTTAGAGAGAAATGGAAAAGATGAAGAGGAATAGGTAAAAATATTACTTTTATGATCAAACTCAATGTCTAATTGATTAAAGCTCTTAATTGAGATAATAAACCTAAGGTAACTAACACCCTTTGTAGCTGATACAAATAACATGCGCTCAAATGATGTGATGACATTTTTATTTTTTACAACATTGTCTATTATTAATTTAGAACAAGAACAAGTCCGTCCGGTAGAAGATGTTATTTTCTCTTAATATGACCTATTGTGAACTAACTTTTCAGTCGAGATATTGCTTTTAATATAATTTTCAATTTGAATCTTGAATCCTTACTTTTTTTACTAAAATATTCAGGAAAATGAATCGTCAAAGTAGAGTGTGGCTCTCTTCAAAAAACTGCTACAGAACTGGTTTAATGACTGACGTGTTCCAGGTGGGTGCATTCTGGAAACATTTCTCTTTATGTAGTTGCAAGAATTGAGATATCATGACATCCCTGCATATTCTGACGATACAATTTCTGCATACGGTTTCATGGAAATATACTCTATGGTTGATATAGTAGATCTGCTGTCTTCAGCTGGATAAATTATAAATTGTCTAAGGGTAAATAAATTATAATTTATTCCCTTTTTAATATCACTGATATACTGGGTATCATTTTCTGTTAAACTGTTACTGTTAAGGTAGATCATCTCTATATTAATGAGACTTTGAGAATCTTCTGTAAAAAAATGAACCTGTCAGATCACTTGACATTAATTCTTGACAGTAACTCCAGTGATTTGTCTGCTTCAAAAGGTGCCATTTTTTTCTAACTTAAGACGTTTATTTTCAATTCAGTTGGTAACTTAGTGAGTAATTTTTTTGTTTAGCTTTGATGTATTTAAGAGCCTGTTTGCTGCTTTTCAATTCGCAGCATACAATTCTTCTATATGCAATCACAGATCACATAAGATATCACAAAAGCCTTGATCTTCTCGAAAGGAAGATTAACTACAGGTTCAAGAACAGACTTTTCTTGGAGGTACTTTCTTTTTCGAGATCTTAATAGACGACCTAATATAATCTGCAACATCGTTTATTTCTTAGTAGATTTATGCAACTTTTAGAGGCATCGTAAGAAAATTTATCTGTAGATTATAGAGGCTAACTTCGTAGATTTGTCATCAGCCAGCTCCTTTTTGTGAACCTGAAGTCTGGCTGTTAGAGAATGGGACAGCGTAAGCGTACAGATGTGTTTGCTCAAATATTCAAATTTGTCCCTTTCTAATCGGCTATAAAGTTTAATACTAGCAACCTGTATTGTGAACTAAATAATTCTTCTTTTTTACAAGTATAAAATTTTTGCTTTTATTTCGGGCGGTGATTTAGATATATAAGTCTACTCTGATATTTATCTATTTCAATTTAGAGTTCTGTCAGATAAAATATCACTTCTAGACAAACAGGCATCCGAATTCAGTATCATCTGTGGAAGTAATAATTTGCACCAGTAATTTATTAATTAAGATACTTGTTCAAAATACACAATATATCGGGACTAACATAGTGCATGTTCACCCCTAGACTGCACTTCATCACGTCTCGTTACCTAAGAGACTTACCCAATTCAGTCACATCCACGTTTCATATTTCAACTGCGGCTTCTCGAATGTAGAGCTTGGAGATGGAGAGAGCCTAAGGAAATACTCAAAGAGAAAAGGTCAGCTGCTTTATTCACTATCATTTTTAAATGTTATATGACATTCATAAAAGTTACAATATAAATTCAAAATCATGAAGCTCTTGAATGTTGTGACAATCAATAAAAGTTATACTGGATGAGTTTAAGAAAGACTCAGGTACTTCGGTAACAAGAAATATTTACTGGATGAGTCTATGCAGCCCATATTTTTAATTTTCTGGGTAACAGCTCGTGACCGTCCTCCTGTTTTGAAATTCAAAAGACACACTTTATGCTGTTTTTTGGGTGTTGAAGAATTTTCATCGGATATTGGGAATATTTGCCCACCAAACAATACTGGTTCCACTGCGACCTGTTGTTGTCATACTCTACTTGAAATGAACACACATCGTAGATTTATCCAAAATCAATTGTTGAATTTTGAATGTTGTATTTTAGAATATAAACTGGAAGAGAAATCAGACTGGAAAAAAATTTTTGTTCTTTTGAAAAGACATGATTCTGGTTTTGCTTTTGACTGTGACCCTGTGTGTACGTTTTAAAAAATTAAATTAGATTTAGACGATATAGATTTTTTGGTTTGATTAAATTCATTAATTTTAAATTAATTTTCTTTAAAGGTCTTGAAAATCTGTCTGGAACTATGTCAAAGTTAGCCGAAACAGAAGTACAGCTGTCCTCGTGAGTTTTTGTATTCTCACTAATAAAATCTGGAAAAGAAAATGAGCAATGTACTCCTCTTGTCTTTGTATGGCTGTGAATCACTATCATTCGGTTTAATAAATATGTACTTATACGTAAGTTGTTTTCATCTGATTTTAAATGACGGTGCTTCATTCTTTTGCAGCACAAATCCGCTCTCCAGTAGAAATCTTGCCATTGCTTTCAAAAAGCTTTTATTCATTCTTCAGTAAATTATCGCTTGGCTAACTTTCTAGATTACGTCATAATGAATCGTTGGAGTTTCTTGGAGATTCAGTTCTCGAAATCATTGTGAGGTTAGTGGACTTTTCAATTTTTTCATATTGAATTGCAAGGATGTTTCTTACATAAGTGTCATAATTTGCCTAGGGTTAATTTTAATCAGTCTGGCTAGACGGAGCTTGTGCTAGTGCAGTTTCTCCAATTGGTAAATCTATCGAGCAAGGCCAATTTTTCTCATCAGTTCGGCTGAATGTTTTGCGAAAATTCCGAGAAATACCAACATCAGAAGACCAAATTCTTTATCAATAATTCTTTCATGATCCCCCTCCTTCGGCATAATTCAGTAAAAACTTACTAGCTTAACCTCACGAAATTCTTTACAAATTTGTCGAAATTCGTTGCTAGATTAATTACGAGCAAGTTATCAATATCAATTGCAGTTCACGACTGTTTTTTCTATTTGGAACCAAATCTGAAGGGGAACTGTCAAAATTCAGGTCATTGCTCGTTGGCAATGCACAGCTGGCCGAAATAGCAAAGGTTAGCAAGAATAACGATTTGCTTTGTTATATTTTCTTCTTTGGGGTTCTGAATCATTCTGCCCCGTGTATCGCTTTCATCGCATTTCTGAATCCAATTCCCCTCTTAAGAAGTTATTGCTCCAGAAGTGCATCCAGATGTTGTCATATGACGGGAGTGGTGAAAAAATTATTATTGTTTTGTTACAATTTCTTGGCAGCTTTGGTTTACAGCTGAGGGCTTGACTTTCTAATTTGTAATTGTACATGCACATCACTGTCATATTTGTCACTGTTTTCTTCTTTCATAACTCAACATTTCGTCTTATTGTTTTGACAAATCATTTCTTCGATCATCCATTTGAACCAGTCTGATGTTTTTGACACGTAAGTAGCAATTTGAAGCTGTGAAACAATTAAAATGGGAATTTGATTAAAATCTGTCATAATTTGTTGTCTCTCAGTGCTACTATGTTAACGAAAATGATATTTCAATAGACATGCTGCTTTAAGCAAAAAAGATTTTATTTTAATCAATCAGTGCGATGCAAGTTTTCTTTTTCGTGTCTGTGTGCTTTTTGTTAAATTCTTTCGTGTCATTTTTGTCAAGAAGCGACGATTCTTTGCTGTTGAATATAAAATCCCTAACTCGCAAGAAGTAAGTGGTGTTGTTGTTTATATTGTTGTTTCTTTTAAGAAATTGGAACTGCAAGACTTTATGTTGTTTGGACATTCGTAAGTGAAATTTCAGACTTTGTTCTTCAGATTTGTTATCGAAGCTAAGTGCCAACAATATAATGTGCGCAGCTGAAAATGTTTTTCGTTCTTTGTATCGACAATATTTTGCAAACATTTAATTCATTAAGTATATTGTAACAAAATGATCCTTGAAATGTAGTTATAATACTATTGAAGCTGTTAAGTTCCATTAAATTGTTTTCGAAAATCCCTTCAAGTGTGTAATAATTCTTCTTAGCGTTAAACATTCCACCATTCCACCACAAAATTCTAAATTATGGTGAACTTCCTTTTTTGTAGTAAGCATTTAAAGTGTTGAACGGTGCACAATCTAACCAATGTTACCCTTGCTTTTTGCTACCATCGCTTAAAGGCAGAACGCCCTCAAATGCCAGGAATGTTAGGAAACTTTGGTTGCTTCTTTTCAGTGATTGGCCCAAGGCCCGAATGGATCATTCATTGGCAAACTGTGTTGAAGCGATTCTAGGTACTTTGAATTTATTTTCAGTTAAAACCAGACATGTTCTTTAGTTCTCTGTGAGTTTATATTGAAATTAAGTTGTCTTAGATAATTCATTTCTAAAAATGCATCATCAGTGACTTGGTAAAAAAGTATATTGGCAGAGAAGGAAGGCGTATTTATACTTATAACTGTTGGTAATAAATGATTCAAACTCTAAAATATTCAAACTTTTAGCAAACATTCATCTCATCTTAAGAAACATTCACCATATTTGAGTTTTTGTATATGTTCTAGCCTCTTCTTCCAATATTTCAGCTGCTGTATTCCTTGATGGAGGCTACGATCAAGCAGACAAACTCCTGCAGTTTCTTCATTTTGAAGAAGAGGTAAGATTCTTTTTTTTATTCCTCATGATCCTATCAAACTATATCCTACTCTAAACTGTATATAACGTTTTGTCAAAGCAAGGGAAGCATGCCTGTCTTAATATTTTGAAAAAACATTTTACTTCTAGTTGACATGAAAATATTTTCATCATACTAATTTTTAAGGAGGGCTTTTATAAGCAGAATGGTTCCTTAATTCCTTTCTGTTCGATATACAAACGTTATTTGATTTACTTGTGTTTTACATTTTTATGCATATAAACTTTGTTTGAAATCTTTTTAGGATTTGGGCAGAATCTGGATGGATACGCCGAAGCATTTATTGCAGGTAAATTAAAATTTGACTTGTCGTACCTTGCTAATCTACGAACTGTTAGAAGAACGCTATAAAAGAGACAACAACACAACTATCTGAATGTTAAACTAGTAAATTCTTTATATATGGTTTTGGTGTCTTTATAACTTATTTCTTCAAACGTCTTAGATATTGATTCTTTTTTGAAAAATCTCGTGTATCATTTTCCGGAGAATGAAAAGGCTGTAAATTATCAACATTTCTCATTTTAAATAGCTGAACACTCGGAGTTTACCAAGGCAGTCCCGTTTGACTAACTCTAACCTCAGATTAAGATAATAAAAAACCTGTAATACATTTTGCTTATAAAGAAAGCAAACAATTGCCAATGCTAACTTCTTTGTACAATCGTAATATTTTCAATACCACAAGTCACAATCTACTTAAATTTTCACAACGCATTTCTCAATCTTAATGGCCGTTGTAATATGAATAAATGCAAAGTTAGGCATCTAGTGATCAAATCCTGACGCTAGTTTTCATAATGAGTAGAAACAAATAAAGTCTATGATATTTATGGATTGACATTATCAGAAGATTTATTTTAACCTGATTTGATGTCAAATGAGGATCCTGTAGAGCACCTGATGAGAAGCATTCCCTTCTCTGTCCGTGTTTTGAAAAGCTCCCAGACTTCTTTGTATAAAATTTTGGAGCCAGGGTAAAATTGATCAACAAAGCTTCAGCCAAAATTTCTGTTTAGTTACTGGATAATATTTTGTGTTCGGGCATGGTGTGATATATAGATATATTAATTAATTGATGTAAAACCTATTTTGGAGCAAAGTAATGAAAATTTGTTCTTGTTTTAACTGAAATTCAAAAGAAGTCCCATTGTTTCCAATATGCGTTGTGCTCAATATGTGTTAAGCCCAATCTCCAGTGAGAAAAAGTCTTGCGAAATTTCGCTGCGAAATACTTCACGCGACAAATTCCATTGAATGCTTTTGTTGACCTCACGACATTGGAATGTAAAGTTTGGAAGCGTGACAAAGGAATACGGAATATGATTGGCTGTTGAAGGATTTCGCAAGCGAAAAGAGAAAAAGTTAAACTCATTTTAACTTTTTTTCGCAGAGAAATTCTTCGCGAGAAATCCCAGCAAAAGATTACCGCGCATGCCTAGGACGTATTTCGCGAGAACTTTTTCGCATTTCGCAGTTTTCTTTCTCACTGGAGATTGGGCTTTAGTCACCCTACACGGATAAAGCTCTAAGTTTAATTAACCCATTGATTACCTTCTAATCAGTACGTTAATCAAATCAATCTGATATTCCAGGTTTATGTACTATTTTGATACATCGTGTGTTGATTACAGGCGAGAGCACCCGGAAGTGACAGACATCTGATCGAAAGGTCTCCGCGACTTCAGGTTGATATCGGCTACGTCCTTGTGTTTTCGTAATGTGTTATGCTACTTTTTAGAAGTTACTTTGTCGTCAGGTTTTTTGCTGGAATTTCTAGACATTTCCCAACTACACTGACCTGATTTATATCTGGCACCGTCCTAGTCTATCACATGTAAAGTTTAATTACTTCTGCTATATTTAAATGGGATTTATTGATGACTTTGAGTATACCTGAAGAATGGATGATTTTGAGTATACCTGAAGAACAGAAAGTGAAATCTGAATTTTATATAGGCTCCGAATTCAACGGCCTGTCAATTAGTCCCTATCAAAGGCTTTTGTTTATTTCACATTACATATTTTGGAAATTTAACGTTGATTTTTTACCAGAAACTACAGTAAGCTCAGGTCAAATTCAGATTTGGTTTACATAGGTCATATTTCGTTTGCAGAAGATTCTCCAATTTTCGTCTGTAAAATACTTGATCGTTCAACGATAATTAGCATTTGTCAACACCATAGTTATACACGCGTCAGTTTTTTTATCACTAAAAAGCCGATCAAGCGTGGTATTTGTCCTCTCAAGTCATCACGGATCCTTGATTCTAATTTCTGTTTAATTTTTGATGAATAAACAACGCTTATACCAATAAAAAGGCCCGTTCAGTGGGCAGAAACATACTGATGGCTTATCTTGCAATCTTGAATTTTATTTGTCATAATTTGCCTGCTCGAATGGAATCCTTTGCATTTGAACGACGCTGTTAAATTCTGTTGTTTGAATAGATAGCCTATCAAAATCAGCCAAACAAAACTTAATGCTTTCCAAATTTATAAGTTTAGAGAATCATCAAAATGTCAATAAAATAAAAAAGAGAGATGTTTCCTCTAAAAAACAAGATTTTACAATCATTTTGCTGGTATATCCCTTTCTCGGCTTAACTTCCAATACGGTAAGGATCAACGATACGATTAGGATGAAATGATCTAAAGAAGTTGCAAAGAAAGAGTCTTAAAGAGATTTTTTATTGCAAATATCATCCTCAAATTATTTCTTAAAATGTGGAATCTTTCTGAAGGTTGCCTTTATCAATATATTGCTTATATACCTGCTCAATCACGAAGGAAGTCACAGAATGCATTTTTCGTATCCTGTTGTAAGCTTTTGAACTCGGTCGTGTGCTTCTTGGTCCGAATCGTACGAAAAACTATCTACCATTTTTAATTTTACGTAAATAATGTGGCGAAAGACTTGGAAGGGGTGCTAATCGAATAGCCATTTTGCTATGTTTTGTTTCGTTGTATTTTATTTTGTTCCGTTTACTTACTTTTCTTTGAGTTTCCTTTCGCCGGATGTTAGTCGCCAATGTAGAAAGCCGAGTTGGAGACTACTATGAGTATTATATTGAATTTGGTATTTAAATTATGTGAAAATCTAGAATTTAAAAGGACGCTCACTCTCTTCATTTATGAATTTGTTTCCCATAGGAACTTTTGAAACTCGAAGATCGACTTGGCCTAACGTTTAACCATATCAGCCTCCTTGCTCGTGCATTTACCTGGTCTGCCGCGGATGACGATACTCTAACTTGGTAAATACCCTTTACTTCATCAAGATTTCATTTTAGAGGCTATGATTTTTTTTCAATCATCTTTGAACCCTTCTGCAAAAATATGCTCTATGCCCCTCTTCTTCATTTTAAAGTGGAAACAACCAAAGACTAGAGTTTCTTGGAGATTCTGTGCTGAAATTCATCATATCTGACTATGTGTACCGACATTTTCCCGACCACCAAGAAGGACATTTGACTGTAAGTATTTTGTATTTACTTTGCATGTCAGGTCGTGCCTTTATGGTTTCAAGAATCTTTTTTTCTTTACCCGACTTTGATTACTTTAATTATTTTTAGGCTAACAGTGTTAGATTATTGTTCACATTTCATATTTATAGCTGCTTCGTACTTCTCTGGTGAACGCAAAGACTCAAGCTACTGTCTTTCGAGAGCTTGGCATGGATGAATTCATTGATTTTGCAAAAGAAACTGTAAGCCGTTAAATTCAGATCATTTGTTAAACTACGTTTTGCTTGTGAAACATACGACACAGAATAGCTGGTTTGATAGCATTAGTAAAAATCCAACTTTACGATTTAGGATTTACTGTCCCATTCACGATTGCTTTCAGTTTCTCATCTCCAGTGTATGGCCTGCAATGTTAATCCCGTTTTCAGTACACTTTCTTCAGTTTCCTTCCTTTAATTTCCCACCCTTGGTGTCCCACGTTTCGTATTCCACCTTCAGTGTCTCTACTCCACCTTGATGGTTCTTAGTTTTATGTCTAA
The DNA here is from genome assembly GCF_057945365.1 of Rhopilema esculentum. Taxonomy (NCBI): domain Eukaryota; kingdom Metazoa; phylum Cnidaria; class Scyphozoa; order Rhizostomeae; family Rhizostomatidae; genus Rhopilema; species Rhopilema esculentum. Next base: position 7,416,237 of record NC_142825.1, read on the forward strand.
TCTTTTGTTTTCAACCTTCAATGGACTTCCTTCAAGTTCCAACATTCGATGTTCCGCCTTCAACGTCCGCTTTTCATATTCCACCTTCAGTGTCCCGCTTTGAGTGCCATGCCTTTCATGTCACACCTTTAGTGTCCCGCTTCCAGTGTCATGCTTTCAATGTACCGTCTTCAGTTTCCCGACTTATTGTATCAAACATCCAGTGCTCAACCCTGAGTTCCCCTCTTTCAACGTTTCTCCTTCAGGGTCCTGAATTCTATGTCCTGGCTTCAGTGTCTTGCCTCAGTTCCCACCTTCAAAATCTCACATTTCAAGTTCCACCATCAATGTTTCGCTTTCAATGCCCCACCTTTATTGTCTCGTCTTTAGTGTCCTGCCTGCAGTGCCCTTTTCAGCTGAATTGTTTCATCATTCAATTGGCATTTTTGTTAGGTTTCTACCAAACATCTCTCGGTCGAATTTAGAATACTCTGAAACGAATTTTTTTCTCTATGCAGACCCCCCTGCATTTATTGCCATATTTCTTATATCCTAAATTATGTCGTAATCTTACCAAAATCCGAATGCAATCTTTTCAATGATCAGGCTTAGAACGAATAAACTGACCAGTGATTAGTTGTTTGTTATTCTCTAAGGAAACCTACAGCTGGAAAATCTTTGCAAATATGTTTGAAGGTACGTTTTCAGGTTTAAAACTTGTTAGTAATACTGTCTTTTGGTTTACAGTTTTATTGAAAAGTCGAATTTTGGTTTCTCAGTTGCGTCACGAACTGCAAATTTTCGATCTGAAATAATTGCACACATACTATGGCGCCATTGCGGCAAAAATGGTTAATTTTTGTGCATGCAGTTTTAAAAAATGTGAATGCACATTCAAAAATTTAAATACGAATATAAATATATGTATGCGAATATATATTTTTGTGCTTCCAAGTTGTAAATTTTGCTAAAGCACATTAACAAATATGTGTGTGTATCAGGTAAAATTAATTTTTGTGCGTGTATGCTCACATTTTTGCGTGCGAACCTCGGTTGTCAAACTGTTGTGTGTGTGCGGACTTCGCTGCGTGTTTGTTACAAATTAAAGTGTGTGTTGCAAGTAGGTTCTTTGAACAAGTAAATCAATTTGAATTTATTATGCAGTAGTGTGACATGAGAACAGACAAGAAGAAAGTTGTTCCCTTTGTCTATGAGATCCGATTGCTTTTATACTAAGTAGGTCATGTTATAATCTCGGCAGGGAGGGTGTAAACTTTAGACGATGACCCTTGAGATTTTTAGGCATCTAAACAATCGTTAGGATTCTCTAGGCATTACACTCTTTGCAATTGAAAGCAAATTTCTTGCGAGTTGACAAATGTATGTAAATGTAAAGCAGGTCTTTTACGATTCATTTAATTGTATTGAAGTCTTTAAAACTGTACGCCTGAATCTTTTTAGATCCTCTCATATTGAATATCAAGAAGGACCGTCCCCCCCCCCCCCCCATTGTAAAAATGTATATTTTGTTTCTTTTTTTCTTTGGCAAGAAACTTTTTAAGCAGAAAACCCAATGCAGCATTGCAAATTATGCCACCAGCTATTACGCATTAGAAAGCAATCTTTCCACCTCTAAATCCTACATTTCGGTAAACCTTTAACATTTTCGGTATCTTTTTTTCAGTAAACCTTTAAAGTATAATGGGATGCATTTTGATAACTGGGTTATTTCCTTCAATTGTGCTTTCAATTGTTGTAAGATTTGATAGGGATTTTAAGTCAATCTTTTGTAGCATTTATTGGAGCAGTTTTTGTGGACAAAGGGATTGAATATTGTAAGAAAATATGCGAAGTTACTCTTTTTGGAAAGCTTGAGGTAAATACATCCCTTTGTCAAGATTAGACATGGATGAATTTTTTTGAGATGAAAGTTTTAACATTTCGATAATGTTGTTTATTTCTTCATCCACAATCTTTGTAAGATGCATTTTTCCGTATTTTAATCTAACATGGTAAACTTTTGTTTTCATCGATGTATTTGGCATTAAAGTAATATAGTAGTTTTAATAAAATGATTTCTTGATGTTAATTTTGGTGTTTACTTTTTTCAAGAGCTTTATAATAAATCACGACTGGCTGGATCCAAAATCGAAACTCCAGAACTGCTGTGCCTATTTGCGATCAGAGAATAACAAGCTTGAAAACCCAAATTACAAGTATGTTTTTAAGATTATAATGCGCTATCTTCTCTTCTTGGGTCTTGCTATTTGTTCTGTTATGCCTTTTTTCAATAAATGATTAAGATAACGAATTTCAATGAAAAGAAACGCGCCTGCTTTCGTAAACGCTGGAACGCGTGGGTGGAGCCTGCAACTCTGCTCAACTATAAAACTAGTAGATGAAAATGTCCAGGCCGAATTCCAGGTTTGTCTAAACTCTAAAAACGAATGTATGGAATTCAGCCTCGATTGAGTTTCAACTGTAGTACTATATCTTTAAGATTATGGTCTAGGCTAGCTTACTTAAGGTGGATAAAGCTTAAGATTGATCTCCTTCTCTCTACCTGCAAATATAAAGTAGCAAAAAAGGTTTTTATTATGCCATTTCAGCGACTTTGACTGATTTTTATCCGTATACTGCATGTTTCGCTGGTTAAAACTCAAAAGTAGATTTTTAAAAAAGTATTGTCTATCTACGAATCTTTCTCAGCAATCAATACCAATTTAACTTGATTCTTTGCTTTGTAAAAATGTTAACTTGCCAAGATTAATATGAAGAAAGGGGCATTGAAAGTTAGCAATATTGTTTTGCCTAATAAAACATGAGACGAGAGCGCTTGTCGTCATTTGTACATAGAGCTGGTCTCTGTCCAGTCCACAAAATCTCTGAACCAAGAGTAAATTTCTACACTTTCTCAAGAAATAGATATGACTTAAAGAATTATAATTAGATAGTTTAGATTGATATTTCTCAAGTATTTCATGTCTTAAGAGATATTCCTCATTTCCCACTTGTATATTTTAGGATATTGGAAGTTTCTGGGCCTCTTCCCCATCGGACATTCAAGGGTAAGCCTTTAAGAAACGTCTTGTTTTATCAAGGCTTATACACTAGAAATTAGATATTACAACAAACCGACATGGTTAAAATGCAAATTGATAATAAAGGGTGAATTTCAAAGTTTCATTTAAAGATATGATGCTGAATAATGAAGCTATTTTAACTTTTGTAAAAGACTAAATTGTTGTTTCTATATAGTTTTCATTTCTTGAATAGTGTACATTCACAGTCCGTTTTATTTCATTTGAAATTCTGTTTTCATTGTAGCCGCAGTTTATTTTAGAAATGATCAGCTGGGAGTGGGTATTGGGAAGACGTAAGTAAATTTTTAGAACCTTGTGAATACGATTACGGTCTCTGGTGAAGGCTGGCGAAAGTCAATCCTTTATTTGCATGATAATTACTTGAGAAAAACTTGAAATGTCAGTTGCTATGCTAATTAGGATTATAATTATAGTTCTAAGCGCCAATGTCAAATAATGCAGATTTATTAAGTAATGTTTTCAACAGCTGTCTTGGCTAGAGAAGTTGATTTTAGCTGTACGTTAATTGCTTAAGTTTTCGTTCATGCATATTTAAACAAATTTAACAGTTATACCCACAAGGTTTGTTTTTTAAACACACAATTTAGCAATAATGTTTTCTTGACTTTTTGTGTTTTTCGGCTCATTAAGCCCGAGTTATGGATTTAGGAAATTGACCGAATGACAAATAAGATCAATAAAAGAAGCTTTTTCGTTTGACAATTGTCATGGCGGCAGTCTTGCCTTATTTTGACGCAACCTTTATGAGTGTTCCTCAAAAATATTCAATTACAGGCTGCATCGTTTGGGACAGACATGAACAGATGCATAGTTTTTTCAAGATTCAAGCTTATCTTTCAGATTTTTTATTTTATATATTCAATTCAGTTAATTTTGTTTCTTTTTAAATATCCGATAAACTTCTCAACAAACTTAACAATGAAACACCAATATTAGAGTTCAAGAATTGCTGCAAGGATTTTGTCTTTTGACTGTCTTTTTATACTTTTTTATAATTTTTTCAAACTTTATTGTTGGAAATCATGCATTTTCGGAACTATAATCTACAAGTAGAATTGGTAATCAAAAACAATTATTGTATTACATTGACAATTATTATAAATTATGGTCGTTATTTTTTTAAGTGTTAGGTTTAACTTAAGAAACATTAGAAGTCAAATGTTAAAAGGAAAAGAATATTGTTACAAAAACAGCCAAATAAAACTTGCCTTAAAGTAGTGGAATATATTTTTGGTATAAGTTTGGAAAAATGATTATAATATTGGATGGGGTGTAACGATTTGTTTCTGATAAGAGTAAAAGCATAAGCCAACGACAAGGACTCCTAATAAGTGCAATCCACATCATGATAAACCTCTAAAAAATCAGTTTCCTTGCTATACGGTTTTGCCTTTTTATTTTATGTTTCTGATTAATCATGATTAATCATTGTACGAGTTTGGTCATTTGTATCGATAGAAATGATACAAAAGTCTAGATTCTCTTGATGACAATAGTAATGATAACAAGTTAACAAATTAGGCCTGATTTTTGTGTCGATTTGGTATTTTGGTCCCTTTTGATAGTATTTCAAGCAAGTTTTGTAGCTGCACAGCTTCTTTTCTTCGCCTTGGTTCGATGTTTAATTTTTGTCTTATTCTCTCCTCAGCATTCGTGCTGCTGAGTCTGCCGCTGCTCTCAATGCCTTGGAATCCAGTAAGTATGCAGATTTTGTTTTTACATTTCAATTGAGAGGCTCGGCGCAATCCTAAAGTACCAAAATCTATGTAAAGTTCTTAAGCTTGGTTTTCTTTATTTCATCGGCAAAAGGGGAATTGGAAGCTTCAAGAGTATAGATTAGTAGTTACACCTTTTTATAAAAACTTATAAAAATATTTTGGTTGCTATTTACTTCCAATGAAGAGGCTACGTAACCAACTTACACAGACATATTTACTGTAAATAGATCATTTTGAGGTGCAAGAGAGGCAGAACCGTGTCATTAACGAGAAGTATGGCAGGAAAAGGATCAATGTTGGAAACTCACCAAGTTTTCCGTTGCCAGCAAAGAGATCGCGAGAAGAAGACGAGGACAACTGGGAGCCAAAATGGATATATATCTGATGTAGTTACTCGTAATTACAGCAAATTAATTATGTTTTATAGTGTAGAGGAAATTACGTTGCTAATGGAGGAAATTACGACTGATCAATTGAATTCGATTTCACCATCAGGATAATTGTAGAAGCATTCTTGCCTTTAGAAAACTTCTAATAGATTATGGTAGAATATCCCTACGGTGGGGGACTTTGTCTCAGTTTCCCAATGCAAATGTGATGTTTATTTGTAGGTGAGTTTTTCTAGCTTTTCATTATAAGCTGACATTGTTCATTAGCTCATATTTTATTACATCGAATTACTTTAGTGTCGATGGAATTTCAATGCTTATATATCGTATATCACAAATTAAGCCCTCTATCGTAAAGGAGTTCCCCGGAATGAGCACCGACCCTTTTTAGTAGTGGGTTGAATGAAGGCTACAGGTAAATTCTTAAAATGAAGATGTGCTATTTTGATGAAAGTGTTAAGAATGGGGTCACATATTCATTGAAAATTGAGCAGACTTGGCCTGCCTGTTTAGAAGAGTAGATTGTTATAGCAGTAAGAATTAATACTGCCAGATTACAAATAGCAAGAGACATGGCTAAACGGTCAACGATCTTGATTGCAGACTTGTAGCTTTTCTCTTCATCTTCTTCTTTATTTTCCTCTTTTGAATTTTCAGCTTTCTGATTTGATTCTTCCTTCGGCTTGCTGATTGTCATTGAAGGATCTTCTTCCAGGCCATCGTTGATTTTCCTTTTTCGTCGTGATCCCATACAATGCTTTATCTTTTTCCAAAGCCATGGAATAGCGAGAAAGACTATTCTCAAAATATAGAAAACAACGAAGATCAGCCTCTTGCCTGGTTTCTTTTTATTCTCATTCTTGTTAGCCCAGTTAAGGCATATTCCAGCTAAGATTATTTGCAATACTGTATTGAGCAGGATAATTATAATCAGGAATACCAAGATTGGAAACCTATCCGAATTGTTTGGCACGTGCTTGAAAGTCGTTTCTAGTGAGATCATTATGCTTAGCAAGCAGGACAGCAACAGAGCAATTCGATCACCAGTTGTAGCAGGAAGAAAAACCGAGCACATTGACAGAATGCCAAGAAGAGTCATTGGGAAAAGTACCGTGATTAAAAAGAAACCATGTCGTCTTTTGACATTTGCTTCAAAACGTAGACCTCTGAGAACAGGCCAACCTTGTTCATCAGAAAACAGCTTGCTGCCATTGAATTCTGCAGAAAAGGTACACGTTATGTAGTTTACTGTCTGTATGGCTATTTGTATAATTGTGGTTAAGATGTTTGTATCATAGCGATGTTACTTTTGTAGTAGAGAGTCAAAACTCAAGACCTGTTTCTTTAGAAAATGTAGTTTGCTAGAAGAATTGAACTCAAGGTTTTTCTCGTAGATTAAAAAAGGAGGCTATGCAGATTTGCAAAGACAGTATTTTTATCAGAAAATGTAACTAATGTAAGTTAAATATCTTACTAATTTCAATATTCTTTCTGACTTGTTTAATTGGAAAGATATTGCCTCTAAGGAGGTAGATATTTACTGTTAGAAATAATGTTTTGGGAAAATTGAGACAATTGATCTTTTATCGACATTCAGAAAATCTTCACCATTTGGAGAGGTCGAATAAACGATTGTGGTATTAGAATTAAAGATGTCTTTATATTTCTTCTATTTATATATATCTTTAACTTGGATCGATTAAAAAACTTACCAAATGATTTTAAGTCCCATGTACCATATGTTTCGGGCTTTTTATCAGAGATTTTGTTGGCACTTTTATTTATTGCAACAAAGTCTACCAAACTTGCATTTAAGCGTTTCAGGAAGATTGTAAAGCTGCAGTTGTACTCATCCATTGGAAACAAACACGCCTTATCTTCACACGCCAGCCTCACTTTCCTGTAGAACGTCAAACTGTGCCTCCCAAGGTTAGTGAGGTAAACTGTATCAGCCGCATTTGCTTCAATGCCAATCATATCGAGACTGAAAATAAGAACGAATATGCAATATCGAAGGATAAAGTTAGAAAAAGTTGAGGCAATTACTTATCACTTCTGAGATGTTGAATCATTTTTTTAAAGATGGGTGATGTATTTAAAAATAGTTCCTGGAGAGTCTTTTAACATCTCTTGTTAATTGTCAGTCCTCTAACATTTCCTAATTATTATCCTTCCCCCCATCCTACCCCACACATTGCACGTATACGTACTCTTTCCCAGAAATATACAATAAAGAAACAGCAAGAACAAAAATAAACTGAAGTCCCTGTTTCCTAAAAAAAGCCAAGAGCAAGAAGTCAAAACCTCAGGTCACAGCTGGTGGAGAGTCCACTTTAAAGAGCGTAACATCCTGACGAAAAATCATCAAAGAACATACTTTTTATCTAATTCAAATTTAGGTGTCCAAACACTGGAGGCGTCCACTGTCAGTCTTGAAATACCAAATTTGCTTGCATTCCAATTCAGTAAGCTGCTTTGCCATTCCTGACAGAGAATATTAACGATAGTCACCTTTTACAAGTATGACGTCACTTGGAAAATTGGAGATTGCCGAGACGATTGCTGGATAAAGTGCGGTGAAGCAGGTATATTTTTAGGTAAAACCATTTCTTATTTTACATGTACGGACGTTTATGGTCATGCTAGTACACTTAAACTAGATGCTTTACGAGACAATGCATAACACTAGCAATTTTTGCCTTAAAGCCGATTTTCTTCAAAAGAACCCTCTTATTCTAAGGTCATTATGAAATTGATGATCATTAATTCCTACACTCGCTTGTCTGTTCCCTCGGTCACTCATTCATTCATTCATTCATTCATTCATTCATTCATTCATTCATTCATTCATTCATTCATTCATTCATTCATTTATTCATTCGGTCTTGTGCTCGTTCGTTTCTTTATTCATTCATTTTGTAATTCTTGTAGTTCTTGTTTTGTTCCTTCAATATTGGTAAAACACTGAAGACTCTTATTTTATAAAATCATGTAAAACTTGTTGCAATTTCATTTTGTTGGAGAAATGGCTACGATGCTCATAAATTTGTGAACTTACCACTCATGACAAATAAAGATCAAAAAAGGGTAATGCCATACTTACTGTGTCGAAACGCAGCATCATAGTGGCTTCATTGTCACTTGCATTCTAGAATGGCATTATTCGAAAATTTGCCTCGTTAATGCGGATAACAAAATAATTACTTGCTGGTGCGTAAGTTGCCCCTGCTGCTTTAGTCAGGGCTATTCTATTACAATAAATTTTATTTGAGTAAAATTAAAACGGTCAGGGCAATTGGCGAGAGTCAGGGGTCTGAAATTCAAATAAAAAAAATCGAAATATATCAATCCCTCACGTCATAGAAAAAAAAGGTTTTATTTGATGAAATTTTACTTAAAGCAGCCACAGGCGTAGGGAACATAGGGACTGGAGGGCTGCAAATAATCAGGAAATTAATATCATTTCAGGCTTCATTCGGGCAGCTCGATCTCAATAAAACGATAATATTCAGTTAAGATCCTTGCTAGGCCCCCTAAACGTTTAGCATCCCCTACGCCCATAAAAGCATCCACGAACTTATGAATTTATAGAAGCCTTACAATTTCCTCTATGTTTCTGACTGTAATTTTGAGTTGAATCTTCATCCTGTCTTCTTCTAAATTATTCAGCTTTGGGAAAATTCTGCTGAAATTTCGATTACAACCAAAGAGATGTGCAATGAGCTTCTCTTCCTGCGTTTGCAATGACCTGCACACATTCTGCTCCTCATCTAGAACGGAAACAGTTCTATGCAATCCTTTGAGTATCAGCAAAACTAATGCCTAGATCAGCTGCTGGGAAATTACGCTTTTCATTACAGACATAACAATTGTTTCACCTTTGAAAATGTCTTCTAAATTCGATGAGAAAATGTTGGGGGAGGGGTAATGTTTTGCCAACGCACTTTTTGTGATATGGTCCTGTGATTGCCATTGCGTAACCCAGAGCTAGTCACGGGCGCTCCCTTCAGGTAAAATTGGCGTTCCTTGTTGATATAAAAGGGCGTGGCCTAAACATTTTGTCGCCCCCCCCCTCCCCAACAGCCTAAAGTTGCCATGGGTGGAAGCTAGGTTAGAAACATCATGTACAGAGCTATTTGCAGCACTGAGTTTCATTTGATCATTATTTCACATGAAACTTAAAATCAGAATCTTTTTCAGCAAGCAAACAAGTTAATTACAATATACTGATCTAAAATACAATAACAAGAAATTTAATTTAGAACAATAAGTAAGATCAGAAAATTAATTGGTAGTTTACAATGCTGAAGGACACACGAAAAAAGCTCACATCAAAATGACAACTTGATATCACGTCAACGACAAGGCATTTTTCCTTTTTTTAGGACTTACAACTTTTAACGGACCCCGTTTCTCTAATGTGAAAACAGGAACTGAATTCTGATAGCTTACCATATGCCAAGATTCTTTGCACGAACATCAGTATTACAACAATAAACGGCATGTCTAGGTTCATAGTTGACCGCATCTCGCCATTTACAGCCGATATCTGTGCAGGTGCAGAGCATAAACCGCCTTATCTTGGTGTCTAAACACAAGTCTGTTTATATTGCAGTGCAATTTAAAAAATAATCATTTACTCTATTATTAAAAACTGATGACACTCTATTAGAAACTGTTTGTTTGAAATCGGTTCTTCCTAGCTTGTACCAACATCACTACTATTTAACGAGGATTGTGAGTCTATTGTACGTACTAACCAGATGATAAACATTGACGCAGAACCATCTGGCTCTTTCCCGTCGTTTGGCAACAACAGTCATGTTAACGAATTTCTTTATAGAATACAAAAACGGTTAAAATAATAATCGAAGAAGGCCCGCTGTAATTATAAGGAAATTTGCTTAAGTTCAAAGGAATTTTTCCCTGATATTCTCCTAGCCCTTGTATTTTCCATCCAATGTTTCGTATTAAGCGTCTGTTTGTTAGCGAGAAAAGCTTTTAATACTTGCAAAATTCCCTATGCATATAAGATGGTTCCGGAATCAGAACAACTATGGCGTTTTTAAAAAAAATCAAAATCCTCAATATGGATTATGATTCGGCTATTGGTCAACATTTACTTAAGAATCCAGTTTACTCCGAAACTTGACGATAATTTTAAAGTCATTGGGCTAGCAAGGTCGTCTTTCAACCAGGCGTTTTGGAATCTGTCTACATCGAAACAGAGGACCCCGGCTTTTGTGGACAGAAAGAGTTCGTTTTCTCACTTGGACTCTCTAACTAGGCGAGATGCGGTTGCGATTGGTCAGAAACTAAGAACCAATCAAACGCACTTTTCTTTTCTCACCCCAACTTTCGATGGATCCGCATTTGGATATTAACTTTTCACTTACCTTCAGACATTATGCAACGTTTATACTCTATGGAGTATCTGATGAAAAGTACTTTAGTATGATATCAAAAGAACTAATATTTTATCTTGATGATATATTTGCGCTTTTTGTACTATTTTAAAATTTTGTCGTACCAAAGGCCTGTTTGGATATATAATCATCAAAAGATAGAACTGGCAAATGCCATAGTCATAATGATAAGAATCTGGCCTCGGAATTATTCTTTCCAAAAATATTCCTTTCTACTAAATTCTGCTCCTCCTAGGTCATCTGTGTTACATTTTTGACCGATGTTTTGCTTTTTCTTAATATTTGAAGCTGAGATAGACTGGCCTACAAACCAACCGGCCTACTGTCACATCGGCATACTTGACCACTTGCCCACTGTCCTGCTGGCCCACCGTCCTGCTGGCCCACCGTCCTGCTGGCCCACCGTCCTGCTGGCCCACCGTCCTGCTGGCCCACCGTCCTGCTGGCCCACCGTCCTGCTGGCCCACCGTCCTGCTGGCCCACCGTCCTGCTGGCCCACCGTCCTGCTGGCCCACCGTCCTGCTGGCCCACCGTCCTGCTGGCCCACCGTCCTGCTGGCCCACCGAACCCACAAGCCCACCGACCTACGCGCTCACCGGCCTTCTGTCCTATGTAATGTGAACGCCTTCAAATCTTCAAATCTAATTGCTGAACGTAAGTAGCTTCATTATATCAACTTTTGACTTGGAATAGAGCCTTTTGGTTCCCCGTGGCCGATTTAGGGCCAGTCCAATCTTATTGGGACGGAGATGTAGTCTTCTCCTCTGAATCTCAAATTGATAACATACACCCAGGACGGTCATGTGGGGGGTTTGTTAAGCCCCTTGGGAAAAAGTTAACGAGAAGTTTTTTGCCATAAAAGGGTGCTTCGCCGGCTTACCCAGTTTGTTCGCAAAAGGGCTCGGAGCACCTCCTTGAGCACAATGTCTAGCGATGGCCCTGCATTCACCATAAACTTTTAACAACACATCAAACACAAACACTTTATGGTATTTTCTGTGTATTTTCTCCCTGCCTGAAACAAACTCGCAGTTGTTTTATGAAATGGTCTATTGCCAACTCCAGGTGATTTTTAGCGTCATTTCTTGTCATCTAATGCACCTAAGACTCCAAGAGGCAAGTAGGACTCCAGGAGGCCCTTAAAATTCAAAATTTGTACTGCTAGTTTTCGTGATGTATGATTGTGACAGTTTTGGCGGTACAAAATTTAAAAATAGCTTTGAAAAAAAAGCAAAAATTTTTCAACATGCTTAAAATTCCAGGCACGTACACACGGAACGAAATGGAGGGGTAAACAGGACAAGGGGCAGTTTTAACGCTGGATCAAGCTATCTTAGCGTATGAAATTGCCCTTCTCTACCAAATTTAGTGTTTATCTAAACTTAAAGAGAATGTATGACAACAAATTTCTTTGGGACCTGTAACCTACCTAATACCCCTGTCTTTAGCTTTGTATTCTATTTTTTTATGCGTATACAACTGCTCTTCTCTACCGTTTTTTTCTCCACCGAAATTTTGAATTTTAACAGGGGTATGGGGGAGGTTTTTTCATGGTAAATGTACGTGGGGCTGTGCCGTGAGCAAGGTTATAATTTTGTGGACTTCTTTTCTAGCCAAGGGTAGGAATTTCATCCTGACAACCTATTTTTGTCGACAATAATCTAGTAAAAAAAATTCAGGTTATTTTCAAATTAGTACCAAATTTCAAATTACCATTAAAAGAAAAAGTATGAAAGTGTGGCAACTTTGGTCTGCACCCTATCATTGTGAGCTTATTAAACTGCAGATTTCTACCAAATTTAATATCAATATTACAAATTCAAGAGAAAAGAAACAGCAGCCTGGTGTCTAATGCCCCGGTCTTAAATAGTACAGTGGGGGCTTTTGTCATGCGTGGGTCCAGATCCTATCTTACTCAGTCAAACTTTTGTCTGCAGCTTTTATTACAAATGTTTGGCTGAAAGTGAGGTGTTTAAAAGAAGGCGGTGTTTATCAGGGGGCAGCATTCATTAGATGAAATGTTATAGCATCAACTAAACTTTTTTGTTATAAGAAGAATTTTCTAAGAACACGAGCCTCAAAATTGGTCAAAAGTTGAGAACAAATTAAGAACAAGCTGAGGCTCAGCTACTGTAAAATGCAATTTTGAACAACCTTTTTTTCTCAAAATCGAGGATTTTTAGCGATGTGTGGGTGCTTTTTCGGTAAATATTCAAATTTGTCAGCAAATTAAAGCTGTCTCACTCACTTTGTTGGCAAATTAGGCCTGAACACCTCCTTAGAGCGAAAAAGCTAGCAATAGCACTGCTTACACCAGTTTTGAGGCTCGTGTTCTTATAAAATTGTTCTTATAAAAAAAAGAGTGTAGATTAGTTTGATGATCTAATTAGATTCTTAGATAATCTAATGTTGAATCGATGTGCTTCATTCAATGTTTGCGACCCCACGGAAAAACGTCCTTGCAAACCCAAAAATCTAAATATAACATATTTTTCATCTTGCGGGCCACAAAAATTTTTTTCCCCGGCTGGATTCTGGCCCGCGGACCGTAAATTGCCCACCTCTGGCCTAAGGCATTCTGGACTATGATATGCCAAACCCCAACTTTTGCTGCTTTTTACTGTTTTACTGCATTAATTGTATTTTAAATTACTTTTCAAATTCTGATTAGATTTTTGATCAATAATTGTATATATCGATATATATTTTAATCTAGATTAGGGCACTTGACTCGAAAACCCTCATAATTTCTGTCACTGTCGTAGACAACATACACTCTTTTTTTATAAGAACCAGTAAATTTAAGTTCAGGCTGACTGTTCTTAATTTTTTCGAAAATCTGAGGCTTGATTGTTCTTAATTTGTTCTTAAATTAAGAGGGTGTAAGCAGTGCTATTGCTAGCTTTTTCGCTCTAAGGAGGTGTTCAGGCCTCTTTTGCCAACAAAGTGAGTGAGACAGCCTTAATTTGCTGACAAATTTGAATATTCATCGAAAAAGCGCCCACACATCGCTAAAAATCCTCGATTTTGAGAAAAAACGTTGTTCAAAATTGCATTTTGCAGAAGCTCAGCCTCAGCTTGTTCTTAATTTGTTCTTAACTTTTGACCAGTTTTGAGGCTCATGTTCTTATAAAATTGTTCTTATAAAAAAAAGAGTGTACTGATCCATGTACTATACAATGAATAAATGCTGTACTTTATATTAAAAATTGTTTTTAGCTATTTTGCTAGTTATATACTTTCAGTGTACATCGGAACGGCGATCAATGTAAGCACTAAATAAATCCATCCTTGACTAACGTGTCATTTCCAAACCCAGCGAGTTTTTTTTACGTGCAGAGAACACGGAGCCAGAGAGGAGACGATGTGACTATTGCGTGACTTGTTTTGAACTGAACTGAACTGAACTAATTACAAAACTGGGGGGACGCTACAAAAGTCTTGTTGATTACGTTACTGTGGTTACGGAGACAATCAAAGGTGTTATTGACAATTATACAATAGAAGACATTTTACGGTATGACAATAGTCACTACATACTTGTCAATCATGTTGTTGAATGAGAATGAATCTGACAAATTTGAATAAAAATTCACAGGAGGCTCGAGCCTACGCAGTGATGGCCAATGTTGATTCAAAGTTCAAATTCAAATTCATTAAATTCAGCAACACATTTACAGTTTATCGAATACATGTCAACCAAAAAGTATTAATCAAAGATACAAGATTAAAGATTGATATATACAAAAGGTCAATAAGCTGTAATAAATTTTGTAAGAGTTGACCACAGTGGCAGTTTTAGGGACTGCGGGGCCCGGGGCCAAGAACATATGCGGGGCCCGGGGCCAAAAACATATGCAGGGCCCTTGTTCTTTACAATTTCCATCTTTTTTCCTAGGTGTGGGGTCCCTTTTGGCTATCATATGGGCGGGGCCTGGGGCCATGGCCCCCTGGACCCCCTGGACCCCCCTTAAAACCGCCACTGGTTGCCCAGGACACTGAGAGAACCAAAAAGGTTTTCGAGCCATGATAGTGAGGTTATAATAGGTTTTTTGGTACTGACTACTTTAAATGGCTTTCAATAGGTATTTTGAAAGCTGTAGGATAAAGTTGGTCCAGAAATAGAGAAAAATGTGTAAATAATGTTTTCCCAATCAGGCTTTATTATAAACTTTGAAGATTTCATTGCTCAAAAATTTCGCAAATGCAGACTCGTAATTTTTAAGATAGATAGTTTTGGCAATCTTGAAAGACATGCATATATTTTTTTAATGAGAGAAAGGAACTTTTTGAGAGAAGCGTTATAAATTGTAAGTATGTTTAATCATATTCTCGGATTCGAGTAATTTGTATCTTCACATTTGGCAAAAATGGATAACAGAATTGAAACCTTCATGTTGAAATTAGTCTGTGCCAAAAATTTCAAATTATTTGGGCCGTCAGGCTGCAAATTACCCCATTTTCAAAATTTAGCTTTTCCTATACATTTCAATGGAATTTGTTGCTGTAGTGAAATTTTTTCACTGCAGCAAGTTCCGGTCAACTCTAAAGAAATATCTAAATATTCGAAACAAAGTAACATGCGACCGAACGGTCCAAACAACATGAATTTTTCAGTATAAACTAATTCAAAGATGAAGATTTCAATTCTGAAGTTCATTTTTGAAAAAGATCCGTAGATAGCGAGATACAAAATTGATGACGTCAATTTGAATCCATCAATAGCCTGTAATTAAAAGCTTGAATTTATTATAATTGAATTTATTTGAATTGATCACCCCTTCCCTTAAAGGTGACCCCCGTGTTGTTTATCTGAACCTCTCGTATCTCCTGGCGCGCAAAAGCGTTGGTTTTTATTGACCGTTTGCATTACATCGTGGTAACATTACTTCCGCTAACTAAAACCTTACCACAGAATAGATATTGCCTGACACCAAGATGTCGACGAGCGATAATTTTGGAGGGAGGAATCGTGTAATAATCATCGTTTTATGTGTTGTAGCTCTTATTATCGGCGCTCTAATCGGAGTTGGAATTTATGCTGCTGCAGGATGCAAAGATGAAGAGAAAACTGCAAAGGCCCAGCCTCAGACCTCTCAAGATCCGAAGAATGAAGAAATGAAGCGGTTTGCTAAACATGCATCAATATTGGATGAAATGAAAGCTGGAAACATTAGAGATTATTTGAAGTGAGTTTGAATGTTTGAGATTTTGATACTCGTTATCTTCGTAAATTAGCGGCGATTTTATTATTATCAAACTTTGTTCTAACTTGTCACACACAGGTGATGATTGTTACAGGTGGCTTTCTGTTCTTGATTGTGAATGACAAGCATTTACAGCATAATGTGTAAGAACTTTGAACGACCAAAAAAGCCAGAAAGTACCTGTTCAGCTGGGGCATCTCGACCGGGGGATTTGGGGGGGGGGGGTTTCGATAGGTTTAATCTATTTAAAACAATTTAAGGTTAAATCCGCCCAGTGGAAGAAACGCTTTAGGCATTTCAGCGACCTTCTTGTGTTAACATCAATAAAAGATCAAGCAAAGGTAGTTGCTCTTTTGGCTAAATATAATATTTCTTGATATGAAGGAAGATAAACAAACTAATGATTTGAAGATTTGAAGATTACTTGTTGGCACAAAACCAAAAAATCCAGGCCCTCTTTAGGTAAAATTGTGCCTTGTGTCCATTTCCCCTAAAAAGGCCTGAAAAGAGGGATCTTGGCAACCAGTGCTGCTTGTTGCCTAGTTTTAGAAGTAACTGACAATATGGAATTTTTTTCAAGACCACTGCGAAATTGTACCAGTTGTTTTTATCTGCTGTTTCATTTGTTTGCAAAAATAAAAGAATTTTCGATAGGATTGTGAGGATTGCTTTAGTGAAATGTACTTAAAAGAGTGCATTTTCCAGGGAATTGGAAGCATCAAAGTTCGAAAATTTTCTGCTCCTTCAGTGGCAACCATGGTGCCGCCTCGGGTGGTTGCTCGTCCCGGTATACAGATTTGGCAAAACTATTAGGAAAGTCCGTTATTATCATTTTAAAATGAATTTTGTGAATTATATGCCACACAGTTAGATTGACAAGATGTATTGCAGAGGTTTGTGACAGCAACTTAAGAATTTCAGGTAATTATTTTTTAATCAGGTAAATTTGCCCCCCCCCCCCCCCCCAACAAGGCTTGCCTCGCGACGGCCCTGCTGTTCAGGAGAGGCAGAACAAAAATTGGAGATCAGTTTCAAACTTGGAACATACATCGATGCATTGATAGTTATCGGCATTGATATTGATAACTTTGAATGCTGCAACCCCTCTTTCAATTAGATACAGTTGCTGCCCTTATAAAAGAGAACGCAATATGCTGAGAGCATAAATTACATCGATTTTTGTACTATATTGGAGTTTTTCCTGTGTCCGGATTTCCATGCCCCTCATGCCGGCGTCATATGGGTTTCGGAAACCTTATGCAAAACGGTCCGGGTACACAAACGCATGACAATTTTGGTTATGCAAAAACGTACCCAAGCATTTAAACAATAGGGTACCAAAACGAATGGTTGAATTTAGCATGCAAAACGGTCCGGGTACACAAACGCATGACAATTTTGGTTATGGGAAAACGTACCAAAGCACTTAAACAATAGGGAACCGAAACGAATGGCGGGATTTATCGTGTGAACCGGTCTGGGTACAGAAATGTTCTGGTTCATATTTTCCAGAATGTAAAGAGCAACCGAACTATTTTTTAAAAAAGGGGATGCTGATAAGAAGCGGTGTTGTGATTTGCCTTGTTACGTTTATGCAAAAAAATATACAACATTAATGGCGACTCCAAAGTTTGCGTGATTAACTCCAAAAGCATTGTTCTCAATTTGTTACTTATAACATTTCAAAACATCGCACTACAATTTTGTCCACTTTGCTCTTCGGTTTACACTGTGCCGGGTAACTGCAGTCACGTGACCTAAATCGTTCACAGAACGCCCAAAACAAAGGGGGGAGGGGGGACTTGTTCCTGTTTTCTCTTGGATTAAAACAATCAATGTTCCTGTGTTTCCGTTGAAAAATTAATGAAAATGTTCCCGTATTCCCTTAAACTAGTAAAATGTTCCCATGTCCCAGTGAAAAATCAAATTTGTCCCGTATTCCTGTACCATTTTTTGTCATGTTCCATTGTTCCCGAAAACCCATGGGAGACCTTCATCTCTGGGCAACAAAACAGCAAAAAAATTTTCATCGAAACGCCAAAGGTACAAAGAGTTTCATTCTCTCCTCCAAACCATCTGCTCCTCGTTCAGACGAAGTCAGAGGATATTGTAATATGTTCAGCGGTCTAAGGACTTATTTTCAGATTCAAACGAAATAACAACGACAAATTTCTCGGAACAACAAGATGTATATCGACGAAATGCTTTTACAAGTAAATCGTAATTTTAGACTAACCGGAGAACCTTTCACAAGCGCTCTCATAAAACGAACTGAACTAATTGTGTAAAAATCTAAATACATAATTGTGCAATATAATAGTATAGCTCAAGGGACAAATTAATGATACGCGAAGGTCTATTTAAAAAAGTTAGTAGGATTAAAAGATATAATGCGGAGAAAATACAAATGTGTTACTGAGTTAATTAGAAAACGTGAACGTAGAAAACAAGTAAATGAGATTCTAAATAAACTTCCTATGTAGCTTTGTTGGTAGCAACCATTAAACTAAAATGCTGAGCAACACAAGTAATGCGTGGCGGTGCGGTCGCTGCGAAGCATGATATGTGTTGCAAGGCAAAGCACAAAGCAGTATTACAATATTGTCAAAACACATTAGGCCTAGTTAGTTTTAGTAATTATTTCACTGAAACAAAATGACGCTGAAATAGCAAAGAAAGTAGGGAAAGCTGACAATGACACCAATTTTACGTGGAGTGAGCAAGGCCGCCGAGACGCGGCCTGGGCCCTGGGGCAAAGTCCCAGTTGGGACCCTAGAGTCGGATACAAAAGATTTTCGAGACCACGCCCTTTTTTAAAAGGGAAACGCCCATTGTTTCGAAACGTTTGCGCACGTTATAGAATATGGTTAAAATATCATAAAATGTAATAAAAAGCATTAATTCTAAGGGTAAGCGATTCAAATACGCTTTTTGACCACACCCTTTTAGCTGATTAAAGAGGACTTCAAAATATGTACCTTCAATTCTGACTCTTTTTTTTCTGGTGAGCCATGCAATATTAAAATTCAAAATGAAAGCAAACTTTTATTCTACGCACTTTTATTTAAAAAATCCCATGGAACTATGCTTTTCAGTTCTTTCGTCTTTTAAAAGTTATTTTTTCTTGCTTTTTCAGTTGCAAACTGATCAATGGTATTGTCGTAATCGATTTGTCTTGCTAGTTCGTGCTCGATCGAAAGAGTCATGAGGCTTGATAGTCTGTCTTGAGTCATTGTTGAACGTAAGCGGTTCTTTATCAATGCTAGTTTGCTGAAAGGGGCCCCAAAAATATAATATAGCTTTATGCAACGAGTCTAAATGCAAACATAACTCATTTGAACGGGCCATAGATTAAAAAAAGTTTATATGGGTTACCTAATTTTTTATCAGGGCTCCCTTCCACCAATAAGTACGATTTCGCGAAACTCAGGGAAAATCAGCTTTAAAGATGAATCCGTAAAATATGTGATCTAAGGTTTGTTCAGCTTTTCTCGGGGCCCCAGACTCAATAAATAAAGCTGATAGGCCTTAAATTCAAACAAGACTCAGTGTACGGACCCAATGAAATTACTGCCATCATTTTCGATATTAACAAATATATCTTTGAATGCATTTCAGTTTGTCATTTTAAAAAAAATTTCAGAATAATTTGGGGCCCCTTTCAGGCCGAGGCCCCGGGGCAAATTGCCCCCTGCCCCCCTCTCTGCGCCACTAGGAGTGAGGAAGAAACTGTAACTTTAATACAAGTATTTATGGACTACACGGCAGCCAAAGTGACAAAAAGTCTTGACTGGGAGACAATGGAAAGCAAATACGACGAAGTAGCTATTCATAGAACTAATTTGTTCCGCTTTCCAAGGTGAACTAATTTTGTTCAGATAGCCGCTCTCAAATTTGTGCTGTTAGCATGGGTCTAGTGTAAACGCGACGCCTATCTCAACTAATTTTGATGCGAAATTTTTCCGGTGCACTGTAAACGGGGTCTTAGAGTGGTGGGGAAAGCTCCTTAAATTTTCTGAGTTTCCCTTTTGAGCGTCCTCTTCTAATACCTATAAGGGCAGTTGCCGTTTTCTGCTGTTGTAATACGCTTTTCGCAACACGCTACAATTGCATTGAAAAACGACAACATCATTATTTTCTTTGAACATATTCCAAATTTGCTATTATTGTACTTGCTTTTGCAGGTCAATGGCTTTTCTGCTTTACTTCAGTTCATAAAGCCAACAATTCTGGACTTTGTCGTCGTTTGTTTTGACGACAGAAAACATGAAGTGCATCGGGTAGAAATGTTTATGAGCTACATCAAGATGGATAATTATGCAAAAATGATACTGAAACCTTTATCATTAAACCAGTGTTATTATCACTATTGTCATCATCGTTATTAGTTTCATAATCCCCAGAAAAGATCTTTCCTGTGACAGGATGAACAAGGAACTCGGGTTTTCGAAACACCCTGTCTGCGAGACAGGGTGGATCATGATCAGGCTCGTTTCGAAAATGCCATTTTATGAATTAAGTTTCGATGAATTTGCAGGAAAGCTAATAAATTCGTGTATTATTAGATGCAACGTCTAATAACTATAGAGTTTTAGCATTTGTTAGCTTTAGAAATACAATTTAATGGTCACTTTTTTTCTGAACGCCAGCCCCCCTCACAAGCTAAATTGTCTAGGCACATCACTTTTAAATTGTGCACCACCAAAATAAATTTAATTAGGGCCCAGCTCAACAACACGATATAGTAAAAGTTGTTTCTAGTGTTTTTGGGAAAGTTGGAAATTTTCTGGAAGTTATGATGATTGTGCGGAGAAAGCATAAAAAATTCCGGGATATTGATTAACATTTAGAAAGCCTGTTCAAGTTCACGTTATTGCCCCAATTGATTGCAAAATTTTTCACGTACAGTCATCAATCACGGTCAAATTCTTATGATTTTTACTATAATGTCCTTGCCCTCAAGGCAGAAACTTTATATCACAGGCATCATGGCAAATTGCATGTAAATTACAATTCTGAGGTCCTCAATCTGAATCTGAAATTGAAAATATGGTTTAAATGTTTTTTTTAAATTAGGCCCGGAAATTAATTAGCGTATTGAACACAGATGACGAAATGTTAGTTTTAAACAATAGCAATTTTTGTCTTCTTCAAGATATCTAACGAAAGAGCCTCACGTTGCTGGAACCGATGGGTCGAAAAAACAGGCTGAATACGTGGCACAGAAGTGGCGAGATTACGGTTTTGACAAAGTTAAGATTCACATGTACACCATCCTTCTGTCGTATCCCGAGAAGCCTGGAGAGGTTGGGCTCAAAGCAGCAAATGGGTCGTCAATCGACAAGTTCACTGTGGTCGAACCAAGTGTCTCGCCCGACGAAAATGCAAGTGAAATAGTGCCGCCTTACAATGCGTTTTCTCCTGCCAAAGCTGTCGAGGTTCGTGTGTTGATGTTTGTTATTTCATAGCTGGTAGAGGTGCATTGCCTTAAAGCAGCAAGGGGACCTCTTGCCAGAAATGTCTTCTACCAATAAATGAAAAAGTAAAATTGGCAACTTTTTTCGTCATTAGGAATGGAGGATCCCAACTTCCCCCAATACCCTTTCATTGCTAGTAATTTTAGGCAGACAATGGCTTGTTAGATCTTTGTTACGAAGGGTCTAAAATCAGGGGAAACTGCCAGTGGTTGATGTCCCGTAAAGTGCTTGAAAATACCCCGCCTGTAAAATATAAAATGTTGTTGTAGCAAAGTCAGTGTCAAAGAACAACATTGACAATACTCGAGCCTGAAATTATCAGAGCAATAACAGAGACGGCGCCACGAAAATGAACCTGGGGTGGCTGAGAATCACGTTTAGTGACATAGGAGGACCCACCGTTTGGGTCCGACGCGAAAGAAAATTTTTGAAATTCAGCCTTCTAGAATGACTAAAAATGCATTTCCCAGACTAAAATTTATCAAATTGAAATACTGCTCAGAACAAACAATTCAACGATTCTCTGAAAAACACTGATTATTGATTTTTAGGAAAAATTTGGGAGGGGCGGAGTCATGCTAAAATGCTAGTGACAGACGTTGGGGAAAGAAAGAAAGGGTGACCTTTGGTTCAAAGTGCACATCGATGTGAATAACAAGAAGCTGTTGTATCCATCTATATAAGAGAATTTTACTTCCTGAACAGAAATGTGCATCTTCTTTGTCTCAAGTATTTTCAGTAGGCCATGTTTACACATCCAAAATGCAGACATTGCAATGATACAGAAAGGTATCTACTGAATAGACAATTAAAAGAAATATACCAAAATAAGTTAGTAAAATTCAGTTTGTTCTTTTTTTCGGTTTGTTCGAAATCAGTTTGTTCGAGGCTCGAGAAAACTCTGGTTCATATAAAAAAGAGAGTGTGTTGCCTGTCAAAAAATCATGGCCCTCAGTAGGTACATTATCATATTTCTTGGATTAGGCGGGCCCGAATGTTTTGGTCTTGATTTATCAGCTGTGGCAGACATTTGCATAACGTGGTAGTGAAGTTCCCTCTTTGAGATTTGTATGCAGAACTATCTTCTTTTAACAAAGGATTATTTGCCTTGAATATGAAACACATGTCAATTAAAAATTAGAACATAAAAACCTCATTATTCCCATTACCTTTATTTGCTTTTAAACTTTAAAGGATAATTTCTTTTATTTTTTCTGTAGGGGAGCATGCCAAACACACTCTAATAGTTGTTTAGTTTTGTCCCAAAATACAAAAGAGAATACAATTTAATTTCGACTTACGTCATCAGTTGTTTTTCTTGACAAAATTGTTTTTCTTGATTCTACTTTTTTGCATATTTGATTTAAGCCTCACTACAATACCTTTATATATCTCAGTTATTACCAGTTAATCTTTCTTGGCTTTTTAATCGCCTATGTTTGCTCTTTGATCAATGTAAATAATCCTTAAGATCCCAAAAAAAGAATGATTTAAGATAAAAGATTATCTATGAAAGAAATTGAACACGAATGAGAGATCTTTTCTCTTGTCCCGTCTACACCTTCTAATGAATTTACCGTCCTTTCATTGCTTTTTTGCCTCCCGTGTTCAAGACAACAATGAATCGGTAATGGAAATGTAAACATTTGAGAAGGGCTTCAAGATGGAATTGCGATAAAACCATGGTTTTAAAGGCCATCGTAGACATAAGCTACTTTTTTGTTTTCATTAAGATTAAAAGACGCCGTCAAAAGTCTAAAAAAGACGCAAAATTCTTTTGAACAATTTCTTGTAACCTGTCGTAATTGTAACCAGTGAAAAATTAGCCTACTTTTCTCACGACGCTTAACTGAATGTTGGCGTTCCTTCGACGTAGATTGAGCAGTCACAGCACAGACAGAAATGTGTACCATTGGTGTAATATTCCTGAATTGAGGGGAGTCAAAGTTGAGATGAAATTTAGAGCCCCTTTGTTAAAATACAGCACATTTTTGGTAGGATGACGATGAGACAGTCGATCTACGATTCCTCTAGATTTCTTAGAAACGCAATTTCTTCATCTTGCAGGGCAAACTAGTGTATGCAAACTATGGTCAAAATAAAGACTTCAAGGCACTGGAGGATGCTGGCATTGAGGTCAAAGGAAAAATTGTTCTAATGAGATATGGGCCAACATCGAGAGGTGCAAAAGTAAGTTCAAAGGTTTATAAGCTGTCATGCTATCTGCCGTCTTGCTCTATAAACCAAAATGTATACAGCTTTGAATATTAAGCATTGAAGACTCTGTATTAGACCAGTTAACGGTTATCATATTGAATATACGTGTGACAGTAACATAAGTACAGTTGAATCATTTTAACTCAAGCCCCTGATAACTCTAACTTTTATTTACTGGAACCCAGATAGTTCACCCAACATTCATATTCTGGAAGTTACTGAAATATTTGTCTACAGAATTTGAGTCTTCTTCTTTGTATGAAGCGCAAAAAGTTTATTGTATACCCCAGCCTCTTCCTTGTATATGAGTATGAACCATGAACCGACCGTAAATTTTTAATTTTGTAGGAAATCGTTATTCACCTACTAACTGTGACAGAATTTTTCCTCTCGCGAGGATTACATTGTAATTTCCTAACTTCAAGTTTTATAGATAGACAACCTTGAACAACAAAGCACCAATGAGATAAAAAATACTGACTGGTAGCAGGCGCTGCTAGTCAACTAATCCTTTCAGCAATACTGCTGTCAATCACTCCGTATGCGCCAATCAGTCAATAATTTGTCATTTTCGCTATTCTCCGTTCCGGGTTGACGTCATCGATTTTGTATCTCGCTATCTACGGATCTTTCTCAAAAATGGACTTCAGAATTGAAATCTTCATCTTTAAATTAGTTTTTACTGAAAAAATCATGTTGTTTGAATCGTTCGGTCGCGAGTTACTTTGTTTTGAATAATTAGATATTTCTTTAGATTTGACCGGAATTTGCTGTTGCAGTGAAAAAACACTACAGCAACAACTTCCATTGAAATTTTTTGGAAAAACTAAATCTTGAAAGTGGGTTAATTCGCAGCTTGACGGCCCAAACAACTTGAGATTTTCGGCACAGACTAATTTCAACATGAAGATTTCAATTCTATGATCCATTTTTGCCAAATGTGAAGATAAAAATTGCCTGGATCAGAGAATAGATTTGTCCGACTTCCCACTGATTAGTCAAACCGAAGAAAGTCTGGGTAGCCTCTTTTATATTGCTTCATCTGGTCTCACATGAACTACTTGATACATATTCCGTTTTCTTGCAGAGCTGTTTTATCTGACAGAGCTGTATGAATCAACCAGATTTCTATTACACAGAAACTATTGTGAACTTTTTTATAATTTAGTTTTGTACCCATTAGGTTGCCAATGCAGAAGCCAGGGGGGCTGCTGGATGCCTAATTTTCTCAGATCCTCAAAATTGGAATCCTTCGGGAAAGAGTGCACAATATCCCAATGGATGGGAACTTCCTGACACGGGAATTCAGCGTGGAACTATTATACGCAGACAGGGAGATGCCCTTTCTCGGGAATACCCTTCCAAAGGTCAGTAATTTGTTAGAATGGTACGAAAAGTTTCCAGATATTTTACTTTGGCAGTTTTGGCACCGCAACTGTTTTTTGATTATATTCTATGTATCTTGTCTGATGCCTGGTTGAGAGAGGGTTGAATTCTTCTTTTGGAAAGCGTCAACACCCATTTCACATGACTAAAAGCCCCTTTAATTGGGTATGGAGGGTACAATATAAGCACATGTAGAACTGGGAAATATTTGGAACATAAACATCCATTCCATTAAATTAGGGATGAGGCAAACAATTCAAGGCAGTTTCTTCTAGTTTCCATACGCCTTTTCCCTTGTTTGTAACAGTTAGCTGTGGATATGGTTTATGTAGCGTTAATGACTATTTATGGATATAACACAAAACCCCTCCTACTTCTTAACTTTTTGAGCAAGCACCGGAGAAAAGACTTCTGGGAGGGGGGATCAATTAGTCAATAGTGTAATTTGTTCTTGTTTCTTGTTCAGAAGTTTGATATGGTCATCTTTAGGGTCCAAGGTTTTTATTCCAAGGAGTTTATTCCTTGCGTTTAGGAGTGAAAGGGGCCAAAATATCGTAAATGAAGATACTGCAATTCAATTCTCTCTGGGAAACGAAGATCTTTAAAGATTGGAAATGCATGGGTTTTTGGCAATTTGGAACTTAAAATTGCCACCACGCAGACTGCAATCAGATTTCATCCTTGGTCAACACGCAAACTTTCATAAAGATACCTGTTGCGTTGCTTCAAGAATCTTATACATTTCTCAGCCAAATCAATGTCTTTTAATACAAAGTGTCCAATCAAAGAAAGACAGTCCGTAGGTCCTTGAGTTCTTAGGTTATTTTTTGCGGGAATTAACGTTATTTGGCAAGCAAAATTGGCTCAACTTCGCTGGCGCTTTATTTGATAATGTCAAGAAGTATGTTTTACTCGCAAACAGAATTTTCGATGATTTTTAGCCATTTTCAACTTACCCGTGCTACTTGTCTATCTTGTTTTTAGAGGGATTCTATAGAGCAGATATAAGTAAGGCCTCTCCGTTGCCAACTATTCCTTCTCAGCCAATCCAGTTCAAGCAAGCTGAAGTTTTACTAAGGTTTGTTCTACACAGTTAGCTACTTGATTGTCTTTAGCTACTCACTCTTGATCGTATCTTTCTTTATAAAGGAATTATCATGATAAGCGTGTGCTGAGTTAGAGAGTGTTTGAGTGTGAATGAAATTTTAGGTGGCCCGTGCTACTTACCATCTCTAATGGATTAATACTAGGCCTTCCCTTTTCTAATACAAGTCTAGGTTGCCCGTGTTACTTACCCTCTCTACAATATTATTACTATTTCAGGCCTTCCCCTTTCTAATACAACCCTAGGTTACCAGTGTTACGTACCATCCCTACTGGAATAATACTGTTTTGGGCCTTCCCTTTTCTAATACAACTCTAGGTTGTCGGGGGAAGCGAAAAATCTCTGTTCTGTATCTAAAGTTCATTACGATTAGAATCACTAACAAAAGAATTGACGTACGATATAATACTTTGGTCGATATATTCAACTTAAAAAGAAATGTACACCTTTTTCGTTTGCCGCATGGTTTCTTGAATAGTGTTTAGATGAATTATTTTGGTTTCTTAATGGATCTACTAGCTTTGAGCATTTTAGCGTTAGTCATGAAAATGGATCATCAATGTTGTTGTTGTTGTTGTTGTTGTTGTTGTTGCTGCTGTTGCTGTTTAGTAATTCACTTTTTTGCCAGTACAGTAATAAACTGCGCGCTTCAACGTGATTATTTTTTAATTAAAAATGTTTTCCTTGTTTGACAGGAACATGGATGGCATGAAAGGATCAGCTTATTTTCAGGGTGATGGAAACTTTGATTATCGAATGAACTCAACGCTGTAGGTATTCTTGTCAGTTGATTCAGTATCATATTATATAATGCAGTGTTCTTTTTCATAGCCATATCAAGACAACAATTTGCAGCTAGTTGGCGCTTATCAATAGCTTTTAAAAAGTAATATTTATGAATAAACCTGACCTTTATCTTGTAAACTAGTTGAAATCAGTCTTGCATAGACATAGAGCCTAATTTCGGCTTTCTTAATGGATTTTCTTTGAAGAGGGCTCAAATCTTCATATTCTGCGAAATCCTATTTTTGGCAATTTTTGGTGTCACATGATCAAAGACTTCACTAAAGTGTGCCAGATCGAAGAAAACCTTTTTACTCCTTCATTTTTATAGTATTTTCACTTTCAGGCACAGGAATTTTCACATTTTCAGACAGACTGACATATTTCCAAACACATTTTCAGAAAATTATTTCGTTTGATACTAATTTTGATAGCATTAATCTCAGATCGAAAATATTCTAAGCTATGAAGTTGTATCGTTGCGCCTAGTTTTGAATTTTCTCATTGTATTACACGCTGATTTTTTTTTTCTTCGTAAATTTCGTAGGAACGTGACTTTGTCTGTCTTTACCAAGCTGGAATCTAGACCAACATACACTGTATCTGGAGTTATATATGGCAAAGTTGAACCAGGTTGGCTTATACATTAAAAAATTGTCTTCATCCAGTTGTTTGTCCATTTGAAATTTTATTTCATGTGTGTTATTAATTGAAATGTTTTTGTGCGCACTTCGTGCTTAGTCTATTGTCGGAGGAGGCAAAGAGAACTAAGATTTTAGCCGATTTGGTTTGGTTTACCTTAGATAATGTCTCTAAACCAAAGCATTTTTACGAAGAATTTAGCATTTTACAGCTCAAGGCGTAGTCTAGATCTAGTTTATCTTAATATAGTCTTGAAATTCAAAGTTTCCTTAGACAGCATACTCTATAATATCTTCATCAATTTCAAACTCCAATCCAATCATCTTTTACCCAAGCTTCAAGTCAACCTCTATTCTTTTATTATAGATCGCTTAGTTCTTCTTGGAAACCATCGTGATTCTTGGGGATATGGAGCTGGAGATGCTTCAAGTGGTCAGGCATCTTTGCTAGAGATATCTAGATCACTTGGCAAATTGAAAAAAGGAGGTGCAATCAGTTGCTTATTCTACTCTCTTTTTTAATTTTCTCCCCTGCCTTTTGAAACCAAAGCTTGATAGCCTGTTTGTAAATTTACCTTTTATATGAATTTATTTCTTCAAAGAGCTAGTACTCTTTTTCTGGTTATTATGTTAAAGGCATCTTTTTAATTGAACAGTCTGAAAGTGTTAGTAAGTAACCGTTGTACCTTCGACAGATGGACAATCTCTTTATTCTGATATTATAGGCTGGCGCCCACGCAGAAGCATAATGCTTTGTAGCTGGGATGCAGAGGAGTTTGGAATCCATGGATCCACAGAATGGGTTGAGGTAGGCTAAAAATAGTTGCCTAGAAGTTGCTGTATAGCCTCGAAAATAAAAATCTCGAGGTAGAGTCTCGAATGTCAGCTGATAGGTCATTCCAGAGTTTCGCTTCCGTATATCGAATGGACTTTAAGCCAAGTTAAAGCGTATTTTTTTATCTGGATAGATATCTCCTCGGAAAGACGGCCTTGTTTCATAGTGATGGACTAAAATATTTAGTGGGAAGAGGTTGTTAAAGCAACTCCGTTAATCTTCCTGTCCTTTAGCATTTTTAACTTTGCATTAGCTTTCCTTCTTCTTCAAATAGCCCCAGTTAGTATATGTGTGTTGCTCAATAACAAGGTACTTATTCTGCGCTTTCACTTTTTAGGACCACGCCTCAATGCTCCAAGAGCGTGCTATAGCATATCTGAATGTTGATATTGCTGTGGAAGGTGAATCTCCTCTTGCATCAGGCAGATGCCGAAATTCATAATTTTCTGTTTAACGATCGTTCTCTGAGGAATCTTTGATTGATTTTCTTCAATTTAACTTGCATGAACATGAAATATTATTATCATTGAATTGCATAATATTAAGATTATCATTAAATATTGATTCTTATTATTATATAATACTTAATTCGTAAAGTTTATCAATTGACAGAAGCCTTATTTTTTAGGAAACTACACTGTGCGGCTGAGAGGAACTCCAGAGCTTGACAATGCCTTTTTTGAAGCAACGAAGAAGGTTTGCATTGTTTTCATCAATAAAGTGAATTTATGTTTAGATTTTCCAAAATAGAATCTACAATTTATATTCCTTTGAAATGTTGCTATTGAAAAGGTGTTTTGTTTGTCGTGAGTCATCGAATGGTTAAAAGGGTAAACGGCGATATTTTATACTTGATTTAAAAATTTTTAATTTAGCTTATGGTCTTGTATGCATA
This sequence comes from Rhopilema esculentum, assembly GCF_057945365.1. Classification (NCBI taxonomy): domain Eukaryota; kingdom Metazoa; phylum Cnidaria; class Scyphozoa; order Rhizostomeae; family Rhizostomatidae; genus Rhopilema; species Rhopilema esculentum. The sequence goes on from NC_142825.1 coordinate 7,445,399, forward strand.
TGATCTTATAGCTGTTCTTCAGAAAGGAAAAGTATTAAATCGCAATCTGAGTATTTAATTGAATAGCTGTAAATTTGCCTTATGAGATATTTAGTATCCAGGAGCCTAGGCAATCTAAACATACACATCCTAGGTTGTTCTGTGGCAAAATATTATCTCGTTTTTTGGTTTGATTTATTCCCTAGTAGCTTAAAACATATTTAGAACAACCAAGTCTAACAGTTCTGGATGAATTCAGAACAGCCATCCTGAACCTCAATTAACTGTTTCCTGTTTCTTAAAAATAAAAAATACTTTGTAAATAAACTGTATTGACATGAGATTTGTTCAAACAATTTTGGTTATTAACAAATGTTTGTTTTGTCAACTGTATGAACGTTCAATGAAAGTTTGCCAAATATTCCAAACCAAATACATTCTGGAACTAAAAATTTGAGACCCTGTTAAAGTGAATTATCCTGTTAGGAATGCGAACTAAAATTTGAGCTGTACTGTGTAAACACTTCGACATACAGTAATTGTCCACTTCAGTCTTTTTTTAGATGTGATATTTGAAAATATGTACTTTTCACATGCAAATATCGATAGTTCATTTTTGCTCAGACTGGTTGTTTGTACAAGTTCATTTGATATAACCTTCTGATGGCAAGTCAACTGCCAATAGCCGTCATCAAATTCTGCCTGTTATCAATTTGATATGTTTCAACACAATGTCGTCGCTACATTTTGTGCTCCAGAACAAAATCATGGTGTCCTTTCCCGAAAAAGTGGGTGAGCCATGATTTTTGCCACAATATCGATAAATCGTTAATGACGCACCTTGAGATGGCAAAACTCCTCGCTTTTGAAGCGTTCTTTTTTCGAAAGGGGGCATCATACCTCTGCACCTACCCCCTATAGTTTCCATGGCCCTGCTTCTATTTTTCACTGTTATCAGTTTTCTACGACTTCCGTTTGTACTGATGACAACAACATATCTTTGTTTGGTATGAGCCATATCAACTGTACCATAGTCATTCTATTGAAAATGACTGTGCCCAAAGAGGAAACATCCAGGACATACAAATGCTTAGCCAAATATGGATTTAAAAGACAACTTATTATATAATCATTGACCCATGGAAATTATGAACGAGTTTTATGAGGGGCAGTGTCTAGAGTGGCAAACTAGATATGAACCATCCCAGGGGTGTAGTGCCGAATGATTTGGCAAATTTCTACTTTTGCTGTTGTTTTTCGCAACATTTTCTGCAAGAGCCCCCCCCCCACCCCTGATTATTTAGATAGCACTAAACTACTGGACCATCCTGTTCCCTGTTTCCTGTTAGGTGCTTTTCTTTTGACGGTGTCTTTTTGCAGCTTTTTTTAATAAGCATAAATGGAATAATCTGCTTGCCATTCAGTATAACCATAAAGTCCACAGTATTTATACTCTTGCTTTGAAATTTCAAATTTACAAGTATAAGAGATCTGTAATAGGTTTAAAAACTTTACCAGGTTCCTGCACCGGATGACAAAAATGCCAATCTCTATGAAGACTGGGTTAAAAAGAATAGAAACCCAAGCGCACCAAGCGAGCCAAAGTAAGAACATGAGTGGTCACTATATTTTATTATATTTCATTTTTCTATTTTATTATCATTCCACTCTTTCTTTTCATTCAAAAGAAATTACCCTTTCATAATTCTGAATCGCTTGAAGTAGTTTAGGATTATTAATCGTTTTTGAGAACTCTTAAATTTTGCACAGTAGTTTGTTATTGATGGTAGGAATGAGTTAGGAAATAGGCCAAGTAATTTTGACTAGAACGTGCTATGCTGATTAGGCTTTGTTTCTTTTTCTTGAGAAATGGCCAAAGCTATTTCAATCAGAAATGCATTACACCATCTTCAGCCCAAACGTCACCATCTCAAATAATGTTTTTTACCCACAGAACAATCGTAGCGACATCTGGTAGTGATTATAAGCCTTTCTATCATACTATTGGCATTTCATGTGTGGATCTCCGTTATATGTATGAAAAGGTTTGTATATCTTTAAGAGACAGTTTTCTCAGATGGCTCAGTATATTCATAGTTAATCATCCAAAATACAACAGCAAGTTTTCTACATTTCACCGCTTTCACTAAACACAACCAAGCTGAAATATTTTTACCATTCACTTGAGAAACTTAGCTCGTGTTGAAAATCTGAACATGGCCTTAGAAGCCGTGTTGGGTTTAGCTCTGACTATATGGCATCGAGAACACTTTAAGTTCATTTTGATTAATCTTGTTTCCGCATTAGTTTTGTTGGATTCAGATTATAATTATACCAAAGCATATCACCGTATTATTACCTTTTTGGAAACTGCAGATTTGAAAAAAAGGAAAAGGGCTGACACGCCTATTCTTCCAGATCATGCGGCTTCTGCAATTCTTGCAATCTAGTTAGACATACAGTTACAATTTGTTTGACAACTGACCTCTGGTTCAGACCTTGTTTTACATTCTACGCCGATAAATTCATTCTACATTCCCCACAGAAAACAGGCACCAAGTATCCATACATGTATCCAATGTACCACTCAATGCACGAGACATTCAAATGGATGGAAAAGTACGTCGATCCTGATTTTCGTTATCATCTAACAGTTGGCAAGATGTGGCTAAAACTCGGACTGCTCCTTGCTGACTCGTTGGTTCTACCATTCAATCTATCACGTGCTGCCGCCAATGTTAAGTATTACGCCTTGAAATTCCAGAAGGATCACAAAAAGTACTTGAATCCTCATGGCATTTATAGTGGTATGTTTTCTTGTTTCGTTGTCGCTAGAATTTTTCAGTCTCTCGAATGCTTGAGTTTTGATTTTTCATCCTTTAGCAGACATTGTGATGAGCTAAGAATCCCAAAGTGTTAGTGTTAGTGTTAGTTTATATAATTCACTGATTTATTCAGAAAGCAGTGTCTTGAAATAGAATGATCTTTTGTTTCAAAAATCAGTTTATTTCTAAACAAAATTTTAAGAAATATATAACCGTTCAAATGATTTAGTATAATTCAACTTAATACTGAGATTAGGAATGACCATGGCAGGAGATTTTACTATTAAAAACCCAGTCAGTTGTAAAATGCTAAACATTGTAGAATAACCTTTATTTTCCCTGTGTGCTTTTGGCAAACCAATACTTTGATGTGACCATTTATCATTCGATTTTTATGATTAATTTCAAAGTATGTTTGCACATTTCTATTGAAGAGTCACATATAGGCTTGACTTGTCCTTCCAATGTTACCTTTGTGTGTTTGTTTTTAAACGATCATATTACTTGTTTCCATGCGGTTCTAGAACATTTCGATGTTGCAATATTATATCAGCTTGTATGAGGCATTCTGTGTATTGGATCTGTTTTACAGACCTTAAACACATACTCATTTTTCCATTCTTTTATCGCTTGCAAGTACACTTGATTTAATTCGATCATAGAAATGATGGTTTCAATTTTGAAATGCCAGAATACTTTTTATCTATATTTGATGTAAATTTTTGCAGATCTTCTTGTGCAAGCAGCTGAAAATCTAACAAAGTCTGTTGCAAGCTTCGAGAGCAGAATGAAAAATGTCGACTTGAAAGAGTGAGAAGTTTTACCAATAGTCGAATAAACACGTAACTTGTATTTGTATCTTCAACGCTTGTTTGCTCGATGGCAATAGATCTGTTGAAGGCACAGTATCCCGTCAGTGTAAAGTTCATGACAACTTTAGGTTTTACAAAAAGGTTAAAATTGAGAAACTGGAGCGTAGATTGACGATTGGGAGCTTCTACAAAGCCTATTGTATAACTCCCCCAAACAAAATTTAGGAAAACGCTGAGATAAAGTCTTTAGTATGAGATTATAGGTAGCTTTGGTAATAGATAGCTATTGCAACTTATTTTTAAGAGATTATTTATGTAACTGAATGGTATAGATACACAAAAATGAGAGATTTTTGTGGCTTTTGCTGCGCTGGTATATCACTTTGACGAAAGTTGATAATAGCATGTGATAGGTATTTGTGGGAAGGTACATCCCCTAAGTATACGCTTTTCTTATAGTTACGCTTTTCTTATAGTTACGCTTTTTATTAGAAACCTTCAAAGTGATGTCTTGATGATAAGTGAAAATGACTGTATTGTTCATGGTCGATAGTTTACCAATGCGAAGTCATCGACAATAAAATAATATCTTTTGCACAAATTTCCGATTCTATTTTATCATCGTTGAACCAGTGGCCACATTTGTTACAAAAAATATTGTTTTTTAGTCCACTCCAGGTTAGGATGATGAATGACAGAATTCAAAATTATCAGCGCCAGTTCATTCATCAGGTTGGGACGATGGGAAGGGACGACTTAAGGTAATCGCCGTTTTAAATCACGTTGAAGTGGATACTTTTTTACTGTTTTCTTTGATTTATATGTCTGTGTTACAAAGCAATTGTCTCTTCCCCTATACTTTATCTGCTTAAATATCATTATTACCACTTATAATTAAATACCACTTATTCATCTAGTATCGGTATGGAATAGACATTTATTATTGCTATTTGTTAAAGTCCTTTAGAACGTGAGAACAGGGTCATTTAAACAGCATCGGTTAATAGTGAGTTCTCTTTCTACTTGGTTGATATCGTCTATGTTCAATATTTTAGGAATGTCGTCTATGCAACTAGATCAAATCTAATGGTTGGCGGAAACAAGTTCACTGCACTTGGACAAGCGATATACAGGGCCTATAATCGAATCGACAAGGACTGGGACGAAGTGAAGAAGCAAATGATGCTCGTGGTATATCACCTTCAATCTGGTGCGCAATCATTCGAAAGTCTTACCATGTGAGTTGTTGTCACAAGGCCTAGCACATTTGCTCATTTTTAATACAGCTAACTCTGTAAGCTGTTTTTACCATTTGACAATTTTTGAAGTTATCTCTGAATTTTATTAAAGTGATTGTTTGTCTTTTATAATGATTAATCGATTTTAAGCATCCAATGTCAGCAAACACTCAGAGTTTGCAATAATTTTTTCTCAAGCATAAATAGCTTTCAATCCGCCTTCCCATTGAAAGAGATATGTTGTCAATACGAGAATTTTCCATTAAAATTCTTGCCAATACTGATTGTTTCAACACCTTTTGTGCTCCATCCTATTTTAGAACGTATTTATTCAATTATATCTTCTCCTTTCCATTGCTGGACCAGCAAAAAGGTTGGTTCAGTAAACACAGGTAATGAATTTTTGGATAAACGTCGCTCAAAAGATACCGTTTTCTAGTTAAATTCGTTCGTTAAAATCCTTGTGATTAAATATCCAAAACGTAAAAACACAGAGACGTTTAAATGTAGTTCGTATTCATAGCCTAATTTTAACAGTTTTCTTGAATTTATTTCATTTATTCTCTCCCAATAATTATTTACACAGGATAGAATTTGCAATTAAAACATCCATTTTTCAAAACTGCCCTGAACCAGAAAAGAATAAGAACCTATATGATAGAAATTCTCTCATTTTATAAGAACCCCTACAGACAACATTAAAAGAAATTATAAAAAATAAAGGCAGAAATATTTTTGTATTCTTTTTTATTTGTATTGCTTGTGCAAATTTTGCAAAGTTTCATTTGCAACTGCTTAGCAATTTCTTTAATCGCTTAATGTGTAAACGGCTAGAAAAATGTTTTTGTTTGAAAAAAATCTTAATTTCTTAGCTATGTTTTAGAATCTATACTCAAATCTACGCATTGCTAAATCATATATTGCTTGAATGTAAAAGAGGTTTAAGACATGTGGTTTTATTGAATCAGTCAAAAAATTGCTTTTCATTTCGTTCTTCTGTATGCGAATTCACAATACACAGTTTCCAACATGCACGTATTTGCGTTAGACAAGAAAAGATGTGGTTTTGCTGAGATTTTTATATTTTCACAGGTTTTGAAACATTTTGCCATTCCCGTTTCAATTTCAATTCATTTTTCAAAGTTTATCGTTGCTATCTTATTATAGGAATATTGAGTTAAGTTTGTGTTTAATTTTTCATCCCCTTGTTTTAAATTGTAAAAATCACCCAGCAGCTTCAATGAAAGCTCCTCAAAAACCAATTCATTGCGCACAATTATCTTTTCGGCAAAATGTTAGTTATAATCACTATAAGTATTTCACAATATGTTGGGTGCGCGTACTTTTTCAAAGTTATTTTGCGTATCTTGTAGTGATATATTTAATTTGCACAAAGAACTTCATAGGATAGAAGTTTGATAACATTTTCCGAAACTGAAGTCAGCTTTGCTAAGGCACCATTTTTCACACTTGACTCTTAATTTATGAAGATAATTTCTACATTTATGAATTTCTCAACTTTTATACTATCATTGAATAATTTTCAACATCTGATGTGTCAAAATTTTTCATCTTTGATTTGTGAACATTTTTAATGAGGTTGGTTCAAATACTATGCCCCAAAAGAGGCTTGATGATGATATTGTCTTAAATAAGGGGGAATAGTCTTCTTATGTCGAACTACCTGACATAAACGCTGGTTTTTACAGCATCGGTGACGAGTCAATCATTCGCCCCGGAAATTATTGGATCAAATAGATATTGAAAATTCATTTTTTAAGTAAAACTGGCACACAGCCTAGAAGCTCTTTCTGTTCTCTTAGAAATCTGTTGTTTTTGCCTCGTTTCCGTCGATATATTCTTAAGATCATAATAAACATGGCCGCCAACCACGTGGATCAACACAAGACGAATACAAAGTTTCTGAGGTACGACAGAACACCTTTATTTGATTTGCTTCGATTTTAAAGGTAAAAAGTAATTTTCAGCTTCAAAAACCCCACTTGAGAAAAAAGAGGCGTTCATCAATCGTTAAAGTATGTCTGGTAAAAAGGATAATTCAACTTTACGGTTTGAAGTTCTAGAAATAGTACAATATATAGAGATGGTATCTAACGGTATAAGGGAAATTGAAATGTAATCACGAGGAGTAAATCTTGTGATTATAAATCAGAATTCATTGCAACTAATCAAGGTTTCTCTGAGGCATGTATCTCTTGGTGAACTTAGGGCTGTATTTTTAAGTCCCGTTTAGAAACTAAGCAATGTTACTAATTTAATGTTACTGACAGAATCATCTTCAAGAATTATATACGAATTTTGGGGGTTTTTCGATACCTTTGAAGCTTTGGCAAAGCTTCCATCCAATGCACTTAGCGCTCTATGCATTTTTAAAATCTCAGTGATTAGATCAACTTGGTTTAAACATTTTTGTTTGAGGCTAAAATTTTCTCAGGTTTTTTTATATTTTGGTCCAAAAGCATGCTGACAGAATTCTTATTTTTAAAAGATGCTTATTTTCACTGGCCTTAGAATAAATTGATTGATAGAAATATAAATTCATCAATACTATTAAGGAAGCTATCCAAATAAGCCTCTACCATATAGTAAAGATATCTTTCATTTCATTTTTATTACATTTTTTATTTCATTTTCATTTTATTTACATTCACAAGAAAAAAATACAGAGCAGAAATATAAATGATTGTAAAAACCAAGGAAATTTGCAGGCAGGAATTTCATAAAGGGGATTTGCATCATTTCTTTTTACAGACCTGTATCAAGATTGTAAAAATTCTGTTCAAAGCATATTTAAACTTCTTCTTGAACACTGATCTGAAATTATAATTTTCAAATAATCATTCTTTATGCTCAGATTTTGCTTATTTCTCTGTGGTCTTTATCACAACTTTTTCACCCCATACATTGAGCTAACATTCCACCCTCAGATTTATTTCTAAATCCAAAATTTTTCTAATGGCTCCTTTCATATTTATCTGCCCATTTCCAATATCTTAGGATTTCATGTCCTCCTCTGCATCCATTCATTTTTTTTAAATTTTCTGCAAAGATTCTTCTTAATCTTTCATCCTTAAATCCTTTGTTTTTAACATTTTTCCTGCCCCTTTCTGCTACTATGACATTTTCAATGATGACCTGGCAATATTTGAGAAGTGAAGTAAACACATTTTTGTTAGATTAAATCAGACTAAAACGAAACAGGTTGCTATTTATTATAAGCAGTAGTACTGAAGTTTTACAAGGTCTTCACTGATTGGTTGAAATTCAACATTAGGGAATGTCAATGTAGCAAATGTTGCAAGCTGATGATTGGTCAGTTTTGCTTGTGTTGGTCTTTCCCTGTTGTCTTTGTAACAACAACACAGAGTTTCCAGCATTGGTTAGACCAATGTAGCGCAGCTTTAAGAATAATTGGAATTGGGCAAGGACACAAGATACAAATTAATAAATACCATGACATAGTCAGTGGACAGAGACTTCATCTATAATTTCCAATGTACCTAGATAGTTTATTTTTTATATGAACTCGGCTTTTTGTTTTGTCGATCTTGTCCCCTCTATAATCATGCCCTTGTGGATTGTCATGAGAGGTAACTTTTTGTGCGAGGCAAACTAGAAGTTCAGAAATATTAATTGCTTTTTGTCATTGTCTTAGAAACAAAGTTATTCTTATTAGAAATAAAAGATTCTTAAAGATTTGCTACCTGCACAAAACTTCAATCTCTAAGAAGGGTGACATTTTTGATTAAGAAGAAGACTTGATTATTGAAAAATTACACTTTAATAGAATGAAATCTTTTTCTTTTTACTTTTCTAATATTTTTTTTCTAATTTCCACGACTGTTGTTCTCTGTTGGCCTGTTGTAAACCATTCTACCCTTCTATATTTTTTATATTAGAAGATGTATTTTGTCCTCTCTTCTCACAATCACAATAGAAGACTGAATAATAATTTCTACAGACCTTCAAGCCACCGTAGTCTCAATTTCTCTAATGCTACCTTCTCGTTAACTCGTTTCTTAAAGATTTGCTACCTGCAGAAAGCTTTAGTTTCTAAGAAAGGTTACATTTTTAATATAACAAGGACTTGATGGTTGAAAAGTTAGTAAAATTGTTTTACTTTCACAGAACGACATCTTTTCGTTGATACATTTCTAATAATTTTTTTTCTAATTTCTGCGACTGTTGTTCTACCTTGGTCTGTTATAAACCATTTTACCCCTCTTTTCTTTTTTATAATTGAAGATCTATTTTGTCCTTTCTCCACACAAGCTTCCAAAAGAAGACTGAATAATAATTTCGACAGACCTTCAAGCCACCGTAGTCTCAATTTCTCTAATGCTACCTTCTCGTTAACTCATTTCTTAAAGATTTGCTACCTGCAGAAAGCTTTAGTTTATTAAAAAGGCTACATTTTTGAACACAACAAGGTCTTGATGGTTGAAAAGTTAGTAAAATTGTTTTACTTTTGGAGAACGACATCTTTTCGTTTATACATTTCTAATATTTGTTTTCTAATTTCTGCGACTGTTGTTCTACGTTGGTCTGTTATGAACCATTTTACCCCTCTTTTCTTTTTTATAATTGAAGATCTATTTTGTCCTTTCTTCACACAAGCTTCCAAAAGAAGAATTAATAATAATTTCTACAGACCTTCAAGCCACCGTAGTCTCAATTTCTCTAATGCTTCATTCTCGTTAACTCATTTCTTAAAGATTTGCTACCTGCAGAAAGCTTTAGTTTCTAAGAAAGGTTACATTTTTGAACACAACAAGGACTTGATGGTTGAAAAGTTAGTAAAATTGTTTTACTTTTGGAGAACGACATCTTTTCGTTTATACATTTCTAATATTTGTTTTCTAATTTCTGCGACTGTTGTTCTACGTTGGTCTGTTATGAACCATTTTACCCCTCTTTTCTTTTTTATAATTGAAGATCTATTTTGTCCTTTCTTCACACAAGCTTCCAAAAGAAGAATTAATAATAATTTCTACAGACCTTCAAGCCACCGTAGTCTCAATTTCTCTAATGCTTCATTCTCGTTAACTCATTTCTTAAAGATTTGCTACCTGCAGAAAGCTTTAGTTTCTAAGAAAGGTTACATTTTTTAATACAACAAGGACTTGATGGTTGAAAGTTATTAAAATTGTTTTACATTCAGAGAACGACATCTTTTCGTTTATACATTTCTAAAATTTTTTTATAATTTCCACAACTATTGTTCTCTGTGGGCCTATTATAAACCGTTTTACCCCTATATTCTTTTTTTATATTTGAAGATGTATTTTCTCCTCTCTTCTCACAAGCCTCCAAAAGAAGACTGAATAATAATTTTTCCAGACCTTCAAGCCACTGTAGGCTCAATTTCTCTAATGCTACCTTCTCGTTAACTCATTTCTTAAAGATTTGCTGCCTGCACAAAGCTTTATCTCAAAGAGGGGTTACAGTTTTGAATGAGACAATGACTTGATGGTTAGAAAGTTAGTAAAATTGTTTTACTTTCAGAGAACGACATCTTTTTGTTTATTTATTTCTAGTAACTTTTTCTAATTTCCTCTACTATTGTTCTCTGTGGCCCTATTATAAACCATTTTACATCTCTTTTTTTTAAAAAAATTTGAAGATGTATTTTGTCCTTTCTTCTCACAAGCCTCCAAAAGAAGACTGAATAATGATTTTTCCAGACCTTCAAGCCACTGTAGGCTCAATTTCTCTAATGCTACCTTCTCGTTAACTCATTTCTTAAAGATTTGCTGCCTGCACAAAGCTTTAATCTCTAAGAGGGGTTACAGTTTTGAATGAGACAATGACTTGATGGTTAGAAAGTTAGTAAAATTGTTTTACTTTCAGAGAACGACATCTTTTTTTTTATTTATTTCTAGTAACTTTTTCTAATTTCCTCTACTATTGTTCTCTGTGGCCCTATTATAAACCATTTTACATCTCTTTTTTTTAAAAAAATTTGAAGATGTATTTTGTCCTTTCTTCTCACAAGCCTCCAAAAGAAGACTGAATAATGATTTTTCCAGACCTTCAAGCCACTGTAGGCTCAACTTCTCTAATGCTACCTTCTCGTTAACTCATTTCTTAAAGATTTGCTGCCTGCACAAAGCTTTAATCTCTTAGTAGGGTTACAGTTTTGAATAAGACAAAGACTTGATGATTGAAAAGTTAGTAAAATTGTTTTACTTTCAGAGAACGACATCTTTTCGTTTATTTATTTCTAGTAACTTTTTCTAATTTCCTCTACTATTGTTCTCTGTGGCCCTATTATAAACCATTTTACATCTCTTTTTTTTAAAAAAATTTGAAGATGTATTTTGTCCTTTCTTCTCACAAGCCTCCAAAAGAAGACTGAATAATAATTTTTCCAGACCTTCAAGCCACTGTAGGCTCAATTTCTCTAATGCTACCTTCTCGTTAACTCATTTCTTAAAGATTTGCTGCCTGCACAAAGCTTTAATCTCTTAGTAGGGTTACAGTTTTGAATAAGACAAAGACTTGATGATTGAAAAGTTAGTAAATTTTTTTACTTTCAGAGAACGACATCTTTTTGTTTATTTATTTCTAGTAACTTTTTCTAATTTCCTCTACTATTGTTCTCTGTTGGCCTTTTATAAACCATTTTACATCTCTTTTTTTTTTAAAAAATTTGAAGATATATTTTGTCCTTTCTTCTCACAAGCATCCAAAAGAAGACTAAATAATAATTTTTCCAGACCTTCAAAGCCACTGTAGGCTCAATTTCTCTAATGCTACCTTCTCGTTAACTCATTTCTTAAAGATTTGCTGCCTGCACAAAGCTTTGATCTCTTAGTAGGGTTACAGTTTTGAATTTGTTAAAGACTTGATGGTTGAGAAGTTAGTAAAATCGTTTTACTTTCAGAGAACGACATCTTTTCGTTGATACATTACTAATAATTTTTTTCCAATTTCCACTACAATTGTTCTCTGTGGGCCTGTTATAATACATTTATCCCCTTTATTCTTTTTTTATATTTGAAGATGTATTTTCTCCTCTCTTCTCACAAGCCTCCAAAAGAAGAATGAATAATAATTTCTACAGACCTTCAAGCCACCGTAGTCTCAATTTCTCTAATGCTACCTTCTCGTTAACTCATTTCTTAAAGATTTGCTACCTGCAGAAAGCTTTAGTTTCTTAAAAAGGCTACATTTTTGAATACAACAAGGACTTGATGGTTGAAAAGTTAGTAAAATTGTTTTACTTTTGGAGAACGACATCTTTTTGTTTATTTATTTCTAGTAACTTTTTCTAATTTCCTCTACTATTGTTCTCTGTTGGCCTTTTATAAACCATTTTACATCTCTTTTTTTTTAAAAAAATTTGAAGATATATTTTGTCCTTTCTTCTCACAAGCATCCAAAAGAAGACTAAATAATAATTTTTCCAGACCTTCAAAGCCACTGTAGGCTCAATTTCTCTAATGCTACCTTCTCGTTAACTCATTTCTTAAAGATTTGCTGCCTGCACAAAGCTTTGATCTCTTAGTAGGGTTACAGTTTTGAATTTGTTAAAGACTTGATGGTTGAGAAGTTAGTAAAATCGTTTTACTTTCAGAGAACGACATCTTTTCGTTGATACATTACTAATAATTTTTTTCCAATTTCCACTACTATTGTTCTCTGTGGGCCTGTTATAATACATTTATCCCCTTTATTCTTTTTTTATATTTGAAGATGTATTTTCTCCTCTCTTCTCACAAGCCTCCAAAAGAAGAATGAATAATAATTTCTACAGACCTTCAAGCCACCGTAGTCTCAATTTCTCTAATGCTACCTTCTCGTTAACTCATTTCTTAAAGATTTGCTACCTGCAGAAAGCTTTAGTTTCTTAAAAAGGCTACATTTTTGAATACAACAAGGACTTGATGGTTGAAAAGTTAGTAAAATTGTTTTACTTTTGGAGAACGACATCTTTTCGTTTATACATTTCTAATATTTGTTTTTTAATTTCCACGACTGTTGTTCTCTGTTGGCCTGTTATAAATCATTTTACCCCTCTATTCTTTTTTATATTTGAAGATGTGTTTTGTCCTCTCTTCTCACAAGCCTCCAAATAAAGACTGAATAATAATTTCTACAGACCTTCAAGCCACTGTAGGCACAATTTCTCTAGTGATACCTTCTCGTTAACTCATTTCTTAAAGATTTGTACCTACAGAAAGCTTTACTTTCTAAGAAAGGTTACATTTTTGAATACAATAAGGACTTGCTGGTTGAAAAGTTAGTAAAATTTCTTTCCTTTCGGAGAACGACACCTTTTCGTTGATACATTTCTAATACTTTTTTTCCAATTTCCACGACTGTTGTTCTCTGTTGGCCTGTTATAAATCATTTTACCCCTCTATTCTTTTTTATATTTGAAGATGTGTTTTGTCCTCTCTTCGCACAAGCCTCCAAAAGAAGACTGAATAATAATTTCTACAGACCTTCAAGTCACCGTAGTCTCAATTTCTCTAATGCTTCATTCTCGTTAACTCATTTCTTAAAGATTTGCTACCTGCAGAAAGCTTTAGTTTCTAAAAAAAGGCTACATTTTTTAATACAACAAGGACTTGATGGTTGAAAAGTTAGTAAAATTGTTTTACTTTCAGAAAACAACATATTTTCATTTATACATTTCTAATATTTTTTTTCTAATTTTCACGGCTGTTGTTCTCTGTTGGCCTGTTATAAACCATTTTGCCCCTCTATTCTTTTTTATATTTGAAGATGTATCTTGTCCTCTCTTCTCACATGCCTCCAAAAGAAGACTGAATAATAATTTGTACAGACCTTCAAGCCACTGTAGGCACAATTTCTCTAATGCTACCTTCTCGTTAACTCATTTCTTAAAGATTTGCTACCTGCAGAAAGCTTTAGTTTCAAAAAAAGGCTACATATTTGAATACAACAAGGTCTTGATGGTTGAAAAGTTAGTAAAATTGTTTTACTTTCACGGAACGACATCTTTTCGTTTATACATTTCTAATATTTTTTTTCTAATTTTCACGACTGTTGTTCTCTGTTGGCCTTTTATAAAACATCTTGCCCCTCTATTCTTTTTTATATTTGAAGATGTATCTTGTCCTCTCTTCTCACATGCCTCCAAAAGAAGACTGAATAATAATTTCTACAGACCTTCAAGCCACTGTAGGCTCAATTTCTCTAATGCTACCTTCTCGTTAACTCATTTCTTAAAGATTTGCTGCCTGCACAAAGCTTTGATCTCTTAGTAGGGTTACAGTTTTGAATTTGTTAAAGACTTGATGGTTGAGAAGTTAGTAAAATCGTTTTACTTTCAGAGAACGACATCTTTTCGTTGATACATTACTAATAATTTTTTTCCAATTTCCACTACTATTGTTCTCTGTGGGCCTGTTATAATACATTTATCCCCTTTATTCTTTTTTTATATTTGAAGATGTATTTTCTCCTCTCTTCTCACAAGCCTCCAAAAGAAGAATGAATAATAATTTCTACAGACCTTCAAGCCACCGTAGTCTCAATTTCTCTAATGCTACCTTCTCGTTAACTCATTTCTTAAAGATTTGCTACCTGCAGAAAGCTTTAGTTTCTTAAAAAGGCTACATTTTTGAATACAACAAGGACTTGATGGTTGAAAAGTTAGTAAAATTGTTTTACTTTTGGAGAACGACATCTTTTCGTTTATACATTTCTAATATTTGTTTTTTAATTTCCACGACTGTTGTTCTCTGTTGGCCTGTTATAAATCATTTTACCCCTCTATTCTTTTTTATATTTGAAGATGTGTTTTGTCCTCTCTTCTCACAAGCCTCCAAATAAAGACTGAATAATAATTTCTACAGACCTTCAAGCCACTGTAGGCACAATTTCTCTAATGATACCTTCTCGTTAACTCATTTCTTAAAGATTTGTACCTACAGAAAGCTTTACTTTCTAAGAAAGGTTACATTTTTGAATACAATAAGGACTTGCTGGTTGAAAAGTTAGTAAAATTTCTTTCCTTTCGGAGAACGACACCTTTTCGTTGATACATTTCTAATATTTTTTTTCCAATTTCCACGACTGTTGTTCTCTGTTGGCCTGTTATAAATCATTTTACCCCTCTATTCTTTTTTATATTTGAAGAAGTGTTTTGTCCTTTCTTCGCACAAGCCTCCAAAAGAAGACTGAATAATAATTTCTACAGACCTTCAAGCCACCGTAGTCTCAATTTCTCTAATGCTTCATTCTCGTTAACTCATTTCTTAAAGATTTGCTACCTGCAGAAAGCTTTAGTTTCTAAAAAAGGCTACATTTTTTAATACAACAAGGACTTGATGGTTGAAAAGTTAGTAAAATTGTTTTACTTTTGGAGAACGACATCTTTTCGTTTATACATTTCTAATATTTTCTTTCTAATTTCCACGACTGTTGTTCTCTGTTGGCCTGTTATAAATCATTTTGCCCCTCTATTCTTTTTTATTTTTGAAGATGTATCTTGTCCTCTCTTCTCACATGCCTCCAAAAGAAGACTGAATAATAATTTGTACAGACCTTCAAGCCACTGTAGGCACAATTTCTCTAATGCTACCTTCTCGTTAACTCATTTCTTAAAGATTTGCTACCTGCAGAAAGCTTTAGTTTCTAAAAAAGGCTACATATTTGAATACAACAAGGTCTTGATGGTTGAAAAGTTAGTAAAATTGTTTTACTTTCACAGAACGACATCTTTTCGTTTATACATTTCTAATATTTTTTTTCTAATTTTCACGACTATTGTTCTCTGTTGGCCTTTTATAAAACATTTTGCCCCTCTATTCTTTTTTATATTTGAAGATGTATCTTGTCCTCTCTTCTCACATGCCTCCAAAAGAAGACTGAATAATAATTTCTACAGACCTTCAAGCCACTGTAGGCACAATTTCTCTAATGCTACCTTCTCGTTAACTCATTTCTTAAAGATTTGTACCTACAGAAAGCTTTCCTTTCTAAGAAAGGTTACATTTTTGAATACAATAAGGACTTGCTGGTTGAAAAGTTAGTAAAATTGTTTTACTTTCACAGAACGACACCTTTTCGTTTATACATTTCTAATATTTTTTTCTAATTTCAACGACTGTTGTTCTCTGTTGGCCTGTTATAAACCATTTTGCCCCTCAAATCTTTCTTATATTTGAAGATGTATTTTGTCCTCTCTTCTCACAAGCCTCCAAAAGAAGACTAAATAATAATTTTTCCAGACCTTCAAAGCCACTGTAGGCTCAATTTCTCTAATGCCACCTTCTCGTTAACTCATTTCTTAAAGATTTGCTGCCTGCACAAAGCTTTGATCTCTAAGAGGGGTTACATTTTTGAATTTGTTAAAGACTTGATGGTTGAGAAGTTAGTAAAATCGTTTTACTTTCAGAGAACGACATCTTTTCGTTTATACATTTCTAATATTTTTTTTCTAATTTTCACGACTATTGTTCTCTGTTGGCCTGTTATAATACATTTAACCCCTCTATTCTTTTTTATATTTGAAGATGTGTTTTGTCCTCTCTTCGCACAAGCCTCCAAAAGAAGAATGAATAATAATTTCTACAGAAAATTTGTATTTTCTCCTCTCTTCTCACAAGCCTCCAGAAGAAGACTAAATAATAATTTTTCCAGACCTTCAAAGGCACTGTAGGCTCAATTTCTCTAATGCTACCTTCTCGTTAACTCATTTCTTAAAGATTTGCTACCTGCAGAAAGCTTTAGTTTATAAAAGAGGCTACATATTTGAATACAACAAGGACTTGCTGGTTGAATAGTTAGTAAAATTGCTTTCCTTTCGGAGAACGACACCTTTTTGTTGATACATTTCTAATATTTTTTTCCAATTTCCATGTCTGTTGTTCTCTGTTGTCCTGTTATAAACCATTTTGCCCCTCTATTCTTTTTTATATTTGAAGATGTGTTTTGTCCTTTCTTCGCACAAGCCTCCAAAAGAAGACTGAATAATAATTTCTACAGACCTTCAAGCCACCGTAGTCTCAATTTCTCTAATGCTTCATTCTCGTTAACTCATTTCTTAAAGATTTGCTACCTGCAGAAAGCTTTAGTTTCTAAAAAAGGCTACATTTTTGAATACAACAAGGACTTGATGGTTGAAAAGTTAGTAAAATTGTTTTACTTTTGGAGAACGACATCTTTTCGTTTATACATTTCTAATATTTTTTTTCTAATTTCCACGACTGTTGTTCTCTGTTGGCCTGTTATAAATCATTTTACCCCTCTATTCTTTTTAATATTTGAAGATGTATTTGTCCTCTCTTCTCACAAGCCTCCAAAAGAAGACTGAATAATAATTTCTACAGACCTTCAAGCCACCGTAGTCTCAATTTCTCTAATGCTACCTTCTCGTTAACTCATTTCTTAAAGATTTGCTACCTGCAGAAAGCTTTTGTTTCTAAGAAAGGTTACATTTTTAATATAACAAGGACTTGATGGTTGAAAAGTTAGTAAAATTGTTTTACTTTCACAGAACGACATCTTTTCGTTGATACATTTCTAATAATTTTCTTCTAATTTCTGCGACTGTTGTTCTACGTTGGTCTGTTATAAACCATTTTACCCCTCTTTTCTTTTTTTTAATTGAAGATCTATTTTGTCCTTTCTTCTCACAAGCTTCCAAAAGAAGACTGAATAATAATTTCGACAGACCTTCAAGCCACCGTAGTCTCAATTTCTCTAATGCTACCTTATCGTTAACTCATTTCTTGAAGTTTTTCAACCTGCAGAAATGTTTAGTTTCTAAGAAAGGTTACATTTTTTAATACAACAAGGACTTGATGGTTGAAAAGTTAGTAAAATTGTTTTACTTTCAGAAAACGTTTTCTAATTTCCACGACTGTTGTTCTCTGATGGCCTGTTATAAACGATTTTACCCCTTTATTCTTTTTTGATATTTGAAGTTGTATTTTGTCCTTTCTTCTCACAAGCCTCCAAAAGTAGACTGAATAGTAATTTTTCCAGGCCTTCAAGCCACTGTAGGCTCAATTTCTCTAATGCTACCTTCTCGTTAACTCATTTCGTAAAGATTTGCTGCCTGCACAAAGCTTTAATCTCTTAGTAGGGTTACAGTTTTGAATAAGACAAAGACTTGATGATTGAAAAGTTAGTAAATTTTTTTACTTTCAGAGAACGACATCTTTTCGTTTATTTATTTCTAGTAACTTTTTCTAATTTCCTCTACTATTGTTCTCTGTTGGCCTATTATAAACCATTTTACATCTCTTTTTTTTAAAAAATTTGTAGATATATTTTGTCCTTTCTTCTCACCAGCCTCCAGAAGAAGACTAAATAATAATTTTTCCAGACCTTCAAAGCCACTGTAGGCTCAATTTCTCTAATGCTACCTTCTCGTTAACTCATTTCTTAAAGATTTGCTGCCTGCACAAAGCTTTGATCTCTAAGAGGGGTTACATTTTTGAATTTGTTAAAGACTTGATGGTTGAGAAGTTAGTAAAATCGTTTTACTTTCAGAGACCGACATCTTTTCGTTGATACATTACTAATAATTTTTTTCCAATTTCCACTACTATTGTTCTCTGTGGGCCTGTTATAATACATTTGACCCCTTTATTCTTTTTTTTATATTTGAAGATGTATTTTCTCCTCTCTTCTCACAAGCCTCCAGAAGAAGACTAAATAATAATTTTTCCAGACCTTCAAAGGCACTGTAGGCTCAATTTCTCTAATGCTACCTTCTCGTTAACTCATTTCTTAAAGATTTGCTGCCTGCACAAAGCTTTAATCTCTTAGTAGGGTTACAGTTTTGAATAAGACAAAGACTTGATGATTGAAAAGTTAGTAAAATTTCTTTCCTTTCGGAGAACGACACCTTTTCGTTGATACATTTCTAATACTTTTTTTCCAATTTCCACGACTGTTGTTCTCTGTTGGCCTGTTATAAATCATTTTACCCCTCTATTCTTTTTTATATTTGAAGATGTGTTTTGTCCTCTCTTCGCACAAGCCTCCAAAAGAAGACTGAATAATAATTTCTACAGACCTTCAAGTCACCGTAGTCTCAATTTCTCTAATGCTACCTTCTCGTTAACTCATTTCTTAAAGATTTGCTACCTGCAGAAAGCTTTAGTTTCTAAAAAAGGCTACATTTTTGAACACAACAAGGACTTGATGGTTGAAAAGTTAGTAAAATTGTTTTACTTTTGGAGAACGACATCTTTTCGTTTATACATTTCTAATATTTTTTTCTAATTTCCACGACTGTTGTTCCCTGTTGGCCAGTTGTAAACCATTTTACACCTCTAATCTTTTTTATGTTTGAAGATGTATTTTGTCCTCTCTTCTCACAAGCCTCCAAATAAAGACTGAATAATAATTTCTACTGACCTTCAAGCCACCGTAGTCTCAATTTCTCTAATGCTACCTTCTCGTTAACTCATTTCTTAAAGATTTGCTACCTGCAGAAAGCTTTAGTTTCTAAAAAAGACTACAATTTTTGAATACAACAAGGACTTGATGGTTGAAAAGTTAGTAAAATTGTTTTACTTTCGGAGAACGACATCTTTTCATTTATACATTTCTAATATTTGTTTTCTAATTTCCACGACTGTTGTTCTCTGTTGGCCAGTTGTAAACCATTTTGCCCCTCTATTCTTTTTTATATTTGAAGATGTATTTTGTCCTCTCTTCTCACAAGCCTCCAAAAGAAGACTGAATAATAATTTCTACAGACCTTCAAGCCACCGTAGTCTCAATTTCTCTAATGCTACCTTCTCGTTAACTCATTTCTTAAAGATTTGCTACCTGCAGAAAGCTTTAGTTTCTAAAAAAGGCTACATTTTTGAACACAACAAGGACTTGATGGTTGAAAAGTTAGTAAAATTGTTTTACTTTCAGAAAACGACATCTTTTTTTGCTTATACATTTCTAATATTTTTTTCTAATTTCCACGACTGTTGTTCTCTGTTGGCCAGTTGTAAACCATTTTGCCCCTCTACTCTTTTTTATATTTGAAGATGTATTTGTCCTCTCTTCTCACAAGCCTCCAAAAGAAGACTGAATAATAATTTCTACAGACCTTCAAGCCACCGTAGTCTCAATTTCTCTAATGCTTCATTTTCGTTAACTCATTTCTTAAAGATTTGCTACCTGCAGAAAGCTTTAGTTTCCAAAAAAGGCTACATTTTTGAACACAACAAGGACTTGATGGTTGAAAAGTTAGTAAAATTGTTTTACTTTTGGAGAACGACATCTTTTCGTTTATACATTTCTAATATTTTTTTTCTAATTTCCACGACTGTTGTTCTCTGTTGGCCTGTTATAAATCATTTTACCCCTCTATTCTTTTTAATATTTGAAGATGTATTTGTCCTCTCTTCTCACAAGCCTCCAAAAGAAGACTGAATAATAATTTCTACAGACCTTCAAGCCACCGTAGTCTCAATTTCTCTAATGCTACCTTCTCGTTAACTCATTTCTTAAAGATTTGCTGCCTGAAGGAAGCTTAATGTCCAAGAGGGGTACCATTATTCGATTTTCACAGAATTGACATTTGAAAAATTAGTAAAATCAATTTGTTTTCAGAGAACGATATCTTTTTCTTTATACATTTCTAACAATTTTTCTAATTTCCACTACTGTCATTTCTTTTGGGCCTATTTTGAAAATATTCCTTGCCCTCCTTTCATAGTTTTAGTTACAGATGTATTTTGTCCTCATTTTCTTCTTAACATAAAAAAGAAGACTGAATAGTTTACTTCTTTACATATCTATGAGACAGCTAAGGCTCCTTCTGTTTCTTGTTCTACCCTCTCGTTGACTCTTCTCTAAAAGTTTGGCCGATTGCTCAAAGCATTCAACTTTCAGATAAATTATATTGTTCAAATTTTACACTTAATTGATGGTTGACAAATTAACAAAATCTGTGAAGGACATCTTTTTTGTAGATTTGTTATATTTTTTGGTATTGTTGATTAGCCCAATTGCACACCATGCTATACTTCTTTGTTTACAGTATTTTTGTTGTACATAATTATAAATGGCTTTGAAGAAAGCAAACATTTTAGAACATACTTAAGCTTTTCGTCTGACACTCTTCAGAGTATAAAATGTCAGAACATAGATCAAAACACTACGATAAAAAATGTATATATATTTTCATATTTATATATCTACAACTGGGTATACATATTTCCTGAGACGGAAAGCTTAATTATGTCCTAAAATATTTGTTATTTGAAAGCCACTTCTTTGTTTTTTAGTCTTAATTTTCTAATTTTTTTGACCCCAAGCTCAATTAGAATTCTTTCATAAAGTCTTTCCAGTCGAGTTTTTGTTCAAAGTTGTAGCTTTCTTTAGTCGCAACTTAGTTCTGCCGTGGAGATGCTTCTGAAATACATTTTGCATTGTATTATTTTGATTTGTTATGCGTTGTTTCGCTGTTTGGCTCTCACTTGAATTTGCTGTTATGGTATAGAACAACCAAATTATTTGAAGGACGTGTTTGCCCCCAGGTTTCTATTTTCTCTATTTATTCTACTGCCTCTGTCATCTTTACCATGTTGCATCGGTTTTTTAGGTAAATAATTCGTTTAATCAATGATACGTTTCCAGTAGCGCAATTTCCAAGGGTGCTTGCCCTATCCTGCAAACCGTCCACAATATTTTCTTATGATAGCTACAACTATTCTCTTTGAGGCTCGTGCTCCAAAAAATTACAAAAATGATTCATTTCATATGCGCAAACTCTTTTGTTCAAACAATTGTGCCCCCCCCCCCCCCACATAATTCAATCCTTCTTTCGATATTGTGAATATGAACATAACGAAATTGCCTAGTATCGTCCAATCTATAAATTGGTCTTTGATTAACATACTTTAACGTACCGGATCAAATTTTGTTTTGTCTTTCAATCTTATGAGGTATATATTATGTCATCCTTTACAAAACTTTGTAAAGTTGCTATTGTATACCTCCCTTTAGGCAAACGTTTGGGAACTGAATAAAAAAAGATTGTTGAAAATGAGTTTAGAAGCCTTTATAAAAGTATTGGTTTTTCGTGGCACACAATTTTCCGTTTTTCAGCCTCCACTAAATCAGGGCAAAACGATAATTTGTAGACCTCCATTTCAGGGTAATTTTTGCTCACGTAAAGACTTCTCCAATTTTTTTCAAAACCTGTTGCTTTTAATACGTTTCATTTAAATAATTGCTAGTGCTATTCAGGGTAACGCCTACAAAGATAGCACTCAGAGTCAAAAAGCCCTATTTTCTCTGAACATTTTGTCTCGAATACAACATCAAATTTTGCTTTACTTGCCAGTCGATGACATGGCGGGTGGATAGATGCCATGGTCAAATCAGCCTTGCTTCTCTCAATGCTTAGTAAATAATGAATAGTACCTTTGGTAGTTTAATTGTTGCCTGAAGCTGATAATCAGCTTTAAGAATCCCCCTGTTTTAGCAGTATCTTCGGCCTTTCGCTCTGAAATCTCTTTAAGCTCTTTTTTTTAGAATTTTAAATGTTTAGTGCAGAAAAAGCAAAAAAGCAATTACTCTTAACTATGCCCTGTCTATTTCAATATTTGATATTGCGTCTTATTGATGCCTTAAATTTTTTCTAATTATTTATCTTGAGAAAATAGAATTCGCCATAACAATTTCGGATTTTTCCATTTTTATGCCCCACCGTCCTCTATTTCATTTCCATTTCATCCATTTGATATTATGTTCTTTTTTGCAGGTAGTGGAGTGCCGCTTCACAGACAGCTTCAACCAACAAACCAACCCTCCATGATAAGCAAATTATGTCTCCATCATAAGCCAATTGCATATCAATTGACGTCAATGTTTATTTTAAATTTTTCTATTTACCTACACTAAATTGAAAGTCTTTTCTTCGTAAAGTTCGTATACGTTTCTATGGATAAATCAACTAAAGTTGTCTGAAGTATTCCTTCTTCTGCTGAATTGGTGGATACTACAATTTACAACTTAATCGATGTTCTTTTAGCTAAAATAATTGTTTAGAATTTTTATTTTCTCTTTGATATATCCTACCTACTCTTTTGTATATACCCATTTAGATTGAATTGTCATTGTGGCTAAAATAATAGATGAAAATTTTGATAAATTGCTCTTATGAGAACTAAAGTGCCCTTACGAATGCAGGAAGGACAAACTCTCTTTCGACAACAGATTAATCGAGCTGATAATCTCGTGAATTAGTTTATTTATTATCAAAGATTTGACACTTAGAAAACATATTACCCTAACGCCAGTTATGGTTCTAGTGGCAGACAGTCTCTTACCATAGACAGTTCTCTTTATTTTTTGTTTGTTTACGTTCTAGCACATGTATTGATAGAATTCCAATGCCCTTCTTGAAAAGCATGGAGAAGCCCTCCATTCCCTGTTGTTATTAATGCATTTCATTTGATGTCCTGTTCAAAAACACACGAATGCAATTTAAAGACAACATTTGATCAAGTTATAGTGGTCTAAGCTTTAAAAAAGGGAAAAATCAAAAAGTCACGTTTGAATAAATATCCGATGCAGAACAAACCCCAGCTTTTATGCTTGTTTAACTAATCTTCCTTTCTTCTTGCTAGTTGTAATTCCACCCCTAAATAAGTAGTGTTGTCGTCCATGGCTCTCCTACCGGCAATCGGAATTGCCAATACCAGTTTCAACAGCCTTCACTTCATTCTGCATCAGTTATAATGAAGTCCTTTAGACACCCTGCTCAGGGTTTTTTTCTTAAGGAACCTTTGGTAGCTGAAATTTCTTGCTGTTTAGGGATATTGCCACTGCATCAGAAACCAACCATATTTCAAGGGCTAGGCAATAAGTTCGAAAAGGCTTTCTTGATGCAAGCTTGCTTCCATTGATAGTTCCAGCAGCTGCGCTGCCACTATCATTAACGAATAGCAAGTTTATGTGACCGACTCGAAAATTCTTTTTTGAGAAGGACAGCCCCCTCAAGCTGTATAGCCCATAGACAAAAACTATCTCCTATATCTAAGGCTCAACTATTAGAATGACTACTCACGTGAGGCAGTGTGAATCTCCTCAGTGTGGCCTTTGAAATCACCTATTGAAATTCTTTTGATTAAAGTGCGAAGCCTTTGAATTATCAGTTTTCATATGAATATATTTTTTCTAGCTTAACATTTTACTCAATCTAGTCATGGTTTAGTCAAATAATCACCTGAAATGTGAAGATTATGCTGTATTTTCTGTGGATTTTCCCTGCTTTTCTCAGCGATTATAATCGCTATTTTGTTGGGACCGGCTCCGGCATTCCTCTGTTTACACAAAGAGAGCCTTTTGTCTCAGATTGAATGGCCAGTGTTTCAGGTAAAAGTTACAATTTTGACGAAAGTATAAGCTTGATGGTAATATGGGTTACACCACAGGATGCAGAAGATTATTCCCTTTCATTTGGTGTTTTCAGCAGAAAAATTGGACCATGTTTGCCGAAGTTATTCGACATTTTCTCAATTTTTGTCGAGGGGGATTCAGGTTTGCACAAAGCAGTTCAGAAAAAACAATAGGCTTGTGATTCCCAGAGTTTCTAGAGATCTCGGTTTTTGGCGATTTACTCCTGAACTGTAACAATTATGAATTTCTGGTTACATTCATTCGACGCGCCGTACGATGCTCGATTTTTTGAGCCGTTTCCCGTATTTTTAGGACGAGATTTAGCAAAGTTATTAAGGATTTTGTCTCCAAAATCGCCAAAAAATGGTTTTTTGGACTTTAAAAATCGAAAACAGCCGCTAAAATTACGCTGATACTTTCTAAAAATCGAGCCAAAAATCGCCTAAATTTTGATATATAGCTTTCTATGTTTAAAGCTCGCGTTTCTTTTTAAAATCGATTTTTCCGAAAAGTGCACTTTTCAAATTTTCTCAAATTTGCATCGCAGCGTCCAGGCCTGGCCAAAGCCGCTGCTGCGATGGCGACTTATACTTTCTACTTAAAAACGGTATTTTCTTGAAGTTTTAAAGCGGGGGTAAGCTTTTTACATGCTAAGCAAACCGTTTTAAGTCGAATTAGATGCAATTACAGTGTAATCGCTTGATTTTAAATCATTTTGAAAAACTTCAGTACATGTCACTAGCCGCCCGTAGCCCGGTCAGCTTTAATGGAGAGAACCACACGAATATCGCTCTTTATTCGCATATCAAGAGCGTTAATCATTTAACAGCCGTTTACACACTCTCTTCTTGCATGTTGAATCTGTTTAATCTTTTACAAAGTGATTAATTGCAACAAAATCTTTGCAACTTCACTTTTCCTCGATATGAAGGTCTGGGAATCCCCTTCCTTAGGTATATTCAGGCTTGCAAACTTTCTATTGTCTTACCGAGTTACCCTTTGGTTTTTGCCCTTCTGAGGCTTTAATATCAATATGATTGAGAGAAATAGAGCATAGATGCAGTTATTTATCGACTCAAACGCTTAAAAAGCGAATATCGAGCGATTTTCGTGTGTTTTTCTCCATTAAAGCAGATCGGGCGACGGGCGGCTAGTGACATTTTGAAAAAGTTTATTAAATGTCACTAGCCGCCCGTCGCCCGATCTGCTTTAATGGAGAAAAACACACGAAAATCGCTCGATATTCGCTTTTTAAGCGTTTAAGTCGATAAATAACTGCATCTATGCTCTATTTCTCTCAATCATATTGATATTAAAGCTTCAGAAGGGCAAAAACCAAAGGGTAACTCGGTAAGACAATAGAAAGTTTGCAAGCCTGAATATACCTAAGGAAGGGGATTCCCAGACCTTCATATCGAGGAAAAGTGAAGTTGCAAAGATTTTGTTGCAATTAATCACTTTGTAAAAGATTAAACAGATTCAACATGCAAGAAGAGAGTGTGTAAACGGCTGTTAAATGATTAACGCTCTTGATATGCGAATAAAGAGCGATATTCGTGTGGTTCTCTCCATTAAAGCTGACCGGGCTACGGGCGGCTAGTGACATGTACTGAAGTTTTTCAAAATGATTTAAAATCAAGCGATTACACTGTAATTGCATCTAAATCGACTTAAAACAGTTTGCTTAGCATGTAAAAAGCTTACCCCCGCTTTAAAACTTCAAGAAAATACCGTTTTTAAGTAGAAAGTATAAGTCGCCATCGCAGCAACGGCT
This sequence comes from Rhopilema esculentum, assembly GCF_057945365.1. Taxonomy (NCBI): domain Eukaryota; kingdom Metazoa; phylum Cnidaria; class Scyphozoa; order Rhizostomeae; family Rhizostomatidae; genus Rhopilema; species Rhopilema esculentum. The sequence goes on from NC_142825.1 coordinate 7,471,392, forward strand.
TTGGCCAGGCCTGGACGCTGCGATGCAAATTTGAGAAAATTTGAAAAGTGCACTTTTCGGAAAAATCGATTTTAAAAAGAAACGCGAGCTTTAAACATAGAAAGCTATATATCAAAATTTAGGCGATTTTTGGCTCGATTTTTAGAAAGTATCAGCGTAATTTTAGCGGCTGTTTTCGATTTTTAAAGTCCAAAAAACCATTTTTTGGCGATTTTGGAGACAAAATCCTTAATAACTTTGCTAAATCTCGTCCTAAAAATACGGGAAACGGCTCAAAAAATCGAGCATCGTACGGCGCGTCGAATGAATGTAACCAGAAGTTCATAATTGTTACAGTTCAGGAGTAAATCGCCAAAAACCGAGATCTCTAGAAACTCTGGGAATCACAAGCCTATTGTTTTTTCTGAACTGCTTTGTGCAAACCTGAATCCCCCTCGACAAAAATTGAGAAAATGTCGAATAACTTCGGCAAACATGGTCCAATTTTTCTGCTGAAAACACCAAATGAAAGGGAATAATCTTCTGCATCCTGTGGTGTAACCCATATTACCATCAAGCTTATACTTTCGTCAAAATTGTAACTTTTACCTGAAACACTGGCCATTCAATCTGAGACAAAAGGCTCTCTTTGTGTAAACAGAGGAATGCCGGAGCCGGTCCCAACAAAATAGCGATTATAATCGCTGAGAAAAGCAGGGAAAATCCACAGAAAATACAGCATAATCTTCACATTTCAGGTGATTATTTGACTAAACCATGACTAGATTGAGTAAAATGTTAAGCTAGAAAAAATATATTCATATGAAAACTGATAATTCAAAGGCTTCGCACTTTAATCAAAAGAATTTCAATAGGTGATTTCAAAGGCCACACTGAGGAGATTCACACTGCCTCACGTGAGTAGTCATTCTAATAGTTGAGCCTTAGATATAGGAGATAGTTTTTGTCTATGGGCTATACAGCTTGAGGGGGCTGTCCTTCTCAAAAAAGAATTTTCGAGTCGGTCACATAAACTTGCTATTCGTTAATGATAGTGGCAGCGCAGCTGCTGGAATTATCAATGGAAGCAAGCTTGCATCAAGAAAGCCTTTTCGAACTTATTGCCTAGCCCTTGAAATATGGTTGGTTTCTGATGCAGTGGCAATATCCCTAAACAGCAAGAAATTTCAGCTACCAAAGGTTCCTTAAGAAAAAAACCGTGAGCAGGGTGTCTAAAGGACTTCATTATAACTGATGCAGAATGAAGTGAAGGCTGTTGAAACTGGTATTGGCAATTCCGATTGCCGGTAGGAGAGCCATGGACGACAACACTACTTATTTAGGGGTGGAATTACAACTAGCAAGAAGAAAGGAAGATTAGTTAAACAAGCATAAAAGCTGGGGTTGTTCTGCATCGGATATTTATTCAAACGTGACTTTTTGATTTTTCCCTTTTTTAAAGCTTAGACCACTATAACTTGATCAAATGTTGTCTTTAAATTGCATTCGTGTGTTTTTGAACAGGACATCAAATGAAATGCATTTGCAGAAATACCCTAGAGGCTTAATAACAACAGGGAATGGAGGGCTTCTCCATGCTTTTCAAGAAGGGCATTGGAATTCTATCAATACATGTGCTAGAACGTAAACAAACAAAAAATAAAGAGAACTGTCTATGGTAAGAGACTGTCTGTTACTAGAACTAAAACTGCTACTGTTTCGGGGGTCATACTAACGAGCTTAACAGATAGCGGCGAAAATAGATTCGGTACGTCTAAACATTACTTGAAGAAACTTCTTCCAAGTTTGCTAGTTAATGGACCTTCAAATCTTCAACTGAAAGCTTTTAATTTTTTAAATTTCTCGCTGTTATCAACATTCAAACTCGGACAAAGTACTTCTAAAACAACTGCTTACATTTTCTGTAAAGTAATTGAATGCATAGAGTTGGCTTGAAGTAGGTAGTTAACAAAATTATAAATCAAAGTGCTAAAAATACAACGTTATTAAATTTACAGAGGCACTGGAAAGGTTGGTGCCTTGGCAATAGTTACACTTTCCTTTAAGATAATTGTTAATATCAAAAAAATATCAACACAAATCACAATTAGTATTACTTCGCTCTATTAATAGTAATTGTGAAAATGAGCGACAACCTTCCCTTGCTGAAGCCGGTGAGAGTGACCTTTGGATAAATAATTGGAGCTTTTGTGACACAGACAGCGAACGATCCTGCAACGAAAGAAGCCTTTTATTAGTAATTTAAATTGATTTTTTAGACATTATAATTCATACTTTCTACCAAGATTTATAAGTGATTTAAGATAAATTTTAATATATTATATTCTATACCTTGTAGCAAGGTGCTAGAAACCAAGTCAATGACCGCAGATGCTAGCAAATAAGAATCGATTGAGCTACAGTAATAATTTCACAAATAAAGACCACTAACCAATCGTTGAAAAGGACCGGTCAGGAACCTTTACAATTAGGAAAGCAACTAATCATTCGAGAAAAAAGCGTCTACTTCTGAGGAACGGAAATATCTTTTTAAAATATAAAACAATGTTGTAGTAATTAAAAATTATGTTCAAGCTCCATTGAAAGATTACATAAAGCAATGATTACACAATCAACCTCCCTCTAAAGAAAGGGTAAAAAGGCAGAAGTAAAGAAATAAATAAAAGTAGAATGGCTAAATGAACAAACAAAATCCAGACTAGACCGACGGATGTGAGCAACTATTTAATAAAAGAGAAAAAACAGGAGCATATTTTGAAACAGAATGTTTCTTGTCGTTAAAAAAAATAGTCAAAAAGCTCTACAAACAAGAAAAACAATTAATAACTCGAGAAGAACGTATCTTCTTCTTGGAAAGGAAAATATCTGTTGAAACATGAAGTGACATATTTGTATGCAAAAAGAAAGATGAAGTACCCTTTGTGATGAGACCAACTATTTAATAAGATAGAGAGAGACAGGGAGGATATCTAAAAAGAGGAAAATTCAGATCGTCAAAAAAGACTTGTTAGAAAGCTCTACAAATAGAAAACACAATTAATTACTCGAGAAGAACGTATCTACTTCTTGGGAAGGAAAATATATTTCAAAACCTAAAGCAACATGGTAGTGGGTAAAAAGAAAAATCAAGTTAGTTCAACAGACAACTTAAAGCAATGATTACATAATCGACCTCTCTCTAAAAAGAGGTAAAAAGGCAGAAGTAAAGAAATAATTAAAAGTAGAATGCCTGAATGAACAAAAATAATCCAGACTGGAGCGACTGATGTGAGCAGCTATTTAATTAGAGAGAGAAACAGGAGGATATTTTAAAACAGAATGTTTCTAATCGTTAAAAAAGACTTGTTAGAAAGCTCTACAAACAAGAAAAACAATTAATCACTCGAGAAAAACGTATCTACTTCTTTGGAAGGAAAATATATTTTACAACCTCAAGCAACATAGTAGTGTGTAAAGCGAAAAATCAAGTTAGTTCAACAGACAGCTTAAAGCAATGATTACACAATCGAACTCTCTCTAAAAAGAGGTAAAAAGGCAGAAGTAAAGAAATAAATAAAAGTAGAATGCCTGAATGAACAAAAAAAATCCAGACTAGACCGACTGATGTGAGCAGCTATTTAATTAGAGAGAGAAACAGGAGGATATTTTAAAACAAAATGTTTCTAATCGTTAAAAAAGACTTGTTAGAAAGCTCTACAAACAGGAAAAACAATTAATTACTCGAGAAGAACGTATCTTCTTCTTCGGAAGGAAAATATATTTTAAAACCTAAAGCAACATAGTAGTGGGTAAAAAGAAAAATCAAGTTAGTTCAACAGACAGCTTAAAGCAATGATTACATAATCGAACTCTCTCTAAAAAGAGGTAAAAAGGCAGAAGTAAAGAAATAAATAAAAGTAGAATGCCTGAATGAACAAAAAAAATCCAGACTAGACCGACTGATGTGAGCAACTATTTAATTGGAGAGAGAAACAGGAGGATATTTTAAAACATAAAGTTTCTAATCGTTAAAAAAGACTGGTCAGAAAGCTCTATAAACAAGAAAAACGTATCTATTTCTTGGGAAGTAAACAGCTTTTAAAATATAAAGCAACATAGTAGTGTGTAAAAAGAAAAATCAAGTTCCTTCAAAAGACAACTTAAAGCAATTATTACACAATCGACCTCTCTCTAAAAAGAGGTAAAAAGGCAGAAGTAAAGAAATAAATAAAAGTAGAATGGATGAATGAAAAAAAAAATCCAGACTAGACCGACTGATGTGAGCAACTATTTGATAAAAGAGAGAAACAGGAGGATATTTGAAAACATAAAGTTTCTACATGTTAAAAAAGACTGGTCAGAAAGCTCTACAAACAAGAAAAACAATTAATCACTCAAGAAAAACGTATTTACCTCTTGGGAAGGAGAATATCTTTTAAAATATAAAGCAACATAGTAGTGTGTTAAAAGAAAAAACAAGTTCCTTCAAAAGAAAACTTAAAGCAATGATTACATAATCGAACTCTCTCTAAAAAGAGGTAAAAAGGCAGAAGTAAGAAATAAATAAAAGTAGAATGGCTGAATGAAAAAAAAAACCAGACTAGACCGACGGATGTGAGCAGCTATTTAATTGGAGAGAGAAACAGGAGGATATTTTAAAACATAAAGTTTCTAATCGTTAAAAAAGACTGGTCAGAAAGCTCTATAAACAGGAAAAACAATAAATCACTCAAGAAAAACGTATCTATTTCTTGGGAAGTAAACAGCTTTTAAAATATAAAGCAACATAGTAGTGTGTAAAAAGAAAAATCAAGTTCCTTCAAAAGACAACTTAAAGCAATTATTACACAATCGACCTCTCTCTAAAAAGAGGTAAAAAGGCAGAAGTAAAGAAATAAATAAAAGTAGAATGGATGAATGAAAAAAAAAATCCAGACTAGACCGACTGATGTGAGCAACTATTTGATAAAAGAGAGAAACAGGAGGATATTTGAAAACATAAAGTTTCTACATGTTAAAAAAGACTGGTCAGAAAGCTCTACAAACAAGAAAAACAATTAATCACTCAAGAAAAACGTATTTACCTCTTGGGAAGGAGAATATCTTTTAAAATATAAAGCAACATAGTAGTGTGTTAAAAGAAAAAACAAGTTCCTTCAAAAGAAAACTTAAAGCAATAGTTACATAATCGAACTCTCTCTAAAAAGAGGTAAAAAGGCAGAAGTAAGAAATAAATAAAAGTAGAATGGCTGAATGAAAAAAAAACCAGACTAGACCGACGGATGTGAGCAGCTATTTAAATGGAGAGAGAAACAGGAGGATATTTTAAAACATAAAGTTTCTAATTGGTTAAAAAGACTGGTCAGAAAGCTCTATAAACAAGAAAAACAATTAATCACTCAGGAAAAACGTATCTATCTCTTGGGAAGTAAACAGCTTTTAAAATATAAAGCAACATAGTAGTGTGTAACAAGGAAAAATCAAGTTCCTTCGAAAGACAACTTAAAGCGATGATTACACAATCGACCTCTCTCTAAAAAGAGGTAAAAAGGCAGAAGTAAAGAAATAATTAAAAGTAGAATGCCTGAATGAACAAAAATAATCCAGACTGGAGCGACTGATGTGAGCAGCTATTTAATTAGAGAGAGAAACAGGAGGATATTTTAAAACAAAATGTTTCTAATCGTTAAAAAAGACTTGTTAGAAAGCTCTACAAATAGAAAACACAATTAATCACTCGAGAAGAACGTATCTTCTTCTTGGGAAGGAAAATATATTTCAAAACCTAAAGCAACATAGTAGTGGGTAAAAAGAAAAATCAAGTTAGTTCAACAGACAGCTTAAAGCAATGATTACACAATCGAACTCTCTCTAAAAAGAGGTAAAAAGGCAGAAGTAAAGAAATAAATAAAAGTAGAATGCCTGAATGAACAAAAAAAATCCAGACTAGACCGACTGATGTGAGTAACTATTTAATTGGAGAGAGAAACAGGAGGATATTTTAAAACATAAAGTTTCTAATCGTTAAAAAAGACTGGTCAGAAAGCTCTATAAACAGGAAAAACAACTGATCACTCAAGAAAAACGTATTTTTTTCTTGGGAAGTAAACAGCTTTTAAAATATAAAGCAACATAGTAGTGTGTAAAAAGAAAAATCAAGTTCCTTCAAAAGACAACTTAAAGCAATTATTACACAATCGACCTCTCTCTAAAAAGAGGTAAAAAGGCAGAAGTAAAGAAATAAATAAAAGTAGAAAGGTTAAATGAAAAAAATCTCTTTAAAATGACTGATGTAAGCAACTATTCAATTGGAGAGAGAAACAGGAGGATATTTTAAAACATAAAGTTTCTCATTGGTTAAAAAGACTGGTCAGAAAGCTCTATAAACAGGAAAAACAATTAATCACTCAAGAAAAACGTATCTATTTCTTGGGAAGGAAAATAGCTTTTAAAATATAAAGCAACATAGCAGTGTGTTAAAAGAAAAAACAAGTTCCTTCAAAAGACAACTTAAAGCAATGATTACATAATCGAACTCTCTCTAAAAAGAGGTAAAAAGGCAGAAGTAAAGAAATAAATTAAAGTAGAATGGATGAATGAAAAAAAAATGCAGTTCAGACCGACTGTTGTAAGCAACTATTTGATAAAAGAGAGAAACAGGAGGATATTTGAAAACATAAAGTTTCTAATTGTTAAAAAAGACTGGTCAGAAAGCTCTACAAACAAGAAAAACAATTAATCACTCAAGAAAAACGTATTTACCTCTTGGGAAGGAGAATATCTTTTAAAATAAAAAGCAACATAGTAGTGTGTTAAAAGAAAAAATAAGTTCCTTCAAAAGACAACTTAAAGCAATGATTACATAATCGAACTCTCTCTAAAAAGAGGTAAAAAGGCAGAAGTAAAGAAATAAATAAAAGTAGAATGGCTGAATGAACAAAAAAAATCCAGACTAGACCGACTGATGTGAGTAACTATTTAATTGGAGAGAGAAACAGGAGGATATTTTAAAACATAAAGTTTCTAATCGTTAAAAAAGACTGGTCAGAAAGCTCTATAAACAGGAAAAACAATTGATCACTCAAGAAAAACGTATCTATTTCTTGGGAAGTAAACAGCTTTTAAAATATAAAGCAACATAGTAGTGTGTAAAAAGAAAAATCAAGTTCCTTCAAAAGACAACTTAAAGCAATTATTACACAATCGACCTCTCTCTAAAAAGAGGTAAAAAGGCAGAAGTAAAGAAATAAATAAAAGTAGAAAGGTTAAATGAAAAAAATCTCTTTAAAATGACTGATGTAAGCAACTATTCAATTGAAGAGAGAAACAGGAGGATATTTTAAAACATAAAGTTTCTCATTGGTTAAAAAGACTGGTCAGAAAGCTCTACAAACAAGAAAAACAATTAATCACTCAAGAAAAACGTATTTACCTCTTGGGAAGGAGAATATCTTTTAAAATAAAAAGCAACATAGTAGTATGTTAAAAGAAAAAATAAGTTCCTTCAAAAGACAACTTAAAGCAATGATTACATAATCGAACTCTCTCTAAAAAGAGGTAAAAAGGCAGAAGTAAAGAAATAAATAAAAGTAGAATGGCTGAATGAACAAAAAAAACCAGACTAGACCGACGGATGTGAGCAGCTATTTAATTGGAGAGAGAAACAGGAGGATATTTTAAAACATAAAGTTTCTAATCGTTAAAAAAGACTGGTCAGAAAGCTCTATAAACAGGAAAAACAGTTAATTACTCGAGAAGAACGTATCTACTTCTTGAGAAGGAAAATAGCTTTTAAAATATAAAGCAACATAGCAGTGTGTTAAAAGAAAAAACAAGTTCCTTCAAAAGACAACTTAAAGCAATGATTACATAATCGAACTCTCTCTAAAAAGAGGTAAAAAGGCAGAAGTAAAGAAATAAATTAAAGTAGAATGGATGAATGAAAAAAAAATGCAGTTCAGACCGACTGTTGTAAGCAACTATTTGATAAAAGAGAGAAACAGGAGGATATTTGAAAACATAAAGTTTCTAATTGTTAAAAAAGACTGGTCAGAAAGCTCTACAAACAAGAAAAACAATTAATCACTCAAGAAAAACGTATTTACCTCTTGGGAAGGAGAATATCTTTTAAAATAAAAAGCAACATAGTAGTGTGTTAAAAGAAAAAATAAGTTCCTTCAAAAGACAACTTAAAGCAATGATTACATAATCGAACTCTCTCTAAAAAGAGGTAAAAAGGCAGAAGTAAAGAAATAAATAAAAGTAGAATGCCTGAATGAACAAAAAAAATCCAGACTAGACCGACTGATGTGAGTAACTATTTAATTGGAGAGAGAAACAGGAGGATATTTTAAAACATAAAGTTTCTAATCGTTAAAAAAGACTGGTCAGAAAGCTCTATAAACAGGAAAAACAATTGATCACTCAAGAAAAACGTATCTATTTCTTGGGAAGTAAACAGCTTTTAAAATATAAAGCAACATAGTAGTGTGTAAAAAGAAAAATCAAGTTCCTTCAAAAGACAACTTAAAGCAATTATTACACAATCGACCTCTCTCTAAAAAGAGGTAAAAAGGCAGAAGTAAAGAAATAAATAAAAGTAGAAAGGTTAAATGAAAAAAATCTCTTTAAAATGACTGATGTAAGCAACTATTCAATTGAAGAGAGAAACAGGAGGATATTTTAAAACATAAAGTTTCTCATTGGTTAAAAAGACTGGTCAGAAAGCTCTACAAACAAGAAAAACAATTAATCACTCAAGAAAAACGTATTTACCTCTTGGGAAGGAGAATATCTTTTAAAATAAAAAGCAACATAGTAGTATGTTAAAAGAAAAAATAAGTTCCTTCAAAAGACAACTTAAAGCAATGATTACATAATCGAACTCTCTCTAAAAAGAGGTAAAAAGGCAGAAGTAAAGAAATAAATAAAAGTAGAATGGCTGAATGAACAAAAAAAACCAGACTAGACCGACGGATGTGAGCAGCTATTTAATTGGAGAGAGAAACAGGAGGATATTTTAAAACATAAAGTTTCTAATCGTTAAAAAAGACTGGTCAGAAAGCTATAGAAACAGGAAAAACAATTAATCACTCAAGAAAAACGTATCTACTTCTTGAGAAGGAAAATAGCTTTTAAAATATAAAGCAACATAGCAGTGGGTAAAACGAAAAATCAAGTTCCTTCAAAAGACAACTTAAAGCAATGATTACATAATCGAACTCTCTCTAAAAAGAGGTAAAAAGGCAGAAGTAAAGAAATAATTAATAGTAGAATGGCTGAATGAACAAAAAAAACCAGACTAGACCGACGGATGTGAGCAGCTATTTAATTGGAGAGAGAAACAGGAGGATATTTTAAAACATAAAGTTTCTAATCGTTAAAAAAGACTGGTCAGAAAGCTCTACAAACAGGAAAAACAGTTAATTACTCGAGAAGAACGTATCTACTTCTTGAGAAGGAAAATAGCTTTTAAAATATAAAGCAACATAGCAGTGGGTAAAACGAAAAATCAAGTTCCTTCAAAAGACAACTTAAAGCAATGATTACATAATCGAACTCTCTCTAAAAAGAGGTAAATTGGCAGAAGTAAAGAAATAATTAATAGTAGAATGGCTGAATGAACAAAAAAAACCAGACTAGACCGACGGATGTGAGCAGCTATTCAATTGGAGAGAGAAACAGGAGGATATTTTAAAACATAAAGTTTCTAATCGTTAAAAAAGACTGGTCAAAAAGCTCTACAAAAAGGAAAAACAGTTAATTACTCGAGAAGAACGTATCTACTTCTTGAGAAGGAAAATAGCTTTTAAAATATAAAGCAACATAGCAGTGGGTAAAACGAAAAATCAAGTTCCTTCAAAAGACAACTTAAAGCAATGATTACATAATCGAACTCTCTCTAAAAAGAGGTAAATTGGCAGAAGTAAGGAAATAATTAATAGTAGAATGGCTGAATGAACAAAAAAAACCAGACTAGACCGACGGATGTGAGCAGCTATTTAATTGGAGAGAGAAACGGGAGGATATTTTAAAACATAAAGTTTCTAATCGTTAAAAAAGACTGGTCAGAAACCTCTACAAACAGGAAAAACAATTAATCACTCAAGAAAAACGTATCTACTTCTTGAGAAGGAAAATAGCTTTTAAAATATAAAGCAACATAGCAGTGGGTAAAACGAAAAATCAAGTTCCTTCAAAAGACAATTTAAAGCAATGATTACATAATCGAACTCTCTCTAAAAAGAGGTAAATTGGCAGAAGTAAAGAAATAATTAATAGTAGAATGGCTGAATGAACAAAAAAAACCAGACTAGACCGACGGATGTGAGCAGCTATTTAATTGGAGAGAGAAACAGGAGGATATTTTAAAACATAAAGTTTCTAATCGTTAAAAAAGACTGGTCAGAAAGCTCTACAAACAGGAAAAACAATTAATCACTCAAGAAAAACGTATCTACTTCTTGAGAAGGAAAATAGCTTTTAAAATATAAAGCAACATAGCAGTGGGTAAAACGAAAAATCAAGTTCCTTCAAAAGACAACTTAAAGCAATGATTACATAATCGAACTCTCTCTAAAAAGAGGTAAATTGGCAGAAGTAAAGAAATAATTAATAGTAGAATGGCTGAATGAACAAAAAAAACCAGACTAGACCGACGGATGTGAGCAGCTATTTATTTGGAGAAAGAAACAGGAGGATATTTTAAAACATAAAGTTTCTAATCGTTAAAAAAGACTGGTCAGAAAGCTCTACAAATAGGAAAAACAATTAATCACTCAAGAAAAACGTATCTACTTCTTGAGAAGGAAAATACCTTTTAAAATATAAAGCAACATAGCAGTGGGTAAAACGAAAAATCAAGTTCCTTCAAAAGACAACTTAAAGCAATGATTACATAATCGAACTCTCTCTAAAAAGAGGTAAAAAGGCAGAAGTAAAGAAATAAATAAAAGTAGAATGGCTGAATGAACAAAAAAAACCAGACTAGACCGACGGATGTGAGCAGCTATTTAATTGGAGAGAGAAACAGGGGGATATTTTAAAACATAAAGTTTCTAATCGTTAAAAAAGACTGGTCAGAAAGCTCTACAAACAGGAAAAACAATTAATCACTCAAGAAAAACGTATCTACTTCTTGAGAAGGAAAATAGCTTTTAAAATATAAAGCAACATAGCAGTGGGTAAAACGAAAAATCAAGTTCCTTCAAAAGACAACTTAAAGCAATGATTACATAATCGAACTCTCTCTAAAAAGAGGTAAAAAGGCAGAAGTAAAGAAATAATTAATAGTAGAATGGCTGAATGAACAAAAAAAACCAGACTAGACCGACGGATGTGAGCAGCTATTTAATTGGAGAGAGAAACAGGAGGATATTTTAAAACATAAAGTTTCTAATTGTTAAAAAAGACTAGTCAAAAAGGTCTACAAACAGGAAAAACAATTAATCACTCGAGAAGAACGTATCTACTTCTTGAGAAGAAAAATATCTTTTAAAATATTAGGCAATGCAGTAGTGTGCAAAAAGAAAAATGAAGTTCCCTTACTGATGTTACCAATAGTTTCATAAAAGAGAAAAACAGGAAGATATTTCAAAGGAGGATGCTTCTAATGGTTAAAAAAGACTGGCCAGAAATCTCCACCAACATCAAAAACAATTAATCATTTAGCAAGAAAGTATTGGCTTCTTAGAAAGGGGAAATATATTTTTAAATGTAAAGCAATGTTGTAGTGCATACAAAGAATAATCAAGTTACTTTTAAAGTTAATAGAAAACAAGGAGCAGGCAGTTTTCTTCTAAAAATGGATTTAAACGCAGAAAGAAATTTAGGGGCAAATAAGTTTGTAAGAAATGCCTGAGAAGTATTCGTTGATATATATTATCATATGTGAGAATATAGTTTATCTCAGAATTGATTCAAATCATTAAAAAGTGAGAGGAAAGAGAGGATACGATGAGGTAAAATGTTGGTAATGCTTAGAAAAATACTTAACAGGGGGCTCAGAAAATGAGAAATATATAAATGAACAATTGATGACAATGAGTAATTGAAGAAGAAAACATACTGATCTTAGGAGATCAGAGATATGATCCCAGATCTCCTTCTACGGAAAGCTATACGCAAAACCAGACACTCTTTCAGTGCTCACCCTTTCCCCAGTCTTTTGCCAAACTCTCAAACACTATCCTACAACTATTCCTTCCTCCCTAGATCTTGTTAACTTTGGAATATTCTGCTCTTTTCCTGATTCCCAGACTCTTATAACCTGGCTTGGCTTTATTCAAAACAAAAATAAACATGCTTGGATTTTCCTAGCTTTCTTTAAAATTTCTTCTCCCTTTCTCTTATTAGGGCTTTTAGGAGCCTTGCTCTAACATTACTTGCTAAATAAAAGAGAGACTGGTTGGCATGTACAAGTAAGGTATCACTATTCACATACCAATTTATGAGCATTGTATGAAGGTACAGATGAATTTAATATAAATTTTCAATTTGTGTCAAAGTTCAGCATTGAGTCTGTTTCTTTTCATAATAGTGTTTGATGTGGTCAGTGAAGATTTGAGGGAAGAAGAGTCGTGGGAACTTCTGTTGGGAGACAATCTAGTTTTGATGGCAGAGAGTGAAGCAGAGTTGCAGCATAAACAGCAACAAGTGACACAAAATAATGATGAAAGAAGAGCTGAAGGTGGGTAACAAAAGTCTATATCAGTATCAGAATCTAAAATACCTTGGTTTAACATTGTGTTTAGACTGAGGAGCAGAAAAAGTGAGCGCCACATTGATGACCACTGGGAACAAATGGAGATAACTGTCTAGCATTATAAACAACAACTTAATGACCAAGAAGCTTACTGTGAAGCTTTATCTCAGTATTTTGCGTGGTTTAAAAAACCCATACATTGATAAAGGGGATTGAAAAGATGCTGGAAAAGACGAAAATGAGAATGCTCAAGTGTATTATGGGAGTATTATTGAGAGATTTCTTGAAGAAATGGTGGTGTACTCTGAAAACTCTGAAAAATCTGTAACATTTGAGAAATATGAAAGACACCAGATTATAATAATCTGGATACTTACAGAAGGCAGAGACAGAAGAGCCAGCAAAAAATTGTCAACTTGAAGAGAAAATGCAGTATGATGAAGACCGAATTCTAGATGGACGAATAACAACCAGGAGGACAACAAGGACAACTTGGTCTGACAGCTGAAGTCACAGGAGACCACAAACAATGATGAAGGCAGAATTGGACAGCAGATTCTAATTAATCAGGAAAAGGATGTGAAGAAAAATGTTACCAACACTTAGAAAAAGATTGAATAGAAAGCCCAAAAAAGTAACTGAGCATAAGAAAAATGTTTAATTGTTTAATGAGTAATTACCTCCACTCAACTACGTCTGCCCTCTTACACATGATAGATACAATTTGCACTGACATGGATAATGATACTGGTGCTCTTTATCTAGACCTAAGAAAGGCTTTTGATACAGTGAACCATCCAATCTTGTTATCCAAATTCAAATCCTTAAATCCGTACGTTCACTTGCTACACTGTGACGGATGTTCACTATGAAAGTGAATTTTTTACTTGAATCTTTAAAGAAATTGTTAAGTGTGCTGAAAATATTACCCCACTTCCCTCAAACAGTGCATAAAACAAGGAGCAAGAATTCAACCTCTAAGAAAAGGGTAAACAAGAAAGAAGAAAATGATAGAAAATGATGGATGGATATCCACTGGCCTCATTATAGATGCATGTCAATAAAATAAAGGAGAGGATGTATTTGGAAGAAATACATTACCAATGCTTAGAAATTTTAAAGAAAGAAGCAGAAAAGTAAGAAGAAGAAGAAGAAGAGAAGAAGAATAATTTACAGAAAGTTTCTGAAAAATATTTAAATTTCTGTAATCTAATGTTTGTCAACAAAAACTATCAGTCAGAATAGAGCAAATAATGTTAGTAAGAACGGGTGGGTGAATAGAGAGCAGTTAGATGTTATGAAGTTGCTATAAAACACAATTATATGATGAAAATAAAATGTGGTGATCAACTGATGATGGATGGAACAACTTCACTGCAACACCACCTGTCTCCTTCACAGAAACTTCAGAATGTATAAACATTAATGTTAAGGTATTAATGTGAAGAATCTAATAAATTTTATCGACCCTACCTTACAGTAACGTTGTGCAGTGTCACGATTTAGAGATTTGTTGTTCCACGTGTTCCGCAGCCATCTTCCTTCTCCATCGTTACAACAACAGACGACAGAGCGAGGCTCAAAAGCAACATTTTCACCTTGTTCATTGTGTCGCACACTACATACAAAATCAATGAACCAGGCAGTCCTGGCACTTGATCTTTATTCCTGTAACTGGTAGTATAATCTCTCAATCAAGAGAACATGATCCAGATGGTAAAACTCTACGTCCAGTTTTTGTAACAGGATTTAGAGTCGCAAGACTATTCACCGAATTAAATTCGGTTTTTGGGAACGACACGATATTAACTTAAACTATTTTCTTACAGGAATAGGATTGACCCTTCCTCAACAACTATGCAATAAACATTCAGAAATCAAGCAATCTGCTTCCAATAGAAACAAACAATTTCAAAGATAATTCAATTAAATACGAAACTCTTGGTAACAAAATATCTAGAGGACTATCTGCCAAGACTTTAGTCCACATTTGTATGTTTTTATCAAGGCTGCTAGTGGACGCATTTTCCCCGACAAGCTGCTCAAAAGTCCTTATCCGAGATTAATTTTACGATACTCAAGATGGCCATGCAGTTTTGAGAATGAGAAAAGCTCCTTGAGTAGAGGTTGAAGAATTTCCATTGCAACACATTTTTTAAAACGTCTATTAATGTTGTTTCCATGCAGATCCCTCTCCAAACATATAGATTAAGAGCTGAAAAACCTGTCTGTACGTGAATACTGACTGCATCTGAGGAGGAAACCTTCCGTCAAAATACTCACAATTTTTTTAGACTTAAACATTAAAAAATTGACCTTTCGGGCGAAATACTAACTAAACTTTTTCATCCACTTTCCTTTTTGATTTGCCAAGGACATGTGACTCTTTATAAAATCAACACATCGATACAAAGGAAGTGAAAATAAGAGCTATCTTAATCAAGTACTATGGAGTTAAATATGAAGTATGGCATCAGTTTTTTTAGCTATGTAGAAAAGGCATGAATGCAATAGATTGAAGTTTCAACAAATTACAAAAATGGCTTCCAGTTGCTACCTTGAGGTAAAATGTTTGTGTGCCACGCCTATAAAAACCAAAAGGTGTCGCATTCATAGAGACTGATAATTTTGCTACTACTACACAAAAATGTTTTGAAAAAGGGGGGTTTCTTCCCGCATGTCTGCCATCAGATTTAGAAGAGTACTTTAACTATCCTATTATCCATTTATGAGACAGCGTTCTTAACCCCATACCCCCATAGCAAAGCCATTGACCAGGATGTGTTTTTTTCAAAAAACCAAGATGAGAAAATAAATAGATTATCACATAAACGCCCGTCCAGAATATTTTAAGATTTCGAGGCTTATCTTCAAAATAACGATTTCGTGAATATATTCATATCTAGCTACAATTCAGTTTAAGAAATCCTAGGCATTTAAAAATCAACTAGTATAAAGACTTCCGGTAAATACAATGTCTCTTTTGATAAGACTTGAGCCCTGTTCCATCTTGTCTACCAACACCGGATCACCGATTATACGTGCTGCAGCCTTAACGTCACGACAGATCTCATCAAGTCGTTGGATACAGCGAACAATTATACCTAAAAGACAATCAGAGTTAGCAATGAAATAAAATGTCAAACATGGGCGTATGCTAAACGTTTAGGAGGCTTAGTATGGATCCCTCACCGAATAATATTGCTACATGGAGATAGAAATGTTCGAACGGAGCCTTATATTCGAAAAAGTTCGTTTTGTTAGGAGGGACTGCAGCCCTCAAAGCACCTATCTCTCCAACGCCTATGATTAAAAAGTTATAGTTTAAAAAGATACAGCTTATTTACTAAGAGAAAAACCAGAAGGCGGCATTTACACATGTGTGAAAGGCTTTTAAAAGAATCAAAAACGAGTATTACAAACCTTCGGGAATATCAGTGAGTTCTGTTATCTCTTTGAAGGGTATCCCCCTTGCCCATTCATAAACAACTTGTACCAATCCAAAGCGAAACGACTCTACATATTCTTCCTCTGTTAAGGACATCCCACAGTCCTTTTGGATCTGAGCAAGAGCCTTTGCACATTTCTTGATCACTTGCACACCCTAAAATCAATGTGTTCTTATAGCAGAAGATATAAAGCGGATTTGGGACACGGAGGTAGCAAATAAAATCACTAGAGCACATCAGTAGGCAAAAACCCCAGAGCTGCAGCGTGATTTGGAAAACTGGATTATTAAGTAATCGAGTTCAAACAGCATATGACTTGAGGCAAGTCCGAGGAACCAACTCCATATTCAGGTCTACGGAATAGTCAACTCAGGTACTTTCTTCGAGAAAAACAAAGCACATCTCCCAGGAAATTAAATCATGTTTTGAAAAGTGTTTGTTAAGTGTATTTTATGATAATGGTTCTGATGGAGACAAGAGTAGGAGTTAGTACCATTGAAGATTACGATACGATACGTTGAGGATAATCAAGGTTACTATACGTACCTCTTTTAGGGTTTCTGTCAGTTCTGGTTCACTGGACTTTTTCTAAGAATACAAGAGGGTCAATGAGAGGCGGTAAATCTACCAGATACTTAAAGGGGAAATTATGGGCATTTGGAAAGAACACATAGTGAAATCTCAATAGTACGGTCACATATGAGACCATATGAATGCTTCTAAGTACATATCATGGAAAGCAGGAGAAAAAATTGTCTCACTCTAGCTGGACTGATAAAATGACGTGGAACAAGACATAAAATTGATACAAAGAAAAACAACAACATACCACTTCACAAACAAAGCAAGATAGCAGAGCGACGATTTCAGTTGGCTTGTGGTGAGTCAACTGATTATCAAACACCAGTTCTGTTATCATTAATTCATTGTTGCTGATTCCACGAGCTACGCGCCCTTTCAACTTCAGAATCTGGTCCTTATTAATGTATCGCAGTGTCTTGAGAACCTGAAAACAGAGTTTCACAAAGTTTTCTACTCGCACGAGAGCTATTATACATTAATAAATGTCGAGGTGATGTCCAATTACGTCAAGGTGAGTGAACTGAGACTGGACATAAGAAATAGCAGTGGAGAAACGATATGGAGACAAAAAACGAAAAAGAGAAGCGACTAAAAGTGAGAGCCAAAAGCACAAGCCAATTAAGTTGAGAAATAGGAAAAGAAATATAACGAAGATGATACAGAAAATGGAAAGGACTAAAAATCGGGAAGAAAAGATGTGAAAGCAAAGATGGAAGTGAAAAAAAAGAAATTAGGATATGTAAAGAAGAAAAAATGATAAGGCAAAAGAAGAAATAAGCAACGAAAATAGGGTACTGTTTTGTAAAAGGCATTTTAATCATTGCCCTAACTATACGAAAAACAACAAAAGTTCCCAACTGCATTGCTTTAGGTAAATTCAAGTTAATTAAAGTAATTTTTGATCATGTTTCCAAAAGGACGTCAAACCTCACGTCACTCTTTCGAGCCCTTTAGAATGTGGGTTGGAAAACTACCTACAAACTAATCTCCGTTTATGGAAGCTACGTAACTGTAAGAAAAGCCTGCCTAGCATTTTAACTGTAATGTACTTTGGCTACATTTTGTAAATTTTATCTTCAAAAGTATTCTCCTAAACCAGCCAGGTGTGTGTTATAGAATTTTCAGCACTAAAACCAAATCTAACTATGCCCAAATATATACAAAGAGTTTACAGGAGCACAGTTAAATGAAAATTGATCGAGAAGAGATTTACCAGGCGGCTCTTACCTCTATTCTTTGTTGATATTCTGGTAATAGCTCTAGACTTTCATTCGAGAGGAGGTACTTAACTCGCTGGAGTTCATCCTTTAATTCCATTTTATTCCTTACTTGAGAAAACTAAATAAGACAGAAGTGTCATATTAGTTTCAACAATCACGTTATATTTAGAAGAGCAAGATTAACCAAAACAATGAATTAAGTTTTGAATATATTAGCCGATTGCTACCTAATTTTTAAAGTTAAAAGTTTAAAGTTTAAAAATTAAAGGTTCATATTTTTAAAGAAAAACAGAGGGAATAAGTAACAAGCCTAAGAGGAAAAATATTTATTTATGCAATATATATATATGCAGTATTTTTCAGTAAAGAAAAAGGAAACGATTGCAATTCTTTTTAAGAAAAAATTCTAATGTAACTACCAACACTTTTGTTTTGTACAATTATGCTCCTTAATAACCGAAATTGTGGAGCGTTTCAAAAATGTATGCAGAAGTAATGTTTCCTAACACAATAATTCAATTTCCACCTCTCCACTTTCCACATTGATACAATAAGGAAATGCACTTAATTCAAAATCTTGCAATATTTTGATAATATACTTACATGTTCTAAAAACTGAGGACATTGAATGCATTGACAAGAATTAATGATCTCCTCTATTTGCTTAATCCGCTTCACTTTTTCAACAACGTCCAAATACTTCATGTTAAAATCTTTTATGGCATCCATAAAGGTAATTCCTCCAGGATTTGAATCGGTCATCCGCAGAAGCTCTTGACCAGCAGTTACTGTCGTTTCAGATGGAGGATCATCCCTAAGAAATACAAACGAGTTAATGCAGCTCGTGCTCATAACATCTCTTTTGACAGTTGATCATAAAGATTGCAAAAAAAATATTTCATTTTACAATAGTCGCGATCAAGTTTGGATACACAGAGACAGAATCAACGCTGATGTACCAGCCAATAAAATACATTAAGCAAAAAAAATGAATACAAAAACGCTTAAAGAGAGGATTCCGCAAAATTGTGTCAGAGGCCAGGCCTACCTGAATCTTGGTATCTGTCTTTTTTTGTGGTCTTCCATAATTCGTGTTGGGTCGGTTTTAATTTGTTTTGTGGTGATATACGCTATATCACTTCCACGGACTTCTTCAACAATTTGACAGGCAGCACCAACTGGTATCGAAAGCTGTCTCGATATCACAGGGTTCTTCACTGCATCTGCAGCGGTAGGCCTGAGATCGTCCTGAGTATCTGTTTTTTCATTTTCCATTGAAGTCAACACAAGAACAGTAAACAGTTTGTCAAGAGGATCTTTTGAGATCTCCAGGCGCTGCTTTAAATTACCTTGTTGTAACAAAACTGCCAGTGAGTTATGAAAGCGATTGTTTGCGATGACTAAAACGCGTCCTGGGGTCAATGCACGCATTCCCGCTTGTGATGTCAAGATAAAACTCTGAAAAACAAAACTCTACCGTATCAAGCTTCTAAATGTTGTTAAATTGATCAAAGTAAAAGAATTTCAACAAGCCGGTAGGAGGCTATCATTACATACAAAAAGTTTCAGGTAAAAGACTCAAGTCAGTCGTAGTACCTGTAACTGCCTCTTCATTTTATGAAATTCTTTCCAATCGAAGTAGTACTGCTTCAAATCCGTGGCACAAATTGGGCATTCGAGTTCAATGTGATTATTGATCTGCTGTTCTAGAGCCTCTCTCCTTTTAGTGAACTCAGGTGTCTCTTTCTGGTGGGAAAATTCTGCAAAGCTTCGTTTCATCATGTCCTCCATGGTGAGTTGCTCGACTTGAAGAAGGTTCAGTATCATAGAGTACGTTAGTCGGAAACGTGACTGAAGAAGGGTGGCTTTTCCCTGAAAATATTAGAATCACTTTAGCTAGCTCAAAAGTCAATGAATCAGTATCAGTTCCTATACACATATCAATAGCAAAAGAGTTTTAAATTTTTGTCATCAAATCAAATCATTCAAAAGAAAAATTGATTGGTGTAAAATTGTCTACTTCCTAAGATTGTACCTACCATCATCATCTTATGTAAATCAGCCATTTCCGGTACATCGTTTTTACACAAGATTATAACTAAGCCAGTAGAGTCCAGGCCCCTTCTTCCAGCGCGTCCAGCCATTTGGGTATATTCGCTTGGCAGCAAATCTCTAAAGCCCTGTCCATCATGTTTTCGTATTGAATCGAAGATAACCGTCCTTGCAGGCATGTTCACACCCATGGCAAATGTCTCCGTGGCAAAAAGCAACTATAAAAAATCATTGAGAAGATTCTGCATTGGAAATAAAATATTGAATGAAATACTCCTCTATTGACTAAAAAATAAAAGTTTTCCCAAGAATGTTGCCGTCTATTGCAAATGTATCAGTGAAATTAAGTAATCATAACAGAATGTTTGTTGAGAAAAAGTTTAATAGAAAAATACAAAAGTAAGGCTCAATGACATTTGAAGTGATAAAAAAATAATGCAATAATAAGTCGAAATCCTACTTGTTTTCTAGTTATCAAGTCTATTAAATTATATTTACTTCTCATATATAGATACATATGCACTGATAGGCAGTATTGTTCATATTAAACCGCTACTTGAATTAAATCATCAAAGGAAAAGCATCCTGCTAGGGCCGATTGCAGCTCAGCTGCTCTGCTATCAAAACCACAAAATAGAACACTACCTTGACAAGACCTTTTTGAAAAAGCATCTCAACCATTTCTTTTAGAATCGGTAATATTCCACTGTGGTGCACACCAATCCCTCGATTCAAAAGACTCCCCATCCAAAGTACCTGAAGGAACAAATGTTTGCACAATCATTCATTGTCAATGATCCAACCGTTATATAAAATTAGGCATGGAAGAAATGATAACAACTACGAGCATGTCGTAAAACGTGTTCATATCCCAAAGTTTAAGCCTGCAGGAACATGTTTTTCCGTGCAATGGAAAACACGATAGTTCACGATTTAAAAGAGAGAGAAGACAATTATTATGAGAAAGAAGAAACTCAAAGCAGTAAACTCATGAAAACGCAATAGAATCTAGATATTAAAAACTTGAAATGAAATAAAAAATTTTAGAAGGTGAGATCGTTAAACAGAGGTTTCGTTAAACAGAGACCCCTCGCTGAACAGACTGAAATGATGAGATGTTCAGTTCATTAGACAAGGAAGCTCATCAGTTCCTCGTATCAGGAACCACCTTTATTAACGGTGATGCACAAATGGCTACAAAAAAGCCTGACGATCTTTAAAGTTTTGTAAAAAAGTAACTTATGGTAACTATATATAAAAACACAGCAAACATGACCATTCGAATGTCTTGTTTTAGGTATTCAATATCCAATGATATTTCTGTTTCCTGGCTTTTGACACTCAAGGGGGGAGGGGAGGGGGGCAGTCGTCATAGCTCGAGCCACCACAAGCAAAAACCAATCAGGAAAAACAAAGATAATACATGTCAGGGAAACTCGGGTAAGATATTGCAGCCACAGGACACTCTTTGTCAATCGTACATCCTCGTATCAATGTCTACTTATAGCAAAACTTAAACTAGCTAGAATCGTTTCCTTTACTTTCAACAAAGATCAGAAAACCCCTTCCTTGATCAGTGTTTGTTAAATTGCTTCAGGTACCTGTGGTAATTGCTTATCTGAGCCCTTCAATCTGCTGATACATTTCTTGACGAAAACGTGAATGTTGCTTTTTTCGACGTTCGTAGTGAGGTCAACCGAAGTCAGCTGGTTGGCGTTATTGTCACATTGTTTCCTGGAAAATGTGAAAGCGACAACCGGAAGCTGGCTTTTCTTCTTTAACATGTCGAGGACAGCTTGCCACACACTGCGGTCCTAATAAATGTAAAGAAGAAAACAAAACGTACAAAAATCTTCGAAATATTTAAGAGATAATATTTAAAGACAGAGATATTCCTAGGTTGCAAACTCTTTGCTGAAATTTCGTGGCAGCTAGAACTCTGAAATCACACGAAATGACATAATAGGTGCCAGGCAAGTTTCATTCTTGTCCACTTACCATACATCATTGTAGAAGAATGTATTAAAATCATGTACGTTAAATTCATCAGGTAAACACTGGGACTACCATTACGTCATTAAAGGTCAATTAAATCTGTTACATAAATAGCAGTTATACTTTGCTTCATATAAGTTCCAAAAATATATCTTTTCTCTTAAACAGTGATAATATATTCAACAAGGGATTCAAGAAAGAAAATTTAGGAGGTTCTAATGCACTATCTAAACTACGTTACGTTTCTGGAATAGCTCCCCACCGATTGCACTTTTTTAGATTTCAGTTTAAAGGATATACTAATAACAAAAAATAAAAGTAAAAAGTACTTTTTAAAACACGCAGTTAAGAATCATTTAAAGGATTAGTTGTAAAATGAAAAATCCACTTTGACAAAGATCTAATGACGTTATTTGCGAAGAAAATAGCATTTCACCTGTTTCGGATTCCCCATTTTGCCACCCTTAGGCCCATATGCCTCCTTGCCTTTCTTTGCGCGGCTTTTTAGAGCATCTCCTGCGGCTTGATAGCCTCGCTTCTCAAATTTTCCATGTGAATCAACCAGCAAAAATAGCTCATTCATTGTCTTCGTGCTGTTGCCAGTGAAAAGGTGATGTTCCAAAGGCACTGGCCTTTTGTAAGTACTTATGACGTAGATTTTCTTTCGCTTGGTCCTCCTTAATAAGCAATAGAAAAACAGTGTCACTTGAAAGAAAATCATTATCAATAAAGGGCTGGTTAATTGACTTCCAAAGCAAATGGCAGCAATTGGTTTTGAAATCACAAGAGGCTTTCATGCTGATTAATTTCTTGGAAATCTGAAGGGGTATAAATATTTCTTGGAAAAACAAGCTCGAAATATACATACCCTATCCAATCAGCGAATTCATACGTATTCGGCACAGTTGCAGACAACAACACGATGCCAACGTGATCAGGAAGCATAATCAGCACTTCTTCCCATACAACACCACGCTATGAAAATACGTAAAAATACTTACTCATAAAAAAACGTTAACTATTGGTAAGAGACTGCAATCTAAGTGTTAAAACACTTCAAAAAAGGTAGGACATTGCCTTTCCTATTCTAGTGAAAAAAATGGACGTGACGTATTGAGTGTGCAGAGAACTTGTACGAGGTACCTCATGGAGATTTTGAAGATTAAAAGTTTTATAAGACACTTGAATAAAAAATTAATTGCTTGATATTACGACCATTCGCTTAAGATCAGAATTGCATTCATTTAGAGCTGGGGCTATTGGATAAGTTTATTCTGCAACAACATGATATCACAAGCAATTCTTTATCTGACAAATAATTTTAAATTAGGGTGCTGTAATAAAATTTAAAAATAGAATGGACAAGTAGAAACATATCACAGCATTTTGAGAGTACTCTTTCGTCTGACACTCCTCAGAGCATACAATGTCAGATACTGACCACAAGGTAAGTGAAAATCCATCACCCACCAGGCCTGGATAAAAATTCAAGCATAACTAGTTCGTGTTATTGTAAATTTATTCCGTATCACAGCCTTATTCGGCCGTGGTATAATATCAGTTAAACATTTTTTAGCGGATCTCAGACTTGCAACAAGTCGATATTTAAGCAATCTAAGAAATTTCTAATATCAGCTGACAGAAATCAGGCTTTTGAACGAGACTTTCTATATACTGTGGACACACTCTACTTACCGATGCATCGTTTATGTAATGAACTTCATCAAATATCACCCACTCTATATCTCTTATCACGTCAGATCCGTTATATAACATGGATCTAAAATATTAGCATACAAAAAATCTTTTCAAGGGAAGAGTTCTAGGATTCATAAAGTTTGAATAAAAACGCAACAGGTATGTTTTGATGAAGTGAGAAGCTTCTAAGCAAAAATTGTCAAAACAGAAAGCAAAACGTTATAAAACTTTCAAACGAATCTTTCAAAAAACTTTTAAAGGCTTTCCAGCATAGCGTCATAAGGCAGCTATTTCAGAAGCAGAGCACTCATAGGCATATTCAAATATTGTCTTAGGGAAATACTTTATATTTTGATGAGAAAAAACAGATTACTTGTTCTGCCTAACCAGCAAAATCAGCTAGACAAGTAGCCTCATACCTGAGAATTTCAGTGGTCATAACGAGGCAGGAAGCATCGGGTCGTATTTGCACATCGCCCGTCAAAATACCAACATCTGAGAAAGTGTTCTTGAAGTCTCTAAACTTTTGATTCGATAATGCTTTGATTGGAGATGTATATATTGCTCTAAAAAAAAGATAAAATAAATAATCTAACAGATTTTGATACGTCTACATACTATTCCAATTTTGCATCCCTAGAAACTAAAAAATTTACAAGGAAACGCTCAAGCAAAGGTCTAAAATTTACGAAAAATATATTTGAATTAATTGTCAGATTGTGTCTGCAAAAAATTATGGGCAAACCACGACTGGTGTAGCCTACAAGTGTAGCCATTGTTTTTGGCAAAGGGCGCCCTTTGCAAGAAATTTTATAAAGAATCATTGCAACATAAGAACCTCTGTAGGAACCAAAACGATGAGTTAAGAAACGCCATGGTTACTCTGGTGCAGAGTGTTTTTGTAAAGAAGTTTTAAACCCCCAAGGTAGGCTGTGTCAAGGGCAAGAAGCCCACATCTAATATCATCTTGTAAGGGGAGCAATGTAAAATCCATATTGGCCTTTTATGGATGAAATATTTTCCATAAATAAATGCCCATATTACTAAAGGAACTCCCAATTCAAAACAGCGGAGTCACATTACAAAGTATATGGATTTTATACCGTATCATACAGATGTAGCCAAATATAGAACTCAGTTTCAAACGAGATAAAGTACTCCCCTACTTTACAAATATTCAAGAAAAAAATCTCAGAATTTACATCGTTTAATTGTACTTGTAATCTTTGCAAGGAATACGTTAGCAAAATCGGTTACATTTGATTTACATTATATTCAGCGTTGGTAATTTAAATTAGTTGGCTTCAATTAGCTTGAGTATGCATAGCTAGAAATTATACCAATTTTGAATAAAGAAAGAAAAAAATCTGAGTACATAAGGCAACTTAGAATTAAGGACTCTATTCCAAAAAATAGAGAAAAAGTCTCAAACCGTTTTGTTTATAGGTTTTTGGATACAGAAAGAAAAAGACGAGATTTGAGGTGGCAAGACGGAGAGAATGGTTCTACTTGATTTTAATGATCCTTTTCCCCATTATCACTAACTCAACACAAGTTTGCTTAAAATAGTTTGATGGTTAGAACAAGGCAGTTTTAAGCTACAAATCCAAGTTTCATGCTTACTCCGATTTTGAGGCACAAAATGTAGATCTAAGTCTCCATATATTGACAACTTTACACAGTAAACTTTTATTATGAAGAAAAGGCTTATTCAAATCTAGAGTTATTCAATTGGAGAGAAATAGAAAAGGAAGCTCGATTTGAATCGATTTGAAAAAGACTGACTATCAATGAAAAATACATGTTGAAGACATACGAACCTTGCTTTTGAGAGAACTTTCTGGATCTCGTTTCTGAATTTTTATAGCAATGCGATTCTTAATTGTGGAGATATTTAAAAACCTTAAGTTAAGACACACTTTGACCTACATCAGAAATATACAGAGAAAAAACAACAATGTAATATCAGCAGATAAGCAAAACATCAGGATTAAATCCCTTCATATACAATGCTTACTTGGTCATGTGTCTTTGTGCCAATGCAATGGCATACTCTGCAACTACTGTCTTTCCTGCTGACGTATGTGCAGCAACAAAGACACATTCGTGATGTTCTAAGTGAAGTACTGCCTGCTTCTGGAAATTATCCAGTTCGAAGGGAAACTAGAAAAACAAATGCTATTCTGCAATCACATTCGACAACCTGAGAAAAAATTCACCTCTAATTTTCTTTCTAGTCTTGTTTATTTTAATAAAGAAAAAAGCCGAATAACTCTAGTTGCAATAGTTTTTCTAGAAAATCTACATATGTAGATATAGCTTGAAAAGCAAAATATAAATATCACCCTATTCACCCAACTAACTCATGTTTACCTTAGCTGTAAACTAAAATGTGGTCTCTAATCATTTAGGAAACATCTTGTGTAGAATAAAAATGATAAAAGACTTTCATTATGCAAAATGAATTCAAAAGGAAATTGAACAATTTAGTACTTTATGGGCCATATCTGGGACAAGCCTGTGAAAATCGTCCACACTGTGTTCTGTATTCTCAATCATAGCCCATTCTTCCTTATTTTTCTCTGATTCTGGAGGCTTTTTGACGATCTCTGAAACCTATTCAAAAAGATATTAAAGATATAAAAAAATTTTAAATAAACCAGCTTATAAATCTGCAGTAGCAGAATGCATTACTTTTAGCAGCTCTTGAAATCCTCAGTAACCATTTTCAGATGAGAAAAATGCAATTAAATTCCACTATTCAGTTTACATTTCGAACAAAAGATAGCGAGCTCAGGAATATTATCCTATTTTTAACTTTAAGCAAAAGATATATAACCTAAGTTTTTTATGATAATCATGTAGGATCTTAACCTTTACATCTTTTTACTTTGTTAGCAGTTCCTTTCATACAGGACCCTTATCGATAGCAGTACTTCATTGTACTGAAAAGCCTATCCTGTATAAATTTATATAATTTTTAATTTTTTTGCGGTACAGAACTTGAAAATGGCTTTCAAAAAAGCAAACATTTCTCAACATACTTATAGCTTTTTCGTCTGACATTCCTCAGAGCATAAATCGTCAGAATAAGACCCCCGAAAAAACATCATAGAAAATATATACCCAGTTGTGGATCGAAAAAGGCCAATTGAAAAAAACAAGCACATGACCGGCATAGTTGTTTAATCAGTGCTGCGTACCTATAAAGAAATTACCACTCGAGTCCAAAAGAGAAAAACAACTCCTTCTGTCTACACAAGGGCGGCTTTTTCGTTTGTATGTATATCGATTCCAATTATCTGAAACATACCGTCATTATAGAGTTTTGCACAACCTTGGCAGTGTTGAGTTGTTCGATTTTCAAAAACTGGTAACTTTTCGTGTTGGATAATAATAATAATTGGAATCTATTGGTAATTTTTCTTTAGGCTCGCAGCACTGATTAGTCAACTATACCGGTTTTGTGCTTGCGTTTTTCTGATTGGCCTATTTCGATCTACGACTGGGTACATATTTTCCATCGTGTTCTTTCCGACCCTTATTCTGAAGTTTTTTACTCTAGGAAGTGTCAGACGAAAAAGCTTTTAGTATGTTTGCTTTCTTCAAAGCCATATGTATAATTATCATATGATAATTATTATTATTTTATTATTGTTTGTGATTAACTCATCTTTGGCTTATGCTGGATGGGCTGCAGGAATGATTGAAGTATCACAAATAATCCACCATAAAAGCTAAATGCTGTCACTATTCATAAACACCCCCTCGTTTAATCATGCTTGGCATTAGACAGCACCCACTGTAGGGTGATGGTCTAAATTCAGACTTTCAATAAGTAGGCGTTTTTCGAAAAACAATTCTTTTATCCTCTATTAAAATTTTCTGGCAAAAAATAAACTCATTTCTTTGGTTCAGTGGCGTAACGCAGTTTAGGATACTTTAGTTCGATAACTAAGGGTCTCCGACCAAAAGGCGCCCTAACCTTTTACATCCATGTTTTCAAGACTTCACTCGTGTTCAAATCAATTTCAAAAATTCATTTACTATAGCAAATAACTTAGCTTCACTCTAGTAAATGTGAAGAACTATCGTTTTTAAATCTGCTTTCATGTTTGTCATGATTATCTCCATTACACCACTGCTATGCAGCAAGAAATTAAATAGTTAAGTTGTAATTCAAACTACGTAGAAATCTCAACAAAAGATACGTCGATACGACCTGCAATACGTCTTCATCCAAGTTTGCAGTATCATCCAGTTTTTGCTCTCCTACAGTTTGTCCTAATTCTTGCTGATTGCTCTCTTCCTTTTGATCACTACTATCAGCCTCGTTTACATCTAAGTCTCCAAGGACTAGTTCACCGGAGAAAATTTCATTGATATTGAAGACATTAGTGGCCAAGATAGTATCTTCGGATGAAGGTGAATCTAAAAAAGCATGGAATAAAACTTTATAGAAAATAAACCCAATAGAGTATGCTAAAATGGACTTCATAAAGTAACACTGAACCATCCATTCTAAACTACGCATGCTTGCTGTCCATCTGTGGTTCAAAAGGCTAGAATACCGATGCATGTTATAAACAATACTTCCGTTCTGCCAGCAGTTTTGCTCATAAGCCAGCAGTTTTGCTGCAATACAGCTTAAAGGTAGCAGATATTTGCCTATTGCCGATCTGTAGTACACTTCGTATCGTATACATAGGCAGAACCTCGCGTTGAAGTTTTGTAAATCTGCATATGGCAAACATGTGACCCAGCTCTATACTTGCTGCCTTTTCACTTGGACTTGGTTAGGCACACCAGACCTACTAGATTATCAATTATTCAACAATACTCAATCGAATGCGTTAAAAGTTTATTTCGACCCCTGTCTGCATTGAAATTCCATACCCCGAATATGACGTCAATCAATTTGTCACATTATAAGTAACGGTAAAATAGACTATGATTTAAATGTTTCTGCTACATTTGGCCCATAATTATCTAAAATATCCTGTCTGATTTAAGAGCTTTGGACAAAGAAATCAAATTGATTTGTTCAGTCGTGCAATAAAAAGCAATCTATTAAGCAAGTCAGTGAAAAAAACTGGAGAAAATATGTCATATGTTTAAGAAAAATGAGAGCCGAATTTCCGATAATTTCCAATTGTCTTCTGCAGACAAATAGAAAGCAGTCACGTAGCAATGTTTGTTGCAATCCGGTTTCCAAACTCAAACTCTATCATATGAAATTAAAAAATTTGGCAGAATATAGATCACAGCATATTTAATAAACAGATTTCAATTAGAATCAAATTGGAAACATGCCTTGTTTTACATTTCATTTGCGTATGACCTATAAATCTAACAAAAACTTTATGTTGTTTATGTCTTGAGGCTCAGAAAAATGCATGATACGGATGTAAAAAATCGAAATCTGGTCAAAATATAATCAGACACAAAGTAGACGAACCTGCTTTTTGCGTAAAATCAAACTTGATTGGCTCTACAAAGCCTGGGGGTAAATCAAGGAGATCTACAACAGAAAAATGAAGATAGTTAAAGATAAAAAAAACCAAGTTATAGCAAATAAAAATGGTGGTTACTTCCTGTTTGAATGTTATATCTAAAAAAGCTAATCTTGAATATCGGAATCATAAAAAATCACCTAGCAGATAGCTGTGATATCCAAAAAAGCCTAAATTCACAACTAAATTGCCAACTCATTAACTGCCCAAGGGAAGGGGAATCTACTGTAGGTTTTTCCTTCTTCAAAATATGAGCGCATATTTAAATACATTATCAAATTATGATTGCAAACAAAGGCCTAGTGGTAGTAAAATTGTCATTTCAAGAAATTTAACTTTTCTGAAGGGTCTGGTGTTGTCATGAGGTAGAGAAAATAGGTTAGTTTCACCACAGGTGTTTACCTCCTTCTAGGCCAATCTCATCTTCTTTGATGTCAGGCATATTTCTGGCCATTGTTTCAAAAGTAAAGCCACCTGTGAATCGCAACAAAAAAAGAAAAATCATATCTTAACAAAAAGGAGTCTAAAAACAACGAAAGTAGACGCCAGAGAACGTATAGTGGAATCTTGGGTGTGTTTGAACAATTGGAACATCTCAATCATTACATGACAAGAATTAGGACTCAATTTTAATTTTTGAGACAATGTACACTCTTTTTTTAAGAACGATTTTGTAAGAACACGAGGCACAAATTGGTCAAAAGTTAAGAACAAACAAAGAATAAGGCGAGACTGAGCTACTGTAAAATGCAATTTTGAACAACCTTTTATTTCAAAACGAGGATTTTTAGCCATGTCTGGGTGCTTTGTAGGTGAATTGTCAAACTTGTCGGCAAATGAAGGCTGTCTCATTTACTTAGTTGGCAAATGAAAAGCTAGCAATCGCACTGCTTACACTCTATCAATTTAAGAACAAATTAAGAACAATCCTGCCTCAGATTTTCGAAAAAATTAAGAACAGTCAGCCTGCAACTTAAATTGACTGGTTCTTATAAACAGGGTTGTATTGTATTATATCATATTTCATTTTCATCCCGCAAAGCGAACAATTCTTGATTGGTTGTTGGCAAGATCCCCTTCTTGGGAATCCTCCAGGAAATCTACCAATCACGTTGCTAGAATCAAGAACTGACAACCAATCAAGATTTACCCGCTATGCTTTTTGACCCACCACAAGAACTACAGCTGCAAACTATACAGCTACAAACTTTACCT
The DNA here is from genome assembly GCF_057945365.1 of Rhopilema esculentum. Taxonomy (NCBI): domain Eukaryota; kingdom Metazoa; phylum Cnidaria; class Scyphozoa; order Rhizostomeae; family Rhizostomatidae; genus Rhopilema; species Rhopilema esculentum. The sequence goes on from NC_142825.1 coordinate 7,501,798, forward strand.
GGCATAAATGGGTAATTTGATGGCTCGCCTTTGACTGACCCTGATAGAGCCCCTGGCTGTCGATGGAATGACATTGAATTTCTGGCTGTAAGTCCAACATCTAATAGAGAAATCTAGGAAAACAATTGATAATTGAAAAGCCCTATCAAGGCAACTATCAATGAAGAAACAAGAGCTACTTACATTATCTAGGCGATCAAAATAAAAACAACATAGGAATGAATCTAACATCAAAAAATACTTTCACAGATAAATGAGGCTTGACCAAGTTGTCAAAATAACAAACAACGACAGGGTCTCTGGTTTGCTATATTAAAGGAAATGTTTCAAAACGTTTGCTTTTTCAGAGCCATTCTTAAATTTTGTACCACAAGAAGACAAGAAATCCATTTAAGTATTGCAATAAAAAACTTTGTTGTCTACTGATTCAAATAAAGTAAATAGGATGCAAAGACTTCAATTTTAATGGAGTTTAAATTTGACCTCTACAGAACAAAAAGAAAAAGTCCCCTATTTCAATTGATGTTCTTCCAATACTCAATATTTGGGTCTAGACAATTATCTTTTATCACCCTTTGTCTTGAAGATAACATATATTGACCTCTGCTCTTCCTATCTGCCCTGACACCCCTGGGAACATATGAAAATTAAAACCTCTTTGTATCCTTTGCAAGCTCCTGTTTTTACGTCTCTCTCCATCTCCAGAGAGTAACTATTTTGTGTTGCTTCATGTCTGAATAGTGTCTCTGGGTCTCTTTCTCTCTCCCAGAACCTGCAGTAAAAGTGGGTTATTTTTTTTATTTTTCAATTAAACCCAACCAATTCTTGAAATCACATCATAAAAAAATTTCAGAAGATGTGTCTTACAATTAATTATTTAGACACATTTCGGAAATTATCTAGACACATTTATTCAAATATTAGAAACAAGTTAAAAAACAACCTACCTCTGAGATTTTTGGTAATCATGTATTTGCAGTTTTTCTGGATGAAGCAGAAAATCTTCCAGTTCATCTTTTGTATCTGGGAAAAGCTCAGGCAAACTAGCAGGCAGCTGTAAAATTGACTTTTTGAGTTTAGTTTTATCTTAAGAAATAAACTGTATCATTAACAATCACAACAGCAAAGAATTCTCAAAATTCTCCCATCCTCAGATTTCATGGTGTTATATTTTTTCAGGACAAGTTGATAAAGGTTTGTTGTAAACTTCTATGCTCCCTGTGTTATTGCTGTGGATATTTTCACTGTCTTAAACTTTTACACGAATAACAAAAAAGAATTGAAAAGTGATAACCAGTTGTCAGCTAAGCTATCCAGCCTTCTTAGATAATTGACAAGAGGGAGAATTGAAAAGCAGCACAAACAAATGTAATCCATGAAGACTTTGCAAGAAACCAGTAAACATGAACAAGATATGGTTTTATGCTACCTATAACATTTCACTACTGCAAACATGCTGGCAGAGTATGGTTCAATACATGATGACTTAATATTGTTAGAGGACTTCTTTGCTCTAACCAAATCCTGTCAAAACAAGGAGGATGATCACACCTGACATGAAATAATATCAACAAATTCAAAAAAGGTTTCCTCACAGTGCACGGTGGGTTTAGTCCATCTCTTCTCTTTGCAACCACCTCTAGATCCCCATCAACTCCAAACTCAAGAATATCAAAGTCAAGTTCCTCTTGTAACACATCATAATTTGCTAAAAAGAAATATGAACATTTGTTCTAAGACAACAAGAAAAAGTGCAAAGAAAATGTGTCACCCTTGGGAGACTGGCCTTGAAAGGCTTGAAGCTGGGTATAAAAAATGAATGTTTGAATGGCAAAATTTTTTTAAGGGTAGATTATAAATAAAAGTGACCTTAAACTTCTCTTGGGTGATATTGAGATTGAATTAGACATCAGTTAATATTTTCTATGTGATCTAACAGCAGATTCAAGTTTAGAAGATGAGGAGGTCTCTACTTTCTTGCGTGATTTTCTGCTAAACTGTTATTTGAATACTATAATGAATCACAAAAAGAAGACAAAAAATTCATGAATGATTCAACTTGATGAAAACACTTATATTTTCCTTAAACCATCGAGGGGCCCCATCAAGGAAATCACTGGAGAATTGAAAGTGTGCATTTAAGGAGAGGGTAGCCATTAATATGTTCCTTCTGTCTTGTAGACAGGCTGTTTTAACAGTTTTTTCCACGCTTTTAGCATTTTTGGAAAATCTATCAATATATAACATCGGAAACCCTTGATCAGCTCAGGTTGTCATAGCATACTGGCGGTAGAAGCTTGTGGCATTTTTTCATGCATTTCATGAAAAAACTGATCTGCTCCCAAAATAAAATGATTATTAAACAACCAAAAAATATGTTTCCAAGAGGAAACAAGAATTAAAGGTAGCTTTAATGAATAGCTATGTTTCTGTTTTTCAAATTGGACAGTACCAAAGAACAAAGAAAAAGATTGAACCAAAGCCAGAAACCAGGGAGACAAATGCATGTTGAAGAGGAGCTTGTTGATTTGGAGGATTCAGATTCACAGTTGAATGAAAAAAGTGTGTACAAAAACTTGCTGTTTCACTGCTTTGTACCTCATTTAATACAGTTGTCCAAAAGTACAAAACAATAGTACAAAAGGCAATAATTTGTTAACTGATAATTCTGAAAAACATGATCACACTAATTAACTCTAATACTAAACAACATTAGAGATTGCATAAGAGTGTCAATTTCTGCTGAATGAGCAAACACACTTCTTTGCAAGAATCATGTCTTGATAATTTTTCTTAAATTTTTGGGCAGTTTTTATTTCAGGGGAAAGGTGACTTGTTGTTTGACCCCCTTGGAAACTTAGTGATCTGATCCCATTGCTAGCCCTGGTAATTGAAAGCTAGACATGGCTTTGTTATCTTGTGTTATTATCTTGTATCTAGTATGTGTTATTTTCAACAATTGAATTCTTAGCCATAATTGTAAAAGTAGAGGCCATACACAGGTAAAAAGAAACATACAACAAAAGTAATGGAAAAGTAGGTACCTTAACACTAAGTATTACAAATATTGAAAGAAGTTCAAGTTCACCAAATGAATAATATGGAGTTCTGGAGCAAGAGAAAAACAGAAATTGAACATGTGATTCAAAAGAATTAAAGCTACCTTATCTTAAGATCATACTTCCAAGGACTTAGCTGCTAAAAGTTACCCTTTTGGAAAGTAACTGAATCTCAAAACAGCATTTCTCCTATAAATAACTTCAATTAGGGGGCTTCAATTAGGGAATGTTTCCACCTCATAAAAAAGAGGATGTTGACTGTTTGCACCAGGGTTCACACCTGTTCTGCTGATTACTTCTGAAGTTGAGTTTGAATTAAATTATCTGTCTGTTTGGGTGGCCATTCATACATGTATGGTTAGGCCATTCATACATCATACATGTATCGTATATTATTATTTCATAACACTCTTTGTTTGCATTTGATCAAATTTTCATACTGTGTTGAAGTCTGAACCAAAAGTGAACATAACTGAACTAAAACCTCTGGGGCACTGATGAGGGGTGTTTCAGCATAAACCACAAAAGAAAATTCCAGAAAGATATAGTAATAGAAATGAATCAACAAATGCTGTCAATACTTTAAGTTGTCTAGAACAATTAGGCATTTTCACTAGTACATTAACTCTGTTCAAATAAGCACTAAACACAATTGATCTCATTTGAATAACCTTGAAAAAAATAGGTCAACACTTTCAGCTTTAAACTAAATGGGTCAGGGAGCACTCTTGTGTCGCACATGCCAGTCTCAGGGAGTTTGTTGATTAAACTAGCGAATCATCTGTCATCAAGGTTCAGTCTTCGGAGAGTGCTCTCCTCTGTCCGATAGGCCATCCAGTAAATCATTGCTGATTACCAATATTCTAAAAACATTACCTCAAAATTTCTTATGGTGGCGAAATAGTAACCCACTAAAGCGAATTTGCAACACATTTAAATAAGTTCATTGGGTCAGGATAATGTATTTGTCCTGAGGGGGTGTGGAGCCTATTATTCAACAAAACAGCGTTTTGAAAAGGTCACACTATGTATATGCCATACCATTAAATTTTCTTTGAAAACTTAAACGCTTTTAAAAAGAAACGTTCAAGTAATCAAATTGCAATAATAAAATAAATAACTTACCAATTTTGTAATTTGCCAAACTCTCAAAATCTTCGGCCATAACTGCAAAGTCTCGTTGACACAATCAGCCTCGTTTACAAAACATTCTGAGAACAGGAATGATGCAACTTGCCAACAAAGCATTACGTCATTGACAAATAAATAAAATTGCACCACAGAGAGGAAATTTTTCCCGATAAATAGACAAAAGTTGACAAAGTATTGAAGAGTTGTCAAAGCGTTTCTGCTGATAAGTTTGAAAGAACCATATACTGCATCGATAGTAACGAAACATATACTGCAACTGCATCAGTTAAAATGGAAAAAGTTTCTAAAAGGAAGTTTAAAACCTCTTCGAAGCATAAACGTTTGGTTGACACAATTCTGACTTCACTTTACCCTTGTAGAAATGAAAGGGAGATGTGTGATGTCTACCATTCCAAAGGAGATGAAAACCTGGAGACAGAATGCGAAGAATGGGATATTGAATTGCTCGATAATGGAACGAAATATGATGACATTGTCAGTCCAATTTTAGATGGTTCAACTCATAAAATCAGACGTAAAGGTTTCGAAGATAGACAACGAAATAGAAAGAAGCCAGTTGTGGTTAATGGTATTAAACTAATGCTACGGTGCAACACTCGTTGTTCGAAGATTTCTGTTGCTAAGGAGTTGCGAAAAGAAGAAGCCAAGAAACAAAATGCAGAAAACAGAAAACACAATAAAGAGAAAAATTTACTAAAGAAAAAATTAAAAAGAGGAGCAAACTATTTGACAGAAAATAATCAGACAATAAAAGCTTTTGAGCACGAGCACGTTATAAATAAAACCAACTCAATTTTGAACGACAAACATTTGACTGATCTCTTTATTGCGTTGCAGTACCGAGAATTAACACCTAATGATTACGAATTCCTTTTGAGCCTGGATGAATCAGTACCAGCAAAGACTGTATCGGAAGCCAAGCTGCGTGGCATCAAGGAAACGACCCTTGCTGATACTGCGAAGGAATTAGGAGACGTTTGCTGCATATGTTTAGAACCTTTTGGTCGATTGGTTAAGAGGCTACCCGGCTGCGGACACTGTTTCCATGGTAACTGTATTGATGCCTGGTTAGGAACAGTATCAGATTTATGTCCTGTTGATCAAAAGACTGTTGAACTATGACGTTAATGTACACTGTATTATAGGTAGGAATATGCAGGAATATGCATTTAGGATGCTTCAAAAGAACATACTATTAGATATGTTAAAGGAATGGAGCTATGAATGCCATGCCTGTAAATGTATGCATGTTGCAGTTTCATAGACATATGGTCTGATCATAATTTAGATTTTACATCTTTTATTTAAATCAATATTATTTTCTTAATTGATACTGCAGACAGGAATGAAAAAACCCAGGAGGTACTGACATTTACCTATTCTCTTCAAAACTATGAAAAAATACCTTGCATGGAAGAAAAAACTTATCTTTGTCACAATTTGGAAAGACTCTTTATATATTTCTCAAGAGTAGTTTTGGCATAATATCGCTTTATTACAACTGCCTTCAGATGCTCAAATACTCCATAAAAATACCTCAATGAGGCTCGTTCTAGCTCCTACTGGAGATGTGGACGTATAGGTTGCGTCACATCAAACTTTAGAATCTCTAAACACTTAGCCTTGACAAATTGAAGTACTTTGAAGGAGATAACCAACATGGTGTAGATGGTAAGTGGCATTGTTCGTAACTTTCTTCTAATACTCAAAATTTGCAGTTTATAATTTTGCCTTGTTACTATGAAATACAAAAGTCTTCATTAATAAAGGACTATAGTACACACGGTACTGCATATATTCCACGACTGTACTGCATTTTTTTGAGATGGACAGACTGAGGTAACGTAAGTTAAAGATAGTAAATGCGATCAATAGAATGACAGAGTTCGTGTGCAAGTTAAAACTTTATAGTAAATCAGATTTAGAATATTTAATATACGATGATTATGTTTGTATTCAATGGAGCATTGCTCAATTTGTAGCTCCGACAATACGTTTTCCGCTTGACTTCTTTTCATCGACAAGATTATCTTCAACTGCCTGTTTACTCTTTAAGATGCGCACATCTATTCGGAATACTCTTCCTTAAATGTCTTCCTACCGCAAGCTTGGTATTTTGCCAATGCCGATATCGATAGATTTAAGGAAGTTTATACCAAATCCGGCATCTAAGGAGCTAGCTTTTAAAAGATGTTTGACAAACATGGGGGCCAAGTCATACACACCAAACTTTCACCATTACGAACTGATTTTCGATATGTTTCTATCATTCTATGATATACTTTATGCTATGGAAAAAGGTATGATATACTTTATGCTATGAATTGTACTTCCACCATTGAAGATGTAATGTGTAAAAGGAAATATTCTCTATAGAGACATACAATCCAGCATTCAATAGCGTAATGTTGGCAGTTACTTCTCCGTTAGTTAGTTAGTTAGAAAGACTAGCACTTCGTTGTTCTTGCTAGTCAAAGATTTTAAGAAATACGCTAACCAATTATTCTATCGCAAACTTTAAATCATGCATGGTCCGGTGAATAACAAAGTGAAGACTATCAAGTATTTATGTAAAAACGACAAGCGCCAATAGCACTAACATATGCTTTTTAACAGCACAGAGGTGTCCAGTGATTTTTGAAAGAAAAAAGTTGTACTATTTAAACAACACTAAGATTTTACCAGCAGAGCTGAACATTTATTTCTTTTTAGACACAAAATACCCCCTCGCCAGCCGCATAATGTTGGGCAAGACAGCTGAGACAACATGCTTGAAATCGTCCATGCGTGACCAGTAGATTATTGGATTCAGAGCAGCGTTGGAAAAGACCAAGAAAGCAGACCATCTGTTCACCTGGTAGCCACCACTTGTTGATCTGTCTCTGTACAAAACCGAAAACATTCGTGGCATGTAGCAGACGAACAAGAGCAAGATAACAATCCCTATGACCTTTGCGGTGCGAGCCTCTCGTTTGCGTCGCAAAAGTCGCCGGAAACTAGTCTGGCTGTCGACAATGCTGCGATTACCTTTTTTCACTATTATGAAAATTATGATGTAGCTAATAATAGGTATGAGAAGAATACAAGCAATAAAACAAGAGGCGATCACGTTGAAAACGCCGATACCTATCAACTGGAACGGATGCAGCAACACGATAGCAATCAAAACTATCATCCCGAAGAAAATTGCGACTTTGTATGCGTCTTTTAGGTTCCAGGATCTGCATCTCAGTGGAAAAGAAACTTTGATGCATCTGTCTAGGCTGATAACAGCAGCCATAAATACTGAGAAGCCACACAGGAAATGCGAAAAGTAGCCATGGAACAGTCGCAGTGTACAGTCGGACTGGTCAGTGACGTCATGAATGCAAATTACCATATGGCAGGGTAATATAACAATGCCAACAAGCAGATCGGTTGCAGACAAGACGCCAAGCAGAGCATTTGAAGAAGACTGCAGTCTAGGGAACTTGATTATTGTGTACAAGGTGACAGTGTTGCAGAAAGTGGCAATGACGGATACGGGGAGCGAAAGGTATGCCATTATATATGCAGTGAATTTCTCTGAAAAGGTGATAACATTGGGCTTGCAAAGGCCGCTGGATGACCAGGTTGCATTACCTGGCGAGAAGACTGTCATTTCACTCACATTGTTTACTGCAGTCATTGTCTTCTGTTATTTTTTATCCGAATGTACTCTGGACCAGAATATCTGAAACTGGGTAAGCAATCAATATTAGACAGAATGTTATTTGGTATCTGGAGTAAATCGATCAACTTCAAATTTTGAAATTTGCCTAATCAACGTTCCATAAGATACAGCTAGCTATAGGTAAGACCATTTCCTTAGCAGGTGCATATAGTGCTGCCATTGCAGTCTAGAACAAGGACATAAGTGAAATTACATACATTTAGGTAAACACAAACAATTAATACAATGCAAATCTAGAACAGTGAAATGGGTTGCGCTTATTATCGCAAATCAGGCATGTTTGATGCAATTGATAGGAGAAAGGGCACTAAAGTTCCAAAAACAAAGGAATAAGCTACTCTATAAGTTTCTGCTTCCATTTACTCGAAACAGAAAATTACATGATGGGCTCTCAGCATTTTCCTAAGTGCAAGAAAGGCGAGTTTGGCATTATTTTCAATTTCAACCTTTATCAGTTCATAAAGAGCACTGCATAAAAACTGTCTTCATAGCTCTATCAAACGAAAATTTATACAGTATTTGTCAATGTTTTATGCACTTGTAAATAAAAACAAAGTGAAGGAAAAACTTAAAATTTGGGATTGTAGGTCCATGATTTTTAAGCAGTGTTGAATTGGAATTGGAGTCTTTTAATTGCTTCGTAAGTCTACTTTATTACTCGTGTGCACGAAAGACATTATCTATCTAGTTGCAACGATAAACACAGTTGATATGATATTGTATAACTCAAATCGTATTATATAAAATGCATTATAAAAGTTAAAAATGTATTTCGGACTCAAATCGTACCTTTAAAACGGTGATGGAGCTTGAACAAACAGGCTTCCGTCATCAACAGTTCTTTTGCAATAACAAAACTGCTAAACATACAAGCATCAGCAGACTTATTCAAAATTTATCTACTAATCTTTGCGCATAAGCTATAAACAGCGATTCTTATGCGGATTAAATGCAAAAAGACTGCGAATAAAGCACAAGAAGCCGTTATCGAAAGCCATTTCACACAAAAATGCCTTCAGACTATCCTCGAACTTAAATATCCACGGCTTTATATGCTGTAATGCTCAAAAACGTATTGAAAAATGACGACAAACAGCAGATGCTTCTTATTAGGAACTCGAAAAATGTTTGCCCTGAAGCAGCGTGGAACAGGCTAAGAATTGATGTATCGCACGGGCTTAGGTGTTCTTCCCTGTCTTCTTCCTGCAACTCGGCGAGAACGTCCGATTGCAATTCATGACCCTAGAAAAGCAAGTATACGGCATCCGAGTCCTACCTTTCTGCCTTACTTAACAATGTTTAATCCAAGTTTTCACCTTTCAAATGGGATTAAAATCTTGCTTGGTTTTCGCGTAGTTGGGTGGCTGTGGTGGCAGAACTCAAATTTAAAGAACGATTCGCTGAAAGTTGCCCCACTCCAAGTATTTTATAGTATAACCGTCTACGTGAAAAAATTGATTAAATTTTAACTGAGCTATCTGAGGTCACAAATATCATTTTGTAGATTAAATTTCTGGCGACACTGAATTGTCTCTTAATAATATCTCTAGAGGTTTTGGTGAGTAGCTAGATCATTCAAAGTACTTACAATGCAACTGCTTTCCCAGTGATACAAGAAAAGGGAAGGAAATGAAACAAGGAAAAAACATTTTGGTGGATATACGGTCTACAGCAAAACACAAGCTTTTAAAAGTTTTTATCTTAAATATACATAAAAACATTGAACTATATTTCTCAGCATGTTTAATCGTAGAAATAGCACAAAGAAAATACTGACCTATAAGATATACGGTGCGAATGTTCAGATCATTTCTTTACTTTTGAAGGCTGCATAAGGCCTTTTCATAACTGGGAATGATACTCCTAATGTAAACATGTCTGCTAAAATCAAAGGATGAAAAATGCAAAACGTTCTTCATCAAATAATTACTACCATAACTTGGCATTCATTACTTGAGAATGTGCCTGGGCCACTAAATTGGAGCTGAGAATGATAGGCATTGGGGAATGGTAGAAATTGGTGAGTGGTAGAAATTGGGGAGTGGTAGAAATTGGGGAGTGGTAGAAATTTGGGGAATGGCAGTCCCAGAAACTTGATGTACCTAGGGCTTTTGGCTTCACGAAGCTGACCGTAGGAGTCGTGTTCTAAGCCAATTGTGATTAATCTAACTAAAAACTAGGTTAAAATCGAATCTCGCAGAGTGAGAAAAGTGCTAATCCTTTCATCAGAAAATCAGCGAAAAATTTCCAACATCGCTAAGGCGTTGAGTTATAGTGAGGGTATGATTCTTTGAGTTCTTTTGCATTTACTGATCTTTCTCAAGGTCATCGGCAGTGTGATCGCCAATTTTTTGCGGATGAAGATACAGCCATCATACCAGATTCAGCCATAGGTTAATATATTTAAACATATTGTTTTCAGATGAAGGCTGTATCATGCGATAATGCGAGAAAGGAAAATTCCCTCTGGATCGTTTTTTGTTCGGAAAAAGACAATTGATTCGTTTGTTAAACTACAGTTAACTGTTTCGTTCTCCTCTCTTAACTTTTTTATGATAAAGTATTCGAGAAAATATAAAGAATTAATAAACGGTTCTCTTTTGGTAATCATTGGGGTTGGAATTGAATTGAGCTCTTTTTGGTTTCTCTTGCAACTTAACTAAGAAAATTAATGATACAATAACACAAATACTTATTGATTTACCTCCAACATGTCAAGCAAAAATGTGTCCATTGGCACGTCGCCTATGAGTTTAAAAAAGTATAAATGCTCTAAAGCCTGCAGTCCTATTGATTTCAGAGCCGGTACACGAAGTATCACCTTGGTGAACCTATCAGGCTGGTCTGGTCTTGTTTTCTTCATGTAGTCTTCCAGCGTTGCGCTGTACATTTCCCGAAACGTTTCGACCTGCTGCACATCTTTTAGGCCCTTTGCATCTAAAAAACGAGTGAAAACGGCATAGTCAACGAGAACTAGTGAAAAGGGATTGATAAACTTTTCTCTTTCTTAATTCAAAGTTGGTACAATTTCTAGCTATGCATACTCAAGCTAATCAAAACCAACTGATTTGAATTACCGACGCTAAATATAATATAAATCAAATATAATCGATGTTGCAAACGTATTCCTTGCAAAGATTACATGTACGAATTAAACGATGTACATTCTGAGATTTTTCTTTTAAATATTTGTAAAGTAGGGGAGTACTTTATCTCGTTTGGAGCTGAGTTCCATATTTGGCTATATCTGTATGATACGGTATTAAATCCATATATTTTGCAATGTGGCTCCGCTGTTTTGAATTAGGAGTTTTTTTAAGTAATATGGGCATTCACTTTTCGAAAATATTTCATCCATAAAAGGTGGATTCAAACCGTTTAATATTTTGTAAATTTCTATCGCAAGATATTGTAAATTTTTCTTATGAGAAGTACTGTTTTATTCTTTATAAAAGTTGTTTAAAAATTGATTCATAATCATCATGAGCTATTATCATCGCTCCTTCATGAATTCGGGTTATCCGGCTATCAATTTTTTTGCTGCAAAACATCCAAATGAGAGGACAATAATCAAAATATGATGATATGAACATTTTAATTAAAATAATTTGCTTGGATTTGTCCATATACGAAGCAATCAGTACTTGACAGTCAAATTGTATTGTCATCTGCATAGTTGCATAAATTGCTTTTGTTCAAATGCAGAAAAATTTCTTTATGTAGATATTGAAAAGCAACGGGCCTAAAATTGATCCTCGAAGAACTCCTTGCTTTGTTTCCATCAAATCACAAAAATCTGAGCTTATTTTTCCTCGTTGTACTCTTTTATCTAGATAACTATACACAAATTCAATTGCGTTGTATTAGAGACTGTTTTGTTTTTGTTGAACTTTCTTTTTGCCATAGATCTTAGCATTATCAATTTTCTTATATCTTTATTCATGAAAAGCGCATTATTTTCTCTCATTAATTTTTTCGTCGGAGGGGCATGTTTATCGAGAATAGAAATCAGAGTTTGATTGAAAACATCGCACGATAAATTTTCTTTAGGGTAGATTGTTGACATGTAAATAAAAGAACAATTATTCAAGGAAAAGGACCTAGATAAAAACAAAGCAGCTCACCTATAAAACATGACTCAAAGTTTATTCAATCTTGAAAGCAAAAAGTTTCCACACGCACATCAAAACAGAGTCGAGCTGCCAAAAATGCAGCTGGTTTGAGGTTTTGGATATGACTGGTCATGCTGTGGGGTTGGCATTGCTAATTGCTATAGAATGAATTGCCATTACTGCGGATGCTCTGTCAGCACACCGACTCTATCTAAATAGGGCAAAGAGACTCATCCCTTCTAACGCTCCTTTTCGTAAAACTCTGAATGGTACGCGACGTCGTGTGATTTGCGAATGCGAATAAAGGCACTATGACCCATCAGTCAACAGTTCAGCGTTAACAATAGGGTCTCCATCCCGTTTATGATCGAGAAAACAATGGGAATTAGCCTTACGTTGCCGATTGGATACGTAACATAACAATAGGTCTATTGTGAAGTTTAACCAATGGGAAACTTAAATGGCCAGCGAAATGCGTCGGGAGATAACGCTTTTAAGTTTCTACTTAAATCCTGTATAGGGATCAAGGTTAACAAAGACAAAGGGAACGTGTCTGGCACACTTTGATAAAGTCAGTCAGTTTTCTCTCTTATCTTTGTGAAATTCAATTTGAACGATAACATCATCTAACGAGAACAGCTCACTGATCTATAAAAATGACTGGATCGAGCTTCTAATGTGACCCGACTGTCGCCATCCGAGAAGAGGGCCCCAGAGAACAGCCCATGCTAGGAGACGGCCTTAAGTGTCAGTCCTAGCAATGTTTTCAGCTGCTCTGGCCTTGTTCTTTCTCAGGACTCTTAAACACAGCACTGCAGCTCTCACGTATACATATCGTTCAAGTATTGCTTTTAAGGAATGGCTTCCCGCTATTGTTTGGGGCCCTTTTCCTTTTGAAATTGAACAGGCTTCAAACTTTGGTATTTCAAGACAATAGGAAGCTCGATCCAGTCTTTTTTATAGATCGTTGGAACAGCCCCTTCATAACTAGCTTGCGTGCAGACTCGACGCAGGCTACTTCATGACGAGAATAGTCCTTTTTCTCTAAACAAGATTTCTTTTTGTCCTTATGCAGACCAAGGGGTTAATCACTCTATGGAAATCTCGTAGATCTTTGGTAGAAATCATACTGTTTTATCAGGAAATTCCGTAAAAATCCTTTTGGAAATCCGTAGAAAGCGTAAAACGCCCCTTGCCATAGACGAAAAAGCCTGCATATTAAGGAAATGCAGTACAGAAAAATGAGCAAATCATGGTGGGGTTCTTTTAATCCATAGGGAGAAGCGTTGTCAAGTCCGGAACGCTTGTGCATATGCATTTGGCTCCATAACGAAGATCCTGAATTGAGAAAGTTACATTAAAAAGCTGTTCTGTTCAAGTCTACAAGCTGTTCAGACTGGATGGTTTGTCATCTGTATGATAACCAAACCGATCTAAAAGATAGAGATAAAAAACTGCTTTTTTGGTATGAAGGAAACTGGGTTTGGACCCCAATTAGCCAAGATTTCGTTTGTCACTTGAACACAGATATCAAAGAACACAATGCTGGGGTACCGAGCCAACATATGCATATGCAAGGCAGCAAAAGAAATTTTAGCATTGCAGAATCTATTCTGTTGTGGTAGGAGCACTTGTGCATCTTATGGAACAGTCTGCTCGAATCGAAATACGGAGGAAATTTGTAGAAAAGGTGTCATAAAAAGAGAGTGATTGAAACTCTGGTTTATGTTATGCAACTAATATATAATAGTTTTGATTAAATACCGTGAAGTGCTTTAAGAAGTAATTTTTACTGCGAAACCTTGCCTTAATGCAAATTTGCATACGATGCATTCTTTCTCACTGGTTGGGAAAAAATGACAGAATAATATTTCCAAAAGAAATTGAATCTACAATCGTCCACAAAAATTGTGAGGCTGCTTTACCTTCCCACCTCGTACTAATGCCAAAGTCTGTTTGGCATATTTACTCAAAAGAAAACCTATCGAAATTATTTTGTAAACCATTCGAAATTTTGACTTAGGCTTCAGACAGACGTATTTGTTGCTCAACCCTTCCACCGCCCCCTTCCCTCCCCCACCCCCTCCAAGCAATGTTGTTTGTTGAGATTTGTTGAAATAGTTGCAAATCATGTGTGCAAAGACCGTATACAATAACAAGATCTCAACAACATTGCTTGAAGGGGGAAGGGGTAAAATACAATTCTAGTAGATTACTGTCAATAAATTTGTCCTGATTTTATCACTGGTCTCAATATATTTTGTGACGGATTGTAGATCCGTCTTCCACTAAGGTAGCGATGAATAACGAGTCATAACGTGACCGACATCATAAACTGAAATTTTATCTTTCTCAAGGACAGCCAGTAAAAAAGAAAAATGAATTGATTTTTGCTGCATAAGTCGTTAAAGTGTCTCCGCTCAGTTCCAACAGGTGAAGAATGAAGTCAAACATACATTCTCTTAATCTGGTCAAAATTAACGGTGAAAAGAGTTTAAGGTCTGAAAAACGCGCCTGGGCACACCTGTTTGGCAGATTTCGCAATCAAACCTCGCGCTGGCTATCGAGAATTCAGTCGTAACACAGAAGGTCATGTCTAAACCAAAAAGAGGCGGTGTAATGTGATTTTAGAGCAAAATGACGCAGCATTACCATGATAAAACAATATTGACAAAAAGTTCGGTCTGAGTTGTGATCATATTTTACAGAGTATTAAATGACAAAAGATGACTAAAATATTTACCTGGTGAAAAGAGCATCACGGCTCGAAGGCACCCCCACTCAGCTCGATCTAATTGCATTTCCTGCAGTTTCTCGATAACCTCTCCGAAAATCTTGTCTATTAATGCACCAACGCCAGCTTTCTTTAAATTCTCTCTCGTTAAGTGCAGACCTTAAATATAAAGAGCATTAAATTGCGTAAGTTATGACCATGGTTCAAGCATTCAAAGATAAAGACGCCCATTGATGTAGCTTCTTAACTATTGTAAGGAGGGGGCACAGTGTTATAAACCCAGAAAAAAAGGATTACTAATTGAAAAGATGAATTTTTAATTCTTAGGAGATGTAACGCAATAAGGGGAGCATTTTCTTCTTTGTCAGATGACTTCCTACAATTTCACAGCGAAAAAAGGAAATTCCGCTTAAAGAACAAATAAATTCAGAAGGATGATCAAATTTCCTGCTATATGCGAGTTGAGATTTGAGCTGTGTTTACAAGAGAGGTTCTATCCAAAACCGGACTAATATGAGTACGATTTGCCCTTCCATTCACACAGGAACCGTCGGAAACAATCTTAATAAAACTGCTAGCCGTACCGAATTAGGATCACTTAGGAATTAGTTTAGCTTTCTCGTGTAAACGGGTGAAACGGTTCCGAATGAGCACGGATAGGAAAAAAGGCTAAAAAACATCGTTATGAAGATATCGAAGAATTGATTTCTAGACGCCAAAGATCGTTGTTTACGTTATATGCCTCCACAGTCCATTTTGTGAAGAAATTGCTAATAAAAAGTGTAGACGTAACCTTAATGTTGAATTTCACTTATATTTCTTTCTATAGTGTATAAAAAAAATTGCATATGCCGCAATAGTTTTGTAATCGTTGCTTCAAAACCATCGGTTAAATTGTAGTTGTGACTTATTTAAAACTAAAGGCTACGCTGCAAAAAAAACAACCATGAACTGACAAGGCTAACGGGAATAAATCGTCAATATTTAACGAGAAGATCAGTGTTCTTAACTCTGTTGATTAGATCAAAAGCCTTAGAAAGCTGAAAGTGTTACTGAGGAATTTTCTTACAAAAACCTGAAAACTGCGCGACAGATCAGTCGATCTTTTAATGCTTGAAGAAAATTCTAGAATGATGGACGTGCCCAAGCTTCACTTGAAATTGAAAGTTCAACAGTTAAGAGGATGACAAGAATGATAATCTATTTGTCAGAAACAAAGTTTGCCGAGACAGAAAGATCTGTTTTCAATAAAACTGCAAGGGTATTTTGAAAACAAAGCCTTCAGTGACCTGAAGCTAAGAAAATTTTCACTGTTGACCCGATCTTCACAAGTTCCTTTGATTTAGCCTCGCCTACTGCCAGTGGTATAGTTAATGTTTTGCGGGAAAACTTCAATTATCTGTTGAACTTCCTAACAAGAAAATTTCTTTTTGTTATTCCCAGCAAACAATAGACTTGAATGACAAGAAAACCTAGCCTGAACATTTTGCACTCAAATGCCACAATGCCTAAAATTTCTAGTGATAGTATTGTTAAGAAACTATATTTCAAAATAAGTTTCTCTTTATGATTGCAAATTATGGGCTTTTCAGCAGTAATGATTGCCTAATAATTAATCAGCCAAAGAACCACAACTTTGCAGCATTTGATACTGGCAAAGAATATTTGATAAGCTTCTTGCAGTTTATCAGACATAGAATGTACGCAATGTTTATGCTCTACTGGCGGTGCTAACTCTTGGTGCCTTGCTCTATAGTGGAGCGGGTGCCCAACGATTAATGACTTTTTTAACCCGTCCTCTCGTTTTAGTCACACCTTACAAAGGCGATAGGCAATACTGAAACATAAGCAACCTAATGGGCTGCACTCCCCATATAACGCTAGAAATTCATTACCCATACCTGTAGCTAGAAGGATCCCATCCTTAACTGCGCATGAGCGGTGACAGAAACCTCCAATCAAAAGCTCTGGCCAGCTCCATTGCAAAAGCACTACCTGGTCGGTGATTTCGAGGCTAGTGAAATGAGGTAATTTCTTCGCCCATTCAGCAAGGGAGGCCAGCTAAAGTAAACCAAATCGTGCTTTTAATAAAAAATTTCAAATTGTAAAAAGTTCGGACTATAATAAAAGCTGTTTGCACAACAGCAATGAAAAATTTTTTAACTGTGATTTTAGCCATACCCTCATCACTATTAAATTATTGCTCCCTTTACTTCAAGCTTAAAAGATAAATAACATTGAAAAATTTCTTAGGGATCCCTAGTGAAATAAAATTCATGCAAATATGAGCTTATTCGTAAACAAATTTACACAAAACGATGATAAAGTGACGATAAAAGTACAATTGCAATTAGTCGGCGCTCTGTGCACGCAACACTTGCTTCCTCGAGGATCAACTCTAGCGTTATTTCATTAATTTCCAAAAATCGCACTTCAACATCACAACACGGTTTATTTCATATATAAAGCTACAAAATGAGTTAATTTAAAAACAATGCTTTAATTTTGATAATAAAATTTAGTCTGTGGTTGATGTGAACAGTTTTCACAAGGCGCTATCAGCAAAGTCCCCGCTTTGCAGTGATACATAAACGATAAAAAAGATGAAAACTTTGATCTAATTACAAAGTAGGTACATTGCGCACCAGAAAATTTAGTTGATTTATCAAGAATAGCACCATCTGACCACATGTACCGAAAACTTTTATATTTAGAGAAAATTGAGAAATGTCATAGGCACCAAGAAAACAACAATTTGAGGGAAATGTTTTGAGAGAAAACTACACCTTGCTGATCGATCTAAATTAATAACGATGTTATCAACAAACTTTCATTGTAAATTGGATTTAAAATTTTAGACAGATAACAGGCGAAGATAGCAAAACCGGGTTTCATTGATAAGCAGTAGTATAATAAACTGTTTATCTGCAGTCGAAAATGTCTGCTGTGCAGGTCAAATCACATGGCCATGAATAACACTAAGTTGTTCAAGTTTTTTTCTCTTATTTTAATGATAACAGTATCATTACTATGCTGATAGGTTATCCTGTATAAATAGTCGTGTTATTACCATTATTATCAAAATTCAGACTTGGGCAAACTCAGCTGACTAAGACATTTCCTCCTTAAACTCAGACTCTTAAAGTTCTACTTTTACCAGGGCATGTCTTTGAAATAATAGAAATGAGTGATTAGATTTTCACAATACATCTGAATTTATCACGGAAACTGTTGTCAAAGATGAGGCTTGTGGAACTGCAAGTAAGAAATAACTTATTTTGTATTTGACAATTCGGTATAAAAGTGAGCTTATGATGTTACAAAGTATGAATAAAGCCAAAAATAGCCTTACGATAACTTGTGTTGCGTGAAAAATATTATTAAACAAATGGCCTGTTGAAATTTCAGTTTCAATGACGGTTTCTGAAATATTTGAATGACTGCTAGAAATGGCTGCAAAAACATCATCAACGAAAAACATACTTGCTTATCAGCAGCAAGGCAAACGTGCCTAATCGGATCGACAGAGGTGTTGGCAAACAGCTGTATTGCTGGGTCAACCATACCTTCAGCTGACACTACAGAGTCAATCGGTATCAAAGGCATTTCTACCCTTGATGACGTCACTTCGACTGGGCTTCCTTTGGGCAAGTTACCTGTGCCGCTGCCAGCTTTTCGCTTGGTTGTATCCTTTTTATCTTTTTTCAGTGCTTCATCTTGGACGGCTGAAAAGACAGCAAAGCATAAGGTATAATATGCTACAATCCCAGACAAAATGTTGACACAAAATGCAATGTTTGTAATTTTCTACTTTACCTTGCCTCTGTAAATTCGAATCCCCCCAATACCCCCGAAGCAATGTTGGATTTGTAGTTCTATCATTTCTCCTTCAAAATATGAGCTTTCCTTGAAAAGTCTCAACCATTTTTGTCCGGGATTGCAGTTGGCAGTCAGCCTTAAACAGTAAAACCTACAATGTTTCCACTCACAAGCCTAATAAGGGACTCACTCAATGGGGCAAGACTTGTGACAGAAAGAGACTATTTTGATAACACAGTGATGAAAAACGCAATCTTTTGACTCATTCAGAAACATTCATTTTTTCTTACAGGGCATTGATCTGGATTCTTTAAAGCAGAGACTTTGATAATTTAAAGTATCCATAAGGTCAAAAACTTTGTTTTGAGAGACCACCTGGATTTTAATGACTTTTTGATAAAAAATGTCAGCCCAGTTTGTTGCTTGTAGCTTGTTGCACATTGTAGCAAGCTCGAGAATGCATTCAACAAGAGGAGTTACTTTGCCAGAAATAAAACGTATGTAAAAAATGAAAATATACGAAACAGCAAAAAATTTATAAGATTAAATCTATCAAATAAAACAAACAAGAATATGACACAAAATGCTAGTTTCAGGAATTAAATATAAAAGTTATCGTTTTCTTTTTGCAATACGCAGTACGCAGTATATTTAAGCTTCTGTTGAAATCATTTACAACATTATTGGCATATTGTGAAGAGAAAATCTTGTTAACGCTTTGTGGTTTAATTGTTTTTTATAAGATATTGCGATTTTTTCTGCATCATACGAAAATGATTTCGCAAGACTGCGCTTTTTGCTGTCTATGGTGTATTTTATCACACAGACTCAACTTACAAGCGAACGGTGCGGCAACCTTAATCAATTAATTTTCAAATAAAATCATTATCAAGAGGTTATGAAAGGAAAATTTGATAAAATAGATGTATACGAATGGGGGCATACTCATAAACGAAAAAAGAGAGCAATGAGCGATAAATGTTAACTGAGGAAGATAAATATTGAATAAGAGAGTTAAATGGAGATTTGCGAAATTCAACTGCATTTGCGCTAAGAAAAACACAACCGAGGAAAATGGGGAAGTCATTATATCTTGAGATACTGCTCCAGAAGTGAGGAAGGCTTCCAACGCATTGGACTGAATAAAAATGGATGACAATATCAAATTGTAGGATATCATTGGTAATAAACCAAGACCCAAACTTGGAAATGTTATGTAATGATATTTGATGCAATAATAAAATAAATATAATATAGAAAACACTTCGAAATCAGAATAGAACAAAAATAATGACAAGAAGAAGGCGAAAAGACTGCATGAGTTGAGAAGCAAAATCTGATAAATTATGAACAAATAAGCGGGTTTGTAAAAACTATAATGAAATACAAGCATCGGAAATCCTTAAAAATTCAATGTTCGGAAGAGTAGCTGTACCTGTGATTGACCAAGACATGACGAAAATTTCGAAACTTTATGTGTGTTGAATGCAGACGAGATGCCTCTGCAAAGTGCCGCGACCTCAACCAGAGCAACGACAGCTGAGCCTTACGATTTGGTCAATGAAATGATCCTTTTGTTTGCATTTAAAATCAATCCTAGTTTGCAATTGTTAAGCAATTTGCAAGCATCGCTAATGTTTCAACGAAAACAAAATCTTCACGACCTCAAAGCCGATGACCTAACAAGCAGCGAACGCTGTGCAATTCTCTCAAACTGCCTAGGCCGTTGATTTTGTACAAACTTGTTTCCAGTTTTGACAACAGAATTCACAATCGTCAAACTTAAATGAGTTTGTATCCACAAGCATCCTATCCAAGCATGTTCCCGCGCACTGGCAAATAGAGAAGAACCTTCTATATTTTCAGTGGGGGGATTCGTAAAGTTCCATTGTCAATAATGGGCTCCACAATACCCCATTGTTTGGTAATAATGCGCTCGTTTTGTTCGATGACAATTTGTCTTATCTCATGCTGCGAATAAACCTGGTTTTCAGCGTTGTAATCCTTCTGTTCAGAATTGAAAAAACTCTTGTTTCAATATTAATAAAATGTAATACATTCTCCGCCAAATCCTAGAAAGGATTAATGGTAGTGGATGGCGAAAGCTTCTAGAGGCCAAGTTTGGGCATAGGATTTGCGCTTGCAAAACGTTTGTTATCTATAGGAAGCTGAAATTGGAAGTTAGATGCAGCATGAACAGGAAACTTACATATCTTCGAACGGAAGAAAATTCTTGGCACAAGCATACAAAGCAAGATTGCAGCAAATAAAAGCTTTGTTGGATAAATGAAAGATGGGTAAAGAGAACGGCATTTTCGAAAGCCTAAAGCATTTAGAAGTTGCACTTGAAGAAGTTTTGAAACAATATTTGAAAAATAATTCAATAATGAACATAATCTTTTATGGCTTACACATCGATCGCTGAAATCTCATTGCCAAGGCTTGGTTCGAATGCAATTATATTTAGATGTACAAAAAAACGACAAAGTATAGGGGGAGAGTCTGTATGAAAAAATTGAAGGAGGAAAAGAAGAAGCTTTTTTCTAGAAAATATTGCATGATTCTTGGAATTCTGAATGATATCCCTGGCTTAGGGTTAAAAAATCGGCAACGCTGTAAAAAGAAATCTTTTGATTAATTAGAGACGTAGAGTTCTCATAGCAAAAATTTATATCATGACACGTGATCGACATTCAAAGAACGACAGATAAGTTTGTGAGTTATGGGGTTGCGCGAGAAAAAGACAACGTTGTATCTGAAAAAATGGGAGAATGGTCATTTCTCGTGTCAGTTCGACGAGCAAAAATGGTTAAGTCTCCGATGACATTGATAGGATAGGTAAAGGTACGGGAAGGACATGTCGATGACTAGATTATGACAAAAATATTGAGTTGTGAAAAAAGAGGAGATCCTTTGGTGTTAAAATGTTGGATTTTGAATACATTACGATGATTGAAAAGATATGAAAGTAAGAAAATAAGAATACAAAATCATCAAAAAGTTTGATTATTGGTGAAATCGAAAGACTATTAGAACGCAGACCATGATAGGCAAGATGATAAATATTTTCATCAGCACCTTGAATGAATGTTGTTAATAAGTTGATATCCAAAACTAAGAGAATAGAAAAAGATCGCATGGAAAAAATGAATGAATTAAATGAATGAATAATGATGCAGTAGAATGTCACAATGTCTGCACTACGAAATGATATAATGAAAATATAAGTGAAAAATTATTATGGGATATACTCAGCAAAGAAAGGTTTTGAAAAATTTCACATCTCATAACAAAGTAACGTTCCCATAAGTCACAGAGCGAACATATTCAAGCAAGCAGGATCTGTGTTTAGGAAAATTAAAGACACCAACAACAGTGTTTTAACCCCATTTATCAGGTATAAGTGACTTGATCGACTACTGCTCACAGCAAAAAACAGACATAAAATTTGGTTAGACGGCCTGCATGTACATTCTACGAAGAAAGATGTTGAGCTCAAGTCGTCAACAGCTCCGTGCAAATATATGTTATACAGGATTTCTGCCAATCTGATTGTATTACGTAGGAAAGTACCCGTTTCTATTGCGAAATGCCGACTAAAAGTAATCCGTGATCAAATTAGACCACGTCAGTTAGCATGGAAAACAGAAACGCCTTTTAAAGGCCAGCTGACATTTTCATTAAACACTCAGTAATCTGTCTTTTTACCAGACCTAAGCATGGATCCTTTCAAGTGTCTGTTTTTTCCATTTCAGGATTAGTGCTCACATCAGCATTTTAATTCGCTTCTATTATGTTGCAGACAATATAAACAGTCACACACAGCCGCTATGGTCACGTGTTGGAACTCTCAAGAGCACGTGATCCATAAACACCAGGGTTTCCCACTCAATGAAGAAAGGTTTGCCACTGAATTTAGAAGACTTTTCGTAAAGGAAGCAAGGGCCTAAGAAAATTTGAAAAATCATGTTCTTAGGGTCAGCGATTACATGGTTTCACTTTTTTGTACTTAGTCTTTTTCTGCTAGAAGAATTTTTGAAACTGTTTTAAGATTATAGCCTAAGTTGCGAAAACGGTAACAGAGAAACCTCCTCCTCTGCTTCCGAAAATTGCAAGGAAAAATCCTAGAAGCCCGGAAGCATGATACCTATGATACTCCCTTAAATAATTTTCTACAGCTTTTAAGCACAATAGATCAACAAACGTACCTGTTTGACTACTTTATCTATATCTAAATTCAATGGAATGGCTTTAAAAAGATATATTGTAACTAAATGATACAAAAAATTCTCCTTTACGACCTATCCTTCACTAAACTATCGATCTATATCTTTAGGCGACACCCATCAGCATCTGCCGGTACATATGTTATTCATCGAGCTAAACATCGATCAACATGTCAACCTTGACAAACGCTCCTTACTAAGCTTCAGATATGATAATACGCCACAACACGTTTAGAGACATAATTCTTTAGAAAATCAAGTTATGGGATAAGCTTGAATTTTAACTAAAGGTGAAACAAAGCTCACAAAATTTTTATACGTTATAGCAATATGATCTCTTAAGAAACATTGATGGAGATAAATCATGTAGATTTTTACCAACTAAAAGTACTGCGCTCAATTTGCATCCTACAAAACTTGGCCTGCGCGCAGACTCTAAGTTTCTTACCAGAACCTGGTAAGATACTTAGAGTCCGCGCGCAGGCTAATAAAACTATGCTCCCTTCAACAACTTTATTCCAATTAAAATTGGATTATAAGCTAGATTCTTGGTTGTGGAATCTGAGTCAAATTATTGCAATGTCTAAATTCCATAAAGGCAAATAAGCTAGATACTCATTCATTCAAATGACCGCTTCAAACAAAGCTGGCAAAATATAAAATGCTACTTTTTGTTTAGCTTATAAGCCTTCGCAGTGCCGTCGGAAAGAAATTCATATTAGTGGGAAGGGGGGCTGCCCATTGTATTACTTCTCATTCAGTACACTGCTATACAACAGTTTGAATTGGCAAGGGATCTTTACCCCCAAGTTATTTATTAAACCCCTAATGGCAGTCAGGTTATCCAAGCTTTTCCAATCAAATTAGCTATCCATGGATTTGCAATGAACGTTTTGTCTTTTACTTGGTAAAGTAGATAGGTAGCAAAACAAGACTAGCGATCTTCGCATATCAATTTTTAGGAAAACATGCCCCTTGAAACCGGTCTTGATACGTGCAATTTCGTTAAATTTATTCTGTCGAAAGTTCTTTTAAAATTTCGTCGGTTTATGAGGAATATAACCGTCGGGATATTGAGTTTTTGGTCTCTAGTGCCACCCTTCTTTTCAACCATTCTCTACTTTGCCTAAACTACTTTTATCCTGGGAAAAACACGACCATTTCAGGCATTCGCTACTTCATGAATAAACATTATACATCGCAAACAAAGCAGAGCTAAGTTCACATACCTTCGGTTTTCATTCCAACTTCAAGGCATTTTTGAAATCGGCAGAACTGACATCGATTCCTGGACTTTCTGTCAATATCGCAGACCTGGCTTCCCAAGCATTGATATTTACGGTTGTTCCTCACTGACCTTTTAAAGAACCCTTTGCAGCCTTCACACGCAACTACGCCATAGTGCTTGACGAATGCTTTGTCACCACAAACGGAGCAAGGCAGCACCTGACGCTCACTACCAACCGAACTCGGGCTGTTTGAATTCGTAGGAAAGAACGTCAGGCTGGATGAGCTGCCTGGAGTGCTGGCCCCTCCTGACAAGGGACTGTACGAATCTAGGCTTTCAAGAGGTGGTGGCTCTGGGAGACAACTGTCCACCATATTCAAAGAGCCTGTAAAAAAGAAGCGAAAAAAAAGAGCGTCATCAACGATTCAACAGCGGAGACTATCAAATGATATGTGTAATGGTGATAATACAGATTAAAAAAATGAAGTAGTAAACTTTAATGACCCTTAATATCGCCAAGTAAATGGAAATTGCACAAGCCTCTAACATTTTTACAAGTCCTATCGTGGAATTGTTTCAAAAAGCAAAATCTCTATTTTGACGACCTCCCATTAACAGGCACTTCCAAACAAAGAAATAATTTGGTCTTAATTTTTTTACAACAGCCTTTGCTTTGTACAAGTAACGGACACCTTCCCACAACGGACATATCCCCACAACGGACATCTCCAAAAAACGGATACCATCGAACAACGGACATCCTTCACGGTGGAAAGCTCCCCAAAAGGAACTCCTCCAGAACGAGCATCTCCGTACAGCAGACAACTTCCCACAATGGACACCTTCCCACAACGGACATCTCCAAAAAACGGATACCATCGAACAACGGACATCCTTCACATATCCCCATAACGGACAGACCCCTATAACGGACATATTCAGTATCCCTAGTCCGTCAGACATAGCAAGAGTTGATACTTGAGCTAATGCAAAAAATATAAAAAATATGCAATAAAAACTGAGACGGATACTAAAAGTAAACAATATTAGCATGTTTTGAAACTACTAAGCATAAAACGCCATTATAATGTATCCAAAGACCCTGACTATATACATTAAGGCTATGTTCAAATTGCTCCGTATTCGTTTTTATCCGTTTTCATATCGATCCGTTTTGCCTGTTCACAATGCTCCGGATAAATTTGAAAACGGTATGAAAACGATGACGCGTTCACATCGCTCCGCTCTGGATAAAAAGGAAAACGCCACGAACTGGTTTACAGCACTCGCGACTGCTAAAAAACTTTTTAAACAACTCACTGCCACTAATGTCCCTCCGAGTAGTGTACTAACTTCGAGTGAATCAGCCGTGTTAAGAAAAGTTGTTCAAATTGGCGCGGTCTAAGCATCTTGCTGTATTGTTGTTGTTGTTAGCGTTTTCAAAAGTATCCGTTTACGGTGTTCACACTGCATCTTTGCGTTTTAAAAAGACTCCGTTTTCAAAATTCTCCGTTTTCAAAGTGCGTTCTCAAAAGTCTCCATTTTCAAGGTGGAGCAATGTGAACGCAAGGCACAAACGGATACTTTTTTATCCGTTTTCATTTGAATCCGGAGCAATGTGAACGGGGCCTAAGAACATACGCATACCCTGATTACATACGTTAAGAGCAGCTAAAGAACAAACGACACTCTCTAAAGTGTACTTTCTTTTCAAGTCAAATGATAATTCAAATCATAATTAATGGTTTCTGATGGTTAAAATAAACAACCAGCAAGCTTGCCAATGATTCAGGGGTTGATTGGACATTTACATAAGGAGAAAGAGAGCTTTTAGCGGATGTTTGACTTTCTGACGATTTTATGAAGAATCTGATGAAAAGTTGGAACCAATTCTACATTGATTTACTGAGCAAAACGTGTAACGTTATCCAAAAGAGGCTGTTGATCAATTGATTAGTTAGGCTCAAAGGCTTGGGAAGGGTTTATTTTAAATTAAGGTGGGATTTAGCGAATTCGGCTGTCAATCCGAGCAGTTTAAGAAATATCGACGAAAGAAAATATACAACAAAAACACATTCAATTAGTCTAAATAACTGAGAGACTTCCTATCTTTCGCTTCGAGGAGCAAAGAGAGCAAATTTGATGGTATAAAAAGATAAGAAATGTTATGTTTATCAGAACGAAGCATCTTGAAAAACCATACGTGAGCACACTATATACACGTGGTCATAGAACACTTACACCGGAATGCAGCTGGTTTATGCAACCCATAACTGTTACAAATGTTGTCGGCAAATAAACAAAGCCGCTTGAAAAAACCAACAGCAAAATGCGCAGGTTGCACACGGCTTAAACTCTCTTCAACGTCTCCTTTCAAATGCAACTTTATAATCCAAGACAAAGCTTATGAAACTTGTTTAATTCGTTCAGAAACTTTTTCTTCCATTTTACCTAAGAAAATGTAAATACCCTCATTTTCAATGGTCTGATTGTAAAACAAAACAATAAAAATAAATGCTGATTGGCATTTCAAATGTTCAAATGGCAGTCTTCCCAATAGTTTCAAAGTTAAAATTGCAATCTCCCTTAATGAAACAAGAGGGATTTCAACAAAACCTCTGCCTGAGGACTAATTTCTTGTCTTGTGAATTATGTGGATTGAGCCTAACTTTAAGCCAAATCATTCTCCACAAGAACAGTACAAAAAGATCAATAAGCTACGGAAGTGAATAAATAATATATTTTCTACAAAAAAATTCAAAACAATCGGTCCCATGGTTGATTCATGAGGGATTCCCGACCATATTATGTACACAAGATTGGCAGTAAGAAGCTATGTTCACGGACATCTTAAAAAACCTCCTCAAATCGTTGACTTGTTTATCTTGCTATTTGGAATGATGCCTGCCTGCTGTATATTTTATAATTCAACGATGAGAGGCGGCAAAGTAAAGCAGGAAAAACACAAAAAACTATCATAGTTTCCTAGCGGAAGACCATGCTCCGTGTTTTACTATCTCCAAACATCATTAACTGTTGCTAACTAATCGCAAGAAAGAAATACCTATACGCGTCTTTCGTTAAAAGGGAAGCTTTATCGCAAGCAGTTATTACAAAGTTTGGATTTATGTTTGGATCTTGGACTATAGAGGGATGTAACTTTGCTTATCTTTCCTGTGCCCTTTGCCCGATAAAGTAACATTAGCAGAAGCACCAAATGAAAATTAGAAATTCCTCCAGATTTCGACCACGCATAATCACAATTGTGGTTGCGATGGCTTAACGTAAAATAAATTGGGTTAGTCCGTCTTGAGAAATTTAGGATTGTTATCAACTATGCAGTGCTTTGCTGTAGAATTTTCCACTAACTTCGTCATCCCCCGTGGTCGATTTTAGTTTCCATTAATAGACGCATTGATAATAAAGACTAAATCTCCGTTTGCGGGATTTTACCGACAGTGTGACTATCAAAGGCCATCCATTCTAACTCTCCCCTTTGTCAGCTAAATACTGCAAACCTTTACGGGCAGTTGAACGATTAAAGTCAAATATAGTTAAGGCTAACAAGTTTATCTTAATTGACATCACGTTGAAAAACAACAACTAATAGAAGATGTAAGAAGGCACAAACGCAGGGTAGGCTGTCCGCCGGATTCTCTGAATCTTGTAATGGGTAATAATATGATACAAGGAAATAGCCAGGAACAATGCAAAACAACAACGAGAATCAATGTTGTAAAAAATTTATTTCAAAATTTTATTTTACAATATTGGATTCTCGTCGTAGTTCTGCATTGTTCCTAACCCAAAGGACCCGTAAGTTTTTCGCGAGTCTTAAATCATTCTGAAATTATCCGGTAGTATAGCACTAGTAAACATATTTTATATTACAGCCTCGATAGTCATTGAAGTTACTGAGAACACACAGGGCCTGAGTATATAAATATTGTATTAATGTTTACGCTTTACATAGCACAACTAATACCGCGATTGGTTATTGATATCAAAGACTGAACGAGGATAGATCTCAGAGCAAGGCTCAGTGGTCGTGCTCAAAAACTGTTTAAAGTTAGAGTCACTATTAAGAAACTCAAAATGATGTTTGGTCGTTTCACGTCTAAATCAAAGTCCAAAACTCAGACTGAAAACAGCCAGGTAACCAATGAAATAGAGAAGTTTTGGCTTAAAGCAGGCCGAAAACCGCAAAATAATTCGATCATTATCAAAAATCTACTGACGACAAAGTGAAGTCGTCAAAACAAATTTGGTAGGAAAAACAATTTTCTAAAAATTTGCTATCTTATAAACCTGACATATGAAAATGCATTGACTATGAGCAAAAGTACAATTTTAAAGAAACCAACGGGTTAACCTTTAAAGGTGTTAGTAAAACCCGATAGGGTATAATATAGAATTCTTCCATCAATAACCAAACATTTGAAATGATAAAGGTAGACATCTTTAAATAGAACTGGTGTCTTTCTGGTCACATACAAATAAGAGCTTTGCGACTGTTAGTACGTCAATAAAAACCCTAGACTCACTTTGCAAAGGAAGATTTAGATCTTCAAAGAAACATTGTCTCGGATCAGCATTCAATGCAAAAATGGTTTTAGCGTCGTTGTAAATCTCCATACGTGACGATTCTTGCTGATCCAATTTTGATACACGTTCGAAATAACCAGCTTTCTAACTTGGAATACGGATATCGGGACTTCGCCCGTCAACGACAAATATGCACAGGAAGAGCGTACCGACTGGTTGGAGAACCGGGGGATGGCGCATAAAAAGATAATCCACGAAAACTCGTTCTATGTAATTGATAAACACAAAATAAAGATGAATGGTCTTGGCTCGCAAGCCGATCAACGTCACGCCTAGAGGACACACATAGCCAAGTATTAAATCAACAACAAATATATGAATACTTCAAATCTAAGATTGTATTTTTCTTCAACAATCAATTTTAAATAAGTTAATCCTCAATGGCGCGAACTTTCTTGCATACTGTATACTTAATATTACGTCAGCAAATCTGCCAAACTCACAGATTGATATAGCCTTACTTACAAAATACGAGACGCAGTTTGGTATTTTGGAGTTTGATAGTCGTACAAAATATAGGGAATATGACATTTAAGCAGATTTTTAAGAAATAGCTAAGAGAGCTACATTGCATCAGATGAAGCAGCATAACAATCCAATAAAAAGGGAAAGTTAGATTATTTCATAATCTATCTCAAAAGCCAGTTATTTTGTTAATTACAGAAAGGTGGTCTGATCCAAGATTAGGCTAAAGAAAAAGATAATAAAGGTTGACTGAAGAAAAAGTTACACAAACTTCTCATGGTACAACTAAGATCTGACCTGAAAAAAATGTAGTCTGTTTCAAAAGAAAATATTCGAAACAAAACACTGTTAATAGTTCCACTTCTTATTCTCAATTTAGGAAAAAAACATTTAAATAAGTTAAATAAGTTAAATATGGTACGAGCACACAGACTCCTTAAACAAAAAATAAAGCCTTTTCCAACATTACCAACAATAACTTTAAGTTGCACTATAATGGGAATTCAATAAATAAAAATTAAATCCACGAGTTATTCAAAAAATGCAGATATTCATTTAGGTACTGAGGCTAAAATTGCCTCCGACCCTGAAAAAAAGCCTAACAAAAATGACTCGATTTGACGACACTGTGACATCAGAATGTTCAGTTCTCATTCGTTGTGACATCGGGGGAGATGATCAAGAGTTTTATGAAGAGAAGTATTAGGACAGATTTCAATGCCAAAAATCTGCGGTAGTTAAACCAATAGATAGTGGTTGAGCATGATCGCAAAAAGAAATGCCTCAAAGATTCGGTCCCTTTAGTGTGTAAAACATGACCATTTCAACTGTTTGACCGAAAAAGAATATTTGGAAATACTGCAGGAATTAGAACATTATTTTTAAAACCACTAACAATATCTCCCATGCAAGGTCAAAAAAAACAATTGGACAACGTTACTTTTGTTTGTGTTTATAAAATCACAGGGACTTTTAGGTGATAAACACTATAAACGGAATTTTAAGATCACCAACTATTTGGGTCTTGTATTCCACGTTTTACAAAGTAACATAAACTAAAATTGTAATGGAAAGGAAGCTGTTACAAACCGTTACACAAGAATTCAAAAGTAGAATTCAAGAAAGCATAAATTTTTCCCATTCGTGTCACGCATTCCAGAAATTTGGAGTCTGGACTGTAAATGCAGCTTCAGAGGTTCACTGTTGACAACATGATTCCAATACAATTTGGGGGTATCTTTCAAAGAAAATGCATTAGGCTTGTAGAGGAATCTCACTGTATGGGTGGTTCATTAGATATGCTCTGTTATGTTTAAATGCCGCTGTCTAATACATTCTTATTTATAAGAACAATTCTATAAGACACAAGCCTCAATATTGGTCAAAAGTATCGAACACATTAAGAACAAGCTGAACTACAGTAAAATGCCATTTTAACCAACGCTTTATCTCAAAAACGAGAACTTTTAGCCATGTGTGGGTGGTTTTTCGGAAATATTCAAACTTGGCAGCAAATGGAGCTCGTCTCACTCACTTTATTGGCAAATGAGGCCTGAACACCTCCCTAGAGCGAAAAAGCTAGCAATCGCACTGCTTACACCCTATTAATTTGAGAACAAATTAAGAACAATCCAGCCTCAGATTTTCGAAAAATTAAGAACAGTCGGCCTGAACTTAAATTTACTGGCTTTTATAAAAAATTGTGCAGTGTTGGTTGTAAACAGCTTCACACGGTGACATTATTTACCACTGACAGAACATTAATTCCTTTTAGCAAAGGAAATCATCCATGCGTAGTTGTTAACAGATTTTGAAGAATTCGAAATCAGCTTCTGTCGTAAGAAGGATCCAGTCGACGGTTTTCTCAAAACGAAACATTGCTTAAAATTCTCAATTTTCTACGTCCCTTTTTTCTAAAGTGAAATAGCAGACGTCTCTAAAATAACATGCAAAGCAAAAATTTGGATTGATGTTTATGATAAATGAAAAGACTTAAATAATGCAAAAAAAGACAAATTATACAAAAAAGATAAAAGTAATCAATTAACTTCATATTTTTGCAGCTTGGAAAATAAGAATCTGCTAGATGATCACAACTACTGCAGTTCTGATGACGTCATAATATTAAGTTTCATCATCAAAGATTTTCGCTAAATTAACTCTTTAAAGTGTTTAGGTAGCAAGAAACTTCGAATTCGCTCTAGTATGTACTTAAAGGCACTGGGCTCGAAAAACATCTTTATCCTCTCAACATCTTTGTCCTGGGTAACAAATTGTATCAGATAGAGCACATTGTATGCATCAATCTCTAACTTTGTATCTTTTATCAATATATCTTTGGTTAACATGTATTCGATAAAATTGAAAATATGGTGCTGAATTACATGAATTTGAATTTATGCAGTTGCATTGACTATTGCATTGTTTTACATTGACTAAGCATATCTGGAAGACTGACATGCTATAATGTAAAGGGTGTCGTGCAAAATGGCTATAAACGTTGCCATTTCCTTGCGTTAAAAATTTCTAAGGTCCTGCTGCCGTGCTGTAAGCCAAACACTGAGGGGAAGGATTAAACTGGTGTGGCGGCCCATTTCTTGCAAATCGGCAAACCAAAAAGTGGAAATCACGTGATATCGTGATGTCTTAAGTACCTGAGATAAAGAAAGCGGTGCTATTTACCCCTTAAAGTCATGTTTATTTAAAAATGTTGATATGATATCGTTGCACGAAGCTAAATGGTCTTAAAGCAGCTTTGCTGAAATTCGTTAGATCGTCCAATTTGTGGTGATTCGTGTAATTTCGAGCGCAATTTGAGCAACAGGGTGTCCTTGATCCTGCAAAAGATCAAAGAACAAAATCCACCTTGAACTAATTTTTCCACAGTTCTTTAAGATTACTACCAATACCTCTATTATTATCCGGAGACAAAAGTTTATCAGCAATTGGATTATGTATGTTTCTGGTTGAATCCAAAGAGCTAAATCAAACATACATCCAATGTTTGAGAATCTAACGTCTCCGAGAATTACAACCAAATTCAGATAACCAGATGATTGCAAATCCAATATCAATTAGCCAGGGGTAACTTGGGTTTATGTTTATCTTATAAGCACTGCAAAGGAGATGTGAGAACGGCTAAAGCAAACTTTAATGTCCCCTATTAACGTCGCTGTTCACAAATTGTCTATAGAAACTACACTAAAACTATAGTATTCATCTTAACTGACAGCTTTTAACAACAAGACTTGTAGGAGTACTGGTTTACAGAGAACAGACTTAGCAACACATTGAATGAAAACTTCGCAAAAAAACTTACCATTTCCAAGAAAGTCAAATGAAGCATCAATTAAACAGTCGTTATTCAGATCAAAGAAATTGTTGGGCTCTTGGAATTCCAAATTTGCATCACTCAGAAAAGTGTCCATGTCAAATAAACTATCGAAACGACCGGTCAGCTCCAGATCTTGGAACATATTGTATTGAATGGAAGACGACAAAGAAAATATTAAGTAAGAAAAGAAGAAATAAATTGGTAAAGTAGAAATAAATTTAAAAATAAATTAAAAAATTTTAAAAATGGAAATAAATTGAAAAATTAAATATTAGAGAGAAGTGAGAGAGACGTCTTTTTCTTGTCATCCGTCCAAAGAGAAAACGTTGCACAGGCAGTGAGGAGTTGATCAGTCGGACAAATCGTATTTATTTGAGCTTACAGGAACCAAACAGGAGGGAGTCATGACCTCATAAAACCTATCAAAACATATTAATCTCAGATGCACCAGGAACTGGTTTCTGCCACCGTAAACGATACAGGAATAAAAACAAGATGCGCGCAGTGTACTGACGGTAAGGTCGCCCTCTGAATGGGCCAAGTCACACCACGATTAACGCAACGGGTTGAAGATAAACAAAATCTTGGTGTTACTCTGCCTTTACTGTGAAATTTGGTGCGCTGATGTACATTATCAAGCAGTGACACAGTATTGCGGTTAACATGCTATGGAAACAGCTCGGCTATCACCTACATTTCAACAAAGCATGTCATGGAACAGAACGTCATCAGTTCAAACATTTGCAAATTCCATATCTCTTTAGAGAGCTAAATTACGTTCCACCGATTTACAGTAAACAAACAAAAACTCATCAGCTGATTGTCCTTTTTGCAACGCACATAAAAATGAACATATCCGTCACGGTGGACCATTCTTTAGGTTTACAAAGCATTTCGAAAGCACTTATATCTTAATTTTCCCTATATGAAACAAAATGAATTTTTAATGTTGCAATTAAAATTGGCACTAGAAAGCAAATTCGAAAAGCAAACTGAAAATATTGCGTCTAATAGCTTTTGACGAAAATGTTTTGCGCACTGTCCGATACGTGTTTACCGTCCAGTTAATTTTGCAATTGCAAAAGAAACCTTACAATATCAAAAGACAAAACATCCAAACAGCTTAGCTTTCAGAAAATTGCCAGTTTTGTTCCTTGAGATTTCGCAGGGAATAGGTTCGTCATCGTATCAAGATCTGAAATTATCGAAGTTGACTTGGTCAGTCATATCGTGGCAATTAGGATGATTTATTGTACTGAGCACTTCTTATCGACAATAAATGGAAGACTGAGTTATCATCACAACGCATGAAACGTTGTTCAAAGGAAGGAATAGTCAAAATATGTTAACAAGCTTTTACATGCAATCAAATTACAGAGCCCTGCGGTGTGAAGTTTTGTTTCAGGGCTTTGGCGAATTCTACAAAGTAAGTTACAAATGAAAAACATTGTAGGGGCACCCTGCGTTGAAAAGACCACAGAGTCTCTAGAATTACAAAGCTATCGCTATTTGTGCTCTTCTTTCAGCATATAACCTCTATGAAGAACACAAAAAACTAAGGCCAGATTAAAATAAACGTTATCCTTTGTCACATCCTCGGCTAAAATGATGTTAATTTTTACAGACTATTGACGTGTTCTTGTCTAACCAACTTTGGTTAGTTGGGTAAAATTGTTTTAAAAGCTTGGTATCTCAATATTTCTAATCCGATTTCAAGCGTTCAAGGCTCAGCCTAGTGAGTAACAAAGGAAACTGTGACCTAGCTTCGCATTCTTGAGTTACGATTTCCACTTTCATCGTAGCACCTTGTTCGAATTTTCCTATCTGAGAGTGACGTCACATTGAAAAATAGTGCCCAGATCACTTTTGAATTGCAAAAATACTATTAGGAATTTAGTTATATTGGTAAGACAAACAAGCTTATCTTAACAAATGAAATCTGAAATATCATGACAATAAGGTTAATTGCTTGTAATTTCAATCTTGGCGCCCTATGAGAGCGGGGAGGATCTTGTGACAAATGATATTTAGGCCCAATTACTTCGATTACGAAGACCAGCCAGGTCAATCTCACGATAGATTCCCAGTCTACAAGGAATTTTTTCGATCAAAGATATAATGAAATTTATGGCATAACCTTTAGATTGGAGGTGAATAAATTTAACACAAATAAAATCTTAGGTTTCCGGTGTTTGTTCAGATATCTTTATAATATGATATAGATATCTTTATTAACTAGAAGGGTTCCATCTCTGTTTCAAAATGACAAACTTCGAATTATGTTTACGTCATTAGTTTACGTTTAGTGCACAGACAGAGGCTCATAAAAGTGCAATTGGCGTGGATAAATCAAGCTTCAGAAACTGAGATGTGGAATTCCTGGCGAGCGTAAGGTTTTCTATGAGATTATGTGATTTTCAATGAGATAATGACATATTACCCTCGAATACTGAAGTAGAAACCGTTGCCAGCTATGGGAATGTGCAGACAAATCGCCACAGAAAAAAGTTTAGGTTGGTGATGGAAGGGTCTCACGACAAATAGACAAATTCCCTGCTTCATAGCGACCCTCAAAGAAAAGGCAAGGAGATTTATATGAATAAAAACAAGAATACTGTTTACACCCAGTCATTTAGCATGGCAGCTTTCAAATTAGTATTAAGGAAGCCAAATGCTGTACGATCATTGATGGATGAGGCAGTAGCATGACTTTGCCGTAGGCACCAGAGTAAGTTACAACAAAAAGGAGCAATAACGCACTGTCAATTTTCTTTGCTCCTGTTTCTGCCCTTCTGAAGCACCTCATACCTAAATATAATAAACTGGATAAAACATCCTTAATCCCCTAATAATCGTAACAAAAATATCTCTCAACTCCTGCATCCTTTACCACGAACTTCCAAACACTCAACGCTCCTTTAATTCCTTCCCAAAGTATTCAGGCCATTGTCTGGCTGCAAATTCCGGAAATATCCCTGACCATTATACTCTATTTGACCTCAAAGTTTCACATTTGAATTTAGTCTTCATTAAAAATGTTTCACTCGGCATTACGAACGAAAACAGCCCAAAATCTTCATTGGGTGCAAATATTACCATGTCATTAGGTGAGGACATCCAGTCTCTGTTAATGAAAAGCAACACATTGCATTTGGTCCACTCTAAGTCACATAAAGTTTATTAAGAATGAATGCACATTTATACTTAGTGGTCAGAAATATTACGTGGTATGAATAAACTAATATAGCGGGTGTCTGGATATACTAAAACTATCATACTACTTGAACTGATAACAACAATGCTGATAGAATTACCTGGGAAACAAGGAAATTGATTGAGTCCAATGTGATTATTCATAACACTCTACCAACGACTTCTCTCAAATTCAAAACTGAAATGCTTGTAAAGTGCCCTTCAGCTTCCAGCCTCCTGTTGGCGACAACAACGACGTACGTTTTGCGAAACAAGGCGATGACAGTCAACGGAGTGCTTGCTTAGAACATCAAAGCTACAGCTTCTTGCTTATTAAAGAGCTGACAATACACGGTGGACGATTCCTAAACAGATAATCTTTTTGTCTCATTTATGATCATTATTACATCGTAAATTAAATTCACTGGGATTAAAGGTGATATGCACGAGTCACTCTAATCAAAAGCCTACGCTCATAACAAAAATAAACTGCTTACTTCAAGGAAATAACAGACTAGCGTAAAGACCTTGGTTTACTTCACCATGCTGACAGATCCTCGATCACTCCCTTTTCTAATGCTCAAACAAACAAAGCTGGAAAAATGACGCTTTGAATTGATGCTTTCCGACTACTTGTTTCATTAAATATAAAATAAGACACGTCTAAGTGGAAATGATGGAATTCTCTATTAGAAACAAAGCACAGTATAAAAATCGACCGATAGATAGATAAACTTTATTTATAGAAGATAAGCAAGGTTAGTCTAACAACTAATTTCCCCCGGGGTCCTTTCTTCTAACTACAAAATAAAAGTGTAATTACAAAGTTTTAACAAGTTTGTAATAGCCTAGAAACCAATTTTTATTTTAAAGTAAAACTCGAAATTAAAAAGTTCAAATCTTAGAAGTTCACAATTGAAAAGCTCAAATACTGATAGATCGATAGAATTACTGAAACGTTTCGTAAAAAATGATAATGGGTATGGTATCTTGAGTTGCTACGTCTAAAGACCCACTTCTCTCGGGATAGTATCTGACAAATTAGGCTTTCGGCTATTTCCTTTTATTTTTCAAATTGTGCTTGTTCTATTGCTTTTTCACTTCCAATGACTTTGTTGCGCTTGTGTGTTAGATTACATCTTGCGCTAGGTACAAATAGTTTCGGGAATTCCTCATTTGAAAAAGGGTGGGTTTAGCGTTTAGGGAGGTGAGACTTTCAAAAAGAAGATTATTGACTATAAAAGGAGAAAAATATAGAACATGACACTTCCGTGAAGTGCACTTCAGTGATGATCTGGCACACGTTTATGAAAAAAGATACGTATAGCTAAAATACGTGTAGACGGGGAAAACCCTGAGGGCGACAGCAAAAGGTTCTACGAAAGTCATAAAAGCTATTCCTAACTCATTGATCACGATTCATTTCAACCAGTTTCAACCATAAAAGACTTTCGTTGTCCTTATCCTTAATTTTCATCTAATATGTAATCGCTACAATAATAGAACGAGAAAGAAAAATAACAGGTGACAAAAAATAGAACAGGACTACAGGACACCGATATCAGTGTTGATAAAGTATAAAACAAGACCATCTCTAGAAGTCTCCCCTGTACCATCCAAGTTATTCTCTAGCGTCCTTTAACACCTGTTTAACCCTTGACCCATACAGTCCTTACTCAACCCTTATCCTATTATATCCATTACATGCATGCCTATTAGCAATCCTACAAACAAGTATCAGCATTGCGTATATCATTCTTCAGTCCTATTTCTTATCTTGGCTTTTTTCCTTACATTGTTGTGCTTATCTAACTGATGGCACAAATCAGAAAACTTGTTGTCTGTCTTAGTTCTCTCCTAAGCATATTTCCATGTCTTAGTTCTCTTCTGAGCAACCTACACTGTTTATAAAACTCGATTCACTTTATATTAGATTGGTTATAATAACGCTGATTAATTCTGATCTGAGACAAAACAGGGCGATGTCTGTGGTACTCACTGCATTATGTGGTATTCTTCTTGTGAGTATCCACGGACGTGACTTTTTGCCTCGCCGCAATCCCATTAAGTTAGAATATCATACGTAAATCAATTTGAATTATGGGTCTATTGAATGAAAATTTATAGTGTGCCTTTCTGACCTGTGCGTCTCAAAGCATGGCGAGATTTGGTGAAGAGAAACTGTGGGATACCACGGAAAAGGATAGAATTCTTCGTTGAAAATGGAAAACGGGAAAGCAAGTTTTCGTGATGACGTCATACCAGCTGCCATAGAAACAACGTTTTGATTGTTTTCAGCTGATTCTTGCAGACCCGGATTCAACCAGTGATATAAGAAATGTCACTAAAGCGCAAATTTGCTGCTGTGCACAAAGGCAGTAGTAACAAAGAAGGGTTTACGATTTAAAAAGGAGAACGTGGAAGAGCTGTAGTGGCGAGTTCCCATCTTATTGGCCAGGTAGAATTCTATAAATAGGGATCATCTGTCCCTCTGATACTGATATTAGGAGGGAGTCTATTTCAAAAAAGACTGTAAAAGCAAGTACTGCGTCTCTTTTAAATCCGTCTGATCCTAACTGTCGTAAAGAAGCCTTTATCAAGATTAAGTATGATCAATGTAGATAAAGGTTAATTATCAAAGCGCTAGCAAACAAATAAAGGATTGTACTGATACCATAAGGAATAGTTCTGTGTTCGCGTAGAAAGATAGTGACGTAAGAAGGGCAGCGCAGTGGAGACATTACTTTCCTATGAAACATTAACAACAACTACAACTTTCAAGAGTGCCTGAAAAGACATAAGGCCACGGAAATTCCATTGGAAGTCTTAAGCTCTAAAACTTATAACTCAAGCTAAAGTAAAACTTAAGCTCTAAAAGACTCAATTGCAAGAATTCGTTGCTGAAAGCTTGACAGGAAAACAATCCAATTTTCAAAACTTCCCGGGAATATCAGTAGCCTGATTTTATTTGGGATGGTGGGGTGATTTTCTTTGCTTAGCCAGTCTCGGCCTATCATTGCCCAACGACTTAAAAGATAAGATCTTATGACAATATTGGGTGTCTGCCTCAAAGTCCTAAAATTCTACACCCCTGAAATACGATAATGGACTAGGTCGTTCATTTTCACCCAACGTTGCCCTTTTTACTTTACTCGATGTAAATACACCTCGTGATGCTTACAGTGACTTGAATCCTGACCCAAGTTGCCAGTTTTTTTAAATATTGACGCCGCGCAGCCGGGATGAGAGACTGCGCAAAAATGTGGTGCCCTATCGAGGGTTCTCGTTATTGTGGTAACCATCGCCTTGCTAGAGACATGAAAAGACTAAATTCTTCTTACAACAACACCTTAAAGGGGTTTAAACAGCATGCGTTACAATGACTTAACTAACAAGAGGAAAAATTAATGACGAGCACCCAAGTCGTGGCAGACAAACAGTGAGGTCGGTCTTCTAAGCTAAAATTGCTAAAATACGCCTGGTGCTATTACAAACTTTCACAGATTGTACAAGGGCACTAGAATTTTCACTGTCATTCTACGCAACAAGCCTCCGTTTGCTTCACTAACTACTAAATACGCTTTGAATCTCACTATACACACCCTTGAGGTAGATGCTTTTCGGTACTGTGATTTCACTCAAACAACAAATACGGTAGTCACCTGGTCTGCTATAGATGGGAGGTCGGGTTGTTCATAAAAGCTAATTGTGTATTGTGCGAAAGGTGAGCGAATCATAATATAAGAGAATGTAGATTATGTACTCAACAGATATCTATAGAGCTTGATTTAACCTTGTTTCACAATTCTTTGGCATTTAAGATAATTAAAATGGAGAATTGAGACCTTACATATCAAATTAGAATCTGCCAAAAACCTTTCTACTCAGGGGAAAGCAAACACGATCAAGTTTCTTATATTTCACGCGCTTAACGTTGATCCATACCTAGAAGCCAGCTCAAACAACACTATGAAAAAGACGTTTGGAACTACAGTTCTGCGATCAGATAAAGAGGTAGAGCACATAAGAAAGGATGTTATAGGTCAGTTTATTGTTGGGCTAGTGTACTTGGTGCCCGGTGTACACAGAGTACTATTTGGGAAATATCGTCTTTTAATAGATATAGCAAGGAAAAAATTGTGACTTCCCTTTGCAACATGTTTCCGGAATTCCCTAATGCGTTACGCTACGGTTACGACAAATATCAATATTAGCAATTCCTGGTGGTAGAAGCATGCTACAAACCAATATTCATTTAACAAACAAATGTCTAACAGTGAAACAGAATAATTCAATGGCATCATCTCGACAACCACAGTGACGAAACGTTGAATTGTTGAAAAAGGCAAACTGTTAAAATGCTGTTGCCTGCTACAAAAACTGATGCTCCGTTTTATCACAATCGTATCATTTAGAAATTAACAAAAACTCACGATTTCTGATCTTTTGGCACAAAATAAAGTTGTACGTCTAACTGAAAGCGGTGTCACACCATCTACCATCTACTAGTTTTGATATGAACAAAAACATAGGACACGTGAAAATCTCTGATTACTGTAATTCGTCCTTTGTTTGAAGCCATAAAAGAAATCCAAGTTGAACAGTAAAGTGATTAAACATACCTGCAATGAGTAGTGTCGGCTTGCGTTTACAGATTTTTGCGAAAACGTAGAAGTATTGCACTGGTTTTCGAGTTTAGCTGAAAAATTTCACGCCTTATGTAATATATGAAATCTCACGGTGTCATAATGATAATGATGAAAACAGTTTTGTTATTTTCCCTTCATGTAGGGTGAAATGGTACTTCTTTAGCTATACCCCAAAGAACTTGTCTGCCATGCATTTATCATAGAATAACAACAAACATGCCTTGATCAAAATGGGAGTGTGAAAAACATATATCTTTGGTATTGATTACATTAACAATTTCAATCGGACCCAACCCCATTCACCGATAATTGTATCGCAGATGTGCATAGAAAACTTGCTTCAAATCAGGCCAGATTAATTCAATACCTGATTTATTTCATTATGTGAATCCGAAAAACAAACTCGTTTTCTTTATAAGGAGCACTGGATGTCCACACCTGCACTTATTTGAGGCTATTTCACCTGACTTTTTCACCTGATTTTGGCCTTCATTTTACTTGATTTTAACCAGATAAACTGAAGAAAGCCTAAATTTGACCGAAACATATCAAGGAAATATACTTGAATGCTTTCCATAACTTTATTCTTACGATATCTGGAAAAATTATACTTTTTGAAAGCATACCAAATAGCCCTTATATTCCCGAACATACAGAAATAAAATGTTATGAAAAGAACAAATTAAAACCAATAGATAAAAGGGGCTCGTCCTGAGGCCACTCTACTCTAAAACGCTATAGCAGTTATTTGTTGGCTCTCAGATAGGCCTCTTTTCCTGGACATCTCATTTTGTTACACAACCAGTTAGAAACATACTACCCGCTCATAATATATCGAAAATATCGGGGAGATTGTACGTTTTGCTTTATTGGCAACTATACACTTTTATGAGCGTAAATAGTTGGAAATAATAAGGACCTTGAAAACATAAAATGTAAGTAATACTTTAAGGCCAAGAGGTCAAGGTACTGTTCGATTGTATACTTATTTGCAGTGATGCTAATTCCATAAAATATTGGTTGGTTCAAATCACTCCTGATCGAATGAAACTCGGCAAAGACCAATTAATGCGAGCCTTTCTGCTTTTATATACGAATTCGAATCCGCCAAAGCCTTGTGAAAACGGCTTTGCTTTGAAAAAACATTCTCATGGTGGATATTAGGCAACTTAATCTTGCTCGGTTTCTACAGAGAGAATTTTAGGACACTGTCGGCAATCAAAAGTGAGGTAAAATGTATGTATAGCCGACTTTTTACTGCTAAGAAGAAAATCAGATCTTTACATAAATACCATTTTCAATAGGGAAAACTACCCTTCAGACGATGATCACAGGTGAGTTAGCAAGTTTTTTAACCTAGAGTATGGTACAGCTTGATAAACAGATTTACCTGGGTCAGCAACAAAGAACTTGTTTTACAAAAGCTTTGTATTTCCCGATAAAAGTCTTTACTTCTGGCACTTAAAACTCCATGGCAATCACTCCCTTTTTTCTGATAATTTTAACAAATACTGAATGAATCAAAATTGGAAGCTAAGCCTTGCTGGTCTGACTATTTTCTCAGCCTCTTAGCACTGGTAGCTTTTTTCTCAGCCTCTTGGCACTGGGGTCCTAGCAAGTAATATACCGTAGAATAGCAAATAGCCCTACAACAGCAGCAAAAATCAACTCAAAACTATCTGGTAAGATTTGGTTGGTTCATTTCTAGCACTGAACACGTGCGGTACAGCTCTGGAGATTCAAAAAACATTTAAACCACCAGGTCGCTCTTTCTTTCACCTCAAAATCACTTTCACTTTTGCTAGTCCTTCGCCACATTGTAGCTCTTGTGCTATGAGATTTAACTGGAAGTGCATTATGGGATTAGTGGGAAACCATTACGAGGGCACATAACTGGGCAGGTTTCTAGATAAAAAAATTCCCAAATAAGGAACTCAAATGCTCATCGCAAGAAAAAACAAAGACGAAGAAAGCCAACAGTTAACAACTTTGCAAGTTCAGAATACCTTTATTCTTCGTGCAACAATTCAATTTATTCGTTGAGATGAAAACGGCTGGGTTCTGTGAAAACGCTGGCTAGTTATCAAATAACGTTTGAGACTGACTCAACAATTGCATGTTCTATTAACATAGCGGAAAACTGTTATCAAAAGAGCCTGAATTAATTTGAAGGTGCGGCTGAAAGAAGAATACAGTCAACAAGATGAAAATAATCTTCCGAATTCAAAACAGAATGGATTCCCAGATAATCCAAACTCATTTTTCTGATTGCAAAAAATTTATGACAACCAGGCCAACAGAACGACGCGCGCAAGGCATTCTTGAATCCAACCAACCGCCAGGCAAGCAGTCGTGCAACTTTTGCTTGTAGCTTTAAAACAAATAAAACAAAAATACATAGCTTATGCACAAAACCCTTAGGGAACGTTCAATACGTAATTTAACCTTATAAATAGTAGTGCGACTCATTTTTTCTACATGTAGAACAAATGAGAGCCGGTACCGAGATGTTTACAGTAGCCAAGTTCAAATCCTCGGAGGATATTTTTCGTCTTCACGACAACAAGATTAACAAAAGAGGTTTGGAAATTTCTTTGGTGTCGTGGGAAAAAGACCAAAGAATATCGGAGAACACGATTAAATCAAATCAGGAAAACAGATTTGGAAAAATAAAATTTTTTAAAGAGAATTCAAAGAACTAACATAAAGGAATAACAAAGACTAGATTAAAAAATTCACCGATGACTGAAAATTTGAAAATGTTCCTGCTTGTATTGAAGAAATCAGCAGTGAGCTAAAGAAGAGTTTTCCACTCTATTTACATGGAAGATGCATAGCTCTTTAGGTATAAAGAACTTGCAAGAATAACCCTGACTGCACATTCAGATATGTTTTTCTACACTAGATAGTACGGCGGAAGAGATATGACTTATGAATTGGTACCACATACTAAGTAAGAGAACAATTAAACGTAGAATCAAGTCAGAAAGAATCTTGGGTTTGACCTTGACACCACTTTAAAGTCCTTAATGGAATATCTTAATTGTCGAAAAAAGCTTGAATACTTTCAACAATAAAGGTTATTATATCATTGGTTAAACTTGTGAGTTAGTGGGGCACAATGCAGTATGAGGTGTAAGGATGGGAAAATAGCTAGGTTGGAACAGTCACGACGATTAATCATGAAAGAAAGGAAATTTTGCTCTTCGAAGTTACAAATTAAGTGTCTGAGGGCTGTTCGCATGATTAGAAGGGTATTTACCTATTTCTAGGTGGTTTGATTTTCATTTTAAATCAATCCTAGGCCGCAGGAAGATAAGGATTTGGGAGTCACGACATCACTAGAATTATGAGAAATGATCAGGATTAAAATGCAAAGCATCCTGGCAAAACGTTGGCCCGGCAACGCCAAAGCTGCCTTCTCAGAATGTAGCAAAGTAGCAATGATTAGGGTGTTTCTGTTGTTTCCCGTTAAGTTTGAGATTGGAGCTCTGAATAAATATAAAAACATTTGATTGTTTAATGAAAAGAAACAAAGTCAAGAAATTTGATCATTTTCCATTTACCATTCTTTCTAACTTAAAATATTCGCAATTGAAAGATTGGAAGAACATATTGAATCACAACCACAGTGGACTGCATTCACGCACACAATGAGAAGGAAGTAAACATGATCAACAGGTTTGCGTCAGATTAGATTCAGATTAGCTATCCACATCTCAAAACTATGACAACAATCAGAACACTGAGTACGTGATCTGAAATTGAGGTCTTTATGAGATACAATAAAAAGAAGCAGCAGATACAATAGATTGGCCTCGCCTTTTACGGGTCAGATAACTACTCCATTTCGTAAAACAGGACAAGTTTTAAAGAAAAACTTGTAATATTTCGAGGATAGTTAGGAAACGAAAATGACGCAAAAACTTTTACATTTTCTCTGCTTTATTCAAAAATGCCATCGAAACTTTTCGCCACTTTAAGACATTTTGTCCAGTTTAAAATGAGAACCCAAAAAGTGATACGCCCAAAAGGGCTTGGCCCCTAAACCATCAAGAGTGCGGATTTAAGCAAGGAATACATGCCTTCAACGGGGCTTGAACAAAAACTGGGTTTTCCAACTCAAACAAACAAAAATTCATCGAAAAAGCTTCATTAGATATCCCTTTTTCGTTTCCTAGGGTCGAGACAAGGAATCAGAGGCTGATGCTTACTACATCAGTTGCAAAGAAACAAGGCAGATTGAGAATTAACAAAGAAAGAGTGATCAACAGGGTTGGGAAAAGTACTCTAAGACTAAAAACAACAATTTGGGATATTCAGTTCACGTCATGATTAGATTGTTTTAGCTAGAAAGTCGGTTGGAAATTAAGTGCAACCGATAAAAACTCTGAACGATACATTAACTTAACCCCTTA
Organism: Rhopilema esculentum; assembly: GCF_057945365.1. NCBI lineage: Eukaryota > Metazoa > Cnidaria > Scyphozoa > Rhizostomeae > Rhizostomatidae > Rhopilema > Rhopilema esculentum. The sequence goes on from NC_142825.1 coordinate 7,546,503, forward strand.
ATGATCGCAATCCTTAGGGACCCCATAAACACAATCCTTGCCAACCATCTATCAAACTGCCTAACCGAAATTTTTCAAGTTTAAGTCATGAAAGTAAAGGCCACTGATCATTTTAAGTCTTAGGTAAATTCCGTCAAATGACCGGAAATAATATTTAAGAAAGCGTGAAAAATGCACGGTCAGCAAAATTTTGAGCTTCAATTTTTTAAAGCACGTATTTTGGTCGACGAGGCACATTAAATTAATGCCTGGATCCATCGGACTCCTGTCGGGTGGTTATGATATCTAGCTCTACAAGCAACATTGTTTGTCGAGCGAGGGTTCGATGTCGGCCCTGTGAAGATGCTGGAAATGCTATTTCTAAGCACAGGCAGCCCTTAAAAGGTTGTGCACAGTGTTTAACCAATCGATGGCGATAAGGAAGTGGTCTCTTCCCTGTAATTGGTCTTCTGAAAGGCGCAAAGAAACGTACTTTGTTTGCTGTAGCTTTGTCAAAAAATAGATGTCCAAAACAACAGCTAGCTGGATAGGCATCTATAGTAGAACTGAATATCAATATCATCAAGGTCGTTGTACTATTGGATCTCAATTTCTTATGAGACGGACCCCTTGTTACACTCTCTTTTTATAAGAACACGAGCCTCAAAACTGATCAAAAGTTAAGAACAAATTAAGAACAAGCTGAGGCTGAGCTTCTGCAAAATGCAATTTTGAACAACGTTTTTTCTCAAAATCGAAGATTTTTAGCGATGTGTGGGTGCATTTTCGGTGAATATTCAAATTTGTCAGCAAATTAAGGCTTTCCACTCACTTTGTTGTCAAATGAGACCTGAACACTTCCTTAGAGCGAAAAAGCTAGCAATTGCACTGCTTACACCCTCTTAATTTAAGAACAAATTAAGAACAATCAAGGCTCAGATTTTCGAAAAAATTAAGAACAGTCAGCCTGAACTTAAATTTACTGGTTCAGTTTCTCAATGCAATGTGACTTTAACCAGGTTTACTGAGGCTGTTTTGTTTTTTCCCTATCTAAAAGCTGTGCTTACCTTAAAGTGCTATTAAACCACCCCATGGGGGTCAATCAAACTTTTTATATACGGGGAGGTCCACCCGCAATGATCAAAATTCAGTATGGAAAACAAATTTTACAGACCCGAAAGAATCAGCCAAAAAGTGTTGATAAGACCCAAAGGTATCAAATTACTAAATTTTGTTGTTGAGCACACAAGATAAAACTAGCCGTGGTATTTTTAGACGGTTTCCTATAATTATCAGTCTAAACACATATTTTATTTTATTCCTGTTTTTGATACTGGTATGTGCCAGTTCGACCCATAAGTATGAACAAAGTATATTGTTGAACCAGATACCCAAAAGTATCAGATCGCAAAAAAAATTCCTACCCATAATTATCGGATGCCCCCCCCTCCCCCCCCTATAGAAAGATTTCAAGGGATTCCCCATGAGGAAATCACTCCCTCGTAGTTTTTTATGAAAAGCACCTTTTACTAGGGTAGGAGTATTGTAAACTCTCCCCCACCATTTGTGCAACTACCTATTATTTCACGACGCCAGTAAAGATACTTCTATTTCGAATTTTTGGCTCTCCTGACGAGTGTTCAGTTAATTTGTACCTTGTTTGTCTCATTAAAATTCGTTGAAGATGGTACAATAGATTTTAAGCTATGATTGCAATAAAATTTCCAGTCACTTCGATTCTCCCTTAAAATCATGTTGAATTGTACTGCTTAAATCAAACATCAAATCACCTTTCCCCACAAAAGGATTTCGACTTATTAAAGCAATTTTATGAGCTTTTGATTTTTCAACTCTTTGACCTTACAGACACAATGGCACACCGCAGTCACTTCCTACATAGACATAATGGTGTTTTGAAACATTGCTTAGCAGAAGTTCTTTTGTAATCTTTGATGGAGAATGTTCTACCACGCAATCCTTCTAAACAGTCATTATAATAATCAAAAATATTTTTCCATTATTGCCATGTACTATCTGTTAGATTTAGTAAACATCTTAAAGCAAACAGTGTCAATTAGACTGTAGGGAGAGTAATAATAATCACTAAATAAGTCAATAAATGATAAAAAGAAACATATAACAGAAAATTACTCCTGGTTACATCAATAATGCATTGATTTCTAAACCGGTTATAACAAATAACACAGTGATTCAACACAATAAAAGTATGAAGAAATTGTTAGCATATGATAAGGGTAGGGTTTAAAAAGCTCAAAGCATACTCAAAAATTTTATCTACAGAATGGAGCCATTGCATAAAACTATCATTCTTATGAAACAAAATTAATCCAATCTAAGAGACTTCCTTACTACAAAAGTACTACTGATACCACTGCCAAGCAACTTTTGGGCCTGGAAGCAATGACTCCCTTTTAATCCATAGATAAAGTGTATGTTTTCAAATGCTGTGTGCATTTTGAGCAGTAATATTGGATAATATTGATCAAATGTAAAAAAGCATTCTTAAATCACACGGAAAGAGGTTTACAAATCACTCAGAAAGAGGTTTACAAAACAATTTATAGAGATTTTGCCCCTAGACCCCTATTCTTGGTCCTTCCCCAGTAATATTTCTTTCGATATAGCCTTGCAAACTGATTATTCAATAGGAGCATGATCAAGTTCCAATGACTACAGAGAGCACAAACTTGGATTCTTGTCTCTCTTAGTGCATACCTTGTTGGGTCAATTACAATACTGTGTGGGGTTAATTGCTACTATTTCATATTGGCAGCATTGGATTGGGGCCAAATTTTACTCCATCAAACCACAGTAAAAGTATTTTCTAAAATCCTTTTGGCCTCAACATCCCAAAGGAAGATGACAAAATATTTCCTTGCAATATCCCAAAGGCATGCATGTTGAGGTGGTTCTGATAAACCCTGCCAATACAACAAAAGAGGAAAAGGCACAAAGAACTTGGAAGGCAAATGCATGTTGAAATGCTTCTGAAAAACCCAGACAATACAACAGAAGAGGAAAGGCACAAAGAACTTGGAAGGCAAATGCATGTTGAAATGCATCTGAAAAACCCTGCCAATACAACAAAAGAGAAAAAGGCACAAAGAACTTGGAAGGACAAATGAATGTTTGATAAGCTTGTTCATCCCAGTTTTAAATATATCATGTAACTATGTTACGTATTTATAAGATCTAGAGGCTCTTTGAACAAAAGATGAGCAAGGGCTACCACTTCATGCAGGGCCAACGAGAAGGAGGGCCCCTTGCTTGGCAATCAATACAGATTCCATTATTTTGGGCCCAAAGGCATTAGCCACATAACCCCCCTGTCTGCGAGCCTGCCTTCATGAATGTCATTCATAAAACTTTCTATATTAAAACATAACAAATGTACACTTTATGTAGAGGATCTATGAATAGATTCATGAATTGACCTTATCAGATGAATCACATTTATCAACTAAAGAGCAATGGTGTGAACCAGGGTTAAAAAGAACAAGACATTGTTAAGAAAGAATACTAGCTGCTGATGATGCAGAAGGTAATTCTGCAAGATATAGGACAGGGTTTTAAAGAATAAAGAAAGCAAATTTCAATCGTTTTGAAAACCATCACTAGTACAGCTGCAGAAATGTGTCACACAAGGAACATACTCATCAACAACAATCAGGTTAGAACAAGATCAAAACAAAACGAAAGTAAGACGATACTCCTGAAACTCTGCAGTGGAAATCAAGTGTGACACAATTTAACAATTCAACACATATATTCATTTAACCAAATCAAATATAAATCAAGAGGCTAGATACAGCTGGGCCTGTTCAGCAAAAACTTGTTGATAACTTTCAAGTGCAAAGAAGACTGGTCACATTACAATACAATGAATGCTTTTTCCTCAATATAATCAACATAATCATAACAGTTCTATAGTCAAAATCATCATCAACTTTTCTGATATTTATCCTACATTGATTCATCAATAATTGATGAATTAAAATGGGGTTTTTGATGATAAAATGATAATAATTCTGCAAAAAATCATAAAAAATTACCAGCATTATAATTTACAATAAAAGAGGGAGCACCCTCCACTTTTATATGAAAAAATATTATAATATGAGAGTGGAGTAGGCATATTGCTTTCAACTGAAGCAAAACCGAAAAAAATTATCTTATAGGTTCAAAGGGAGACACAAAAATGATAAAATAACACATGGAATATGATAATAAGATATCAAAATAAGAACAATGAAAACTCTATTTCACAGACTTTTTTATCTCAAAGTGTTGTTTTGCAATGCAAATATACTTGGAATCACACCTAGGATATCACCTGCTAAACAAATAAGATTTCAAAAGCTGAAATATTGTTGTCAACTGCCTTGCTTTTAGATGATATCAAGGCTTCAGTGCATAAATACTATAAATGATGCATACCAAAGAAATAATACAAATGCATTTCAATGCCTTGTGGTTAGTCTTATATTGCATTATGCAACCTGCCAAATTAGGTTGAAAAACCTAAGTATAATGGCTTGTCTATAGCCAATTGGATTTTGTAATGGAAGCTCTCAAATTCCAATCATCCATTCTATTCTAGCTCCCATGATGACCACTTTTTAAGTGGTAGGGCACATAACTCAAATACCACCATTTAAAAGCAGATGGAGCTTTGGGATTTATAATTTACAATATACACTGTTGTTTATAATAAAAAAGGCAGATAGCTTGGATAGATCTTCCAGACTTTCTTTAACAAATATCATGTGCGTTTAGATTATGTATTCTTTCTTCATCAACCAATTTATAGAAGCAGCAAAAGAGAAGAAGAACGGAAATTGCAGTTAGTTTTCAACAAGAGATGTGTTTAGTGTAAACTTAAACCGAACTTATTAAATGGATAAGTGCTCCCCCTGTCAACAGCGAGTGTTTCATGACAAAAATAGCTTTCTAAACTAAAAAAACACTGCCAATTCATTTACATGCGACAGAATTTCTGCGGTGATACAAGGCTCACACAATGAAACACGCCACGACTTCTTCAAGGAACACTTGTCACTTCCCACTTCATATAAATCTTTAGAAACAAGTAGCAGATACCTATCCGTATCCAGTCCTCAAAATCAGTCGAGGATAGGTAGTTTTAAACCAAAAAACTTATTTGCCCATTGAGTAGTTTCTAGAATTCTAATAATTACAAAACCCCGTTTCTAAATCTTTATGACAAACTGACGGTAGCTGTTGGAATTCTGCGGTGTACCATCGACATAAGAAGGGTATTCTTAACTCTAAAATTTTCATAACATTCATACCATTGTCGTATTCCATTCCTGGGACTTTTTCTGGCAAATGAAGCTCTTCTCTGTCTGTTGTAGAATCGCAATAACCAATTTCCATAGTGCAACAAAGCTGTGCGATACCCTGAATCGTTCACCAATTTGTTCGGCTACTTTAGGCCAGGTGCTCTGTTTAAGTAAGATGGTTTATTACAGTCGCCAAGCTCCAGATAATGTGAATACGGGTGTTTGCTATAGTATTAGCCGTTTAATTGAGTCCTGTGTCGGTGCGAACTTGAGATCACTCGTCGCGAAATTCCCAATACCTGCTTATGCCTATAGTATTCATTGATAACAAATAAAACCACTCCTCTCTATTCATTTGTTTAGGCCGCATTGAAATATTATTAGGTACCTAACATGGGGCACGATACAAAAGTCTACATCACCGTTCCTGATATTGTTATTGTGTTTATGTGGTTGAATAATCCTATCAAAAGAGGCACCGTGAAAGGGGGTTCGTGGGGCAAACCATCTGTCAAAATTGCAAAGGGATCCGCTTATGAAAAACTCTAATAAATCGTTCAATATTGGCCGGGAAAATATTATTCTGTTTTAGTAAACATCTTCGTGATTTTTCTTAAATGTATTGAATATGTAGCTAAGTCGAGATCGCTAAGCTTATTTACAGCTTATTTGCTGCTCCATGGGATCAAATTCAAATGTCATGTTTTTTCCAGACCTTCACACGCCGGGGGAACCAGGGGCAATAGATCCGCCACGCCAATGATTCTACCTCCGACTTTTCAGCTTCTAACAAGACTTACGCATTGATCGTCGATGTTATTGAGTTATTAATAATGCCTGAAGTTTTTGACAAACAAACAGGAATCAGCGTTAGCTTTCCAATCAAAATTGTCTGGGTCAACTCTGGGGGAATATACTACACATACTTGCAATAACTGATTGTCGGAATGTGCACGTATGGTACCGCTAGACAAGAACGGATTTTCCGGAGAGTTTGGGGGTACGACACCCCCCAATATTTTTGCATCCTTCGGTAAATTTTGTTCCGATTCGAAAAGGACCTTTTTTGGTAATCTGTAGTAACAACATGATACAAAAGCTTATTTTAGTTATCTACTACTTTTCTTCTCTATCTTAATAGAAAGATAAAAAGTGAATTTTAAAAATTTGCGTTTCCATCAGTTCTCAGTCACCTGAAGGGTATGACACCTGAATCACATCATTCTAGCACCTCTCCCCAATCCTTGCAGTTTAAATCCATCCCTGTCATCAGAGATGTGGGTCTAGGACTGAACCCTCTTGCTTATGCTGAAAAGGGCCCGAAAAGTAGCTACTTTCTACTTTGCTATTGTTTTTTGCAACATTTTACCAAAATTCTCTTGCTATTTTGATAGCACTACACTCCTGGATACCGACTTATTCTCTGTTTTCATCCCCCGGGTTCTTTTCATCGAGTAAATGCTTTCCATTCAGCAAATGAAATATCTGACACTGAATCACCTTCAGGGTGAAGGGGATAAGCAGGTTGCAAGAGGTATTGAACAAGCATTTCTGGAAATACTATGTAGCCCTAATTAAATGCAATCTAAATTCCCGTGCACTGAAACGCCCCCCTGAAAGACCTGAGAGACCACATGTTTACAGAGCAGTAAACATTGATTTTTTTCCAAAGTCTGTTTTGTTATGTTTATCCAGAAATTTTGAAGTTTTTTTCAGCTGTTTATGCTCCTGTTATCTCTTCTAGAGATAACGATTTGCAAATATTTTGACAGAATCATCACACTTTTTGAGATCTAATCTAACTGACGTTTAATAAAGATCTTCCAAACATAAAGAAAGACTGAAAAATTATCTTGATCTAATCTTATATGACTCAGTCGATGGAGTAACGATAAATTCATTTGCAAGCATGAAATTCATATAAAACTTATGGCAACTCTAGGCTCAATTAGGCTCGGTATATGCAGATTTACAACAAGCCATTCGCACAAGCAATGCCTCTGTTCTAAGGAGTTTTAAACAAAACAAGCTTACTGCTCCGTTCAAGTGTAGCCGGACGCTTTCCAGGTCAAATGATACAACGTAAATCAAGATATGAAAATGTAAAGAGTTTTTTTTTTTGCTCTACCGTTTTAAAGAATTGATTAAAAGCACCTCTCATAAAAGGGGGGGGGCATGAGGGCTTAGTCACTTGGTCAACCTTCAGAGAGATTCTGGGGTGCTCAGCCAGCTTAACAAGCCAAATATATGTTTAGTTGCGTGAATTACTCACTTGACAAATCGAATCATCCCTTGCTATAGACTTCCACGAATAAGCAAATTTATAGGCCTTGTAGAATCGGTTGATGGTTCGAATGATTTCATACCCATAACAGAGAAGCCACCGCAGGTTATTTTAGTTGTGAACTGCGAAAGGACCCAAACAACCTTGTCCCTCGGTATAACGAACTCCCGATATAACAAACTATTTTCTGGTTCCCTTCAGAGTTCGTTATATCGGGATTCCACTGTTTATTCGACAAGAGCATAAGTTAAGTCATGCGTTTGGCTTCTAGAAGTTGCCCAGGAACTGTCCCAGCCTCTTCTCTAGACTCCATTTTTCATCAAGAAAACATTTTACAAAGACAAAATGCATCTAAAAAAAACTTTTGAACCAACGACCAACTCTTCGCAACAGTGACTCATTTTCCTTGTTAGTTCCTTCTCTCTTATTCGCAGCATCAGGACCAGGTGATTGGGCGACATTTTCAAATCTTTCCACTGGCTTTGCAGCTTTAACTATTTCTTCTAAAACACCAGATGGCGATGCATCTCTTGCTGCATCTACAACTTCTTCCTCTTGCTTAACAGCTTCAGCTACCTCTTGCATACCGTCATGTTCAGGTGACGCGATGGTTTCTTCCTTTGTAGAAGCAACTGGTTCTTCAGGCTTTGCTGCTACTACTTCCTCCTCTGCGGCTTCAGATGGTATCGGCTCACTAGCTGCCTCAGTTGCACCGATAACCTCTTCTTCCGACTTAACAGTTTCTGCTACCTCTTGCATAACTTCAGGTTCAAATGACGCGATGGTTTCTTCCTTTGTAAGAAGAACTGGTTTTTCAGGCTTTGCTGCTACTACTACCTCTTCTGCGGCTTCAGATGGTATCGGCGCACTAGCTGCCTCAGTTGCACCGATAACCTCTTCTTCCGACTTAACAGTTTCTGCCACCTCTTGCACTACTTCAGGTTCAGGTGACGCGATGGTTTCTTCCTTTGTAGGAAGAACTGGTTCTTCAGGCTTTGCTGCTACTACTACCTCTTCTATGGCTTCAGGTGGTATCGGCGCACTAGCTGCCTCAGTTGCACCGATAACCTCTTCTTCCGACTTAACAGTTTCTGCTACCTCTTGCATAACTTCAGGTTCAAATGACGCGATGGTTTCTTCCTTTGTAAGAAGAACTGGTTCTTCAGGCTTTGCTGCTACTACTACCTCTTCTATGGCTTCAGGTGGTATCGGCGCACTAGCTGCCTCAGTTGCACCGATAACCTCTTCTTCCGACTTAACAGTTTCTGCCACCTCTTGCACTACTTCAGGTTCAGGTGACGCGATGGTTTCTTCCTTTGTAGGAAGAACTGGTTCTTCAGGCTTTGCTGCTTCTACTACCTCTTCTACGGCTTCAGATGATATCGGCTCACTAGCCGCCTCAGTTGCACTAGCAACCCCTTCTTCCGACTTAACAGTTTCTGCCACCTCTTGCACTACTTCAGGTTCAGGTGACGCGATGGTTTCTTCCTTTGTATAAAGAACTGGTTCTTCAGGCTTTGCTGCTACTACTACCTCTTCTACGGCTTCAGATGATATCGGCTCACTAGCCGCCTCAGTTGCACTAGCAACCCCTTCTTCCGACTTAACAGTTTCTGCCACCTCTTGCACTACTTCAGGTTCAGGTGACGCGATGGTTTCTTCCTTTGTATAAAGAACTGGTTCTTTAGGCTTTGCTGCTACTACTACCTCTTCTGCGGCTTCAGATGGTATTGGCCCACTAGCTGCCTCAGTTGCACCGATCACCTCTTCTTCCGACTTAACTGCTTCTGCTACCTCTTGCACTACTTCCGATTGAGGTGAGGCGACAGCTTCTTCCTTTGTAGAAATAGCTGGTTCTTCAGGCTTTGCTGCTACTACTACCTCTTCTACAGCTTCAGATGTTATCCGCTCACTAGCTGCCTCAGTTGTCCTAACAACCTCCGCTACTTCTGATTTAGGTGACGTAATAACTTCTTCCTGTGCAGGAAGAGCCAGGTTCTGAGGTTTTGCAGCTTTTACTGTCCCTGCAGTGGCCTCAGATGACCCAGGATCAATAACTACTTTAGTTCTACTTGCAAGCACTCCTTCTGTCTTAACAGCTTCATCTCCTACTTCTAATGTAGTTTCAGCCGACTGTGAGGTTTCCTTGTGCTTTGATGGATTTATTTCCTGTTGCAGTGTAGCTACTGGAATTTCTGTTGCTGGTGTTTTGGCATTGATCGTTTCAGCCGCTGCAGTAGCTCCTGTTGTTTCTGCTAATGTCTTGCCAACCTTTTCATTCTTTCTCAAGTTAGCGAGGGTCTCTCCATTGAGTGTAGCATCTTAAATTATAAGGGAGAGTAATTCAAATTTTCATGCTGGTAACTTGTTGGAAAATTACATAAGGAAATTTTAGTTCATGCACAAAACACATGCATTTTTAGGAATCTTGTGTAGACTGCTCTAAACTGTGTCAACTGATTGGCAGATTGTGGGGTCTAGTGCATACCCTCTCCCTTTCCCTCTAGACATCGTAAATCATTTGTACTTTTGCAGTGGAAAGACCTTTCAATAAAGTTCTGTTTTTCAGATAAACATTTAAGTAGAAAAACGAAACAATAGCCCCAAATACCTTCCAATAACAAAAAATATCAAAAAAATTGCTAACTGAGAAGGATAGCTGAATACCAGCTTAGTTTCTTTGACCGTAACAGGTTTTGGAACTCTTCAGCGGTGTCGCTGTATACCAGCAGAGCTGCAAATGACATTCTAAGTTCTTTACATTCATGCGACAAAGTCTCTGTGGATAAATTACCTTTTGGGTGCTTTTTTGACCTCTTTTTAGCAAAGGCCAGCTGAGTTCGTCCTGAAACGTTTCTAACAAGAATATGGCTGAGATTCTTTGAACCAACTGCCTAAAAGAAACGAGTCTTCTTCAACTAAAATTAGCGATTGTAAGTTTAAACATATGTTTGGATTGCATGATATTCAAGTTGCTTTTTACATTTTAGCTCCATCTTAAATGGAAAATTGATGTTTATAATCCTTGAAACATACAGGCTAGTCAGTTATGTATTTTTAGCTGTCGATACAATTGGCAGTGGCGTGCTATGAGACGGGCTCACTAGCTGCCTCAGTTTGTGAACCAGTTATGCAGGCGTAAACTATTTTTCAGCTTTTATCTAACATATAAACGATACTGAATGATTTGTGGAAATTCAACAAATTTTCCTTTACACAATAGAATAACAGTTAAAATAATAACAAGCCCTTCGTTTTAGATAAAAAAAAGTAATCGCAGGATTTTCAATATACAAACATAAAAACATATTCTCTCACCTTTTTTGCAAATTGAAGTGATCTACTGGTCATTGCCATCGTTCGGAAACCAGGTTTACTGCAGCACTTTAAAATCTAGGTAACAACGTGTGCTTTGGTGACGGAAACCTCCATTGTTACCCTGGTAATTTTCTGAGCCGTAACAGACTTATGTAATTCGAGACCATTTAACCACAAAACAACTTAAACTTGGTTAGAAAAAAAGGATATTGGTTTTCTGGGCAGTCTTTCTTTGTTCGAAGTTTGCAAATGTATCTCTTCTCTCCTCTTGGTAATCCGTAGCATACGTGATCGTCTACGTGATGGTCCACGTGACTATATTGTCAACAAGTGCTTGGAAAACGTGAACACATTCATAAATAGTTTGGCGAAGCATTGTGACATACGGCTTATTTGAACATACATTTTAATGTTCCAGGCACAAAGTACGCAAAACAGATCACAGATGCAAAGCAGATTACAGAATGAATATGGAACGTGTCGGTTAGGGCTCATTTAAAGAAATTTCTGTCATTGCACATATTCAAAATTTTTGAAGATTTGTTTGTTGCCTTCTTAAAAATTTTCATGATCACACCTATCAAACTAACTGTAAGTGAAATTTTCGAACTACACCAGCTATTATCAAAGCCTTACGAGAGATTTCGACGAGGAAAAGTAGTCCAAGTTTAAACATGTTTTCGAGATTAAAGATCTCAAGGAGAATATGAAAGACGAAACAAACTAGATAGCTTCTAGATACTGAATAAATTTTTGAGAGATTTCATAGATTATGATCATTGTTACTGTTATGTTTATGTTTTTAATACTGCAATGCTCTTTTTTAAATGTCTACTGGTAGTTGCTGCAATTTTACTTTTTCAATAGCAAATCTCTTTAATTTAGTTTTATCACTGCACAAGAATTGAGTTGATCACTGCACCATTACGATTTATCACTGCACGTTAAAATAAACCTTGGGTCGATAATAGTTCGTTTACTGAGAGCGCAGAGGTGCGGGGAATTTTTTTTGATTGATGTGACCCATAGTCAGTTGTGTTCAATCGAAAAACCATTTTTAAGAGCCAAAAAACCTATTATTTGGGGCTTACTGTTAACGCAGAGACGGCGTCACAAAAGTGAACCTGGGGATGCTAAGAAAGAGGATTAGTGACCCACAACCGTTAAGTTGGACGCGCAAGAAATTTTTGAAAGAAATTAGGATGGCTAAAAAAGCAGAGCAGACTATTCAACGTTTTTAAAAAAAGACATTGATTATTGTTTGTTGGGAGAATTTGGAAGGGCGAGGAGTCATGCTAAAACTCTAATGACAGACCCTTGGGCTTGGGAAAAGAAAGAATAATGAAATCACATGGTGAGAAGACTGTTCAAAACCTTCGTGATTTAAAACGTTAGATTTCGAACGCGTACAGTGAAGTGTAAACAAATTAGAAATATTTTTAGAGGATTATTAGTATATATGGTAGGGGAGGGACAGCAAGATTTTTTTCAGGCTGACAGGGGAAGGGGAAGCTTGCAATCATATTGGCAGCACTCTGGCTCAAAGTAAAGAGTTCAAATAGGTTAAGTTGAGAAGGTACATCGGTTAATAGTGCCGGAGAGGGGAACTTCAGACTGGCTGAAAGACTGAAGACCGGGAACAAGGAAAATAGACAAATGCCTGAGTCACTCAATTTTTCCGCAGGGACTTCGAGGAATGATTTTAATCGGGCTTGTGACACACGGGTGTTCTAAAGGGGCCTATAATAGGATTCTAAAGGGGCCTATTTTCATGAGCCCTCTCAAAACTCCCCTGTTTTGGGTGCCACTGCGTGGGAGACTTGAATAACGAATGATTTCTGAAACGAGGTAAAGCAAGAATGGTTTCCCTGGTCTTCTGTTGGTGTCACTGGTTTTGTCAATTCCTGTAGTCTGGGCAGCCAAACTCGTCATGGCGATGGTCAATGCTGCATCGAAATTTTTGAGGAAGGTTTGTGCTAATTTCTTTTAGAACGATGAAGAACAATGATGGAAAAATGTAAACAAAACTTTACTCACACTTACTTTGTTGTTATTGGGTTTCGGGGTGTCGCTGTAATGCAAGTTGGAAACGAAACAGTTAGCCCTGTATAGAAACAGTCGTATGGCACCTGCACAACCTAAATTTGAGCAAAAAACATTAAATGCCTAGTTTTGAAAAGTAAAGAACCTTCTGTCCTTGCAGGTTCTAGATCTCAGCAGACAAAAAAAATTAAATTAGTCCTCAAGACAAGGCTTAGGTCTGATGCAGGGTCCATCAAATATGCACACCCGATATTTCCCAAAAAATAAGGCAAGGAGAACACCTGAATCTTGATTGATAATTGCCATATATATACTCAGAGGAGTCCCAGTATGGATTGGTCTCATGAGAGTAGAAAAGAATTAACCAAAAATATTGCATGTTGCATTCATTTTGAAAGCACTACACCAAGGATCCCTATAATAACCTTGTTTCAAAATTAATCTCATTATTCACTTTATGGTATATATCTAAACATTGCGCAATGTTATGATAAGATTGTTGGGTTCAACACTGAACAGAAAAATCATTTTTACTTTATTAATTTGGTTTTATTGCCTTCTACAGTGATCTGTTCAAACATTTAAAAAGTACAAAGCATTAAGGATAGGAGATTTTATCATTTTTATAGCTATGTTCCCTTCTTGTACATAAAAACAAAGAAGCAGGAGAAAGATGAGGTGTACTTGTTACCTCATAATCTAGGAGCCATCATAAGTCCAAAGATACTTGACAAATACAAAATTGGTTAAAATGTATTGTAGCTCAATATAAGGAATATTATACCTAATTAGTAATTACATTAATGGTAAATTTACTAACTACTACACCTGAGGTGTTACTCTGTTGACAGAAAACCACCAGTGTCTGACAGGGCTTGTTATGCTTGTTGTGACAGGGCTTGTTATAACTAATTAAACTTGTTAGCTATTTTCATTTTTTCATGTTTCACTTTTTCACATTTTCACAGTATTTTATGACTTTTTTATGTTCTCTCTTTACAGATTTCAGCTGAAAACTTACAAGCAACAAGAACATTCATTTCTGCTAAGCAATTATGTGCAAAAAGCTCACAAAACAAAGGTACTACAGTAATTTACTTTTAAGAAATGTCTCATTTTCTACTCAAAAGAAGCACCATTTATGCACCATTTCATACTGTTATAATGCTAAAATTTATAATGCAGGTGTAGGGTATACCTAATTTTTAAAAGTGTTTCTTGTCACAAAGCATTTTTCTCCAATCAAAACCTTTTTTTGTTTAGGAAAAGGGAAAAAAGCTGAAGAAAATAAACCAGTTCAAGAGATACCACAGAATCAAGAAGAATACAATAAGTTTGTCAGCAAATACAGAAATGAAGATTTTTTCAACTATAATGACTATTCCTATTATGATATAGAAAATGAACTTCTTCAACACAGACAGCCACAACCAAAGAAGCCTGCCCTCTTTTAAAAGCTATGAATTATGCTATTTGTTTTCATTTGTCATGGAAAGTTCATCATGTTGAGATTAAAGAATTCCCTTTTGTCTGTAGGCAGTAAGCAAGAAAAAAGCTTGTAAAAACAGATTTTTTCAATGAGTGAAAATTACATTAATGACAATGTTCTACAATTTCTATCTTCTGAATGATTCAGCTTAATCAAAAGTAACTTAATCATTTTAAAACATTGAATTTCATCAGGTGTTTGCTGTATTCTCATTGAGATACCTAAATCATCTAGTGTAGTGTCAAATCATGTGAAGACAAGCTTTGATGACGAATACCCAAATCCTTTGCTACTGCTATTGCATTCAAAGCATTCATTCTAATTTCTTGGAGAAATACGATACCTGAAAAGGGCAAAAATTAATGATAGTTGGCTTTGGAAATTTCAGTCATGAATGTCTTTTCAAGAAGTGCCTTGCTATTCCTTATTTAAAGCAATCAATTTTGATGTCTGTTAGATGTTAATTGCATTAACAATTGTCTAAGTCAAGTGGACAGGGTTGACAAATTAATGGATCTAATCACTGTAATTTGGTCCCTGTTCTAAACTTTATGCACCAAACCAAAAGCCAGGCAATCTGCTTTCACCCTATTCATTACATATTTGAAATATTCTACAGTTTTAGTTGTATTTTATGGTGCTCTTCTGGCTATGTGGTCAAATATAAGAATTGAAAATATGTTTTATAACAAAACACTCTAGAACTCTATTGCATGCCAATGTGTGCTGAGAAATCACCAAAACAGTATCTATATGGAATAATTAGAGGTTTTTATTGTTTGTGATCCACTCTTGCTATGAAATTTTATGAATAGATGACTTTTCAGTCAATACTTTCCATCATCATCATCATCATCATTACATTTAAATTTAACAACCCTTTTGGGTCATACAAATGTCTGCCCAGTCAACTACAACATTAAAATTTAAATGAACATGCACTTGATAAACAATGGGCAACAAGACCATTTGAGTTTTAGCATTAATACTAATCTCTCTTCAATATTGATGTCAAGGGTTTTTATTTCTAAAATATTGTCTACAACAAAACTATAATAATTAATGGTATAATAAAAAGAACTTTCAGATTCTTTGAAAGTTAGGATTTGATCAAGCTATTGTGAGCCAATTTAGATGTGTATAAACATTTTTTGCTTAATACAATTGATTATGTCACAGTAAATTTCAGTTATAGTGAGAAGAATTTTAATGACAAAATTTGATCAATTATGCTTTAACCTTAAAAGCTGCCTTCATTCAAAACCACTTCCAAAGACTTAATTTCAAAACAAATTTTTGAATAACTCCATTGTTATCTTTTAACTTCGGGAGGAAGTTTTGTACACAACTTAGATGTAACAATTATTTTCAACTAACAAAAACGTATAAAGCATTTATTTAATATTTAATTGTTTTATAAACATATTAATAAAAGACTGGCATTCATTTCATGGTCATAACTTCCATTATTATCATTAACAAATAATTCTATTCACAGCTTAATTCTTGTCAAAGTTTTTAAAAAAGATTATCCTCCATTGACTGAAATTCCATTTCGTACTAATTCAGCCATCGTCATAATCCTTATCAGATATGCACCTCAATCACACAAATTTGCCAATTCACAGACTAAAGTGCAAACTTTCTTTGTTATGTATTCAGGCTATATAACTTCAGAGCTGAATTACACTGCACAGAATCATTTAAAACTCACCTGATTTGTGAATCGTCATTTTCAGTAAATTTGCGACAAATTGCTCTGCAATCTTGCACATCTTGTCGCACCATCTCCAGTAGTTTTTCATGTTGCTTATTCAATACAGAAAAGAATTTAAGTTTGTTTTTCAGTTCATTCACTTTATCCTCGTCGCATTCATTTTCGTAGTTTCCAAGACGCGTCTTCTCTTTTTCAATTAAAATATCTTGTGTTTCTTGGGCAGTTTTGAATCTTTTAAGGTACACACTCAGTCGGTGGCGACATTCGGCGGTTGGGGCGCCAGCTTTCGCCCGGCTTCGCCAGTTATCCAACTCGACGCGAATCTGCAGTTCCAAAGACTTTTTCTCTTTTTGAAGTATGAAACACTTGCCCATGAAATGTTCAAATTTGGAATCTATTTTCTTTGGCATTTTTGAAACCTGATTGAGAGAAATTATTTCAGTCAGTATAATAAACAAAGTAAGTAATTTTAGGGGTTTTTCATTTACCAAGTCTGGAGCCCCTTGTCCAAAAACTCCCTTCTACTCGTTTTCCCTAAATCAAATTTCATTTGTATTTTTTTATCGACAATATATTATTCAATTACCAGTGATGTGGCTGGACAATTTAGTTTGGGGGGGAGGGGTATTCTGAAAAATGTGACCAACTTCACTTTTTTGATCAACTTTAACTCCTTAAAAATGTATTAAAAATGAAATGGAATGTCATACACACTTAATGATAACAAAGGTAGAGCAAATACTGGCGTCAAAGTATAAGGAAATTAAGTTTGCAGCCTTGTAGAAACAAATTTTAGTTTTCGCGTTTTGGGGGAACCAATAAGCATGTTTTTGCGAAAAACCTATTTCAGGTTAATTCGTAAAAATAGATTACATCTTCTTTGAGCTCCTCATAACAATAATTTCAAATCATAAATTTTCCTATAACCTATAAGAATTTTAAAAGGCTTGCGTGGCAAATATGTTTAAGTATGCTAAATCTGTAAAACCTTGAAGTTTCTCTAATTAAAAGTACTTCTGACTCAAATATTACTGGAAAACATCCAGACCTACCATCAGTAAAACGAATTATTAACAAGCGAAAAATAATTTCCGTGTAATGAAGTGGGGTATGTATTATTGTAGTGTGTTTAGAAACGCCATGTGACGAGCACGGCATTTGGAAAAATAAGATGGCTACTGGCTAAGCTCATACCAAGCGGGAGATTTACTTCGGCTACAAAAACGCTACAGGGCCTGCGAAATGTATTTTGAAAGTGAAGGGGCCTAAATATTAAATTTAGGTAAGGTCAAAGAAAGGCCGGCAAGTAAAATTTTAGGAATATATGGATCCTAGGATGGCAAGAAACTGTATCTTAAATGGAATTAGGCTGGAGGAAAATCTGAGGCAATATTTTCAAGCTTTCTTTTATCAATTTGTCCCATAGTTCCGTCTATTGTAATGTTGACATACGTTTACAATAATTTTTGGAAAATTTTCTTTTAACAAATAAATCTTGCGAGCCAAGTTCAGGAAAAAAAACAAAACTTCATCACTTTATGCTGGCACCAAGTAATTCTGGATCTTTTTTTATCTATTTCCTAAGCCATTTTATATGTCTTCTATGATTAGAACATTGTAACCAAGCTGGAAGTAAGGGCATTTTTAAGAGAATACTAGGCAAAGTTACTTGCAGAATGGTAGGCTCCATTTCTTTCCCCTTTCCTAAAACGTTTTATTTTGCTCTGCAGAAAGTTTGGACCATGGCTCTCGGACCCCCGACCCCGGTTTCGCTGGCCCTGCGCTATAGTAAGTTAAGATGCTGAAATATATAATCGACTGCATCTCATAGCCGTTAGTTATGGCAAATCATTTGCAATATTACCAAAAGAAAATTGAGTATGACCAACCAGGAACAACAAAGTATATTAATTTCGAGTTGACATTTGTTCAAACTTCCTAATTAACGCTAAGGTCCCCTTCTTAATTAGCTGCATGACCAACTTCATTCGAGTTTTGCAGACATTGCAGACAGTTAATGAGTTAAATCTTATAAATTCCTACAAAAACTGTAAAGTTAATTTGATCAAGCAACTGCTCAAAAATTTCAGCATAATCCGCTATACGAAACTTTTCTGAAAGCATCTTTCTCCCAACAAACGGTAATTTCTGACCTCATTTAGTTCAAAACTCTTGTCACAACTCTAAAAATTGAATAAAAGTCGAAAAAATGGAACGATAAAATTACCATTTTTAGGAGACATATTACTTTAGCAAAGTTTTTTTAATAGCTAATAAGTCTTTATAATGTCCTCTGGACTTAAATCTCATATGAAAAGCACCAGAGGCAATCGATATGGCAACCGCTATTCTAAGGCCTTTTGTGTACAAAATTTTCTCGTCCATCCCCTCAAAGTTTGCAAATTCTATGTACGGTCTGAGCCCTAGTAAATCTATTCATTGAGATTTTCTACTTTTTATTAAAAACATCATAAAACTTACCTCAATTATGACAAACCTTTACATTGAACAGGACAATGAAAATTGCACATGAAAATGAGACAAACAAACATGTATGGAAAACACTAAAACACAAACAAACCACATTCATTACAGACATACAAACAAGCAAAGTTGAAAATTCCTCGCTTACGAAGTTTTATTGAAGATTCTAGTATTGATAATTTTTTCCAACACTTTTTATTACGGGATTAGCTTATGCAAACATTTTTTTTGTCGAAAAATAAATTTTTATTGGCCTACGGCGACGAAAATTTTACAAATAGATACCTGGTTGAAAAATCGCCATTTCGTTTCTTTGCAGGTTTAAAAGGCAATATTTTCTTCCTTCTAAAAACAAATTTGCAGCCTCTCTGGTCGACATGGTTGGGATGCACCACAGCAATACTGCACTGTACTTTTGAAGCCTATTGGACTTATGAAACCTAATACATGGTTCATAGTTACAAGTGCATTTTTAAAAGTCTTAAATTTTCTAAGGAATCATCGAAAAATTTCAGAGCTTTTTAATAGCATAGACATAAAATGTTTAATGTAAGAGAAATGAGCCGAATACAAGAGATGGGTACGAGTTGTATCATCTGCATTTCAAGTTTGTCATTAAAGTTACAAGGATTATCTCGGATTGGGCATACAGGCCATATAGTGTACTAAATATGTGTAAGTGAGCATATGAGAGGTATCTAACAATACAGTATTGGAACATGGTATTTAATTTATGATCTCTGAAATTGCATAAAGTGGATTGCTAACCCAGGAAAAAGTAAAAGGTTATGATGATATCTTTAATCATAATGTTCTTTATAAAGGCATACATTTTTTCATACAGAAAAACCAATTGCTAAAAACAAAACATCGGTTAATCGAACTTCTTCATATCAACAGCAAAGGAGAAACGTGGTTCACAAACAGCCAACGTCGAAGGTACTGCTATCTCACTGTTAACTTGTTGATGCAAATTAAAATAAAGCTAAAGGGCTAATCGCTAAACTCGTTATCTAATTTTAGTATTCAGTTTTTACTATGACATCTAGATTAAGATCTCCATAATAAAAACTTGCACAGTATTTTCAATTTTTCTGAATCTGGGACTTCTGCAACATTTACTTCGGGTTTACTTCAGTTAACAAAAGAGTAGGTCGAACTGTATCCAAAACCCCTGATACAAGAATTTGGAACATTTTATTCAAGATGTTCAATCACTGTTCCAGTTCTGGGAATTCAATTACTAAATGCGATGTAAATGTAAACGCTCTCCCTTCACTTCTTTTTTTGTTGAGAGAGTTCCTCTTAACACTTTTATCTACCCCATTCCTATCTATAATGTTCTAGTACTCCAGTAATTTTTTGTGATATTCCATGTGGCGAAGTTTTGTACTGTTAATGATGCTATGATGTTAAGAATTTAAAATATGAAACAGGAACTTTATTAACGTTAAACGAAAACTTTGGCCCAGGCCTAGGAACCTAAGATCCGTTGGGGAACTCAACGCATCTCCTAGTGCATTAAAAAGAAAGGTTCTCTATATAAATTTGCAGTATGGTTTTAACAACGTGTTTACGAAACCTTGTGTTACCGCCTAACCTGGACGAGGCAGCACACAAACAACTTGAATAAAATACGCTTACCTTGACACATGAAGCATCAAACTGTATGGGAATCTGAGGGTCCTCAGAAATTTCTTCAGCAACAGCAACTGCCATTGATGCTCCCATCACTGAAATCAGAGAGCAAAAGATAAATATCAAATCCTGCACATGTCTAAGCGTTAATAAACAATACAGATTCTAAAAATTGAAATAGCTTTGTGGATTGGCAATCAACAGCTTCCCGCCAAACAAAGTGGATAAATAATACTTGGAGGCTTGCCATGAATTTCACAGATCTGCATATCACGTGTATATGAGAACTGTTCACGTGCAGATCAACTTCAAGGCCCGATGTATTTCAAAGCAATCATGTGAAAAACTAAATGTTCCCCAGGCGGCAGAACTTTCGGGAAACTATGTTCAAGTACCCTAAAATAAAAAAACGCCACCATTTCATTCCATGGTTTAAACTTGTCAAGAGCAACTTAATCACAAAACATATTCTTATAGGAAGACTTAATTTTTGCTGAGCCTCAATATTCTTAAAGTTTTAAGACTCTGGGCCAAAGATTATTTTTATATCATTCTTAAGCGACACCAAGTGTAACTGAGTCGCATTATAATGTTAATTTCAAAATATAAAGCGTGAAACTCGCATTTAATTTGCCTTCCAAAAAAACTCAAATAAACAAAAAATTTAATTCTGATGAAGCTTGAATCTTTGAAGCTTAAATTTCATTGATTTTGAGCCTTAATATCACATTGAATACGAGAAGCTCTTACGAGAACTACCTATGCAAGTTGTAGGGGGAGCGGCTCCGACACAAATTGGAAAGCAGGGGGTTTGAGAGCAAATCAAAGACCAATGACAAACGATGTTGCAGAAAAGCTCTTTGGGGGCAGGCTGAGGGGGTTATTTCGGTAAAAATCGATCGACACGCCCTCAAATACTTCAGCACTTTCACTGGAAATCGTCGAACAATTGAAAATGCCCTTGAACACTATTGAGCACTAAACATTAAGCAATAATCTGAAAGAAGATAAGCTCTTTTCTATTTATAAGAACCAGTAAATTTAAATTCAGGCTGACTGTTCTTAATTTTTCCGAAAATCTGACGCTGGATTGTTCTTCATTTGTTCTTGAATTAAGATGGTGTGAGCAGTGCAATTGCTAGCTTTTTCGCTTTAAGGAGGTGTTTAGGCCTCATTTGTGAGTGAGGCAACCTTCATTTGCCGGAAAGTTGGAATCTTCACCGAAAAAGCACACACACATGGCTAAAAATCCTTGTTTCTGGAATAAAACGTTGTTTAGAATTGCATTTTACAGTAGCTCAGCCTCAGCTTGTTCTTAATTTGTTCGTAACTTTTGACCAATTTTGAGGGTCGTGTTCTTATAAAATTTTTCTTATAAAAATAAGAGTGTAAACAGAATTTTCCAACAAACAGTCACCTGCCATGGGAAGTGGAAACTTGGAAAGCAGTAGGACTGATTGCCAATTGAGCGTTTGTTTTTAATCCAAACATTAAAATATTAATCGCATTCAAAAATTTGAAAATCTGCGTTAGGCTGCGTAATTGCGCGTTAGGCTTTATCGAACCAATAAAATACGGATAATGGTCAGCAAAGCATTATAGCCTATCTGGTGTTAAAAATGAAACGGTTTCAAAGAGTAACGGATATAAGAAGAAAGCTGGTATTACCATACGCCAATCCTTCCTAATAACACAAAGGAAGATTAATCATTTATCAGACGACGCACCCGGGGTAGATGTAAGAAATTTCATTAAGACCAGGCCTGTAGAAGAGGAGGGCTCAGGGGGGCTCAGCTTCCCTTCTACTTTCCGAAGGGGGGCTGCACCACCTCCTCTTTTTTCGGATTTGTTCTAGTGATCATGGCTAGTTTCTTCCAGGATTAAATCTTTGATTGAACCGATACTACTTTTTGACATTTGCATTCATGTGTGACCTCAATAGCCCTCTAGATAACTGAAAACTCAATAACTGCTGGCAACATTTTAGTACCTTAAATTCTTTATTTTTAAGATTATTCTACTCAAGTAGACACTGGAAGATGATTTCACTCTTGAAAAAATGATAAGGTGGAGAAATTGATATTTAGGAGGCATGCAAACGAAAAAAATTGAAACGTTCATTATGTATACAATATAGAGAAAGCGTTATGGCCCCCTTCAACATTTTTTTGCATTTTTCGGCTCTACGCTACTGATTAAGACTAAACCAGAGGCGGTGCCAGAAATCTTCCGACAGAGGGGCTGGAGCTTTCGACAGGGGGGCTAAAATGACTAAAATAAGCAGTTTTCGTACGTTATTTTGTCAAATTTGCTCCGACAATAACCTAAAATTTCCTCCGATGGGGAGGCTAGATGCTTCCGACGGAGGGGCCGTAGCCCCCCCTAGCCCTCCCCTGGCGCCACCACTGGACTAAACGTTCTTCAGACG
The DNA here is from genome assembly GCF_057945365.1 of Rhopilema esculentum. NCBI lineage: Eukaryota > Metazoa > Cnidaria > Scyphozoa > Rhizostomeae > Rhizostomatidae > Rhopilema > Rhopilema esculentum. The sequence continues at coordinate 7,569,207 of NC_142825.1, forward strand.
CATCGTCATGTGACGGGGAGTGACCAAAAAGTACAACATGCACCAACATGGGTTCCACCCTAACAGACGACGGGATTTAACCATCTCATAATCAATGTCTTATTCGGCAGTACTTAAGGAAATATTTAAAAATTTTAAGAACTAGCTTTTAAAGCATCTCCGTAACACTACGTTTTCGATCAGATTGAAATGGGCTTTGCTTCTAAAATCTAACTCTGAAAATTTCAAGTTGCGAAGGACGAAACATATCAATAACATCGATGGTGTATCCCAAAAGTATGATATATTTAAAAAAGCATACAGAAAGTACATTGAGAATAATTAAAAACATCAGAATGCATGAAGGGCAGCAATATGTGAAATAGCCTGCATAACAGACCATAACTCAGTTATGGTCTGTGATGCAGGCTATATCTGAAACTGCTGTTACTTAAAAAACAACAGAAATTTGAAATAATGTTCTCAGTCATCCAGTTAGGACGATAAAGGCAAAAAGCTCGAGAAAAAGAGAAAACATAAAAATACGACTTTACCTCGTTTGCAGCAGATGTGTTTGGTGATTTCCGGTTATCAGCAAAGATCAGCAGACTAACAAGAAAGTTATCAGCCAAGGAAACCCCTCTGTCAAATTACGTACAGCTAATTGCTGCCTTATGACCGAAAGTATAAAACTATCACAAGTCTCTATGATAATTTTCAAAAATAACGAGCTGAAAACTGTTTACAGGCATTAATTTTGAACTAGGTTTTCAAACAAGGCACGAGCTAGCCGTACTTGAACTCAATACAGCCACTTGCTATAGCATACAGAGTGATGCGGAGTCGTGAAACGTGCGGGTTTGTCCTGCTATGAATTTACTCGGCGCCGTCTTTCCAGGCATAGAAGGCAAAAAGACAATACCTAGGCATATTCTCATTGCCTCTTAGCCAAAAAACAACATATGCCATTAGGCATTCCTGCATTCTGCGATTTAATTCCAGCATGTGGATACATAGAAGACTAAATCGAACGAAAGATCGAAGCGTACGACTTCAGAAGCTGAACAATATCTGTTCAAAATCTCGAGAGGACTTAAGTAGGAAACAAGGCTGGGATGACCAAGATGACTTCCATCAACATTTCACCTATTTTCTAGTCCTGCTCATGGGCACCAAGTCCTAGCCAGTTTCGCTTAATCATTACTATAACCCTTCCAAGTAACCCCTTCAAAGCATACAATATAAAAGCCTATTGCTTCATCAATGCGTTTTGCACTTTGAAAAATGTCTTTCATATAACAGAAACTGTTGAAAGGCTACTTTACTAGTAATTTTTTGCTGATTAAAATGGTTTGGATCGGTGCGTTCACTCTCATTTCCTGCAAGTGTCTCAAAAAAATTGCAGAAATCACGCAGGTAATCCGCGGGATTCCAATTTTATCATTTTTAGGCGCAACGCGTCAAGTGGCCGGCGGTGTAATCTATATGCCACCTAAAAACCAACAAATGTACTGGAGACATGAGAATTTATCAACAACGGTTTTCGTTTTGGAAAAGGAATTCCTTAAACCTGAATATGGTACTAATCAAGATAGCGCAGCAATTAATATAAATCTATTTTATCAACAAAAATTAGTGATGAAAGGATTATCATAATCAATAATAAAAATTACTATGGAATTATCTGCAGCAAGGCAAAAATTACGTTTCTATTTGAAAAACCTGACCACGATTTATTTTTTGAAGCAAGAAAAGCACGATGTACTGGAATAATTTATGATTTTTGATCGCTTTGTGCCACCTGTATAAACAAGCCGAAAATCAATTCGTGGTCAGAAGTGAGCGTCCTTTCTTCATCCAAACAGAGTTGTATGTGATTGTTTACCAGTCTTTCAATGGGATGCATTGACGCTGAGTTTTCTTATCGAAACGCTGAACAGAAGGATCAACTTAGGCCCTATGGTTGGCAAACTAATTCTCGGGGTCATTTTTTAAATTAGGAAGTTTCATAGAGATATCAGCTAGCCTTCGTTCTAAGCTACTAAGAATAGTGCAGAATTTGTCCCAACAAACATCACACATTCAATTTCTGTTGCGGGTATTCATTCCTCAGCCCCTGCTATCTACTGGCTTCCATTTACGAATATTTTGTTCCTTTCAAAAAGATGAACTATTTTTCGGAGTTTAATCTTTTGTCCTGACTGATCCTCGCTTCAGTCTAAAAAAGTTGTAGTTTTAAAATGCTGGACACGCAAAGATCCTGGCAAGGTCAAGGGTTTAAAAAACATGTCTATGCATGTGGGTCTTCTCTGCGGCGTGGTAGAGAGAATCTTTTGAGAAAAGTGCATATTTTATAAAAGATGATGATTAAAACGTTAACCACAAATCAGATTTTCTCAGATTCAATAAACTTGATGATAAGTTTAGATTAATAGTTCGAGCGTGTATTGTTTAGATACACATGTATCTCAGTTACATCAAAGCTGCAAAATTAATCTTATATACAAGATAAAAATGCGAACAACCAACTGAGTGGAATGGATTTTCTGAGTGGAATCTGCGTGCATTCATTTGCCTTGAGGATACTTATGAGCCTAAATGTACTTTCACCATTACTGAAAAGGAGCAGGGTAACCCGAATACAAGTAAAACGAAATTAATTCCACCGATTTTGAACTTAGTGTTATTGAGTGAAATTTTGCAAAAAAATATTATCAACAAACTTGATTATATTCCAAGTAATGAAAAGTTTAAGTCTAGCTGTACCTGTTAACTAGTGACAGGAAGCAAATATGACAAAATGTTCGAGACGATAAGCCCACCAATAGTTGACAATTAGTGCGAAGTTAGAATATCATCAAAGAAGATGTGATTGAAAGGAAGACATATTTAATTTTTGCACAAGGTTCCTATAACCCTTTTCTCAGTTTATAAAATAAACTACAAATCTAGAATGAAATTCATTGTTATTACGCGGTAACATGGGGTCTTAATCCAATTTAGGACTTACTGCCAACATCCATCAAGTTTTCCAGATTCACGTATTGCAATGGTGATGTTTTGTAAAGTTTTGTCAACTGTTCTCACCCAATATGAAATATCCTAACTTCAATCTGCGAATGTCTGCAAACAGAAATAAAATAGATTTAAGACTGCGAATAAGACTCACTATCATCAAAGACATTGGAAAAGATATATTTCCAAGGAGTTTTGCCTGGCTCAACATATGGAATCACAGTTCGGGGGCTTGGCACCTTATTGAAGGCTTCAGAAAAAGTGCAAAGATATGAAAAATAATCAATAATTTACCAAAAAACACTCCTGAAGATAAGATCTCGGAGTCTCAATAGCAGAGGTTCCAGCAAACTAAATGAATTAAAACAACGAAAAATATCATCAAGAAAAATGGTAGGTATGGAGCAACAGCACGTTTCGGGGCCAAAAATGGAAATAGGAAGATCAAGCAGTAAACACAGAGCAGCGACAATATGGAATGCCTTTTTCAAGGAAGGTTAAAACTATAAGATCTTTTCCTCCATTTAAATTTGAACTTTCGAAAAACACTATAAGGTTTTTAAAGTTTATAACAATGATTACATCTCTTTTAAAAAATCTCACTGACATAATTTCTCTTTATTGGATTATTTTTTATTCTTAAGCTATTTTTAACTTAATTGCAAGCATGCAAGCAGGCCCACATCAGCCATGTTTGTATGTATGAAATAAAAACAAGCCATTTGCCAGGATTCGGGTATCCCAGCAAAAAGAGACCCAGTGCAAACACATTTCATCATTTCACAACGTACTCTACCTTGGGTACCAGAGCCGCAAAAATTTAACGGCAGCAAAAAAAATGAGAGCTGCGGAGGCAAAGGTGAGAGAAGAGGGAAGAAGAAAAGCCGTTAAATTTTTGCGGCTCTGGTACCCAGGGTAAACGTACTCGTTCACTGATTCCAAAGGCAAAACATTCCCCAACTCCCCCCCCCCCCCAGTTAAATAAATCAGTCTTGAAACAATCGAGGCTTGTAGCTCTAAAAGGATGCTAAACAGTTAATGAAGAAGATAACAGAAAAAGGGTGGAGGAAAGTTAAGAATTTCGATGATATGTAGTTTGGCTTTTTGAAAGGTAGGGGAACAGTGGATACATTTTGAAGAAACTTTAAGACGGGCGATAAGACCTTAAGAAAGTGTATGATAGAGCTTCAAGAGGAGGACTCTAATGGGATTTTAGAAAAACAGGTCGTACTGTAGCGACTTGTGTAAAGCTATACATGAAAATGCGCGGAAATCTGAAAAAAACTTATTGTGATACAGGAGAATATGACATCAAATTGCAATTACATCAGGGAACATCACAAAGCCCATTACTATTTAAAAATTACCTGGGCGCTTTTAGTGAATTTTTAATGAAAGGATTGTCCTGGGGGTTTGTGTATGCGGGTGATCTAGCTGTGTTTTGCGAATCTTTGATGTGGATGGTAAATGACGTGGATGCTGGATTGTAAAATGACGTGCAAGCACGAATAAAAGCTAGTTGTGATAAATGGCGCGTTACTAGGGTAAGTGACAGAAAATTACCAAGAAAAATGAGTGTGATGATAAGTGATGAGACCAGCATTGATGTATCAAGCGAAAACCTGGGCGATGAAGAAAAGAGCACGAGAATAGGTTTGAAAGGGCAAAAAGATGAAAATGTTTCGATGGATCACAGGATTAATTTTGATGGGCAGAATCAAAAAAAAAGCTAGGGGTGGTGAACTTTTTGGTAAAGGTAAAGGAAACAAAATTAACATGGAAAAGGCATGTGGTGAGAGGCAACTAAGAAATGGAACAAAAAGTTGACGAAAAGAGGAATGTCAAGGAAGAGATGGAGTCAGGGCCTTCACTACAATAAGCTATTTTACCGTTTCATACCATTCTCTAAAAACAAGCCACGGTAGGAAATATATAATCAAAAGGGAGATTGAAAAAAGGACCGGGCCAAGAAAATAAGCAAAATAGAAATCTGTGACAAATTAAGTCTGAGCAGCTGACCCTACACTGGCTGCACGTACATGGCAGTGAGTTAAAAAGTCTAGAAAGATACCTTTGTGGTAGAAAAATCAATGTTTTGATGAAGCTTTCTTTCAATGCTTTAGCAGTCTCGTGACATGACAATAGAAAATCATTTTAAATAACATCTTCATAACCCTTTATAATGAGCTAGAGACCCTACTTCCAAACCGGAAGAGCGACAAATGTGGTTGGGGGTTGGTTTAACCCTTAAGATGAAGCATTGGACAAATCTTGGTTATTGGACAGTTTTGCTGTGACTCGTGGCTTGAGATGAAAACAAAATTAACAAAAAATGCAAGCAAGAACAATCTCTTGTGATAAAAAATAAATAACTGAAACCAAATTTCTCCCGTAATTGCACCGTGTTGTAAGACTGCAAGCAAAGTTACATTGACACGTGTACTATGATAATAAATATAATATGCTGAAATAACTTGATTGGTTATTAAAATGCAATCATTTTACCAATCTAAGAGATCTTTCATGCTCTCGCCTCCTTCCTTCAACTTGTTTATTAACTTCTTCCACTTTTCGTTGGAGCAGAACTGAGGGACGAAAAAAGTAGCATGACAATCGATACAGAACTTCACATACACTTCAGAAACGGTAGATTAATTTGAGCATGATAAACATCGCCTGCTAAAGAGAATTCAAAATTTTAATGGGAAATACCAACATACCAGCATTTTGATCCACCCACTGAAGCGCATCCATATGGGAGTTGAGTATTTTTGCTATTTGAGACATCTGGAAAAGAAAACTCGCGTCAGCCAAACTTCCTTCTGAAAAAACATTGACCTTACCCTTCAAAGGTGCATATAGCTTCTCTAGCTTGGAGAAACGTCTAGAGAAAACAAAGCCAAAATGTGGTGTCTTATTCTTGAGATGCAACAAAAGGACACAAAAACAGCTTTAATCATTTTAAGAATCCAGATGTACAGGAAACTTGACCGGGAACAAAAAGCCGCGAAAAGTTTCGAGCATATCAAAGCCGGGTGATATCCAAGCTTCTTCAGGGGTATGACGATAACGCCAGGGGGCTAGATGAGAGAGGTTAATGTTACATCTTGGTCACCATCCGTTGATTCAAAAATCGAGCTTGCACAAAGAGCCGGGAGCATTTCGGAAAAAATTGAAATAAAACTTGTAAATAAAATCATGTGCGGTACATCGAAAGGTGAAACGTCGGATCATGACCAAAGATGAAGAAATAATTTAAGAGGAAGATTGGACATTCGCAAGGTTTTTATTCGGAGCACCTAGGTATAAATTTCAAGGCGAAAAGTCTCTGTATAGTTGTACACTGCGTGATGATTGCTGTAGCTTTTGCTTCACATTGAAATATTTAAGATCATTTAGTGATGTATGTATTGATGATAATATGAAAATATATCATAGCATCTACAAAAATTAATATTCTTAAATTCAGCTAACTTATCAGTCTTAAATATGCTTTCTTTTTTGAACGTATCCATCCTGAAATATGTTAATTAGAGCTTTGACACGCTATGGACAAAATAGCTCATTTTAAGGACAAATAAACTGCCTGAAACTCACAGGATCTTCGTTTTCTTTCGTGTTTGCGTTTGAAGTATTGATATGGTTAATTATATCTTTAATGTCCAGCATCATTCTCTTCAATTGAGTATCAATATTTTCAGCCATCTTATAACTACAAAAAGTAACAAGGAGCAACATGATCATTTTTCAAAACAACATTTTCAGATGAGAGAAGATCTGAAAAAATCTGGTTGAAGACACCTTTACAAGCCTTGGTTTTGACATGAAAGACGTTTTTTTTTCGTGGGCAGCAAACTCTGCTAAAGATTTTTTAATATTAACATATACGCCATCAAAGAGTTCTGCAAAACTTTTCACGGTACATACAGTGTAATATAACCTTTGGTATGTCATTATATTTAAAGGGCTGCGCAGTCCGTGGTCACTGCGAGATATTGTGAAAGACTCTACGCAAATTTGTCAATGGTGTCTTGCCTTGCTGTTAGTTACTTCAGAAAAATCTGTTTCCATCATATCACATCTTCTTAGCGAGGAGCTTAATAATTCAGAGCATATTGATTATACATAAACATTATATTCTATCGGAGACAAGAAACTTTGTCATAAAAAGCATTCAGAGAAAATATGGGTTTGTTTAGAGAGGCCATCATTTCACCATCAATGGGGTGTCCAGATCTATCAGATGTTGTGTATTTATCTATGGAAATATTCCAGCAATGGAAATATCTAAACATTCGATAATGTCTACAGCTGCGAGACTCAGCGTGATTTATTTGACAAAAGGGTAAATTTGTTTACAAATTTTAGTACAACCCCTTTAAAATGTGAAGTGCAAATATCTTGGCAAAGTCTCGTCTGCTTTTCCAAAATTTATTTTGTCTTCTTGAATCGATCATTCGAGAAAACTTCGGTGTACCTAGTACCCGAAGTATGATTTTTGAGATGCTTGAGAATAGTTAATGTTTTGTGTCATGGCTTTTCGTGTCATGTATCATGATTCCTGAGCACCGACAACGCTTAGTGGTAAGGAGCAACTGTAGTTTGCAAAACAAGATGAATTGATTTATAACAACCTTCTGCCAAAACACAGCCGAAACACTGTTTTAACTTTATATCACGCGTGCATACTAAGCGTAAATGCCACAGAAACAAAAGGTTACATACGTTTTCTCTCGTTCCAAATCAGCATGCTGCATGTATGGTATGCTTTGCTGGGCTTTAACTTGCTCTTCCAGTGGGGACAAGATCTCCTCTAGTTCTTGTTGTTGAGAAAGTATAAAATCAAGTTCGCGGTCAAGCCTGAGAAAGGAAAAGCTGGTAATAAAATAAGGAAAAAACATAACTGGATGACAATATTTTTTTTGTTCTATAAGCATTCTAAATATGAAAAATGAACTATGCATTACAAAAAAATAAAATATGAGTTATGCAGAGGTTCAAGTCTCTTTTATTGGGAAGAGCTAAATTTCTCTTCAGACATGGATATTCAACTTAACAATTTAAAAACGCCTCCTCTATTTAACGCCTCCCTCTTTTGACGGCATTTATAAACACCCAAGGTAAGAAATAAAGGATATTTCCTGTGACCCTAACCACCACAATATTGAATACTGAAACTATTACGACCACTGGTAGACAAAACATTGTGTACTAAACAAAATTCAAGTGCACGGCACAATTTTATCATTGACAACGAGAGTCTGAAAAGTAGAATTCTGAAAATGTCAGTCTAACTGTAACTTGTTTAAAGTAGAAAACTCTGGCGTTAAAAAAATAATGTGATTTGTAATATAGCCAATTTTGCAATTTGAGGAAGTCGAAGCGAGCCCAACTGGAGGGGGTCAGGGGACCTATTCCGAGACAATTTTTAGGACCAAGTCTTTTAAAATGCCAGACAATACCCTTAGAATCTGAAATAAGACAAAGACATTTAATTAGCTTGGTACTAATTATTGCGGAGTTACTCTTTTGTCTGACACAACTTTCTGATCGTTTGAGGGGGTACTTGCCCTCTTGCCCCCTAGCCACACCAGGTGCATTTATTCTACAAAAAATATAAAACTATTAACGTATAAAGCAACGGGTTAAAGATTTAAGCATGCCTGCTTTGATCTGTTTTCAGTCTCTGGATATCATCATTGATCAAGGTTATCTGGAAAGTAGAAAAAGCGGGCGTTAAGTCAACGGTTGGGGATATATATCTTACAATAGGCTACACACGTCATAAATACAAGACAAAGAATATTTCTAAAAAACAGCCTTTCAAAATGGTTCAAATAATAACGAATGATGAAAAGTCAAATATATAATTACACAAGAATACATTATATTTCAATTGTTCATTAACATATTGACTTGAGAGATACTAAAGCCAAAATTCAAATTGAATATAATTTTGCCAATAACTATTTAGATTTTATCTCATAGTCAAACTAGGATAATAGTTAACAAGGAAAAATATTTAGAAAAAGGTTGAGGTATTAACACCAAATTGGTTGCAATTGGTTGAGGTATTAACACCAAAAACGAAAATAAAACGCATAAAAATTACTAAACAAATTAGGCTTTTCCAAAAAATAATAGAATAGACCATCACGAACCTTTTCTCCATTTTCAATTAATAATTTGTCCCAAGAGTTAACTAGTTTGGCTTGCCTCAGAAAAATGGTCTCTTGTTCTTCTAATTCTTGAACCCATTTGTTAATAACATCTTCCAGCTGCTTATATGTGAATTGCTTTTCCGTAGCTACAGTCGCTGTTGAACTGGATATGCAAAATAAGATATGTTATTTACCACCCTGGATGCTATACTCTAGTGAAAGAGAAGGTCGAACAACTGTCTTTAACTTATCGACAAACTCTTTCACACACCCACACATTCATTGAGGCTCATCCAGAGTGGTTGCTAGCACATGAACAGCCTCATCCTAGAAAATTCTATGGCCCTGAAACTAGCCCTTTCTTTGCTTCAGTTTTTTGAGTCGGACCTTGAACTGCTACAAACATTATTTTGGGCCAGATAAATTGCCTTAAGAGATAGTGCAATGTTGTGTAATTAACTAAAAAGGCACCAGCAAAGGTTTGAATCATCATGAGTATAAGTGAGATAGATTACTGGCAGAATTTAACAAATTTCTTGCATGCCTGGTGCAAATGGAAATTATGGATGAACAGTGAGCTTTTCATTCCACTTGAATAATGAGGTAAAAATGAGGATATGTTGTCTGAAATTGAACAGTACTCTGTCAATATTGAACCTCTGTTTCAAATGGGGAAGACTGAACTAGGTGTATATGTTTTGTAGATATAGGTCTCAAATGGTAACAACATAAATCAGGGGTTCAAGTCTAATTCACTTTGTCAAGCAACCATGTTTAACTTTGACTACACAAAAAAACCGACTCATGCAGGCTAAAATTGAGATGCCTGTGAATATTGACAACTTACGTTGCTATTTGTGCAGTTGATGTGGTACCTTAAAAGACAAAATGTTGAAACACAATTACCTTGATGATAATTTCATTGCATAAACTAATTATTGCTTTGTCAAAACTTTCCATTTCAAGACTCCTGCAAGATTTTGCATCAAGAATTACCATGATAGAAAATGTAGGAAAATAAAGCATGATATCTTCAATCACCCCAATAAAGTACTGGAAAACACTGCATAGTCAGCCAATGAAATTGTTGACAAGATAAAGATACAAAAACAAAAATCTTAATCATAAAAAGTCACTTACTGCTTGCTGCAACTGTCTTAGTGGAAAGAGCAAATCCACTGCAGAAAGTAGATTAAGTGTCAAATGAAAAACTACTTTGTGCACAGAGTAAGTCAATGTAACATCATTTTCAGCAAAACTCTCAACAGTTGTAGTTAAAATGTAGTGCAATCATTCCTACTTCATATACAAATTAATCTTTACATGCTATTCCAAGCCTTAGTCAACAAGGGACAAGAAAGGGAGCTACAGATTTTATTAGAGAATCAAACTGGGAGGAGAAAAGAACATTTAATTCTGGGTAACCAACAGCATTATCAATGGCAAAAAGAGTTATGATTGCTACAGCTGCTGGTAGCAGGTTTAAGGACAGATACTACAGGAAGGGTGTTAGGGGGGGGGTATTCCTGAAAAAGGCCCTCTGTTGGCAGCCAAAATCTAAGGTCAATGAAAACTGTTGGCAGTTAAAAAAATTTCAAAGAGATCAAAAGAACTAGACAAAAATACAGAGACAAAAGACAAAAAAACAAAAATACTGTCAACTCTAGCAAGTAGAACTGTCAGTAAATCCTTGCAGCACTGCTTGCAAGTACAAATTGCTTTTAAACTAACTTTCAGGCACATTACCCAGAATTCGCTAGAATCAATATCATAGTCAACCAGCTACTAAACATCTATGATACAAAACAAAGAAATAACATTGTGTCACCTGAATTTACTTTCAAACAAAGCCTTACCTTGAAGTTGTTGCTGCTGCTTGAGAAACACCTCCAAGAAGAGAAACAGGCTGCAATCAAAACAGAATATCATTAGTCTCTTTGTAAAGAAGCTTCAGAGATAAAAATCAGTCTTAGGGGCAATCATGCAAAATTAGACCAATAAAATGGAAAGTACAGACAGCTTTGAACATTCGTATATCAAAATATCAATGTATATACTAGCTTGAGTGTTGCACAACATAATGTGACAATATAACTTGAAATTGTATAAGGAAAAATCTATTCTCCTCATATATCAATTAAGGAAAAACAAGGTGTGCCTGTTTACCTGAGTTGGCTTTACAGAGGCAACGGATGTCTGTCCAAATGTAGCACCAGTCAATGCTAATCCCTTTTGCCCTTCAGTTGTGGTTGATATGACACTTGTCCCTAAAGGTTTCAATCCTAGGCCTAAGGTTGGTGCTGTGCTTACTGGCTGACTTGTTGCTAAAAGAAACATAATATTACCAACTTCATCCTCTTATTTTTGCACTTTCTAAGAAAGAAAAAATGATCTTAGCTGGGGTTGCAAAAAGCTATGTTGCTCAACTTTAAAGGAACAAAAATAACAATTAGCCATGCAGTTTTGGAACATAAATCTGTTCAAAAATCTATCAGGGATATTCTATCAAAATACGGAATTAGAAACTGTATTAAAGAAAAGAAAAATTTCCAGCTTATAACTGCATTTCCTGACAAAAGGGTTGACTTTCAGCAACATCTGTTTTCATTTGAATACTTTTGGGAGGGTAGTGTATCATTTCCGAAGTTTGCAGCTTTATGAAATATATGAACATCTAAAACTTCCCCTGTATTGAGGACTTTCAATATTGAAACTTCTAGCAAAACTTTTTCTACATAGCACTATCAAGTATGAAATCAAAAAATATATTTGCATGATAAATTCTAATGTGATCTAACCTGCAGGTTGACTGCCAAAAGAGAATCCGGTTGTACCACTTTTGAGACCACTGGTTGCTCCAAAACTTCCTAGACTTGGTAGAGTTGCGGCTGTTGGCTGAGATGTAGGGAGTCCAAACGAAATCTGCCCAGTAGTTCCAGTGGAAGTAGCAGCTGCTGCTTGTGATGTTGGTTGCGTTGTTTGGCCAAAACCAAAACCTGTGCTTCCAGCAGATACAGAAGTTGTTGCCTGAGTACCAAATGCTGGTTTTGCTCCAAATGAAAATCCAGATGTACTTTGGCCTGAAGATACAGCTGAAGGAGCAGCTGAAGATGTAGCACCAAAGGTAAATCCTCCAATTCCTGTGCTTCCTGTGAAAAATATGAAATGCTGCATTTTCATTGTATTCTAACAAACTACAAAACAAAATCTAAACATAAGACAATTAGCATCACAAAATCCAGGCCTGGCCAGTTAAGATCAACCAGCCTTCTTCAGTGCTCTCCTGAATTGTTAGAAAAGAGTGATTATATGTTGCCTGTGTTTAAGGTGATATCTGTATCTAGGAAACATTTTGAAGATGTCTTAAGAAAGCCAGAACATCCAGGTCAATTTTACTATTTGATCTGTCTCCTCCAATACTTTCACTTGACCATAGAAGGGGAACATCTGTTGGGTTCCAGCTACACATGTTCTGTGGAAAGTAATGCCACTAAAGGTGACATTTGTTTGAAATAGATGCTACAAGACACAACCACAAAGCAAAGAGAGATTTTGAATCTGTTGGAAAGTTTTTCCAACTTGAGTAGTTAATAAGTATCTGATAAATGCAGTTGGCATGCTGTTTTTCTTGTGATCTTTTTGTGAATTTATTTTTAAGCAAAATAAACTATTAATGTTGAGTTGATCAATTTCATCTGTCTTTGCCTGCTTCATAATAAATGAAACACCCTAGTACCATTTTGGATGACTAGAAATCTAACCAAAATTGAATTTTGCACTTCCGCAAGTAGATTTTTAGCAATTTTAGGCGGCCAAACAGTAGAGCCTATTACTGAAATGACTCACATGAATTAAATTATTCAGATATCTAAAGTGAAAAAGAAAACAGACATATCCAACACCAATGATTTATATATTTTGAGCCTAGGCCTACTTTAAAAAAGTGTATAGCATAAAGATTTCTTACCATGGGGAAGTAACCTAAATATAGGGCAACAATTTTCAGAGCCATATAAGAGGGTCAGGCTGCATCGATTCTCTAGAAGAAGTGCTAATGATGCTATAGCTGCAGTAACTGCAAAGACAATACATTTCTGCATAATTGCTTTCAAAAACTATGGCCAAACAACATGGCTGTGCGTGGTGGTCATTCAATGATAGATCTGTTAAATTGTGATTCTGGATGGTCCTCATTGCTCTTTGTGGTAGAAATGAGGCATTATCTCAAGCATGCATCATCTATACAATACCTGGCAATCATGCCTTTTCGTTTCTGGCAAGTGAGCACTGGCCATCATGTCAGCACTCACAAAAAACCCAAACATGCGAATGTTGTTTGCTCACACAAAACGGTAAATTGTGAGGAATAAATGTTTCATCAGTTAACATATTTTGTGACCCAAGAAAGTGACATAGAAGATACAAAGCCAGTATATCAAAACAAAGCAAAATAAGTAAGCTGAATTAACCACATCCATATGGAAAAATCAAATTGAATATCAAATCCACTACATATGTTTGAGAATACTCTAGTCACTTAGTATTTGAACTTCAGTAACGTTCTTTATGACATTCCTGATATACATTAGACTTTCCCAAAGCATTCACACTTTGCAAGGGCATATCTTAACTGTGGAGGAGATGATAGAAGGCAAGGAAAATATATTTTTGAATCTTGTAGCTAGACTTATGAATAATTAATGAGCTAAAAAACATTCTCATTAGTTCCACTCTTAGTTCAGGGGGTTACCACCTGCAAAGAAGTCATTTGAAGGATGTAGGGATTAACACCAAGGCATATTCATGGGTGTTACAAAAAAGCCTCCAACAGCTCTTCCCATCAAACATTCAGCAATTTTTTAAGTCTCTTTAAACATTAAGTGTATTCCCTACTATGATACTTTTGAAAACCTCTCTTTTTTGTTTGATCACTCACCAGTTTAGAAAGCCTTCTTAGCTCGTCATTCATCATTTTTCTTTTGTGTTATTTTCAAAATCATTCATAATGTTTGCAGTTGACAGATTCTAGTTTTTTTCTTTACCCAACACTTTTCTTAACACTTTTCAATTGACATCTTTGTTTTGACACATAGCCTTTTCAATTTTAGTAAAATTGTCTTTTGAGCCTCCTGGATTTTGGGAACCATAACAACAGCTGTCCCTAGTGTATTGTTTGCAGACAACATTGATTGGCCTTTTGAAAGATGTGAGAGTACTGTGCTGGGCCGAATGTGGTCCGGTTCCAACTGTAAGAGCTTATTAATTATTCGCAAGCCTACAAAAGTCAAAAGTAATTTTTCCTTCTCCTTCTAATGTCTCCTCTGCAGTTTAGATATGCTCTCGCAGTAGTATGAATGCCTTGCAGATTTAACAAAAATAGATATACATTAAACTTATAAATGCAGCTCATTTATACTGGGTATTTAACCTTTCTTGGAGTGCATTTAAGATCAATGTGACTATTTGTTTTCATTTGATGTTACCTTACACCAAAGTACACTACAGCAGGATTATACTGTTTTAAACATTTTTGGCATTGTTGATTATTATTATTACTTTTAGAGCGATGACTAGTGCAAGAGAAATCATGCAAGCTATTGGCCAATGGCATGGCAATTTTCTTAGAAAAAGGCTTGGACAATGGTCAATTATATTTGAATATGATCAGAGCAAGTTTTTATGGGAGAAGTTAATGTCTAGCTTGATCTTGAATGATTGCCTCAATGATAAAACAATAAAGTACTATTTACTTAGGCACTGGGAGGGACTGAGGGCCACAGCCCCCAAAGTCTAGCAAAACTTACTGCCTTAAGGCTCCAATTGGGCAGTTCTATCACAAAGATCCATACTAAGCCCCTTTAACATTAAGCATCCACTATTCCCATGACTGTTTCCATTTTAAAATAAAATCATCTTAAGATATGCTAGGATCATATGAAAGTGGAATACATTCAAAAGATACATTAAAGCAAAATGACAATGTATCTGAAAAAGCAAATACACATTAGCATTTACATTAGCAGTCTTTTCACAAACGTTTCTTTTAGTGAGGCCATCAAAATATGTCAATGCTTTTTACAAAAGCGAGCTCAATAGCCCACCATTCCCAGAGGAGGATATCATTGAACTGATGGAAACTGCAACACGCTCAGTTGAATTCAGTAACATTTCATCAGAGCAAAAGTCATGAAGCCCTGTATGCTAGAGCAAAATATTAGCCACAGTTAATTTATGTGTGTATATTCTTTTTTGCTCTTGGCACCTGTAGTGTTTCTTATTTGTTTAATTTTTATAGACTTTAAGCTCAAAGAATTCCATTGCCTGCTATTGTGACCTTTTCTTTATTTATACATATAAGAAACAAAACTGGCCCTCAAAGAGAAAAGCCTCCTCGCTCACCCTTGTGAAACAATTGATCCTGCCAAAGTTTATAATGATGACATGTTTCAGATAATTAGCAGAGCCCGGTCATCTTTTCATCTAGCAGTTTTGGAATCAATCTACATACAAATAAAGAAACCACTATTGTGTAAAGAGAAGGAGTTTGTTTCTCTCTTGGACCCTAGTGATGGGTGCCTTATACTGACTCTTGGACCCTAGGCACGCTATACTGACTGGAAAACTATACCTGTGTTTTTCTGATTGGCCTATTTCGATCCACAGCTGGGTATTATCCATCTTATATTTTGTAGCCTTATTCTCTGTTCAAATGCCAAAAAACAAGAGTGTATGTCAAAGATCTTCGGGCCTAAGATGCATTTGTGTTCAATGTTCAGTAAAACACATTTTGAAAATCTAAGGCACTATGACATTGTTTGTGATTAATACAGTGACTTACAATGTCCCACTGATTTAAATAAAGTTTTATCCATATCAAATTTATTGAAACTGGTTTCAAGTTAATAACAAGATTATTTTGGAACCAAATTTCATCTGAATATGTTAGTAAGAAAATTTATTTTTTGTTTGTGACTATCTTTGCCAATGCGAACTACCCTAAATGTGCTGGAGGCTTGCAAGTAGATGAGGCCCTCTCACCATCTAAACATAATGACAGAAATATATGGTGTCACTTTCCCGCCAAAACTTACTGTCTTTGCTTGTAAACTCTGTGAACCTATCTTTCAACACGATTAGTTTGATCTAGCCTGTGTGTAACTGCCTTAGTGTGTAACAGCCTATCAGCACTACTATTGCTCTTGAAAAATTATTAAATTCCTTCTACGAAAGTGTGACCAGCATAAGTTGACAAAAATAGTAGTGTATTTAGGACGCAAACTTAGGGACTTACCCGCAGTAGAAGTCGTGGATCCAAGAGTAAATCCTGTTGATGCTGTAGTTCCACTTGAGCTTAAAGATCCAAAGCCTGCGAATCCCCCTTTATTTTGCCCAAACATCTTAGAAAATATGATGATACTTCATAAATCCTGCGACTAGACCCAAAATGCTAGGTTGGTGCTAAATGTCGCTTACCAATTGGCCTCGTTTCGATAGCTAATCTCATATTGAGAATGGTTTCTTGGTAATGGGAATGGGAACTAGTCTCTGCGTGCTTCCAGCAGTGGCTTCCAGCAGTGGCTTCCAAGGCAAACTACCCTTCAAAAGTGTTTCTGTAAATCGCGTATGTGGCGAATTCTGATGATAGTCTTTTCCAAAATTCTTAGTCATAAAAACTCAGAAATGCCTCTTTGAGATATGTAAATTCTCTAAACAAGGTGTTTCACAAGAAAACTTCGAAAAACAAATTCTAGAACAATGTAATAGGATTCAATGTATTCGTTTGAACGAAACTCACAGTAGAAGGGAGAGGCTGTCCACAAAGCTGTTTTTCACCGAGTATGTTACAAAGGAGGTCGAGCACATTTTCACAATCATTGGGGAGCTAAAGGCCCCCTTTTACGACAACCATGTATAGGGCTTGTCTTCTAGAAAAGTAAACACAGATTTTGTGTCCATGCGTAGCTATTTTTTTGTAAAATTTATGTATTTTTAGTTTTACTTAGCATAGTTTAACTTTGCACCAGATATTGCTGGAGCAATTGGTCTGTATGTAAAATTAAAGGGTATAGAACTCTTTGAAGAATAAAATAGGACAGTTTTACGAAGTAATAAATTTATCTGAACAAAGCAATGTAATCACGTCTCTTTATTTTTTGATAAATTAAATAGTCTTTCTTACCCTCATGAGAATCGATTATGATTTAATAGTATCTCAACATACTTATCATTGCATGCTAAGAGCAACAACAGAACATTTTCTGTTTTTTGACAAATTTTTAGACGATGCTTAGAGAGCACCCGAGAAGCTATGGAAAACCCGTTCAAAGCTAAAAGGACTTATTGAGCAGCTGTGTCAAACTCTCCTTTCATTGCATGCTTCAAAGTAGCTATTGGTGATGTCTGTAGAAATCATAATCTCAAACCATTTCTTTGGTTTTAATAAGGTATAGAAAAATATGACTGAATGAAGATACGCTTGATAGAGGGTAAGATAATTAACGATAGGCAGGATAACGGGGAAGAATTATGATCAATCCAATTTAAAGTAAAACTTATTTGAAAAAACAAAAACTAAGAAATAAATCACCAGATTAACTAATATTTTGCACCAACATACGAGGTTGCATCAGTGTTAATCAGAGTAAATAATGGAAAATAGCCCGCACACAAAATTAAATTATATGTGTGATTACATTTAAAACTTCACTGCTTGACAGGAGAGAGTTTGGTTTGTTTTGACTTGCTTTATCTAAAATCTTCATTTGACTGGCTCAATGTACGAAATAGCACCCTGATACAGTTCGGGCCAACCTACCCCTTCACCCACTATTTCGAGGACTGGTTGCTTCTACGGCTGAACCATGCAATAATAACGCGAAAACAGCGTTAAATTAAAGGATGGGCCAAGGGCACTCGCTGTTTCATTGCTTTCTAGAGAATGAGCATGGGTTAGTTAAGCTTAATAGCAAACCTAATTAGCAAAAGAGGCTGAATATTCTGAGGAGAATATGTGACATATAAACACTCGAGGAAGGTAACTTGATAAAAGCAATAAAACAACTTTTTAAAACATAAAATACAGCTCAACTTCTTAGTATCCTGGTTAACTAACAGAGTATATTATGTAATATGAGAAAATACCTTAGGACAGGTATAGTAAGACTCGGAACGTAATAATAAAGTATAGATATAATTTTAGATATATCAAGTCAAAATGTCAAGCAACAAAGAGATCGCCGCAGAAACTTTCGTAATCAAATGCGCCAGGTATCTCCCGTCTCTTAGGATCAATATATGGCTGCATGAGTGACATGCAATACTCTGCTTGCTCTGCAGTCAAGGCCTACGTAGAAAAAAATGAGGGACTTTAGTGGGACTGTGTGGTTTCTTTAGAGGGGACGCGGGGAATATAAAAAATTTTACAAATGTTTACTGAAGATAAACAAATACTATAAATATCTTTACTGGTTACTGGTAGATTAAAGAAAATGGTTTTAACCAAATAAAAATCAGATAGCAAGTGAACATGATGAAAGACAAATAATTGATAGGCTTAAAAAGGCAGGCAAACAAATTGAAATAAAATTTTTCAAATAATTGCATCGCAAAGGACTTTTACAGTAGGTGAAGGAAGATTTGGGAAGTTCTTGACAGGAAAAGTAGTCTCCACGTGAACACACCATTTAGAATAAAATAGCTGAATTGATGAATTAGATAAAAAACAGAGCCGTTTGCCCTCACTATAATAATCTTCAGACTTGAAAGCAGAATTGAACACATGAAAGCTGAATTTCGCGATAGACGAACCTGGTAAAGCTCCTCCTCAGTCACATATGGTTTGGCACCACCCTCTGTGATCGCCTTGAATGCATCGACAACCTCCTTTGCAGAATGGACATTCTCTGTCTCTCTGCTGATCATGAATGCAATATACTCGTTCATTGAAACCTTTCCATCCCTGAAAACAAACAGACAGATATATAGATGCAACAAAACGCATGCAAGTGTTAGGGCTGACCTGTCAAAATGACCACCTAAAGTCAAGGGAAATGGATCTGTTGCCTTCCAAAAGAAAACATTTGCTACTTGAGGATTTCAACGAGTTTGTAAATTAAGCGAGATCTACAATGCCTGCTAAAAGTCTTGGTACGCAAACTTCTATTTCCAAGGGCAAATTCAGCCACCTCCATCCTTCGAACAATGTTGGCTTACTACAAAACAAAGTGGGGATTACGAAGTACGCTTTTTGTGACTTCTATGATATTTTTCTAAATTATCACCATTGTTTAGGGGAAAGGGGGTGCTGAAATATAAGTATTCGGGAAAATAATTGAAAAATAAAAAAACACAACACAAATTGCTGGCTGTTCCAAGTACTTTTGGCAATGATTGTACTTCACAAAAACAAAGTTTTAAGTCAAGAATCGAGAATACTAGCGGATATGCCTAAACAACTGCTTACGTACCCATTTGGATCGACTGTAGCTAGGATGGCATCAAACTCTGGGTCAGTTTCACCTTCTTCAACCATTGGAAGATCATAACCAAGAGACCGTAGACAGGATTTGAATTCCCGATGCTCCAAATACCCAGTCTTGTCCTTATCAAAGTGCCTACATAAATAATACTATTTCAGGCATAGGGCAACATTTTAGGCATAGAGCAACATATCAGCTGGAGTTTATAGCGGCTGCAGGGTAACAATGTATTTTTATCCTCTTTGTGCGGTCGACTTGAAATATAGCTTTAAGCAAATTTGAGTTATAATGAGAGCAGTGGCGGACACTTGGGGGGGGGGGGCGAGGGGGGGCGACCGCCCCCCAATACTTTAGATAACAATGGTCTTTTGTTCTAAAACAATAGGAAATGTGACGTCATCTTATTAAAACAATAGGCCTGCCCCCCAATATTTGACCAAGTGTCCGCCACTGAATGAGAGCTAATAAATATTTGGAAAAAACAAGCAATGGTCAGGGAATCTGTCATATTTGATATTCTTTGGACGCCATTAGAGCCTTAAGAAAGAATAACTTAGAGTTCCTTTACGAAAACCAGCTATTCAGCACGATTACTGAGGTAGTTAGCTGTGCACAGCTTCTATTAAAGGGCCTTTGTCATGTTGGCAGTTGGCTAATGCAACAAAAAAGTTTGGAGCGTAATTCCATAGTTTCGTGACTTTTTATTTCTGCTTCATTAATTTTAACTACCATGAAAATTCATTCTTGATCCCGTGCTTTGAACTAAGAAAAAAAGGCAATTGCATTGCATTAGCAGTCAAGTTCACGACGCATGCCCTTTAGAATGAGGTAACGATTCAGATGATTCAGACTAAAAATTAAGTAAGCTTACTTGAACATGAGTGTGATCTCTTTGAGTGTCTCTTCTGAAACCCCCGTTCTGTTTCTTGCCTGGATTTGCTGTTCAATATTGCGCTGCATTCTGGTGCAAAGCTGATCCAGTTGGTCCCATTGTTGTGCCAATCCCACAGTGCTGTGCTCTGTGTACCTGCACAAAGCGATAAAACAAAATCCTCTTAAATCAGTAGCATTTCAATTCTGTCATAATTTTTGAAGTAAATACAGAAAATACAACTCTACCAAACATTCTTCCAAATAGGTTTATAGTTCTTACTTCACGCTGTAATTCAGACAATTGCTGCTCTAAACATGACTCGGTATCTTTTTTACCCAGAAACGTGTCAAAGAATTCACCTACTTGTTATCAAGGATCAGTTGTTCTTCCATTTGGGCTCCAAGGTCTTCTATCTCACTGAGATCATCTTTGCGTTCTTTGATCTCGGCAGATCTCTCCTGTAAAAATATGATGAAAAGGCAATCACGTTAGCGAATCCAATGAGTTCAAGATGAAGAAAGAAGTATGACATGAGATTTTGTAATCAGGATATTGTATTGTAATTTTTCTCCACACCCTCCTTCAATTTAAGTAGTGTGATGCGATGTTTTAAAAAGCCAAGAAACAAAAAAGAAACTACCTTGAAGAATTTGAGTTGATCCTCTAAGTCACCAGATATTTCAACCATCGATGTTCTAAAAAGAGAGAGAAGGAAGATGGCGAGTTGTATTTTCAGCTTTCCAAGAAAGTACAAAGCGTTCTCAAGATGGAAAAGGAAATGGAAAATGTATTTAACATATTAAATTTCATAACAGCTTGTGCCATTATTACTTCAAGCCTCGACGTGTTCAGTAAACATATTAAGGGACAGATTGATCTAACCTTGTTTCAGTGAGGAATTTGTGGAACTTGTTGGCGCGATCAGCAAACTCAACCCTCAGTTCATCGTTATAATCTTGCCTTCTCGATTCTTTCTCTAGCTTGTTCTCTCTTTCCTATGGATGCAGGCAATTTAGCATTGGTTAGCAATTCAATGCAGGTCTTGCCATATACACAAGGATCTAATTAAAAAAAGTTCTGCGATCTAATTTCAATAATCAAGATAAGGATGAATTAGAGTATATAGGCACGAATTACACAGATTAAGAAATATTGGAATAAATAACACACCCTTATGATGACCTCTAGATTATGCCAGGTTTCTTCAGGTGAATCAAGGGTAAACCATGTATAGCTAAAAAGAAATAATTCTTTACAATATAGCAATAAAATTAGAAATATATCGCAAAGATACCACAAAATTACTATCAACGCGACTCAAGACTAATTAACACTAGTGAATTGTGTCGCCAGCAATTGCGATTCCTCTTTCAGCAAAATTAATTCTGATAAAGAACCAACTTGTATGCTTCATTTCAAAGTTTTAAAGCTGAAATTGCAAGTCATCGAATACTGCTGCGTTCCACTTCAAGATCAACATTGCCTATCACAACAACAAAAATTCAGCTACTGTTGAACTGAATTAATTGGTACTAGTTTCAACTAGCCCTAAAGGAATGCAGATTCGAGCAGAATTGGTCAATCAGAAGGCAGTCATCAATTGAATAGGCAAGTCAAGAGAGGCACTAGATCGGTGCATTCTCTACTAGTTTAGGGCTAGCCTCAAATACTCGGAAGATGGTTTCTGATACGCGTGTTTGTCTAGTTTTCAAAAGAACCGCGGGCAGTGGGACCTAAACAAACTAGAGAATGAACAAATAGTGAAACTCGAAGCAACGAAATTAGTGAACAGTGCTAAACTAATAACGGACGTTGATTTTATTTAGGTTTAAAATCCAAAACTTTTTTTTGGAAATCCCCGGTGCGGCAGAGCCCTACTAGCCCCAATACACGAGCCGCCACTGACTTTATCTAATAGAGTACTTCATCTAGCTAGAATTCTTAACCCCCATCCCTCATTCCCTTTATCTATTATATGTTTCACAATTTATTATATGAACAGGTTTCACAATTTATTAACCCAAGAGAGGCTTGGATAGAGGTGCGTATAAGGAACCAGCTAAATTCACGTTTACACCATTGTAAGAACCTTTGTTTAAATAAGGGACCTTTGAATTTTCTTTCCGTTTGCTCTTTAACATGGCGACCTTGATTATGATGACATTATTTGAATGTGTGCTAGATGAAATATATTAATAGTCTTCTTTGGATAATATTACAAAGTGAATGTCTTAGTACTTTGGTGCCTTGTAAAAACTAAGGCGCCGATGTACTCGAAACCTACGGATTTATGGTGACACCACGGCTTTTGATCTGCTGGTCAAGCTCTAACAATTCACTAAAGTCTTTTTTCGTCTGGTTTAAAGTTTCTCTGAAAACCGTGTGGGCATCGAGGAGGGCCTAAATCAAACATGAAAAACATATGTTACCACCATTTCTGTAAAGAGATTTGAAGTAAAAACTAAAAAAATTAATATGACGAATTTCATCCTCTAAATAGCGACCAGAATTTCTTTTTTCTAATGAAAAATGCTCAGTCAATCGATACGAGAGAAAAATCATAAAAAACCTTAGGAATTGTAAGCGAATTCATTTGGAAAACGACCCAGCATGAAACTCTGCCTTGTTTAAAATCACACCCTTAAGGAAGATTTGCTAACAAAAACATCCTTATGTGGTCACATCGAGAAGACGGTTAAGTGTCCTTGAAACGACCTTCAGAAGCGAGGTCGTAACAAATATAAAATCTAGCATATTACTGCAAAGTTCAACTCTACCTCAATATGCCCATATAGCAGCTGTACGAAGAGTTTAATCATAAACAAAGTCACATTCAAAGAAATACAAAACTTTACGTTCACAGACCAAAATAAACAAAAATGTCGACAAAAATGTTGATTAAAACTATAACTGGAAGTAGGTTTAATTGGAGCCTTAACTTGGAATATTGCCTCTAAATAAACAAAGAACTATACTGAAGAAAAGTAATTCAATAAGGTTCGTTTAACATCGATAATAAGCTATAACATGTAGCCTCGCACCTTGATTTCTTCAATCGAGTTGCAGCGAACCGGGTCTGTCAAATCCTCTTCTGCATTTTCATACCAACTGCTAAACACGGAGGCTTTCTTGGCAAACAGCAGGCACAAATCTTCAATCTAACATTTAAAAGTAAAAAAGTCACTAACATATATACCATAACGATTGCATTTTACCAAACTCAAATTGAATTGTCATTTTAGCTATTGAAAATTGAGTTTTATGGTCATCTAGTCGGTAACAGTCTTTTAAATATAAGCTTCATTATAAAAAGAGAACCAGGAGGGCGATGCCACTCTACAAAACCATGAGAAACATCAATATTTTACTATCAATATGAAAGTAAAAAGGCAAAACCAAGATCAAAGTCAAAATAAGTTTCTTCTAAAAATCAACAATACGATTAAAAAAATATTGAAAGTCAGCTTTGCAAGGTGACTTTATTCTGCGCCAAATTGGCTTAAACAAGACCCACAGGGTTCATTTTTTTTGCTCTAGGTTTAAAAAACCTTTTCTTGTGCGCTTATATGCTTCTACAAGAGTTAAAAATATTTTGGGCTTCAGCTTTGCAAAAGATTGAACAAACTGCAGTTCAAGTCACAGAAGTTTGCTCTGCGAAAAATAAAGAACTCAAGATTCTTCTTCAAGTTCATAAAGATTTTTCGATACGTGGAACACTGATACTTCAAGAACCTTTTGTCCCAAATCCTGAAAAGGAAGGCTAAACTATTTTTTAAATCTCAGCAGCGGCTCTGGGAAAATCGTTCTCGTTCTATGAAATATTAATGCATACTAGGAAAAGATTTAGCAACACGGCGAGCAAATTTAACTCTTCTTACTACCGGAGAAAAATAATATAAATTTGATATAAATATAAAAATAATATAAAAAAGAAAAAAATTATAGTTTTTTATCATGATCATAAACACCACCATAAATGAAGTCATTTTCTAATACCTCCAGGAAGAATTTTGAAATTTCAGGAAAAAGGCCACAAAAAATCGCGAAGAGATTTTCCTGCTATATATGCTCAATATAATAATCCCTTTGTGATAATTTACTGCGAGGGGCTTTTGAGACTAGGACTCAACGATACAGTTTAAGGATGCCTGTAGCATGAAAAGATTTTGCCATAACATGAAAAACACTACATTGCCAACTTAAGAAGGCCTAATTATTTAGATATGGTTCATACGCTAGTAATAGTTAAAAGTTTCTACGTATTTAATTTTTAAAAACTTCAATTTAATTTTTTCATAATATTATGAAGCTCACCATTTTTTATTAAAAGCTTTTTACCGTCTGAATTTAAAATTATCACTTAAACTTTTTATACGTAGAAATGTTAAAAAGTTGCAAGTACTCTTTAAACATGGTGCATACCTTTAAGATCTATGAAATTAATTAAATTTAGGAATGAAAATCAAATTGAAAACTGAGTTACATTCAAATTTAATGATTATTATTTTTAACTCTTCAACTACCTTTATCATACAATCAGTTGCTAATGCCTCGTGGTAATTTTCTATAGTCACATCCTGCAAAATGCAAAATCTCTAATTCTCTGAATTTTGCTCAAAAAATTTAAAATTTTAAAAGATTAGGTTTAAAAATTATTTGCTGACATTATTTCAAATGATGGAAGAACAGGCCTTGTTTTAAAATAATTTATTTGATAACTTTTAAATCATTTCACTTAATTAACATTTATTAAGATGCGTAAATTTTAATTTATACAATGTATTCTCAAGATTTTTAACAATTAAATATCAAATGATGCAATATCTAGCTAATTTATTTTACAGTCCGATAAACATATAGAAATATTTTAAAGCCTTAAACAGAACTCACTACATCTGCATACTTCAGATCGGGTACCTCAATATTTATTTCCACCGAGCAGTGCCTCTTACCTTTTGGTATTGCCTCTCGACCTCCATAAGTTGCTCTTTGCGATGCCTTCCATCAGCCAAAAGCTGTTCCCATCTAAAATCATATGTGATTGAATAAACTTGAAGGTAGTAGATATTATGGATATTAAAAACATTGAAGTTCATCAACTGCGATAAAAAGGCTCTCTTGTAATTCTAAAAAACTTGCGCTATAAACTTGATACTTGATTCACGATTAAATAATAGGCACTAAGCAGTTATAGCAAATTCAGCAATTAAAGTCAATCTCAGACAAAAGAGCCTATTTTATAAGTCCATAATTCCAAGATAGTAACACAATATAACAAAATAAACAAAAATCATTAAACAGTTTTGAAAAAGTCCACGAGCATGAAAAGACAGCCAAGCTATGTGCTTAAAAAAAGGAAAGGGGCTGCCAGCTTGATCACGTATCGAACACGTACCTGCTCAAAAGATTGTCATGTCTCTGAATGATGGCACGTGACTGTTCATGCTCTGATTTGACCAATTCGTCTTTCAGACTTGTGACACGTGCGATGCCTTCATGTTCGAATGCTTGCAAGCCAGCTTCAAATGTGTCCTATACAGAAACAGCGCCAAATTGATATAAAAGAGAGGCAAATTTCGATGATTTAAAAAATATGCATAGAAAGATGCTCAACTATTTTGAAGTTTCGCTGTAATGCCTTCGCTGTAAGCTTTTTCAGAAACTGATTTTGATTCTGAGTTACAGGACGAAATGACATGATACGTTATGGCGAAACTTTTCACTGATATTTGAAAGACTGTTCATTAAGGAAATATGGGCCATTATTACCAAATCGTATGAGACTTTTATATCTTATTCAGAAATTTAATTCAGAAAAGACTTGGATTTTACAAAGAAACTCGAAGATGACGGTGCAAAATTAGGAGTTTCAACTAAAAAAGTGTAAGCTAAAAACTCTCTTCGAGAGATTGTGGAGATTCTTGAAAACAGACACCCAATTTAGGAAGGCAAAGGAAAGCAAAAACAGGATGGGTGCTGAAAAATAACTACTGTATTCCCTAAATATTGATCAAATTGTGTATAAATAGATTCATGATTTACCTGTTTGGTGATGAGGGTTTGAACATGTGGAAGGTCTTTTCCAGTGTCATCAGATTTAACAAACACTTCCTTGTCATCTGTCAAAAAGACATAAAAGTATTTTTAAAGCAAAAAGGTCTTTCTCCGCGTACTTGAGAAGAAGATTAAGTGTTATATAGAATGCAGAGAGTCAGGTAACTAACTTTGTTTGAACTGGAAAAAAGAGGTGGGGCAACTGTTTCCATTGCATAGCAGTTATTGTGTAATATTTTGACGCAAGGCAGTGAGACCAGAATATCCTGACCTTGCAAAAGTGACGTCAGAAGGTGATATCCCGACTTACCTATCCAAGATTCAACAACGTCGGCCTTCCAGTTGAACTGCAAAAATGCTGAGTTGTCATTGAGCTTGTTTTTGCGGATGTCTGCTTGCGATTCAAGGTCTTCCAGCTTGCTCTAGAAATCCAGAGAACAATCATGACAAGGTGATACCCGCGATTTCTATTTGATGGCTGATACAATAGGAAATTGTTATAGGTCACAATCGGTATTCGAATTAGTTGACGGAGAGTAAAAGAAGAGAGCAAAGGAGACTGTCCATCACTGTTTCGATGAAGTAAACCTTTAACGGGCAAGGTTGCAGGAATGAACTAACACCAGAACAGTCTGCTGTCTAGCCATCCTGTTGCTGATACGCGGCAGCCGAAGTTTTGTTCTGCTGTTGGTTTCTAAATTCTAAATGCAAAGGAGGAGGACTTTGTTGATGTGAACAGCACACGGGCGGAGCATAATGCCTTGAAAGTGTAACGCTTAATATGTTAAATTATCAGATTGTGACTCAAAGTTTTTACGTTCTTTCCACTAACTTGATACTTTAATCCGAAAAATTCATTGAAATCCGATTGTAATCATTGAAGGTTTAATATGTCAGTTCCTATAAAGAATATTTCTGAATATTGAGAATCGCAATATTTACCTGAAGAATGTCAATTCTTTTCTTGATTTGATCTCCTTTGAAATTATCCTGTAAATTTCGTTAAAATAAATGAAAACGGTCAAACTGTGATAGGTAAATTATCAAGAGGAGATAATGACTTACCAGGAATGCCGGTGCAAATTTTGAAATGGGGAAGGGAGGCTCTACACAAATTGGTAAATTATTAAGAGCTTTGTGAAAACCTTGGGATGTGCTGCTCGGTATATTCTGCCGTATTTTCCATGATTTGTCTCATTATTCAAGCAAAGAGAGTTGGATAATAACTGAACTTCGTCCGATCGCCGTACAAAATAAAAACAAAAGTTTGCGGGTTTAACTACAAGTAACAGAATGCATCGCGCCATGCTGTAATTAGGGGAAAGATCTATTGGAGAATATGCCAGAATTACAAAATCTTTTAGAGGTGAGTAACATTTATACAGAACATTAATTTTGGTATTGGCGAGATCTCCATCGTGGATAAATCTCAAGCAATTTTTCAATGGTATTTTACAAAAGTTTAAACAATACTCACTTCAGCGATCAGCTTCTCTCCGACCGAGCGGATATCAGCTACTCTCTGCTTATGAACTTCAAGATCACTTTCAAATGCTTCATGTTTCTTTTGAAGGGTCTAAAAGAGAGGTTTTTTACTTGAGGGCAGGTTGAAAAGTTGGCTTAACAACAAAATGGCAATTACACGACAAAATACATTCAAGCTGAAGTGGGAAGCTCATAATAAAAGACTTCCCGCTAGGACAGGTAGGACCATTTTTAAGCTTTGAATTCACAAATTAATACTTTTCAACACATCTTCTGCATAACGAACAGATGCAATACTGAAATGAGAAATAAACTTGCCCAGGACATAAAAGAACGATTAAGGACACTGACCTGTACAGCGGCGAGAGTATCGCCATAATCATCACTTGAAACGAAAGCCCTCTTCTCTGCAATCCAAGATTCTTCTTCATCAATATTAGCACACAATTGCTGGAAGGCCTCTGATTCATCCAGTCGTTTTGATCTATGATAATTACAAACATACTATCAACAAACCTCTTACAAGACGTACTCCTTTTTTAACTACTAACAACTGCTTCTGCTTCTAAAAAATAAGATTTGGCATTAGGTTACCTTTCATCCGCCATTTTGTTCAGATCTTCCCATTTTTCAAGCAAACTTTGTGACCTCGCTTTGATTTCTTCTTCATTCGGGTCATCTTCTGCAATAAACTTTCGACCCGTTTCGACAACACCCATTATAACTGGCTCGTGAGCTTTGAGTTCAGTTATAAGCCTTTGGTGTTTGCGTCTGAGATTTTGCACCCCAGTAAGATCTTTGCCAAAGTCTTGAGAGCTGACCAAAAGCTTCTTTTCCCTGAGTGGTTTAAAATAAGTTAAAAGTTAGGCTAAAACACAACAGATGATTATCGAATGTTGTTAGCTTTGGAACTTTAGAAGTCTTAACGACATAATCTTTGGGCCAAGAGATTTTTTGTACACTTCATAGTAGGTGTTTAGTATTCATTTAGGACGATATTAAGTAAATGTAAAAGTATCGATGTATCTTTGACAGATGCTGAATTGCAAGAGCTAATTTCTAGTAACCTGACACCGGTCTAAAAGTTACAAGAATTGAATTCATTACAGAGAAAATAATAAAATATATGATTGAAATCACTCGTACTTAATCCACGACTCTTCATCATCAATGTCACGGTAAAACTGGTGAAGTGAAAGTGATTGTTCCAGCTTTGAGCGTCGAGTTGTTCGCATCACAGTTATCCTACAAAAAAGAGAAACGAAGCATGAATAATAGGTATATTCGCTCATCTGGTGCGTACAGATGAAGATCTGAGAAAGAGGCTGTTGCAATATCTCACCAAACAGGGCGTAACTTACCTTGGTAGCAAGCAGAAACAACATAAGGCAAAAAAAGTCTATGATTGTCTGTCTATTGAATGTCTCGGATTTGAAAATGCTTCATGTTGTTACTACTCTTTCTTATTTTGGGTTTGTTTCGAGTTTGAACATTTACCACAGTTTAAACATCAACTCTTTAGATCTAATAAACTTATGCAAGCTTACTCTGTTCGGTTTTCAAAAACCCAATTTCATTTAAAAGATTTTCTCTTTTAATCTAATAAACTTTTTTCAAGCTTACACTGTTAGATTTTTTAAAAAGCTTAGGACGAAGGGTGAAACCAAGGATTCTTTCGCCAAACACAACATACAAAAAGCCTGGTTTGTAGAGAAACCTGGTCTTGTTTATCAATAAAATAATTAAACAATTATCAATAGAATACAAATATTACTTACTTTTCAAATCTTCGGACAATTGTCTCGTGCTTCTCTTTTATTCTCACAGCATCAAAATGTTCGATTTTAATGAAATGCTCACATTGATTGGTCAGGACTGTTATTCGTTCCTGAAGCATTCAACAAAAAATTACAATCAGTTACAGACAGCCCTTCTGTTTTCTAAAACCTAGCATTGTAAGACCTATTACTTCCAATTAACTCCCGATTTGTTTAATTTTTTATACACTCAACCTAGTCCGTTTGCTCATTCAGGTTGCAGATAGAAGAGGACAGAGGAAAAACCTACAGACTCTTTATGTACATCTATCACTCCACAGATACACTTAATGTCAAAAGGTCTCTTAAAAGTCGAGATATTTTTAAAACATTTTTATCGGATCACTTTGTCGTCGAGGGCAGCATTCTCCCTAACTCGGAGAAAAATACAGTTAAGCTGGCAACTTTCAAGAAAACATCAACTACATATGAAAAACTCTTTGTCGTCACAAACCTCATGAGCAGAAATGTCGACTTCAATGAGCTGGTGCTTTCGCAACAAATTCTGCACACTTGCCAGGTCCTTGCCATAGTCTTCAGATGACAGGGCTGTTTCGACCTGTAGAAAGATTTTATCGCTTCAGTTATGTAAAATGTAGATTTTATATTAGCATTAGATTAGACCCTAATAAAAAGTCTCCTGAATCGTTAAAAGGTGGATGTTAAAAGGTGCAGCAAGATTCAGGTTCTGGTTTTACCTCGCCAAGCCAAAAGTCCATGTCCTTGACACTGCTGTAGAACGACTGTTGTTGACTGCCCTCCTGCAGCTTCTGAGTCTTCACCTTACAAGTTCTGATCAGTGTTGTCCATGATTCCTCGATGGTTGTTATCTTGTATCGAACTGTCTCTTCGTTGCCTTGGCATTTTCCGTTTTCAAGCAAACCTTAAGGAGGGAAATCATCAAAAGCTTACTGAAAAGGTACTTTTAAGGTGGGTAGTATAAGATCACAAAGAGCAGTAGCAATTCCCACGATTGTGTGGACGGTTTGAGTGTAAAGTACTAATATAAAAGAAGGTTTTACAAAACATTGTTTTAACATTATTTCCCATTGAAACAAAACATGCCTGAATAACCACAAAAAATAAAGAATCATTTACTTTATTTGGGGGTAACAATAAAATCTATTCTAATAATTCCGACTTTGGCATTCAAACTGAAATTATAAAATCTTCAAACAAAAAATGACATACAAAAAGCCATATAAATATTAAAAATAGTAAAGGACAAAGTAAATAATCTAGATGAACATTAACAAAACCATCTTAAATCTTCAAAACTGGTAAATAAGGTTAACGCGATAAATGTACATATTTGTTTTTGATAGCCAGCAAAAAATATTCTTCAAAGTTAAATTTTTATGCCATGAATAAATGTATAAATGCATGAATGAATGAATAAATGAATTAATTAATTAATCAATGATTCTATCCAGCAGGGGGTTATTAAATACCTTTTCCTACGTTGATGACGCCCATAACTCTATCTTCATTGGCGGCAATTTCAGCTTCAAATGCTTGATGCTTCTGTACTTTACCCTTGAAAATATAAAAAGATTCAAAAATAAATCATTTATGCATTCAAATTCAAACAATACCTTTCGGGAAACATTTAAAATTTCCCTGAAGATATGCATACCAACCAGAAAGAGACTTTCCGATGGCCGTCAAAAGGAGGTCGGAAGATACTGCGAATCAGGTGAATAAAAGATGCAGCTAAATTTAAATGAGATTAGTTGAAGTCCACAGCGAAGAGATGGAAAAAAGGGTTCTTCTTTTGGATGTTTGAAAGAGGGAACTTAGGGGGGAGAAAAAAGAAAATCACAACATACCTGGATATTACTGGGATCTTTATACGACTCCTCCAAAGCGGTCTGCATTTTCTCGCTAATCCAACCTTCAACATCATCGACATCTCTTATAAACTGCTGCAGGTTCTGAGACTCTCCAAGCTTAGAACGCTTCTCAACCAAAGCCTCTTTCAAAGTTGCCCATCTGAACAGATAAATAACAAGAACGTGAAAACAAAACAAAATCTACGGAAAAAAATGAAAGGCTTCCAATCCAACTTTTACTATTAAAGACAGTATGATACTTAATGATAATTAATGATAATTGATGATAATTAATGTATGAAGAGACTGTGATAAGGCCGGGTATTAATGGCTTTTCGCATGGCATAATCTACGACAGTCTATAATGTTTTGTCCGGTGTTGTTTGTAATGCGGCATGCAACGTATCATCGCTCACAAGTGTTAAATACTACCATGCTATTCAATAGCATGGTAGACACAGAAATTTCTACTCAGTGTATCTTATGTAAAAACATAACTCCAGTGGTTTTTCTCATATCTAGTTATAAAAAATTCAGAAAGCAAACAGTAAGTAAAACGGGGAAAATATATGTGTCAAACAAGATAATAACATATATATTGTTAGCAATCAATTTCAGCTATTAGAATATTACGGAGCAAAGCCTGCAATTAACAGGCAAGAGCATCGAAACCAATACCTTGCAAGAACGGCCTGTATTCTGGCAGCGATTGCCTCGGAATCATAATGCTCAGCTTCAATAAGTTTATCGGCATTCTTCTGCAAGTTTGAGACTTTTTCTTCCTATAATTTGGCAAACAAGTAGAATTTAGCAACGTTATGGCAATGATAAAGTACGGTACTGATAACATCAGCCACTGAAGAAAATTTTTGCTGTACGAAAACAGCTATTGTAATTAATCCGGACATTTTCTGATAATTTCTTGCAGTTGCTTATAAGTATAGATTAAAACTTTAAGATTTTCGCTTATTTTGACTATTTTCTGATACTTACAAATTTTAAAACCTTCCTATATTTTAACCTGTTATTCTTTTTGAGGGATAAGTTATTCTAATCACTTTCTGATTATTTCTAAACGGGATCTGATTATAACAATTGATTATCCCTCGAACACATACCTGTGCATTCAAAGCTCGCTCAAAGTCGTGGTGTTTTTTCAAAAGCGCATCAGCTGACCCGCCATCATCTTCACTCATCAGGACAGACTCCCTCGCAGCCATCCATGTTTCTGCCATCTCAGCATCACGAATAAATAACTGCTCCTCCATACAGTCATCAAGAATTTTCCTCCGCTTCTCCCATGCACTGGAAAAATACAAAAATAGAAAATACTGTCCGATATGAGCAGGATGAACTCTAAATTTCTCAGGATTTCTAGGTATCATCTTGATAGTTCTCACACTTTTAAAGCGAGTAATTTTACGAGGTCACACTTTTTAATCCATTTGATAGTATATCAGGATAATAAAGCATTCAATGATTTTAGAACAATTCATGGAGGATAATTTAACAGTACCAACAGTTTTTAGTAAATATTGTCCTTAAACTAGTTCCCAAAAAAACTGGGATTACAAAGAAACAAAGAAACAGCTTTAGCACCAAAAAACATAACAGCTTGTAGCAAGTCTCAAAGAAAAATTTCTACTCGATTCAATCGTACAATTAATATTCCAAAAAATAATTCTCGAGGAACTTGAATTTATTTAAAAACTTGAATTTCTGTTTACCTTCTTTAAACGGTGGCTGAAAAGGGGTCGAAAAGGAAAAAAGTCCCAACTTACTTTTCAAGTTTCTGCCTGTCATTTCTGATTTCTTGCAGCTTTTCTTGAATCTCATCTTTTGCTGGGTGATCATTTGCATCAAGTTCGGAAGAGAACTGTTCAAAAGCATCGAAAACTGGCGATTTTGAGTCGATTTCCATTCGGTGTTCCTACGAGGGGAAATCAACAAGATGCCTTATTCGATGTTTCGAAGACAAATTTACGGTGGCATTTTTTGTTATCCTCCGAATATTCGAGGGTCGACAGGATATTGCCAGTCTTCCACTCAAACATGAGCGGTATCAATGCCACTTTTAAAAGAGAAAAGTATTTTATTTAAAAATTCCCGGAACGGCTCAGATAGGAGTAGCATTATAAAGAACTGTGATCGATTTTTACTTCCTTGGGGAAGTTAAAAAAGCAAACAATTCATCTCTTATAAGGGAGCTTGCCAAAAGTGGTAGATACCTGATGCCTGTCTTGCAATGCTTCGGCTTCGGCTACATCTCTTGCCAAGTCCTCAGAAGTTACCAAAGCGTATATGCTGTTTATCCATGACAATAAATCTCTGCAATAGACACAAAAGACGATATAAATTTGCACTGCCTTCCGATTGCCTCTGATTTATACACATTGTCACATTAACTTTTAAACTTAAAATGTGACACGCAAAAATTCAGATCTAATTCTAATAACAAGATAACAAGATTTTAGCACGAAAATATGAATGACCATATTTAATACCAAAATTTTTCATATTTTGTCCCTGGATCCTTTGTACCTAATTTTGATGTACCCATCTTTTAAGATATTCTGAATGAACGATGAGATAAGACCATTCCAAGCATCTTTATTCGCATACAAGGTGATTACAGTTACGAATATAACATTGCGCACCTGTAGTCATTCAAGTACTTCTGTAAGGCATACGATTCATTCAGGTTCTTCTTCCTCATGGCCGCCTTCTGAGACAATGTTGCCCAGGCTGAATGCAACTCGTTAAATTTCGACTCAACTGTTTCAGCTGAGCCAGGATGCGTGGATTTCAATTTCTCTGCTTCAAGATTTAAGGCTCGAACCTGCAAGAAGCACAATTCACATTAATATGATTATTATCACCCCCGGTTTAATTGGCATTTGTCGTTTGTTTTCACAAGAAACAAGATTTAGGCCTTGCATCTGTTAGAATAGAAGCATTACTATCATTCCCGCTTTATCACCGAAATGAAACTATTAGCATAACGAAAATTCCAAAGTATAAATATCATTTTTCAGAATATCATAAAACTGTTTGGCCTGTTATAAAACAAGCAACTCAATTTGCTGCTATACGAAATAATCATGTATTTTTTTTGTATTTTTCCATTTCATGTATGTATTTTGTTTTTCTATAGGCACGCGGCACTGACGGGACAACTATACAGGTCAAGTGCTTTTTCCTTGGTTGGCCTATTTCGATCTACAATTAGGTATATATTCTTCATCTGGCTCTTTCGGACCCTTATTCTGACATTTTTATACTCTGTAAGATTGTTCACTTTTTTGTTAAATATGATACCAAACAAATTTTTCGATTTCAAGGCATATTGAATCTTTCTCCATGCCTTGGGGTAGTAGCTTTTATGTAACTACATGTGAAAGTACCATGTAGCTATAGAGATGTCAAAACAAGGACAGAAGTGTTGAAATTACATCGGATGGTTTACTTTAATTTTTGAACGATTAGGTACGGTTATAGCATCATTTTTGGAGGTTCTTTCATATAGAGTAACAACGAAGAGGATTTTCAAACGGCCTTTTTTACATAAAGAAGCAAATGAGGATTATTATAAAAATACGGGTTGGGGTGAAATCAATAAAGTTCCTAGGGCATTTTGATAAGACACCTTTAGAGGAAGTTTGATATAATCTCTACTTTTTGCTCTTTGAATTGTTTGTAGCAAACTAAATAATATCTAAATAAATATCAGATGGATGTGTTAGATAAACCAACCTTTTCTTCCAAAGCAGCCAAATCTCTTTCAAGGGCCTCGTGTTTTCTCTGTAAAGCTTGCACACTGGCCAAGTCACGCCCATAATCGGTTGATGACAAAGCAACATCCTTTTCGATAATCCAGGCTTGAGTATCATCAGCATCTCTGTGGGGACAACGAGTTTCAATCTTGTAGATATAACATATTTAGATTCAGAAAAAATTCTTTGAAAACAAGTAAGTCTTGCTTCTAAAATGCTAGCATCAAATATATCTGAATCTTTACAAAAAGATTGGAATAGAGTATACTTCAAAGTACTAAATAACAGTTCTATTACAATGCATATAACGAAAATACGTAACCATAAAAAAGTAGCTCTATTTTTTTATAATGCTGGTGCGCCTGTCATTTGAGAATTGGATGGTCGTTTACAATTACCTGTTAAAACGTTGAATCTCTCCGGCACTTTCCAACGCTAGCCTTCTTTCTTCAGCAAATATCTGCATTTGTTCCCATCTCTCAGTGACTCTCTAAAACAGAGAATTGAACTAAAATATTAAACTTTAGTACAATTCAAAGTATCATTGATAGCAAAACGAGTTTTAGCTTTAACATTGCATTATATAAGTTCTCGTTTATATCAAATCTAAATATCTATTGTGTCCATTATAATAATTAAGAGTTCTCTGTTGGGTTAATTTCATAATTCTAATGTGTATAATTTATCTGATAATCACGAGTTTCATCAGTGGCTACGGCGACACCCCTGAACAGAATTCTGTAAAAGCTCTATCAAGCCCCGGGGGCCTATTTATTTTTTCATTCCTAGACGGGGGAGGTTAATAGAGAGGGGGCTCATTCTAAATTTTTGCTTGATAAGGAGGCTCAATAGAAAGGGGACCTAAAAGAGAGGGGAGATCTAATAGAGCTTTTACGGTAGGTGAATCTGGCAAACAGCTCACAGAAATGTGGAAACAAAAGGAAGCTTTTATTATAGACGATCAATTCCAGTTTAATAATTGTAAATGAGGCTGATGAAAGAAGTGCAATTATGCTAGAACACTTGCCTGCAGGATTTCCTGTACACGTTCATACTCAGATGACTTCTGCTCTTTGAGCTGCGCACACAAGATCTGAAGCTCCCTTATCCTTGTTTCTTGTGTTATCATGTCCTTGAAAAATGAAACAAAATCAATGTTAAAACATCATCATCATCATAACTCATAACGATGGAAATATGATCGCATCGACTTCCTATTATTTGAGGTTAGCCACGACATTCTTTGAAAATAACAAAGAAAACCTTTAAAAAGACAACATACAAGTTTGATTTTAAAACTAAAGGTCAAGACACTTCTCAAAGTGGATCACTACAAGACTTCAAAAATCTAAGCAGAAAAATAATTTGACACCTTTTTGAATTCGTCATAATTTTTCTGCAGCCCTTCAACGTGGTCCATGTCTTTCCCAACCTCTTCACAGGTTACCACAGCTTCCTGAAGGATAAAAATGAACAAAGGATAAAATTGGTCTAAGATAGGATAAAAAGAGAACACACAGAATTATCCTTTTAAAGAACCACGTAAAGCTATGTGAATGTGCTTTCGTCCCATGCAATTCTGAAAATGTAAATTGTTAGCCAATTATGATTTAGTATATTACCTTGTCCTGAATCCACGATTCAACTTCTTTGGCCTCTCGAAGCATTCCATGTTGTTTAATCGATTCTTCAAGTTTCTGATGCCTTTCTTGAGCTTTTGATATTAGTTCAGCATACCTTTTTGATGGAACAAAGTTGTCAATAGAATATGACTCATAGTTTTAAATGTCTACGATACTTTACTGTCAAACAAAATTGTTTCTGTTATGATTCGCAAAAAAATCGTAAAGATGCACAAAGCACGGAGAAGAAGGTCACCGTTGACGTGATCAATGCTCGGTTACACATATCTTCTGCACTGGCACATTAATGGCATAGAAAAATGCAAGACAGCTACTTTTATACTAGAAAAGCAATAATACTCACAGTTTGTCGATAGCAGCTTGTCTATCTGTAATCGTGTCAGCAGTTGGGATTTTAGAAAGCAGGTCTTGCGATGCACTTTTGGCATCAATTTTTTTCAAGAATGATGCAGGAACAAATCCTTGGCGATCGTCAGCTTCAACTTTCCACCATTCCTATTGAAGAATAAGTTCAAGATATTTACGTGAGGTATTGAAAAGATGTTTCAAGCTCTTTCGATAGATGTTTCTTTGCTATTCTCGTTTCTTTTATGTGTTTGCAGGGGGGCGGACAGTTGGTCAAATATTAGGGAGGGGGCAAGCACATTGTTTTGACAAGATGAAGTCACATTTTCCCATTGTTTTAGAACAAAAGATAATTACCTACAAGATTATTAGGGGGGCGACCGGCCCCAACTCGCCCTCTTCGCCCTACCTCGCCCGCTAGATGTCCACCACTTTGCGAGCCACTAGTTCTTAGTTTTTTTAAGTACGTTTCAAGCTTGTGAGCTCACAATTAAAAGCAAAGAAGGAGCAAGGGAGGCTATTTTCGAGTGGTAATTGTTTATGGCTAATTATTTAATGATTGTCTGACTGCCAATATCTTAAAAAATGCAATAAAAGACAGAACTGGAATATGACAACACTTACTCTGTTATCGCTGTTAAGAAGAGTTAAAACTTGTCCTTCTTTGATGGAGATTTCTCGTGCCGTTTTCTCGTCATAATCGTACAGGGCAACAACGCATTCCTTGCCAGATAGATCGCCTTGCTGTATCAATGGCTTCGATAAAAAAACATGTCGAATATTAAGGACTAGGAGCAATAACTATTTAAGAAATCCGCTATTTAATGATAAATGATCCAGAAGCAAAGTACTAATTATAGGAGAAAGTAACAAGGATATAATAAATCAATGAAACATAGCTGATATCGAACAACTTTCTTTAGGAGTTGATGAAATTGAAAGAAAATGGTTTAAAACTTTACAATTTACTGCTTATAGAAAGTTCCTCTATTTTTCCATTTTGTAATTCATAAACAGAATCAAGAGCCATCTTGCATACTCGTCACTATTTCGTTATCAAACAGAAATATGACTCAATATCATACCTTGCACTGCAAACTCTGTTCCCTCAGTCCCTCAATTACGGTATTAAATGCTTCTAGATCAGAAATCAAAGCTTCGTGTTTTTTCAGCTTCGCCTAGAAAAAATGGTATAGGATAATCAATTACGTGGACTGTAAGATAGAGCAAGCTGGTGCATTCGGAGTACCGCATGAAAATATAGAGTGGGAGGCCTACATTTAGTAGTGGGAGTGGGAGGCATATACCTCGCTTTTAATATTTTCATACTAACTTAAGATTGTTTTGAATAAATACAAAAATGAAGAAATTTTCATTGACTAAGCAAAATGTTGGTGTTTAGAGTTGGCGCTGGGCGTGAATCAATACGGCGGGTAAAAAGATAGCTTCAAAGGATGTTTTAACTGCAAGTTGAATAGTTTTCAATTCGAAACAATTACACACGAAAGCGATGTCATCAACTCTAAAATTTGCAAGGCAAAATTGTGCTACTTAGAATATAAACTACAGCATGCTAGAACTTTCAAAAGAATAAATCAGATTCACAAATGCACGCACAAAAAACAGAGTTAGCATATATTCTGAAACATCACTTCCTCTGACTTTTTAATTCCAGGCAATTAAATCCTAATTCCAGGCAATTAAATCTATCTGCATCTTCAGGTCTATGGACACCACACAATGGTTGGTTATTAATCAACAGACAGTCACCTGGGCAGTGTCCTCGTCTTTGCCGTAATCAGTGCTGCAAACAATTGGCTCTTTCTCCAACAGCCACGATTCGGCTTCGCTTGCTTCAGAAAGATACTGCTGCGTCTGGACGGAGTCCTCGAGGTCCTTCTTCCGGCTTGTAGCTTTTTCCTAGAATACAACCAAATGCAACTGACTTAATGAATAATGAGTAAATTCAAAATTTCACGTGGTTACGGGTTATGCAGTTTTATAGTTATATTAACGCGAGTCTCTTAAAATTAGCCTCAACTAGCTCCGTCTATCAAACCCAAATGTGAATGAAAGATCAATCCTCAGTAGAGAATTAATCAGTACTATTCCAATGCATGGAACAATTTGACAAGCATGCTGCAGACTAGCTATTACAACCAACCACTGACAAATGCATTAACACACTAAATACATGCTTTAGGTCTTGCTTACATTACGGTTTTAATCTGCAAAGGCACATTGGTTTGACTAAACTGTTTCGTTAAAAAATGCCAAGAATGTAGACTCACCAGAAGGTCTTGCCAGTGGTTGTTTAAATCGTCGCATTTGTCTCTAATTTCCTCACTTGCAAAATGCTCTAAATGATTTAAGAAAAATAAGTCGAGATGAAAAAATGAAGATGACAGAAGATGAAGTGGTCTTTCCGATTACAAGGAAATCATACAGAGATAAAAGAGAACTACTTAAAATCAACATATTACGACACAGTTCCATTGCGACAATTTCGTTTTTATCTGCATTTATTACTAGCTTACTATCTTCTCGATAATTCTTTAATTCTTCCATTTTGTTATGTTGTATGAGTTTGTTTAACAAGGTGTTTAGCCTGACATGTTACACTTGGTCTATCTCCAAAGGATGTAGGCAACAACTTAATTTCTAATATCGACCCTAAATTATCAAGTGATCTATTCATTTTGAATATAGAAGCATAAGATGGTAACCTTTAAAGGCTATTGAAAGCGTAAAATTCTGGAAAGACTGAAGCAATGGAGCTCAAAAACCTTTCGAGAACAGTGTAAAGGAAATTTTATTGGGATATCCTTTACCTTCATTGACCATTTCTTGGCCATTTTGACAGACAGCTTCAATTCTTGGTTCATGACCGTTGAGCTCATTCTGAAGTAAATTTAGAAGGAAAATAGTATCAATTTTGAATAGCATATCACATAAAGGGCATTGCAGAGAGACAGTGCTGTCATAAATGGCATAAAATATACTGCCATTTCATAATAAGTCAGATAAACAGCATATCTTATCCAGGAGTTGCTGCTAACGTTCTACCAACTGGATCTTTTTGTAATGGAGTGCTGTTCTGAAAGGTTAACGAAAAATAACAAAGTCACGTTTTTAAAATTCGAGCTTCCTGACACAGCTAAACAGAGTTGGTGCCCTTTATAAGTTCTCTACTGTTATTGGCATTTTGTCGTATCTTAACGAAAACATTTAAACGTGAAAATTCGACACTTTGGGCATACACAGTCAGAAGAAGTCTAAAATGTCGAATTAAATGAGATTTTTGGCACCAATAATAAACTCCCCTTTAGACTTACCACCAAAGCATTGTGCTTTTTCAGTAAATTCTGGGCACCAATCAAGTCACGACCTGCAATTTAAAGAAAAAATACTTTGAAATTTGTGCCACTTTTACTAGATCACACGAGCAACAAAAGCTTGATAACAATTCCTTTGCACGTTATCTCCAATATTTATAGATTTAAAAACAAAAACCATAAAAATACTATAAATATTGAATAATAATCGAAGAAGGTATATTACGGTAAAGAAAATTATCCGACGCACAGTTCGAAAACTATTTTATAATAGCGGAGCATGAAACCTGTGTTAAGGGATGAGGCAACTGGCTCCTTCTCGTTAATCCACGTCTTCTCATCTTCAACGTCATGCAGAAACTTTTGAAATTTCTGCGAATCTTCGAGGATCTTAGCGCGCTTTTCCGCGGGTTCTGTGAGATTATTGTACCTTTCAGATAAGGCTTGTTCTCTAGCTTGGATTACAGGGTAATCAAAATGATCTGCGGCAACAAAGTTTTCGCATTGATTCTGGACTGCTTCGATTCGATCCTTCAAGAAGAATACAGCTAATTCAAACAACCGTAACTTCAATCACAAATCCAAGCTTACAGTTCTTTATCATAACAGCAAAAGTATTTTTCCAATATCAACCATAGGGCAATGAAGATCTGACATATAAGAATTCGCCTTGCATAAATTTGTCTTTAATTTAAAACATATAATAAGAACTATATATTTATATATCAAACAGGCTACATTTTACTGTCAAGCAAACATTCTAAAAATTAAGACATTCTAAAAGAAACTGGAGGTAAAACATTCTCGTTCCAAAGAGCAAAGAAATATACCAATTACCCTTAAAAGTTTAAAACTTAAAACGTCTCATTTTAAACTCAAAACAACAAGCAGGGATATAAACCTAGACGATTTGCCATTAATCTCATAAAATTTTAACTTTTATCTTTGTAATATTAATTTCTACTTTGAAAATACAGGTATTTTATTTAAATCATAAATTTTATTTACTGATAAACTAATCTGTACAAATGCAAAATATTATTATCATCATTATTAAAGAAATTGACATTTAAACTTTAAAAAAAGCTGGGGTTACCTTGTGTGCTTCAACATCAGCTATTAACAAACTGTGCTTCTTTTGAAGGTTTTTCACGCTTGTAAGATCCTGTTTGAAAGCAAGCAAAAAAATAAGTTATCATCAGCAAAAACTCACAATTCGAAAATTTGAAAAAAGGGGCACGTGATAAAGATAACGAACAAACATATTAATAGATGAGATTGGCAATGGTACATGTATAAACTGCTGGAGCTGGAGCTGCAAGTAAAATGATGATATAAACGCTACAAGGGGAGTGAGAAAAAACAATTAAAAATATTGGTGCGCAGCGGAGGAGTGAGCATAGTTAAGGAGCCTTTATAGTTTAACGCTCCTCCGCTACGCCAATCCCTCTACTGCACATCTAGTTGATAGTGATGTCTGAACACAAACTCGATCTAAATTTCGATTTCGAGAAATTGCAACTTACTTTGCCAAGGTCGTCAGAAGCAAGGTGGCCTTCTGTTTCTGACAGCCACAATTCTAAATCCTCACACGTTCTGTGAAAAGAAAACAATTACTTGGTCATCTAAGGATCCTAAAATTTTACCTTCGAAAACCCTAGCTCATGCTGTAAAGCCAGGAATTCAAAAAGACTTCAAAAACAAAATAATACATCTTAACTGGCATGGTGTGACAAAAAAGGAAACATCTTAGGAACGGTTTTCACCTGTTGAACTGTTGTTCTTCCTTGGCTTCCTTCAACCGTTGGCCTAAAAGAGAAAGGCACATTCAATCTCAGTCCAATGTATCCCGCTCTACAGTTGCACATTGCTTCAAAGAAATTAAAAAATACAACAGTGGAAACAGCAAAAAAACAGTTTTTCGTACAAATCTTACTAGCGTGAAAAGCTTGATTTAAATAGTGAAAACAGAAAAACGAACCTTTTTCTTGAGTTTTTTCTTTAAGAAGTGCCCAACTTTCGTTGACATCATCAATCTTAGCTTGAATATCTTCGGATTTCTCGTAGCCAGCATCGATCATTTCTTGACCTTTTGTTGCAATGGCAACGATACGGCTTTCGTTGGCTTCAAGTTCAGCCTCAAATGCCTGATGCTTCTGGATTTTCCCTTGCAGATTTGTTGGGTCCTAAGAAAATAAGTTGTGCTTTTCAATGCAAAAAGGTGACTTAAATTAAACAAGAAAATGTCTTAGTTAATAATTATTCTTAACAACGCTACAGTCAACGACTATGGTAAGATTTTTTGGTTGACGCCAAAGTTGGAAAAAAAGGTAAAGTGCTAAATTTTTAGCTAAATTCAAGATGAAGATGGATATCTTTAATTTTTTTGTGCATATATAATTGCTTCTTTTAGCGAACACCTGGTTGGATATAGAGCATCAAATTATTGCTGGAGAAATTTCAAAAGCCTGGTTTTGATAAGGTCAAGTGCTCTACCTCCAGCAAGCAGTGCCCCAAATATTCAAAGAGTTCTTGACCATATGCCAGTGATCAGGCAATTTCCTATATTCGCGTGTAAAAATACATATCCCCAGATACATGTATGCATGTAGAATGCATCATTGTTTCCAATATCCAAAAAACAAAATCTAGAGACTTAGCAAATGGAAAGAACTCATAGTAAAAGTTCCTTACCCTGTATGATTCATCAGTTGCTACTTTCAATTTCTCCGCTAACCACGTTTTCGTTTCATCGACCTCTCTTTCGAAATTCTGATACTGCGAAGATTTTCCAATCTTTGTTTTCCTTTCTGTTGATTTCTCCACAATAGCCTGGCGCTTTTGCTTCAACTAGAAGATTTTGTTCGTGATTTAAACAAGATAGGCTGTGCAATTTTGAATGGTAATGAAACAAAATATTGCTTTTTAAAGCAGGTTTAAAGACTTTTTAGAATTAGTAAATTTTTAAGCTAGAGAAAAATTTGAACAATTTTTCGCCGGAAAAAAATTTGGAAATGGCTCTGTAAATGTATATTTCTAACATCTTGCACTTACGGACGCTGATTCTAGCGTTTTATACTCGGAGGAGTGTCAGACGAAAAAAGCTTTTAGTATGTTGCAAAATGTTTGCTTTTTTCAAAGCAATCTTTAGAAAAGAATTTTACATAGTGTCTTAGAAGCTTTCAAACAAACGTTTACAGCAAATAAGCAAGCAGTTATCCTTGTTAAAATAGACTTTTTTCTATGTTAACCTTATATTCAGCTTTACGAATGTAAATTAGAAATGTGATTCTCACTCGTAGTTCCTTGCACGAGGAGACATGAACCCCATACACCGCTAGTTACTAAGAGCGCTTTCAAACCTCCTTGTGATGTGCAACCCTCTAAGCATATAATGGCCTACAACAGTTTGCTCATTTGAAATACATACAGTGTCAATTCGGCGTTGGAGCTCATCTGCAGCATAATGGTCACTGGAAAGCATTTTCGTCGCAAACTCATCGATGGCCTAAAATAATATGACGTGGATTCGAACAAAAAAGGCAATGAAAACAAAATAGCAACATTGCAGAACTGACGTTTAAAGTCTGAACAGAATCACTGTTTTGATAAACAGCATAGGAAGCATGACGTGGCCATAAACTAAAAAAACACAGACTACACGTAACGAATCCAAAGGAAACTAAAGTATAAACTTGAAGAGAGCACAAGAGTCAACTTTGTTTAAAATCCTCTCTCTTAACAAGAGTTCAAAATTCTCTCGATTTCGAACTGAGCCGATAAATTAAATGTGGAGAAGAAAAATGATTTTTTTCCCAAAACCAAACTTTTTGTGCTTAGGGCCTTCAAATAAAAGAGCTTGAGCATTGTTAAGATAAATTAATGTTGAACCTTGAGTTTTTCTTCTTGTGCAACAAAGACATTTTCAAAATCGTCATGTTTCTTTGAATGCGTTTCAACAGCCTCCACAGATTCAATCATCGGTTCTTGGCAAACGAATGTCTAAAAGACAGATGTAAAGGTGTTTCAGAAAAACAGAAATAAGCAGGTCAAAGACAATGGCTTAACTTAAAACTTCAAGGTA
Source organism: Rhopilema esculentum (assembly GCF_057945365.1). Lineage (NCBI taxonomy): Eukaryota > Metazoa > Cnidaria > Scyphozoa > Rhizostomeae > Rhizostomatidae > Rhopilema > Rhopilema esculentum. The sequence continues at coordinate 7,614,082 of NC_142825.1, forward strand.
ACTGGAAATTACAATCTAATTAAAAGGAATATTAAGAACATTGCCTAATTAGTAAGGCAAACAGTAAATACGCGATGCTTTTTTTTATGTCACAAAATTGTGGATGCACTGAACCAGTGTAAAAGGGTTTCTTTATTACCTCCTAGTGACTGTTGGGTAATTTATGTATGAAGCTATGTATGAAACAATGCAGATATCCATTCTTTAATTTTAATTTTACATTTATTCTTAATGATATCTAAGTTAAAATAGATTTGGCTCTAATGGTTGTACGTAATGGCACATTGCAATCAAACAGAGGCCCCTATTGAAATGGGGTCCTATTGACGGACAGCAAAAGAGTGCCGCCCTAAAATGCGTTACGTCACTAGGTGGTGGGTAAAAATCAAGCCACAGTACCTCTTGTTTGGCAATGACCACATCCATTTGGGAACAGTCTCTTTGGAATATCTGGAAATCCATACACTGTTCAAATTCCAGCTTTCGCTTTTCCATCAACTCCATGAGGGCCCTTTTCTCTGCATCAAGGGTTGCTAACTGTAAACAGGCAGTAGAGAAATTATTGTACATACAAGTTAACAGTCACACAAAAGATGGGTAAAATGTCGATATATAACAGGTAATTCGGGCTTTGAGTTGCAATAGCAAATAAAATGTGTTCACCTTTTCATTTATATCCTCCTTAGCATAATGGTCTTCATCCACCAACTTTGTGCCAAGCTCTACAGTGCTGTTGAAACCCCCTTCAGAGGCATCAATGTAGCCCTGAATGCGAAGATAATGGTAAAATAAAATCAATTCGAACCATTTACAACATTTCAGATTAAAGTATTAATAAAAATCAACAACAAAGCTAGATCAACTAAAACCACTTGCACCCCTTAGCACAAGCGAATCTAAAGACTTAACCCCTGACATTACTGATTATAAGAAATTTTTCTATTTTCAAATCAATACACCCACCATTTAAGATGCCCCCAAACTATCCAGTAAAAGAGATAAGGCAAACAGACTTGTCCTTCCCGGTGCCAGTTATCTTTGCCAAAAAAAAACTCCCACTCCTACTGCCTGAAAATAATAGTACTACTGACCTGGTGCTCCTGGTGTCGTTCTAACAAGGCTTTCGCTCCAGCAACGTCTTTTGCAAGCTCGTCAGATGTTACCAAAACTCGCATTTCACTTATAAACGTTACGTAATCCCTAAAAGACAAAAATGTAACAAAAACGAATGCAACAATCCAAACAAACGAAAAACCCCTCTCTATGATGAAACAAGACAATGTCTCAGTATGTTAATGGAGACATTACTACCTTTTTAGTTAGAACGTAAGACAAACTTTGTTATGGGTTGAATGTTAAGGCTTCTAGCAGGAGCATCTGTTACACACAAAGGGTGACATTAAACATCAATGACAATAATTATCATTGTGGTGCTAAAAAACGAGCTTCAAATGGCCAATCCTTAGTAATGACTTTAGGTAAAATTCTTTAGTTTTGTAACCACAAAATAAAACTGAATTATTCCATCATTTTTTAGTTTTTTAGAAATCATCAAATCATTTAGATTCTTTGAAAATGATCAATATAGCAGCATCAAAATAAATATACTTAAAAACACACATTAAGTATTCTAAGAATGAGGAGAAAAAAGATTTTGTTTTACAATTAGACATAAATCAGATTGCATGCACCAGCTACTAAATAGATCACACCGTACCTGTACTCTGCTATGAACTTTTGGTAAAGATATGAATCATTGAGACGGGATTTTCTTTCCCCTGCCTAGATAAACAAAAGCATGAATAATGTAGTTCAAAGATTGAAGAAAAGCTCAATAAACATTCAGCAAGCCTGTCTAGAGGCCCACACAAAAAACGGTGAATTGTGAGGAATAAGCTTTATCAAAGGTTTAATCAATTAACACATTTTTCAGTCATCTTTTATGACCCAAGCAAATGACATAGACGATACAAAGCCAGTATATCAGAACACAGAAAACATAAGCAAGCTGAATTACCCACATCTCAACAGAAAAATGCAACTGAAAATTAATTCCACTGTGAATATTTATGAATACTATAGGCTCTTAGTCTTTGAACAACATTAGCCCTTTGAACATCGTCTGGGCAGATAAAGAATTTTTAGAAGATGTTTGGAACAACATTTTGCGATCAATCAGCAATAATGTCTATATAACCTTTGTGATGGACATAAAATTTATAAGCAAAGCACATTTATATTGGTTATTCAATATTTCTTAGAATGCAATAAATAAAGATCAATTTGAGGGTTTGTTTTCATTTGATATTACCTTACACAAAAGTACCTTATGATAGGATCATATGGTTTTCACAAACAATACAGACGCTTTTAAAATTGTTGATTATTATTATCGCTTTCAGAGCAATTGCTGGACCACTTGCATGGGCTATTTTTTACGAAAAGACCTGGTAAGTGTGGTTTTGTCCATTCTTGGTCATCTTTTGGATTTTGATTTTAAGATAATTATAACAGAACAAAGTAGATTGAAGGATAGAAATATTTGATCTAGAAGACAAAAGAGTTTCAGGCATAATCTAGCAGGCATATTTTTAATCTTCTCTTATTACTTACCCTGGAATTGAGCTTCACCCAGTGCTCATCAAGTTCAGTTTGCTTGGCTTCAATTGGTTCTTCAAATTCTGGATGTTTCTCTTTTAATTGATCTGCATCATCGCTCAAATTATGAACCTAAACATTGAAAAACTAAAAATGTTAAGCAGCAAAGCAAGGCACACATGCTGTTAGTCACTACTACATGTGAGGTGGGAATGCGAGAAGAAGGATTCAAGGGGGAGGGTGTGAGGTGAGAGATGTGAGGGCGGTGTGAGATGGTAGTGTGTGAGGTAGAGTGTGAGCTGGGAGTGTGGATGGGGACAGGTAGTGAAAATCTAAAGAAAAAACAGCAAATTAGAAACAACCAGGTATACCATTATTTGTATTAATGTTGACAATGGCATAATCATCCAAGGTACATCTTAGCAGCCCCATAAAAGCTTCTTTATTTCCTAAAATTATTATACAAATAGTTGGTTTGGCATGCCTGTTGAAAATGGTAGCCACAATAAAACATAGACAAAACTGCTTCTTAAAATCAATCACTAAACAAAGTCTAGATATTGTACCATATTAGAAAGAGCTGCCAGATCCCTTTCCAAAACTTCATGTTTCCTTTGTAGAGTTGTGACACCAACAAGGTCCTTCCCAATATCATCTGTTGCCAGCTTTGCCTGCTTTTCTGTGATCCAGCCCATTGTTTCATCTGCTTCACGGTAAAAATGATGAATTTCATAAGCTGTGCTGAGGTCTGTCTTTCTTTTCTGTGATGAAGCTAAAAGACTTTCCCAAGCATTAATGAGCTCTTTCTGCTTTTCAAGTATTACATCTATTTCAGGATGGTTGTCTTGCTCTAGCTGAACAACAGTTTCATTAACCTCAGTAATCCGCGATTCATTGGCTGCAATTTCCTTCTGAAAATCATCAAATTTCTTCTGCAGGACCTCAACATGTTCAAGATCTCTTATATGTTCTTGCATGTTGCAAAGGTTTTCCTTTAAAGAGAGACATCAATTAGTCTGCTACCCTAGTTACTTATCATCAAATGAATTTTTATTAATTAATGCAAATTGCTTAACAAAGTCAAAAACTATTTGGTGTTAGCAAGTACAGAGAGTTTCTATTTAAAGGAGTTTTACCTGATAAAACTTTTGCAGTTTGATAAAGATAGTCTGAATCATGAAAAGACATTTTCAAAAATCTAACTCCATCTATCTTATTGTCCTCTTATGCTAACAAATTTTTATTTTTAACAAATGCTAATTAAGTTAGGCAGACCTTTTCAACAATCCAAGATATGATTTCATTGACTTCCAAGACAAAATTCACTCTCCTCTGTGTGAAAATGAGCATCCTTTGCTTTTCACCTGACTTCTGCAGTAGCAGGTTCCATAGCCTGTGAAGTTCTTCAAGTCTTGCCTTAGAAACAGAGCGAGAGTAATATTAAATAACACATAAATATACACACATGAATATGTTTCAAAAATTTTTGGCTGCTCAAAAATTATTTTAGCTTGTCAAAAAATATCAAGAATTATTTAATCCTTATAATCCAGGGAAAATGCAAAATTAAACAGGTTTTCTTCTGTCCATATCATATTTTCCTTCCGATATACACAAAATACATTCTTGATATAAATTGTATCTATCACACTCTTCAAAATTACAGAAAGTTAATTAGTTTGTCAAACATGATTTTTTTTACATATTAGGACAAAATCTATAGTCAAATAAGATTGCTTTAACATGTCAATAAAAAGTATGGATAAATGCTATTATTCTGGAGTATGAAATAAATGTCCACTTTATTCATTTTTCAGAAAAAAATATTGATGTCATTCTTATTGGAGATCGTCCTTTATCATGTCTTAACATCAAGTTTAAAAACCTGCAAGGTGTATACAACAAAGCTTGTCAAAGGATAAGGGAGTGCATCAAGAATAAAAAGTGAGAGTGAGAATAATCAAGAACTGAATATTTCTATCATCCTGTTAATAAGGTGTTTATCAAATAAGTTTCTGCATCTTGTGTATATTCCTACCATATCCAGCTTCAAGGGATGGTTTGCTATTCACATTGTTTGTTAATTTTGACAATTCTCCACCTACTAAATTTATTCCAGTCTCCATTTATTCCAGACTGTAGTGGAAACAGAAAATATCAAAGTTGATTTACCACAACATATTCAGACTGGCCATGGCCATCTTCAACCATTTTATTTCCAATTGCATCAATCCCATCCAGCATATATTTGTTAGCTTGAATTTCAGCTTCAAATGCAGCATGTTTCTGTAGCTTTACCTGAATAACAAACACAAACATTGAAATAAATGGTATCAAAATGAGGCTGTAAAGTATTTTTTCTGCAAGAGGACGAATTTGCAGATAGCAAAGGTTTGGTGAAAAATTTTGTAGGGAATTGCTATCAAAGGCTTTGCAGATATCATATATCTTTGTCTTCTTCTTGTAACAAGAAGCCAGAAGTTTAAAAGGTTGGACATACCCAGCAAAGATGATCAGAAAAACTTATATTTTGCAGAGATGCTATGGCAGACTCTAAACAATGCACAGGCGCAATGATGGATGAAAATCAATGCAATCCCTTCAAAGATCAAACTTTACTGCCTGGACTAACTTTTGGGAAACACAAAAGCATTTACCAGCGTTTAAGATATCTAAGTTTATTTGATTATAAGTTTAAATCTAAAGCATAAACTAAAAATTTCATTTTAATTCTCAATAGTTTTGCCGGTATAAGAGGAAGCATAAATATTTGAAAAAAAAATAGAGTGAGTACAATTTCTGTATTAAAAACCTGTATTGTAATATGATACCCGGTTACAAGAAACTGCTTTACTGCTGATCGATCACCTCCTCTTATGGCTTTTCACGTAAACTTATTTTGTACGACGGAAAATTACCTCTGTAACAAGCCAAAATATCTAATTCGCTAAAACAGCCGGCAATTCAGCTTCAATTTGTAATTACCATCTGCTCTCTGCTACATGCCCTTACTCAGTGGAGAGAGTACATTACAAATGGCCTAGTAAAGGCACTAAAAAAGGTAGCCGAAAGTTTGAGACGGCCTTGGTGATAGTATATTTATTTAAACGTACTTGTAAGTTAGTTGGGTCTTTGTAAGACTCTTCTGTTGCAATCTGCAATCTTTCGTTAATCCAAGCTTCCACTTCATCGGCATCTCTTTTGAATTGATAGTAGCGTTTCGCGTCTTCCAATCGCTTACGCCTCGCGATTGTAGCTGCTTTAAACTCAGAATATCTTTTAAGAACCTCTTCGCGGCGATTCTGAATATCCTCCACGGTTTCTAACATCTTGATGTCTCTGTCAGAGACAGAAATTGTAACCTCAAAATCCTCCATGTTTGGGAAATTGTTGCTGTCTCCCCTCCAGTACAATTAAGGTGTCACCACGCCCAGAACGTTTGAATTCTTTTAGAGCCATACAGAAACGCGGATTCACACGCAGTACCCGCGTCGAAACAGCTGTTCTCAACTTTGGTCTACTGATTCCAACTACTTTAACCTTCTTCGCATTGACAGGAATTAACAATTAATTGTTGGGCTTAAAAAACTTTTGGTGTGTCTAGACTTCCAGAGTCTTTCTGAGCAACAGGGGTGTCTTGAATGAGTACTCTTTCTCTCACAAAATGTTCGGACGCTTAATTTCCGGACATTTAATTTTCGGGTAATAAATTTCAGACTTATCGGGGCTACGGGGCTACGACTACGACCATTGCTCAAGATATGTTGTTCTATTGTTGTCATGAATATGTTGGCATAATTTGGGGCAAAGGGTTTCCCCATTGCGGTGCATTTGATAAAATAAAATTTACCATTTCACTCTTCTTTATAAGAGTCCGTAGATTGAAGTTCAGGCTAGTTGTTCTTAATTTTTTCGAAAATCTGAGGCTGAATTGTTCTTAATTTGTTCTTAAATTTATAGGGTATAAGCAGTGCGATTGCTAGCTTTTCGCTCTAGGGAGGTGTCCAGGCATCATTTGCCAACAAAGTGCGTAAGAAAACCCTCTTTTGCCGTCATGTTCAAATATTCACCGAAGAAGCATCCCAAGTTGGCAAAAAACTCCTTGTTTTTGAGATGAAACATTGTTGAAAGTTACACTTTACGGTAGCTCAGCCTCAGCTTGTTCTTAATTTGTTCTCAACTTTTGACTAATTTTGAAGTTCTTGTTCTTATAAAATTGTTCTTATAAAAAGAGAGTGTAAAAGTAATATAATTATGTTTGAGAGTGAAAATCACCTGTTGTATTTTATATGCAGCAGGATAGTTTCCCCATAATGATTTTTGATGGCATTGAGGGAAGCTTTGATACCCTCATCTTGTGAAATGCTATATTGTGTGTATATCGAAAGTGTGTTGTAAAAAATGAGCGCATGGTCTTTGAATCCAGGATGGAGGGTTGTCTTACTCATTAAAAACTTTCTCTTGCTCGTCTCCCCAAGGTTAGGCAAACACATCGGTGAACTTGTGGACACATTCAGCAAGGACCTAAGCGGCACAACTTACCTTAAAAGGTATTTTAGTGTTACGGGAACTGAGGGCCAGTTCCCGACACTTCCAACTTTTGCCAGGGCAAAATTTTTTCTGCAGGGTAAAAATGCGGCCACCCCCACCCCCTCCCTGACTAGAAATATGAAGTGACGCCCTTTACACTACTCCATTTTGCATAGGCATACCGAAGTTGACATTCAATTAATGTATGATGCATCTGACACAACTGTGATTGTGAGAGAATATTCTTCAATTTTTTAGAGCTGTTAGACCTGTACTCATTTTGCATTTGATATGTTGAAATTGTTTGTCACAACAGGGGCGTCATGGCGAATGAATTCTAGAGGGGCCACAGAGCCAGCGCTACGAATTTGAAAGTGGGGGCCAAAGCTAGAAAAGTAGGGGGCCAGGGCTAGAAAAAGTAAGGGGCCAAGGCTTCTTACCCCTTTACTGCAGCTTTAAAACTATTTGCTTCACAAAAAAGTGAGGGGGCATAGCAACCCCGGCCCCCCTGTGGCGCGGGTCCTGGGCCAGAAATAAAAAATTTCCGACAAATTTGTTTTGATTCGATTAAATCAAATGGAAGTGGGTCATGTAATGTACGGGGTACTCTGGGTAAGGCGCAGTTCATTTCCCCGTTCTTCATCCTTTGAATCTCTTAGGCTCTGACACCCAGCGTAGATAGGAGGAGGCCGGGGCAGCAGAAATACTTATAACTTTTGCCGTAGCTGTAAAGATATCTAAAATGCACTTTCATGTCTCTATTCGTGATACCTCACAACGCTATAAAACGGTGGATTAGGAAAAGGATACGCGGCAGCAGTGGCGCAGAGAGGGGGGCAGGGGGGCAATTTGCCCCAGGGCCTCGGCCTGAAAGAAGCCCCCAAATTATTCTGAAAATTTTTTTAAAATGTCTTCTTTAGAAAAACTGAAAATGCATTTAAAGATATATTTGTTAATATCAAAAATGATGGCAGTAATTTCATTGAGTCTGTACACTGAGTCTTGTTTGAATTTAAGGCCTATCAGCTTTATTTATTGAGTCTGGGGCCCCGAGAAAAGCTGAATAAACCTTAGATCACATATTTTACGGATTCATCTTTTAAGCTGAGTTTCCCTGAGTTTCCCAAAATCGTACTTATTGGGGGAAGGGAGCCCTGATAAAAATTAGGTAACCCATATAATCTTGTTTTAATCTATGGCCCGTTCAAGTGAGTTATGTTTGCATTCAGACTCGTTGCATAAAGCTATACTATATATTTGGGGCCCCTTCCAGCAAACTAGCATGAATAAAGAACCGCTTACGTTCAACAATGACTCAAGACAGACTATCAAGCCTTGTGACTCTTTCGATCGAGCACGAACTAGCAAGACAAATTGATTACGACAATATCATTGATCAATTGGAAACTGAAAAACCAAACGTGCGCAAACGTTTGGAAATAATGGGCGTTTCCCATTTCATAAAGGGCGTGGTCTCGAAAAATTTTTGTATCCGACTCTAGGGCCCCAACCGGGACTTTGCTCCAGGGCCCAGGCCGCCTCTCGGCGGCCCTGCGCAGCAGAAAAGGTAGAAAGTTTTTAATTTTAGTGCCTCAAGTTGGCCGGAAATTGCACTCTTTGGAGCAAATTTAGAAAATAAAATCTCATTTTTGAAAAGAATATCCACTGGCAGAAAGCTACTTGACGGTATTGATCGATTTCCTTGTTCTCGTTTTCAAAGGACCATAAAAAGCATAACTAGATGGATTTTCTTGAGATTGGGACAAAATCTGGTGATAGGCACAAAATTGGGGCTGGGCCGGTCTTCAATATAAACAAGATGCAGTTGATGTCAACACTGTCACGCAGGACTGTAGATACTTAAAGCTTATCATTGGGGACACACGAAGAAACAAAGAGTTCCAAATTAAGTTTGGTTTTGGTAACCCCATCCCCCCTCCCACGAATCAATGTTGGATTAGTAGTTCTATCCTTTGTGCTTCAAAAACCTGCAGACATTACATTTTGTTTCGAAGTCTCGACTACTTTTGTCCTGGGATTGTAGATGGATAGTTACTAGAAAGGCGTACTTTCTGATCCCTTAGCCAAAAGGAAGAAGGGGGTGGCTTAGTCTTTCTTCTTGAGCTGTCATCATTTGAATCGTCTTGAATCGTCTCTACTCAGAACATCTCTATTTACCCTCGTCAGTGCAGACTCTTGCTTTAGAGAGTTTAAGGCACATGTCTAAACCTTGAGGGAGTCCAAAAACTACTTTCCTAGAAATCGAATTCTGACCATTCATAGAGCAGATCTGTTGTCTTTATGATTCAAATCAACCTTCAGTTTTTATTGCTGTATTTCTTTACCAATATTTTGAGATGGACCGTGTCAAAAGCCTTTTTATTATCTTAGAATAAAGTGACATTGACGTAGCTGCAATCTGTTTCGTATCAGAAGTCTTTGCTGCATTTAGCAATAAAATGTTGTTTGATTTAAGAAATTTAAATACCCGATTATATACTTATATGTCTCTCAAGCATCCTTGAAAATACAGATATAACAGAGATGGGCCTATAATTATAAATATTCGTTTTTTTACCAGATAAATAAATAGGAGTGACTTTTGCCAATTTCCAAATGCTTGGGAAAACGCCATTCAAAAGTGATGGGCTATATTCGGCATAAGGGGCATAGCAATTAATTTACAGGTGTCCTTTACGAAAGTTTCTATAACTTTATCAATGCATTCCCGTTCTTGAACTGATTTATAGCCTTTGCTATACCGCATTTCCTCTGATGAACGCCGCCCTCTATTGAACGCTGCACCTTCAGCCAACCATTTGGAAAAAACGCCGCCCTCTATGCAACGCCGCATCTTGAAAAGCGGCATTCATTAGAAAACACACCAAACACGAAGTAACAAATCATTTATACGCTTACTATTTGAAAGCTTTGAAAGTTTTTAGGTCCTAGAGACGAGGACTCTGACGGAGACAGGGATATTGACATTCCTTGACATTTCCATAACGTGAACACATCTTTTGTGAATTTTAGAAAATTGTTCACACAGTTACATTATTACATGTTTTGGGGAAATGAAAACATTGTTTTAAATCTGTTTTTATCTTTTTCATTGCACTTTTCTTGTCATTTTTCATTTGACAAACTTTTTCATTTTGTATTGAACGCAGCATCCAAAATTTTAGTTAATAATAAACGCCGTGGCGTTCGTTAGAGAAAATACGGTATGTGCATTGTCTACTGTTTTGAGCAACAATTCATTATTTACTGGTGTGATGTTCTGTAAGAAATATTGCCTGGTATCTCTTTAATGTATTTTGCTAGTTTTGGCCTTGCTAGCAAAAGTGGGGATCCAAAGTTTCAGAGGTATCACTTTTCTTATTTAACTGTAACAAGAAAGTAGGTTATGCTTGGACTTTGTCTGTTCCAAAAGTAAATTGATACAGACTACTTGTGACAAGAAGTAGAAATTGCCAGCGCAAGCTTGGGCTGGGTGAAATAGATTTTTAAATATATTCTTATTTCCCTTTACTGTGTACATCAGTATTACACATTTTCTTTGGTCTGGTCAATATTTGTGTTTTGATGACACTGCCACAAAAAGCTTGCTGGACAGTGATACCAGCCTCCTGCGTTTCTGATGTCGCGGTTATTTATTGGAACTGCAACATGCTCTGACTTTTTATGTGCTTACAGAAAACATTTTTCATCCCAGCATGCTTTAATAAGATTAATAGAGGAGTGGAAAACTAGCCTAATAGCTAAGAAATACACTACAGCCCAATCCAAAGCCTTTGACATAAATCTACTAATTGGGAAACTAGTTGCTTATGGAGTCGGTATAAATCCACTAAAACTTTTACAGAGTTATCCCACTGACAGAAAACAAATGGTGAAAATCAGTGGAGATTTTAGTTCATGGGGGCCACTTAATCATGGAGTGCCTCAGGGCTCAATACTTAGACCATTGCTCTTTAACCTCTTTATAAATGACATATTTCTCTTCATTCAGGAGGGCTCTCTATGTAACTTTGCAGATGATAATACGATTTCCATTTCTGCTATAAATCCTGATGAACTCCATAGATTAGTACAGCATAACACCAATAAATGCAATAATGACAATCATATTACAGAATTTTCTATCAATGATGGCTTCAAAATAAATATAAGTAGCGAAGTAATTTTAATTGGAATTCAAATCGATGAACAAATTTTGACTCGCATAGTGATAAAGTCTGCAAAAAGCTGCCATCCATCAAAAGACTAGCTCGATTCATGGGTAGCAATGAAAGAGTGGTGATTGTTAATTCATTTATTAATTGTCACTTAAATTACTGCTCCCTCATCTGGATATTCTGTAGTAATGCAAGCCAAAAGAAGCTCGAGAAAGTAAACCAGAGGGCCCTACAATTCAGGCACCACGCAGCCATTGGGCTAGCAGGGGCTAAAGCCCATTCACATTTTTGCAATAACAGGTTAGACAATTTTTAGAAGTTTACTCCAGCGCAACTTTCAAAAAGTTCACTTTAACGGATCCTAGGAAGTAGCAGTTCTTCTTGACTGTGGGAACCCTTTATTGTTCATTTGGCGTCTTATCTTGTTAATCTATTTCATAGTTATTATCATCCCCTCTAAATAAATGGGAAGAAGCAAGTATTTTCTAAAACAGGCGTTTCAAGCGTTCGAAAGGGTGTGGCCTCACAAAATTTTCGGTCACACCCTTCTCAGCCCATCCACTTTTAGACTGGTGCGCGGTGCCTGCTACAATTAGCCTTCTCAGAATACACTTCATCGTACATTAACAACAAAAATTTTCGTCAGATAAATTTTCGGCGGATAAACTTCGTCGAAAAACATTTCGGACAACTTTTCAGAATTTCGTGGTGACAAGAAAGCGCCCTTTTTCAAATATATTTTGTGCCACGGGGGGGGGGGGCACCTATCCCTCTTGCCTCCCTCTCGCTACTCAACTAAGAACTATTTTTATTGAACAATGAAGTTAGTTCAAGAGCCAACAATGATGATGATGATGATGTCAACGGTAAATATCGAAAAGTTGTAAATGAGGAAAAGGACGTAGTTGACATTAAAATAAAAAGGATACATCAATTCCATTCCTAACCTCATGTAAGAGTTTTTCTATGCGAATTTTCAAAAATCTTAAATGCAAAAATTTCATCGTGACCAAATTTCGTAAAGATATTTGTCCGAAATGTGTGTAGTTAATGCATTCCAAACTTCTAGTCAAGGCTAAATCTCCCAGGGGGGCATTCAGCACATAGACATACAGGGGTCAGTCCGATATTTTGGGTCAAGTGCTCACCCAAAGTGATATTTTTGGGTTAAATATTTATCAGAAATGATATTTTTGGGTCCTACAAAAACAATAGATACAATTGTGATATTCCCAAGTATCAAGTTTAGAAACACTGATATTTTTGAGGTTTTGTGAGATTTCCATATCTGAATCAATGTATTGTTAACCGGCTGAGATTTTTTTACCCATTGCAAGTCACGTGGCCATACTCTTTGGAAGTTACATTGCTACAGCCATTTCATACTATCTCTTCTGAAATTACAATTTGTGATATTTTTGGGTAAAATATAAAAGTAGCATTTATATATTTTTGCGTCCTTTGAAAATGAGCTGATATTTTTACGGCCTGTAGAAATTCTTTGACCCTTTGACCGACCACTCGTTTGTCAATGTCCTGAATGCTTCCCAGGGCTAAACCTACTACAATTCATATTAACTCCATCCGGCTGCTAGCACTATCAGTTTCCGAAACTCCGCACAACTTGAATCCAGCCTTAATGAAAGACTACTTTCTCCAAAAGGCTATAAATTTCGAAAAATTGATACTCCATCTGTTCCAAAGGTCAAACTACGAGTCGTGGTATAAAAGCAATTCGGTTTTGGGATCTAAAGTCAATTCAAAGCTCTTGTAAAAGATTCGTATTTCGAAAATCAATGCGCCTGTAACGCTTACAGTCAATAACGTCTATCATCCTATCATTACATTGCTTCATGTTCTGTTGAAGCCAAACCAGAAACTTCCAAAAACAACTTTTTAGACGAGTCTGTGCGATGTCTGTTTTATGTAGGCCAGAAGAAGTGTCCAAACAAAAGATGAGGTGCTTCATGGATGAAGTTGTCAAAAATCAAGAGAAAAACAATACCAGGTTTTTACTAAGATACTATTCACAACATTCATGGGTCCTAGAATAGACTTACCTTCTTAATCCAATAGTGACATTCAAAAAACTTATATATGGTGTCACATGGTACATAGATATACCTGGATTGAAAGCAACAGATTTCAGATGTGCGTGGCCCAAACAGATGGTAGACAAGCTAAAGATAAATCCCATTTAATTTTATGACAAGCTGACCAATATCTCTGTTTTCAAAAAAATCTTGTGCACTCTCTTAAATTTAAGTCATCTAGCACAACAACAGCAAAAAAGCTAGTGTACAAGGTATTCTGCCTCTCATTCGTAAAGAAATTTTCTCTGCATGCCTCCACTTTTGGAAGTAAAGGCTCCAACAAGACAACAGACATTAGGGTTTAAATGTTGTGAAGCTTGGGTAAATTTTGAAACTTGTGAACAGATTAATGCAACAATAACTACAAAACTGTCAAAGTTCATTATAAGTTCAGAAATGTCAAAGACAATGCAAAGAAACAACACTGGCATTCAAAATCAATGTAATAAAAAATAGCAAATGAAGACACAAAGCGAGTTCCATCATGGTTCTTCTCAATATCAAAATAATCATTTTGATACATCATCAGGACTGAGCCATTCTGTCGATCTTCAATTCATTTCCAGTACATAGCAGCTTACTGTGACCAAAATGTCAATAAAGAAAAGTGGACCCTGTCCATTATCCTAGTCCTTGTGTTCAGTCACCACAGTTGCATTTTTGGAAAGGAAACTTTACAAAACAATTCAAACCCTTCTTAGCAATGCATGTTTATTCTACATCAACGTCTAGATGATTCTTCCAATCAATACATTTGCAGACTTCTAATTGTCACATCTGCCAACTTAAATCATTAACAATAGCTTGTCTCTTCTCTCCATCTATGAACTTTTATCAAAACAATAAACCTAGCCTGACTTAAGTACAAACCACCAATAATGAAGTTTAAAGGCACTAGCGTTAAAGTAAATTGCCTTGTGACACTACCTTGAAATTGCAGGCTAGCAAATTTTGCAAGTCTATGAGAAACTCAGTATAGAGTATAAAGACCAAAGAAAGAGTAATCATTTACAGAACCAAACACTTATACAAAGCACAAAGAAACTATAATACAAGTTCATATAATGAGGTAAAATCTAGAATGTTCTAAAGGTTAGATAGATGTGAACTTCCTTCCTGCTTATCCTATGCTTCTCTGTTGCAGAATGCTTCAAATACTTTCAACTGGACTTCTAGGATTGGCTATCCTATCAGCTAATGCAGAGAAGTTACTTCTAGGCAAGTATGTTGGTAAAATACATCTAGGCCTGCCTGACTTGCTGAAGTTTCTTGATTGATAATAATTCTGCTTTAGTAAGTCATTGTAGCCTGTTTTAACACCTAAGCCACTAAGTCTACCTGGTGAAGAATACAAATAAACAAATATCAGAGATTGGCCTAAAAAGTGCGAGCATAAAATAAGCTCTGCAAAAGCTTCTTGCTTCAACTGAAAGTTCAGGATGCAAGTCACAAAATATGAAAATAGCAGCATTGGAAAGCTTCTGGAATAAACATTAAGAAAAAGAGGCAAGGAAACCTGAAATTGAACATTATCAAATTGATTAATGTGAATAGCATTTGAACAACACCTGAAAACATAACACCTAGAACTGAAAATTAAAAAATAGATTGATGTGAAAACTGCAAAGATAAAGTTCATTTACCAAAGCACATCTCTAACTGATGAATAAAGTGTTTAGGTGATAAAATTGACTTTTACAAGCAACTTGTCAAGAGCTTCAGCAATACCACTAGTCAAAGAAAGTGCATCATGCTTATTCTTGGCTAGTTGTTATGTTTACTTAGGCTTTCATATATAACTCACAGCCAATTCATAAAAATCATACAAAAGTACCAGGTGCACCAGCACTATCAAAATTTCAAATATATTTAAAATTTAGTATACAGATCTAGTTTTAGGTGTGCCAAGCAATACCTTGTCTGCATTTTAAGGGCATTGTTGCCATGCTCTGCATACTGGGAAAATGCAAACCATCAGAGAAAAATGCAAGCTTAACCATGCCGTTATGTTTAAGCAATTGCTGTTATGTTTAAGAATATAAAATGCATGCAAAAAGTGGCTTAATTATATACTCACTTGATTAGTAAGGGCGATATCTACCACCACCCCTACCACCACCACGTCCACCAGCACCCCCAAAACTCTGTTGTCCATAAGCAGATTGGTCATAGGCACCATATCCACCACCATAGCTACCATAGTTGTTGAATGCAGCATTGTAGTCTTGACCATACCCACTTGAGCCATACATTCCTCCTTGTCCATAACCTCCATACATGTTACCTCCAGTATTGCTTCCAACTCCACCCCAGTAGCCTCCACCAGATTGGTTTCCACCCCTGTCACTACCATATCCCCCACGTCCACCTCTGCTTCCACCTCTTCCTCCTCTACCACGCATCCCACCTGCAGCACCACCGCGGCCACCTCCTGTAAGGATAAACATTGTTAGCAAATTACATAATAACAGAAAGTTTATACCAAAGTAAAAAAGGAATTTTGCAACTATGAGGAACTTTTCAGAATAATTTCAGAAAAATACAAATATATACAGATTCAAACATTTTACCTGCTCCTCTCTCCTCGCACTTCTTTATCTCAATTTTCTTTCCAGCTACAATTGGTTTTGGTTCAGTGATAATAATAACATCTGCCATATCTTCATTGTCCAATTCCAAAAATCCAAATCCTTTAACCTCATTGGTTTCCTTGTTTCTGATCAAGTCACACTTTTCAACTCTGCCATGTGCCGCATAATTTTCATGAATGTAGTTGGTGATATCATCTTCAGTAATATTAGCGGGTAAACCTCCAATAAACAACTTTTTCGTTCTCTGGTGTGCCGTCTGTGTGTTATCCTCTCTTGGTATTGCCCGCTTTACTTCCACAGTCCTCTCGTCAATGACGTGTGGTCTATTGTCTAGAGCTTCTTTCACGGCAAAAGAAGAGTCGAAGGTAACAAACCCAAATCCTTTTGATTCTTGTGTATTCTTATCTCTAATAATGACTAAGTCGACAATGTTTCCATATTTTTCGAAATGTTGCCGGAAGGTTTCATCGCTGGTATTTCTGTCTAGTCCACCAACAAACAGCTTTCTCAGGGCTTCCTTTTCCAACATATCACCATTTTCACCCATTTTGACTAAATGATGGATTACCACATATTAAAACTGACCAGACGATAACAATAGAATCAATGAAAAATGGACGGCATTCCAGCCAGACTTGTTGCCTGCCCGAATTTTGATCACTTAATGTTAAGAGTTAATTTTAGTTTCAACTAACATAGACATCATAACACTAAGTTACAAGTAGGGTTTGAGCTGCGGAATTTTTGTTGACACAAACTTAGCCAGAAATATTTGAACTATTAAGGGCTTCGAAGAATATAAGACCTTCGCTACTAGCAAGAACCAATAGGCCAACAGTGAATATACGTTTAATCTGTTCCAAATAGCAATTCATACACAATTGAAAACTACAAAGTGGAAAAGAAACAAAATATATCTATAGCGACGAAAACATGGAGTCTGTTAGAACAAATCAACCTACCTTCGTAGAATATTTACCAGCGCCTTCCTCCGTTGAGCAATAAAAGATGAAGAGAACGAATCTTCGTCCCCACGCATTGTACAGAACATGCGATTTGCAACTACGAATTTAATTGGCTGATCGCAACAAAAGAATATGAATGTAACGATTTCATTGGTCTATTACAACCCAAAATGCCTTGCGAAACAAACACGTTTTGGAACACATGGGAATGACAGGTGTCTGTTATGCTCCATTGGGCAGTTTTGTTTATCACTATTCCAACAGTTTCATTCCTTACTTGAAATTCAGAAAATATTCCGTGTAGAATTCATTAAAGTTTACAAATATCAGTGATATTGATTAGGTTCAAACATGGGTCAAAAGAAGTTAGTTAGGAGAAAACGTGACCGTCCGGTTTGCCCGGCGGGTCGACTCTTATTGTCAAGTGTAAGCACCCGTCTTCAATATCTCTGAGAAAGGGGTTCAATTTTGTCATATATCTAGGACACAGAAAATAGAAAAAAGGGTGTATGATATAGTATCTTAATATAGTTTCCAATTTTTTTTGTTTGGCCTTATTTCAACAACTTGATTTCAGGAAAAAGGGTATAAATTTTCTTTGACTTCAAAGAAAAGGGGAATCAAATTGGAATCAAATATCGGAGAAAAGGGTCAGTTTTCTAGACCCTCAGACACGGCTGTTTACATTTGACACAACGGGCCGGTTTGACCATCTACTGTGAGCTTTTTGCACTCACAGTAGATGGCCAAAATTGATCTCAATTGGGGAGCGGGGCGAAACCCCCCTGGAATTATTCAGGGGTTAAAAGGAGTTTTTATTTTCAAACTCATCAGGATTTATTTTCATTTAACTTTATATTTTTCAAGGAGTTGGCAAATAACGGATTACTTAGCCAGTTTGTCAGCAAGTTGGGCCTGAAAACCCCTTTGAGCACAAAGCTAGGACCCTACGCAGATCCAAATGGAAGATACATATATGGCCTAGCTTAATTCCAGGGGAAAACTCTTGTCAACAATATTCATTCTTTCATGACGATTGGAAAAATAATCATGTTTAATCTTAAGCTGCTTTAAACAGCACATAAAAAATGTTTAACAAACCAGATCTAGTCTTAAGGGCATCAATAAAGTAGGTCACCCCAAAAAGCAGCAGGAAGAATTGCATTTAGACTACAACCTATTGGGTCAGTAAGTGGGCAAGATTACTTTGTGACCAATTTCATTCCATCAATACCTTTTCCCTTTTGATATGCCAAGGAATAAGGGGAACTATTTAAATTTATGAAACTAACATGTATGTCCAACCCATCCCTTTCAATCCACAAATGACAAAGATGTCATATTAATAAATTTTTCATTTCAAAACAGGGCCTATGCCACAAATTTGGAAGGGGGGGGGGGGGTCAAGGCTAGGAAAACTAGTGGACCAAGGCTTCTTTCCCTTTTTACTGCAGCTTCAAAACTACTTGTTTTGCAAAAAAGTGGGGACATGGCCACCCTGGCCCCTCGGTGGTGTGAGCCCTGGCAGTTTGAGCAGAGTATGCTCTCCGGATACAGTGCTAGTGAAAAAGATAAACTGAATGATAAAAATTCTTAATAGTTCAAGATTGTATTCTTGGGGTTTTTTCCAAACAGAAGTTCATGGAAATTGAACCTCATGATTTCTGGAAAATTTCTTTGTAAATCTAGTACTAGATATGAATAAATCATTACACCTTAAAATACCAGAAGTTGAATCATCTATAAAAAAATACCACAGCATAGAAAGGTACCTAGTTAAATAAAATCTTTGGTTAGAGAAAGCCAAAAAATGCCACAATTGGGGACTATTAACTTAATTACCTAAACTTACTTAATCACTGCTACCATACATATTAACTATGTTGTGTAATTACACAAACGAAAGGAAGGTATATCAGATGTATATGTTTCTTTCTAAGAAACCTGTCTTGCTTGAAAATCTTGTATACATTCTCTTGTCCTCTTAGCTCCTAGCTAGCCTTGCCAGAAATATCTTATGTGTTGATAAGTCAGTCTGTAGACCTCCTTATGGCTGCCTAATTCCTGCTCTACCGCTTCCTCCTACACACCTAAACCACTTAATTAAGTACCTGTCAAAAGAATATGAAACAAAATAAATTTGGTTAACTAACCTTAGAAAACTTCTAGGGCACAGAGAAAACTTTCTTATAAGGTACAATATAGTGCAACCATAGTTAAATGAAGATACCGGACAGCATATTATATTCATTGTTCAATCAATATAAACTTTAGCCAAAAATCTTATTATCAGATAACTTAAAAAATGAAAAATGAGGATAAACCACAAACCCTTCTACTGCAAAGATGACAAAGCAAATATTATTGGTCTATGAAGTACAGAAAAATTTAAAATGCAAATACCTTGAAATCAATAGGGTCTTCCTCCACGTTGATTTCCACCACTCCATCTCATTCCTCCACCTCTCATAGGCCCATATTCAGACTGTGTATGGGTATAGCTACCACCAAATTCACTGTAAGCATTTCCATACCCCCCACCATTGTCATATCCTTGCATTTGGCCATAACCTCCACCATATCCAACATTTGGATAAAACACATTTCCATATCCTCCTTGGTTTTGGTAGCCTCCTTGTCCACCAGAGTAAGTATCACCTCCATAGTCTTGGTAGTCATTATGAAAATTCTGATTTCCTCCATCATACCTTGAAGAGTCATGGCCTCGACCAGCATAACCACCACGACCACCACTGCGTGGCTGTCCACCTCCACCATCTCCACCTTTAAGGAAATGAAAATTAATCCATAAATTGCAATACCACTTTGAAAGAAGGCTGCACATTCTAACACTAGACTGACATGCAGATTGGTAACATAACAGGAGTCAGGACTAATGGGAGCAAAGTAAGTGTCAAAATAGTGGTGAAAGATGGTGAATACTTTAAAAGAGATATTTCTCCAAGTAAGTGGACTCAGAAAAATCATTATTTGAAAATAAACCTTACCTCTACGGTCTTCAGCCTTCTTCACTTCAACTACCTTGCCACATATTTCAGGTCTGCAGTTATCAATTATGACCAGATCAGAGAAATCTTCAGAACTCATTTCTAGGAAGGCAAATCCCCTAGATGCCCCAGTTTCCTTGTTTTTAATAACCTCGCATTTAACAACAGTGCCTTTTCCAGGATATGTCTCATGAAAATGGGAAATTATATCATCTTCCGTTGCAATGGCTGGCAATCCACCAACAAACAGCTTTTTAGTTCGCTGGTGAGCTGTATCTGTATTCTGCTCTCTGGGAATAGCTCTCTTGATGTCTACTTCTTTGTTATCAATTGTGTGTGGCCTATCTTCTAATGCCCTGTCTGCACTTTCAACTGAGTCAAAGGTAACAAAACCAAAACCTTTTGACTTTTTAGTGGTTGAATCTTTAATTATGATCAAATCAAGAATATCCCCGTACTGCTCGAAATGATCTCTAAATGTCTCATCAGTGGTGTTTCTGTTCAGACCACCAACAAAAATTTTTCTCAACCCTTCTTTGGCAGCGTTGTCACTCATCTTTCTAGTAAAAAAGAGGCAAAGTCATGCTTTACTATTTGCCACCCTTAGAACAAATCCCCTTGGTGCCGAATGCAATGAATTTTGATACTAGCTTTGTGTTGAACACTTTCATAAAAAGCCTTAGGATTGGTTGAAATTTTGATTTTGAATGTTGTTAAATCAGGGGTGGGCAACCTTTTTGGAGACTGGGCCAGATCCTTTAAACCTTTCTTTTAAGCGGGCTAAAGGTAACAAGAACAATTGTGGTAATAAAATGATAATAATAATATAATAATGAAAAACTATCATTTAAATTTAAATACACTACAATTACCAACCTCTTGTTTACATAAGACAGTTTGCAACTAAAGATAAGACTGTTACAATAACAATTGTAAGTGCAAAAGGAAAAACTCGAAAAAAAACAAACAAAATTAAAAAGGATGTCATTCAGGGTTTGGAGAAAACAGCCTAGAAGGGAAGTTCAGAATTAACCACCAGTCAAGGTTTAATGTCAGCCTTTTAGCTTAGACCATTCACTTATATATACGTAAACACAATTTATCGAATATAGCCCCCAGCACACTAGCAACTGAGACATGACAAAATAGGGACAATAATAATCCCTGCTGCCACGAGAGAGCTCAGTAAGATTAGCTCAGTAAGATTAGCCCTTGCTGCATTTGTTAACTTTTGTCCAGTACCTCAAAGATTCTGCTGTCCTATCTTTAAGCAGGATGAGTTGGTGGCAATGGATAGTGAACAAATCTGTAAATGATTCTCAGGTTTGTAAAGACATTAGATAATCTAATTTTGAATAGATGTGTTTCATTAAATGCTTGCAGCCCCTCGGAAAATCATCTTTGCAAACCAAAAAACTTATAATATAGTACTTTTGTGGGCCACAAAAATTTTCTTCTCAGGCCGGATTCCGGCCCGCAGGTCGTAGGTTGCCCACCCATGATTTACATCAAAATTAAAGACTTTGTGAGCAATTTTGAATTTATTACCAGCATATGCTAGACACTTGAATGAGACAGCCAGATATATCTGGAGCTGCCAGAACAAGATTGGTATTTGGGGAAGGGATGGCTGAGAAAAAAGCAGTACCTCTGACACTTATTCAATCTTGTTGTAAAAAATGTATGATATTAGAAAAACATATATATTCTAACTAAATAAACATAATTATATTCTGTATTCAGCAAAAAGAATAGTGAACCAATTAACAGAAATGAGAGAGAAAAGCAGACACACGTTCAGTGCAGGCGTGGATCTAGCCAAAATTTTGACCAGTTTCTGGGTGCTTTACCCCATTACAGCTCTGTGTTGTTGGTCCATAAATATTGCTAAAAGTTGCTAATAAGGTTAGCAGCTTTTAAATATGATTAATTTGCCCACATTTTCATCTAATATGTCAGAATTTTACTCCGTTTCAGCATGGCCTTTGATCCACTTCTTGCAACTTCAATTCTTTTCATGATTTTTTCTGAGAAAGAAAGTCTATTCCCTCAACACAAAACCTCAGATTCTTATTTGCCTCCGTATTTCATTCTGTATGACTTTGTTCTAAAAGCGGCCATACTTTCATTCTATGGATATCGATATCGATATGGAATATGCTTTTTAGCCACCGGTTTCTCTTGCATAAGGGAAACATATGGGCACCGGTTTTCACAGGTTTTCAGAAAACAATAGCCACCGGTTTCAATATTGGCACATAGATAACATACTCCACATTGTCACATCGAGTGGCAACTGATTTCCTCGATTTTGAACTCCTTGAATACTTTGAGATAAAAGATGCTTGTGGGGGTTCAATTCAGTATATAAACAGAAGAACTGTAGTCAGTCAGGGAGAAGTGCAGCAATTGTTGCAATTGAAATTTGGATCAAAAATTCAAGATTTACAGAAAAAAATAGCTCTCAGAATTTGACCGGATTTTTTTAAACCTGTGCAACCGGCCTAGATCCACACCTGCAGTGTCAACAATCAAGTCTTTGGAGTCACAGGGCACCCCTCCCCAAAAAAACCTAACAAGGGCTCATTGTCCAGCCATGGTTTGCAATGGTTGAGCCACAATCCTGAAAGAGTTCTGACTAAGGGTAAGCACGGCCGAGCAATGAAATTAGACTTTGCCTGCAATGATCTTGAGTTATCTGATCTATTAAACATGATTTCCACTGTGTAACGAGTTATCCCAAATAAAGGCATAGCAAAAAACACAACTTTATGTATTTCCATAATTTTAGATGTAAACATTTCTGACCACGGCACTACCATGGTCCATGTCTAAAGACACTTGATACATTAGTCTATAGGCTGGGGGCCTAAAGCTCCCCCACTTTCTTTCCTAAAAATGTAAAGAACCAATTCAAGAGATGTACAACCACAAGTCAAGCCTCTTGTTATTCCGTCTCGTCTCCCTCTTTTCTCTACTCTCAACTAAACTAAAACTAAAATTTTCGTGCAAACAAGTTGATTGATGACATGCTTTAAATTAGAAATGTCTAAATCAATAAAGTTGTCCAAAATACCTTGGGTTTCCACTTGTTCCAAGTTCCCACGTTTTCTTCACGGCAGCAATGTTTGGATGGTTTACTTTCCTCTTGCGCATGCACAATAGCGCCTTGTCGTCAATTACTTGTACTCCTGCGCAGAGGTCAGTCAACCAATCTTGTACCCCAAGCCAGTAAAACATTTTAGAGAAAAAACTTGCCACATTCTACTCTTTTTATCGCAGGACACTGGAGAGAAAGAGAAGAATCCGCTGAAAACTTTTCATAGAGCATTAAGAAAATTATTTTTAAGGAAACCCAATCTAAAACAATCAGGCTAATATTTCCAGAAAAGTTAAACTCATTTCTTAAATATAATTTTCCCAGGGACTCTTCAAGTTTTTAGACCAGTTCAGATTTTTTCTAAATTCCACTGTATATACTTTAACAAGTAGACATATATACACTTACCAGTAAATTCACTAGAGTATATACCATGTAAAAGATAGTTTTTTAAATTAGACATCATAGGAAATGATAACAATTCAACAAACAAACATGCGCAAACAGGGCACTATTCAAAAGCGGAAATTCTCTCAACAATCATAAATTAATCGAAGAGAGTATTTATCTGTAATGCAAAAGTATAGAAATTTCATGTTAGTTTTTTTAGTCAACCGTAGAAAAAATATAGGTTAATTTGAAGAAATCAGTTTGGCTATTCAAATTTTTTGTAATAGAAATTTAATATTATTTAAACGAATATTTTGAAGGAGAATTTCGGATTGCCACTGATAGATCCACTGACACAATATATCTCGTCATACTGAAAAATCTTTCTATGAGTCAAGAACAAATCATTACAATAAGTTGATTAGTAGAATGTTGGTGAAAACTTGCATTAAAAAAAAAGTATTCGAGTAATGATCCTGAAGGTACACCTTGAGGTAAAACAAATTGGGTTCTATCATATAGATAGGGTTGAAACCATCTGAGAAAATTGCCTGTGATACCATAGTGTTCTAATTTAGAGAGCAAAATGTTGTGATTGACAGCACCAAAGGCTTTTTGTAAATCAAGAAAAATACAACGGCCATATCTTTTTTTTAAGAGTTGACCTCATTATTCCAGTCGTACTAATAAGCGAAGAACAACTGAATGATTTTTCTGGAATCAAAATTGCAAGGGATACCTTATTTTCGACCATGGGGGTTCAGAAAGAAGCATAGTCTTTTGTACATGAATTACTCGTTCAATTTACTGAAAAAAGGGCAATAGAGAGATAGGTCTGTAATTAGAGGCTATTCCAGAGTCATCAAGAATAAATTGATTGATAGGTTGAGCAAGGGCTAGGGAGACGTGAGGCCGTAGATTTTTACAAATTCTTTAAGGATACTGTGAAGTTCAAAAGATGTAGCCTCTACGTAGGTGACGAGAAAAAAAATATTTTTGATTTCTGTCTGTAATTTAGTTTAGAGGGGACTTTGGTGTTCTAGGCATACTTTTGGTCATGCTATTTGCAACTTTTACAAAATAGTTAATTAGAATATTAGACATTACAATAGAGAAAGAGGCTATGTTTCCATTTTCATTTTATTCATACTAAAGGCAGTAGAGGCATTGTGGGAAACAATTGATACATGTGATTTTGATAAAGAACAACAAAGCTTGTAAACAAGACAACCTTCTTGCAAAAAAACTTCTTTTATGAATCTTAGTAGGGGTAAATCACAAAAATTGCCTGCTTGTTGCAACATATTCGTATTATTCTATTGTTTTTTTAATGTGAGTTTAGAATTGAGCCACAAACGGACATGATTTGACAATTCATTGTTGACTATATGCGTATTTTTTACACCTATATCATATATATTCTGATGGTTCGTAAGACCAGTTGCATTTGCAAGGCTCAAAATATTTTTTCGATGTCTTCAAGATATATTTTTTGCAAAGGCAACAACAGCAAAAACGGTAGGAGAAGTGGTTTAAAGAGACATCTTTTCATCTTCATCATGAAGAAACATTCTCATTATGATTTTAATGGGTATTTTCATGGATTGTAGACTTTTTTTGAAAATCAGAATAGAAACAAAAAAGCCAAATTTTCTCATACTGTAAAGGCTTAAAAAATTCATTCTAAAATTTAAATCTATTTATATAATTCAGAAAACTGTAAGTTTTCTATGTTGTTGTTTGGAATGTAGCTTATTCTCAATTGTTTTTCCGGAATGTTCGAGTTCCCTCAGTTCATTCTCTAATGCGTTTATGCTCGCCTTCAACCGAGATACCATTTCATTGTCCCTAAAAGAGAAAATGATCGTATAAAAAGTGGTAGAAGGCTTAGAATCATTTAATCCCACTTAGTAAAAGGCAGATAGCAGCCTGTTCCCAGAAAAATAAAAAAACAAGAAAGAAAGTCGGTTCTGCGCAAGAGAAGCAATGCTCTAACCGTGTATGCTGACATCATCATAAATTACACATGTCCAAATGATTGGTAAAGTACCCAGCCTCTTGCAGGTACATGAATTGCGATCAGGGTTTTCAAAACATATGGGAAAAGCGGCTAGACATTTGACACTGTATGTGTCCTGTACAAATTACAATCATCATACTGATGCTACAGAATAAAATAACCATTGATCTTCTAAAATATGAATTACCTAAAAAAATTATTGCCTAAACAAATTGCAAAGTTAGATCGTACGTACCTGCCGAGGTTTCGTTTTAACGATTCTTTTTGCTTTGTGAGTCTTTTGCGGAGAGCCATTGCCTTCTCGTTGTTCTTGAACAACTGCAAGTTCCAGTTAGGCCCTGCATGGGCTTGCTTTGTTGACATGCCTTTTGACTTGTTCTTTCTTATATTTTTCAACTGCTGGTAAGATTCTTCAATATTGTGTTTAACCTTGTGCTTATTGCCATCGACTTGGTTAGAATGCAGTGTTGAGTGCGATGCTGAAAAATAAAAATGGAACCTTTAAAATAATTTCAAACAATTGATATATCTTTTATAAGCAGTACATAGGTGATGATAGATTTCCGTGGAAAAAGAATTTCGAATAAGAATCTCTTCTGGATAAGAATCGAATAAGAATGGGCATCTCTTAAGAAAAGCGCAAAGCAACAAGGCGATGAATAACAACTCGGGAGTTCATCGTTCCTTTTCCTTTTTAGCATTCTTTCTTTGTATTCGACTGTTATTTATCAAGTTTGTCTATTTTCAAAATGTTTGGATAATATGTTTCCCCATAGTTCTACCGTTTGAGATGCTGGCTTATACTCAAAAGGAATCTCAAGAGAAGTCCTACGATAATCAATGAAAGTTGGAAAACACAAAAATCTCAAAACACTTAATTTCATAACTATATCAGCTAGCTAAATCCAAGCTCAATGTGAAGACAAGAAATTTCGTAGATTTGAGCGGCTATTAAATATCTTACGAAATACCGTGCCACCAAAGGGCTGATAGCTTCATTAATAAATGAATACATATACAGACTACATCTACCTGGAAAAAAATCGCAAAAGCAAGCAAAACATACCGCCATGTGTTAATTTTCTATTTATGAACTCAAACACATCAGTTTCCTATAGAAAAAAGCATCAAAGACTATAAATTAAAACAATGATGCTCAACGCGTAAAATAACGATTGCATCTGGGATAGCTGAACACAAACGAATTCTTGACTTGCTGATAAATATCTTAGACCTGGCTTGAAATTAGCTTGAATTTAGGCCATACATTCCTCATTATTGTGGCCTCATTCCGGCTTAAGGAAGTTCTGTCTAGTCTTTTTTTCTAGGTGCAATTATACTGCGAAATTACAAAGAGAGAACTGGGAGGACAGCAATATCAAAAAAGCACAGTTTGAAAGTTTCGAGTTGGCAATACCATTAAGAATGGGAATAACAGTTGCTCTTTCAAATTCAAGAGCAATGCCTAATCATTGAGATTAGATTCCAAGATATCTTTACTAATTAAAGAATGGAAAAATAAGATGACTGCTTTTCAAGCCAGTCGAAGCTACGTTTACTAGACAATAATGTATGTGAACTAACTTATAATTTTCTCATTTTTAGATAAAATGTACATCTGGAGCACATCTGACTAAGCATCATAAAGCATTCTCTAAAGTTTAATTACCCTTGAGTCTTGTAGGGTTGTGAACAGGCTGACGAACACGCTGAGGCCGAAAAAAGAACAGAGAGAAACTTGCAATCTATAACCTCCCCCCTTCCCCCCCCCCTCCTCTCGTTCATGCTTAATGAACCAGGAAAAAAATCGTTCCTTATTTTATAGGCTTCGAAAAATTGCATTAAATAAGTACTTACTCTGAAAACAACTTTAAAATATACCTGGTTAGAGCCGGCTGATGAATTTCCTCCGGAACTCCCAGCCCCTTCTGCTAACTTGCTTTTTGATTTTCGTTTTCTAAGGGGCTTATGAAGTTGTCCTTTTTCTCGTAGTTCAGCTACTTTATCTAAACTCTTCCCTACAGAGAACAAAGTAAACACGATCGTATGCGAACGTATGCGAACTTCAATGAATGTATGAATGTATTTAGTTTTAGCAATAAAACCAGACGGAAAGAGTACAGACAGCTTGGCATCAGTCGAGTTATTTAGGGATTTAACAGGTCCCTAGCTCTAATGACAATCGTGTTGTATATAAATCGAATTTTTCCAGCATACACAATTATACATTTAGGATTTTAGTTGTTATAATAAATGTATGTATAATTATGATAATAATTATAATTATTAATGATTTTTATCGGTCCTTTTCTTATGCTCACGTTACATCATTTCAAAAACTATCAAAAGTGAGGCATTATCCTTTATCGATGTGATGTAAATTTGCTATATTCGAACAATTTGTAAGGTTCAACACAAACCACAAATGAAATCACATGAGACCACTTTGGAAAATCAATTATTGAAAACGTGTTCCTAGGGCACCCAAACATGGATGGGAAATTAGCAGCAGATTGCATTATATTATAAGAGTTTCTTGAAAAGAGTTCTCCAGTTCAAGACTTCAAGGGTAAATCAAGGATATTTTGCAAACTATTCCTTCGCACAGTATGTAGCGACCTACTGGTCTGAGATGGTTAACTTTGATTGTAGCCATTCACAAAGACACTTTCTCATCATTCACAAAGTGATGTGCTATTTAGATCAGCACCAGTGTTAACAGTATGGAACTGTCATTCTGGAAAAAAGGACATTTTCAAAATGAATAATTTACTTATCAAAAAATGATTGATCTAGTTTACGGAGGAAGAGTGACCGGGTGTGTTTTGAAGAGAAAATTTCCTTCATTCCTCTAGCTAATTATTCGAGAATATTCGAGAATTTCCTATGCTGGTCCTTTAAGGTTGGGGCTTTATTATTTATTCAGTTAGTTTAACTCAATTTATCGTGAAATATTGATATCTCTTGATAATAGGAAACGTAGAGAAAGAAGACCATACCAGCGGGAAGGATAACGATTTCGATCGGTTCCACGCGGCCTTCGCCATCTTTACCAAGACCCTTTCTAGAAAATTCAAAAGCAATGCTTACAAAGAAAATCTGTGGAATGAAATTTGACCGTACTCTGCTTTCACATGGTTTCCTTGAAAACACCTGGCATTGAGCAAGCTATGATAATGTTGTTGTATCTAATTGATTTATATATCTTATTTTTGTAAAATGTAGAACATACACAATCAAAATTTTTTAAGAACAGTATGTGGTTGAGAAATCCAAAATAAGATTTTGAATACAGAACTCATCTAAACTGAATTATAAAAAAATAAACCAAGATTTCTGGTCGGTCAATGAAAAAACTATTGTTATTAATGCCAATTGGCGATGTTCTTGCTTTTCGTCATTATTACAGCTTAAATCCGTACACAATTTCAAATTAAGATATGCACTTCAAACATCAACCAGAAAGAAGATGACTTTAAACTTAATTGTTTGGAAATAGAAAATGAGAGATGTATCATTCAGGAAACAGGATCCAACATTTGCAAAATTGGAGGCTTCGGTGTACGAAATATCATATGGTAGGCCAGGAGAGATGAAGGAACAAAAAGAAATCAACTTACCCGAACTGGTATCCCATCTTTGCCATCAATTTGGATCCGATTCCCTAACAAAAAGATATTTATTCTGAAGGCCAGTTTTCTAGTTTGTAGGCCAAATGACCTTCAATTAGGATTAAATAGGTTCTTCCGTGTTTGAAATTATGATTTTTGATAATCAGAAAACAATACTTGGCTGAGAATTTCGTCAGAAAATATAAAAAAGCTTTTGGAGCTTACAAGGCTATAGTTGCTGAAAGATCGAGAAAGACATTCTAGGCTTATAAGCAGAACATGTGTCAACATTATTATAGCCAAAATTACATTAAGCATCTGGAGCATCCTTACCTTCGTATGTCTCTCCCATTCGCCGAGTGGTCCAGTGCTTAGGATCGAGTTCATAGATATTTGGGCAACATAGTTCTCCTCGTGAATATCCTTGCTATTTTCCTCATCAATGATTGATTCGTCACTGCTCTCGTAGTCATTGTTTCTCACCTCTGACAATAGCGAGTAGAGAAAATATGGTCATTGCTATTTTGTCATGGAGATGCTACAAATTCAAATTGTTTTTAATCTTTCAATCTTAGGAATCTTTAGATCAAGGGCCCTTAATCTTAGAAACCTAACGGAAGTGCATCAATTTTTGTACTTAGTAATAAATCCCAAATTATGTCAAAACAATGCTCAAATGGACCTTTCTTTAAAACGAATTCAAATGACATACCAATAGGTAGCACATCATGGATATCCAAAACCGCATCTGTATTGTAAGTGTCATAATGTATCTCTATGGTGTCATCATTTATTTTTCTGAAAATTTAGAAAATTGTCTATTTCATCTCATTCAATCATAAGGTACTACCAATAAAAAATAAAACAATCTCAGTAGTAAAAAGCAGATAACTTCTTCAATAATATCAAAATGTACTTCAAACTTTATGAAAAATCATCTTGCTCTTTTTAACATGTTTAGCCCTCCAAATTTGTTTTGTCCTTTTCTTCAAATTATACTACACAGTTCTTGAACTCTAGTAGCCAATTTATTTTGTGTAACCAAACAGTATAGTGCATTGAAACAATATGTCAAGTGTGTAGGCAAGACCATCTTAGCAAAAGAACTTTGCAGTAGAAAATGTCATAATTACCTAATTGCTGATTTATACCATACTCCATCTTCATATTTTGCAAGACAATGTTCCCCTTCTTTTAAAAGGCTGTCATTCAAAATGAACTTCACATTATTCAAAATGAACTTCACATTAACATGGTTAATTAACAAAAAGACAAAATTGCAGCTTTTTTAAGTAATTGAAATGATTATAATTTAATGATGTCTACTGACCATGAAAGTTTCAATACCCTACCTGAAATCAGGCTCAGTGTATTCTTCTAATTCAGAGATATCTGTCAGGTATCCATGAGAAAACCTTAAGAAAAGAAAACAGGCAATATAATGCAATGAAGAATTGTTAATGGAACTGGTTTGAATCCCAGAGGATAACCTAGTACAGAACAGAATTGTACTCTGATGGTACGATCCCCATAAAATACCAAATGGGGAAGCTGGAAAAGCTTGTGCCCTTAAACCTAAAAATAACCAAAAATCTAAAATTTTCTGAGAAGCAAACCCATAAATCTGGAAATTCTGAGGAAACAGTACCCTGAAAATGCCACAACCCCATACACATTAATACTAGAGTTAGGATGTCTTACTACATTTTTCAATAAATTTATTTTGATGCAAGTGCAAAAACTTTTGGATAAGATATTGTCAAAAAAAAAACTTCAGTAAAAAAGCAAACAATAAAAATTAGATGCAAAAAATTAGCAAAGGTAGATGAATCAAAATTCAAGAAAAGGACCAATATCATAAGTCAAAGCACAATCATTTGGAGGCTGCCATCATGAGATATAACTTATTAATAAAATTATTATCTTCTTGATTACGGGGGCATTGGGGTAGTGGTGTGTAAAAAATGAACCCTCTAAGTGTTTTCTGATTGATCTAGAACTAATATAGCCTAAATAAAACACACACACACAGGTATCAATCAAATAATACTTTGTAGACTTGCAGACTAAAGCACATTGTCAGACAGACTTAAAGCAATTTTAATATATTAATTGCAACGTACCTGCACTTTTCTTCTGTAAATTTGCATTTTCCATCCAGGAAATAAGAACAAGGAACCATTGATTTATGTGTTGGGTTCATAAACAGGACTTTCACCTAGAAATGAGCACAAATCTTAATGTACACTATAGGGGCCTCTCTCCTCAACTAGCTTTGCTACTGAGAGAGTTCCTCCTTTACATATCCCACAGATAATATGTGTTCCATATCTTATTGTTATAGTTATTGTTTGATATTTGATGTTGCTGTATTCTTATTAGTATTTTGTGGAAATGTATGTTGTGGAATTTAAAATAAAATGAACCTGAACCTGAACAAAAGTGTCTGATCAGTTAAGACAAGGCTTGATGCTTTCAACAGAACAATAGTACAAGAAGGATTGTTCTAAAATACAGTGCTAGGATTAAAATTAGAAAATTTGTACTGAATATAAGGCTTAACTTTCTTTGGCATTGTATAAGCATAAAAAATTTAAAAAAAAAATATATGCATTTTGCATTTTGTAATAATTTCATGGGATAACTGAACAGGATTATAGAAAATATAAATCCTGTTCTCTTATCAGTTCATCTCTCGGCCCTATCGAATAATGATGAGCTTTTCTACCCCCCTGGTGAGGAAAGTCCTCCTTCATAGCAGGGCAGGTGTTAATTGTGATGAATGGTGTAATGGTTTCCCTGCTTACTTGGAAAAGGGGGTGGCATGGGTGAATTGAATAGCTAGGTGGCTCAGTCAGTAGAGCAACAATAAGAAGATTTGCTGATTGTAGGTTTGGCACCTACCCTGGTTGTGACACTCATACTTTCACTCAATAATTTCATGTGTGTAGCCTTATGCAAGATTTTAGTATTTTTTATACTTATAAACACTTTCAATAATATATAGTATATAGTATATAATAGTTCTATATAGACTGCAAAGGATGATAGACCGTCTTAAAAAGTATGCATATTACTTTGTGATCTCCATCTTCAGTTTCCTCTGTATCTAGCACCATAGCATTGTGATAATCTGTTTGCCCCCAATCCTGAAATTCGAAAAGCAATTGAAATACAATCTTGTATAGCAGTTGTAAGCAAAATAGTAAAAAATTTGCATACAAGCTCAGAAGAGAAAAAATAAAACAATATATTGCACTTGATTAGATCAAATTTTGCTACAAATATGAAAAATAAACATCATATGATTTATACTGTGCAAAAATTAGATCATTTAACACGCACACATATAATTGTTGATAAAAATAATCAAAAACTGGATTACTTGAAAAGGAATTTTAATTGCTTACATGAGAATGCCGTACTCTGCATTTAATCCCAAGGAAATCATGCTGCTTGATATCATCTTCATTTTCATTATATGAAAAGGAGCTAGAGCTATCCTACAAGAAATAAAACAGGAAATTTGAGAAGTTATGTGATTCAATGGTCACGGAATCAGCATAGAAATGAAACCTAAGTGTGAAATGACCTACAAAGTGAATGTTTACCTCCTTCTCTTCATAAACCTCATTATCTTGCTCCGAAATTTGCTGTAGTAGGCGGCTCTTCTTCAGCGATAGTAAACTTTCTAGAAGGCAAAAATTATTGAGATTTGTAAGTTTCCAAATGTAAGTTTTGTAAGTTTGCCTAGGTATGTAAGTTTTCAAATACATACCTAGGCAAAATCCATCAATAGCATAAAATTTGTGTTTGGAACATTTGACACAATACCAAGGACTGCATAACCAGCATATTGACAACACCCCCATACACCCTTGATAACATGAAGCATGCAAACACTCTGGACAAATACAATACCTTCTGTGATTTTTATAAGATCTGTGATGTCTTTTCTGAGATTTATCAGCTCGTGTTTGTTTTCATCTTCACAACACTGGAGTAATGTGTCAATCTGAATCAACTATAAGGAAAACAAAGTTCTGTTATATCAACGAAGTACAATTACTTAGTTGTGTTACAATTCAATCTCTGGTGTTTTAGAAATGTTGCAGGCTACTATAGTCCATGTCTCTATTTATGATGCTTGACTTCCACGCAAGAAGTATGAGGAATGATGTTTTCATTTCCTGATATTTATGACAAAGAAAGACAGTAGCAAAAGACAGATCTTACCTTTCTTCTGAAGAATCTTTTAGGAAATATTTTACGCTCAGAGTCACAGATTTACAAAAACATTGAGCCTCAGCCAAAGTCATCCAAAAAAACAAACCGTTTTTGGATAATAAAACTATTTCAAACCTGTTGCTTGTAGGAAGTGATGGATTCTTCTAGGGTGCTTTCCTCCATAGCTTTATAAAACAAATTAGGCACCTCAATTTAAGCACACACTAGCAAAACTTTGGTAAGAAAACTCAAAGTTACAACCACAAAGTTATACCCAATAACAAATCAAAGTAGCCTCTTTTTCGATTGTCAATTTCGAGTCTCAACCTCTCAACAGAGGTTGCGCGCTGTCCCGGGGAGGGGGGGGGGGGTACTCTCATTATGGACTGATAGGGGGTCCGCTCAGGATCAAAGAGGGCCAATGCTAAAATTTTAGAAAATTAGCCTCAAATGGTAGTACTTTTTGACAAAACCCCTCAGGAAGTAGCATAAAAACCGAAACTATTTCCTTGGTAGCATTAATTTCTTTGTGCGCTTTCCTGGTCCTTTTTCGACAAATTTCTTCATAATTGATTATTGGTGTTTCGGGAAAGATAAATCTTATTCATTATTTATAGCAAATCACAAGCTCAACTGAGCAGTTCAGTTATTTTCAAAAATGGGCTGTTTGGTAGCCCTTTGGTAAGACCCTCAAACGGACTGAACCCTCCATCAGGCCTTGGAGTATCCCCCCCCCCCCCCGGCAGCTAAACCTTAACCTGGGCCACAGGTCTGAAACTTGTTTAGATTAGTGACAGGGGCTTCAAGAGAGGTGGAGGGAATGGATGGACTCTACCAGGGAAGGAATGGATGGACTCGCCCATAAAAGAGCAAAAGTATTTTGGTGAAGCGTTTTTAGACGTAGTGGGAAAGGCACAAAAAAAGGAGAAATTGGATTCTTGTCCTGTGTTTTGAAGTTTTGAAAAAGAATGGGCAAAACAAACAAAAACAAAAGTTACTATAACAAGAAACAGGCACAAAGCCAGTACTGAAAAGCTGGGTGGGCAACAGGGGCGAAGCAAAAAAAATACTGCCTTTTGCCGATAAAAAGGGCGCGTCTCACTCTTTTTTTGGGTGCGGTCATAAAATAAGTAACTTTACATATGCTGCTTCTATGTTTTTCTAACTCTTCTCTCTAAAATTTCAATTTGTATTTTTAATGCATACTTTGAAAGTTTAGCTGCTACGGAAATTATAGCACGTTATAACTGTCTCAAAAGTTTATAATTATGCTAAAAAAGTTATGTGGTGCAGACAAAGTATGGGGAGCAAGCGCCCTCCTTTAGCGACGCCCCTGGCGGGCAATGATAAAGATTTTGACACAGATTTATCATATTTTCCTTGATAAAGAATTTTTGCAATTTAGTGAACTTTTTGTAGAGTCTTTGTAATCTTCTTTCACTTGGGATTAGAAACGCAAACATCTAAAGAGCAGTCTTGTTTTGTATTACTTTTTTGCAGAAAAAATAAAGAATTTAAGTGTGAAAGGAAACTAAGCCATAATGATAGGTGCAATGGAGCCTTATCATTTTGTCTACTTGAAAGAAAGTTATCAGGGTTTTGGCTCCCAACATAGAAAGTCATCAAATCGCAGTGACATCAATGATCATCGTTCAAAATGAACATAACCTTTTGCAAGGGAAATTAGCTGCGGGAGCCAACTTTTGTTTGTATAAAAAAGGTTTTTTCTTCCTACTGGGAGAGAAACACTGAATTTTCCAATCAACTAAATTTCCAATCAACTAGATTAATCTCTGGGAAAACCAGTCGAGTCTGCGCGAGGGCTAACCTTTTGGGTGTCAAACTTCGGATATCATTGTAACTAGAGCTGGAATGGAGGTTGTAGCTGTGGAGGAGGAGCAAAGCTGAAGTTGGTTCTTTGAAATGAAATTAGAGTGAGATGTTGGATACTGACATTTATGATTAAGCTAGAAGTTTGCAAAGTGTACTCTTAGTTGAAGGTAAGTGCATCTCTTATATTTTGTTCAAGGTTACTGAGAAATCTCTTCAGTAAAGATAAACAGCCACTGTTATATCTGAAAATGGAAATTTAGTAGTCATGTTGGACTTCCACTTCCATAAGCCTGAGCAGAGCAGTTAGCTTTTTGACATCTAAAGAATCACTCTGTGGTAATTTACTTTGTCACTTAATCAGTTATCAAATAAGGCAGATCCTTATTAATTCTATGTAGCTAATCGATAAATACAGGCGTCTATTTATGCTAGGCTAGGGTGCTTGAATATATTTTTGTAATGTGTTGGACACTAATTCAGCAATGTCGACATACAGTGCAGTGTAACATTTCACAACATCCAAATAGTGTGTCATCAAAAACTAACCTAAGCATAAATGATACAAGTTTAGGGTATAGATTGACGAATAGCATTGTATGTAGGATTACATTGGCGTAGTTTTGAAGACTGTTCCCTAACTCTAACAAGTTCCTGTTTCATAAATTTAAGCTTTTCAGAATATCATTCTACCAAAATACCCATCCTCTGCCTCGCATAATGATATATTGAAGTCAAAAAGCTAATTAAAATCCAAAGCAATCATTTGCCAAACCCATTCTTAAAATATAAAATATGTTTAGGGAGAATTTAACAAGAAGTGATTATACAATATAGGTGAAAATGCTGCCAGGCTCATGAGTAGGACTTCATTGGGTCAAATCAGGTTAGAATCACTTCCCACTACCCTCCATCCTACTCAGCTATTCATCCTTCTAATGTAAGTAAACGGGTATGCATGGCATTAAATCTAGATACCAAACTTACAGCACAAGTTATGTGCCCAACTGGCAGAATGGCTGCCAAATATCTTACCCTTGTAAACAAAAACATTATTTCAATAGTTTGGATTAAGACAACAACATTATCTTTTTGAGAAAATACAATGAGTATGAAGTGGCTTTTCCCAGGACAGACTATTTTTCTGACATCTAAATCAGTTGGGTGTTACACTTGTTATTATTTATTATTTAGAGTTTGGCATGACATGAGTGGTCAGTTAGTATAATGGTCTGTCCAGGGTGAAGTCACTCCACAGATCGGACATAGGCTCTTAGCCTTAAGTTATAGTTATAGTTAGTTATAGTTAAATACAATTCCAACTGTACTGACTGTGTGATTGCCTTTCCCTTCTTCACGCCCATGCAAATGATTTAGAACAAGCAAGTAAATTTCGTTTTCACTCTTTCAATCACCCATGACAATTTTAAGTTTTTTTAGCTATTTCAAATTTTCATAGACATTCTTTTATATTTTTTATTCTCAGTTGAATGGTTTTCCTTAGCAGTTACTTTTTTCAAAACTGGAAAGTGCAAAATTATATGGTTTCTTTAATTTTGGTTTTTCCTTTTCATCTTTTCTATTCCTGGTTTTTATAATGGGTGCACTTTTTTTATTGCATCCAACAATAAAAGTCAATGCTAGGTCTTTGCCAAAGTAGTGAAGATACCACTGTAAAACCTTAAGCACAATTTTGTTATGTGATATGATCTCTACAAGAACAGCAGCCAAATTAAAGTCTGTTACAAATGTCTCAACCAGGGTTTGTGAATAATCTTGAGAATGGTTTAAAGGTGACACAATGCAGAACATTTCTTGTGATTTAACAAATCAATGATAGTGTGTCTCAGATACCTTTCTGCATAAACCTTCTGCCTCAGTTAAATTTTATGTAATTGACTTTCTTCAACTGAAAACCAGATAAAAAAATAATTATTAGAGAGATGTGTGAGGAATTTTAGAATCAATAAAAGGTAACACCTTTAGCCTTTTACATTTATATAGCAGATCCTTATAAATTTTTTAATTTTGCTTGTAGATATGGCAGCTTTAGGTACAAATATATTGTCAGCATTTATTGTCTTGAAAAAGTTTGCCCTGGGGCCAAGACTGTTAAGAATTTATCCAGTTCCGAGAGGGCCATCTGTGAGTATGATGCAAATTTATATTATTCTTTAGAAGTGATCATTATAATTCCTAACCTATTCTTTTTATGCCCTAGTGACTTTTATCTTGTTTATCTCTTTTGCAATCAATAGCATTTAAAGTTATATAATATTTGAAATATCTACTTCTAATATATGAACTCGTTTTAGGGGCGAGACTATGAACCAAACAATTTGGAATTCTTTTGTGATTTCCTCATCAAATCTGTAAGTGTTGCATAATTTTTAACCATTCAATTAAAAGTGCTTTTGCATATGCAAAGCATGGTCTTGCACCTTGTCTGTCTGCTATAAGCCAGTTTGACCAATTGTACTTTGTAGACTTTTTTGTAAAAATGATACATCAGCAAAAAGTAAATTATCAAAAATAATTCTTTCCTTCTTATTCATTTCTTAGTTATTAGTTATCAAGGTGTCTCTTGTAGCCATTGAAAATAGGTGAAAAGCTAGCACAAACTATTTCAATGCATTTTGTCTTATCATTTTCATTATTATGCTTGCAATTTATGACCATGTTTTGCAAGCTTTTCACTAGGCAACCAGATTGTTAGAGTCTTTAATATTCAAAGTTGGCAATGCCCAGTTGATTTAGCTGATGCTTTTTTATCAAAATGTTAGACATTTTGAATATGTCTGAAAATCATGTTGTTAGGCCTGCATTTGTCTATTTTATCAAAGTGAGATTATATTTGGAAACTGCAATTTCTTTTCCAGATTTCAAATGCTGTATCATTGTCCATTTACATGTCACCTGTTGTTCTTTTCTACATGTTTAGAAAAGGTATGCCAAAAAAAATAAAATGCATCAAATTAAATTTTTGCGGGAGTTTGCCAGATTTTTTCTTCTAGGATTGATGATTATTCTGTGTCATAAATTTTGTTTATCTTATGTTTTGGTAAAGGACTTTTTTTTACAATAAGTTTTGATTTTCCACAGGCTCATACTGTAGAATTGTTAATATAACCCCTCAAATATCTTTGAATATACTCCCCCAGAGTATAATCAACCCCTTCCCATTTATGGTAACTTGCTTCTAAATGTAAGCCTTCACAAATATTAGCCCTAATGAATTTTAGCCCAAGGCTATTTTCTCCCTTTAACAAGAATACATGCCTACCCCCTCCTCATACCAATACAAAGTACAAGAACAACAAATTCTATTCATCAGTGCATTAGTCCATTTTTTACATCTAGCTTGCAGTGCTTATTACCTTAAACATTTGATATCAGGGTACCTCAGTGCTTTCTCCCTGAGTCAATGTGCCTTCTTGGGCATATCCAGCTTCACCCACTATATTTTCTGTGTTTTTTTTAATATACCCTTCTTTACACAATGGTACCAGCATTTTGAATGTCTCTGAAACATGACTGATCTTTTCATTTAGGCTTGAAAAAAAACGATTTTGCATTTTGTGTTTGAAAGTATGTGAATTCCTATCATAGATCCAGCCACCCAGAATAGAGCCCCCTCCCCAGAAAAAATAAGCCCCTTGACCTTTTAAAGGCCTTGGACTTATTTTTGGAATTTGGCAGTTAACTTTTTGCTCAAATGTTTATTGGAAGCTATCTATAACTGCAAAAGTTAAGGTTTTAACGGTGCCTGGGGTATTACTGGTTGATGTTGAAATTTTGTAACTCTGAGAATAGGCTATAAACACACCAATTCAAATTACAGCCTCATTACTTCTTCAAATTCTTTTGTACAAATTTTTTAACCTCAGCTTTGGGTTGAGAGCAAAGATAAAAATTTGTCAGGGATTTGACCATGATTGGCAGCTATAGGGGTTGGTAAATTTTCACCCAGAATTATTTTTGTGGTCAAAACCCTTACAAGTCTTCAAACTTCATTTTTCTATAAAATATCAAATATAAGCACAAACAATATAAAAAATTGTACCCAATCTAAAATTATGGTGATAACCAAATCTGAGCTTAAAAAAGTTGTACAATGAAGGTTGGAGATATCTCCAAAGGATGGCTGTAAGTGGAATTAGTGTATTGGTCTTTGGAAAATTGTCCAAAAAATCATTGACTTGCTTACATGAGGCTTAAACCGCTGTTTAAAACTTTTACAGGGTTGATGACTGCAAGCCAAATTATGTATCTATCAAAAGTGTTTGCAACTTGTACCCAATCTAAAATTATGGTGATAACCAAATCTGAGCTTAAAAAAGTTGTACAATGAAGGTTGGAGATATCTCCAAAGGATGGCTGTAAGTGGAATTAGTGTATTGGTCTTTGGAAAATTGTCCAAAAAATCATTGACTTGCTTACATGAGGCTTAAACCGCTGTTTAAAACTTTTACAGGGTTGATGACAGCAAGCCAAATTATGTATCTATCAAAAGTGTTTGCAACTCTTGGAGTAGGCGTCAGTATTCTTTTGATTGGTAGAGGTATGTACTATATGTTACTATAGGAAACACAAATGCCTTTAATCATGGTAATTGCTGTTAGAATCCTTAGCTTTATTCATACAAGTCTCATAAATTACAACATTTAGCAGCCACAAGTGATTTAACTCGTGTCCTTTTGTGCAATGACCAGAAAGTCTGTATCCCAGTTAAATATCATTTTTTGGTATCTTATCTTGAAACTTTATAGAACCAAGAAAAACAGTGTACAAATATTTTGTAGGAAATTTTTAAATTTGAACTTTACAATGCTAATTGCTAAATAAGTTGGCTGTAATTTTGTAACATTCTCTTCAAAACTAATTTGCTACATCATAGATTTCCTTTTTTGTGTTACAGGTGACAAATTGCATAATTTACTGTTAGGTTTAAGACACACAATCACAAAACTCAATTCATGTGGGAAGCCTAATTATTTATTACCTTAAACAGCTTTTAGAACGACCTGCATGTTTAAGTTTGTAAGAACAGCTTTTATTTGTCTTGTTACTGGTAACAAGTAATGACTTTTGAAATAATCTGCTGAAAACCTTTATATGATGATTAACATTCATGATTCTGTTTATCTTTGTGAAAGGAATCGACAGATATAGGAATCCTCATTATCAGCGGTTCATGAAAATTTTAGATGAAGCAAGACAAGATCCTGAATTCAAGGTATATCTTTTTCACAGACTTATGTATATTCTGCATGGTCAAAAAATTACTTTATATGCAAATGTATTGAATTCAATAATGTAAACCTTTTTAGATAATTACCAGATACTAGTGTAGATAACTTTTTGGCTTTCATAATCACCACCAGCCCTGTTTGTGTCACAAAATATAAGTACCGAAACAATCCATTGATTAATGTTTATTTCTGCATTGATTGTGTAGAGCTATGAATGTGGTGGAGCTATTATTGTAAAAATATGAAGAACAATCTTTCTGATAACATTTATCATTCTTTTTTATTATCAGTAAATATGACATTGTAAGATTTATTCTATGAGAAAATTTCAGTTGTTTGTCAGATTGAAATAGTTTTCAGTAGTCTAGGCATTATAACCAATCCTTCACAGTCATTTTTAGCTGAATGCTTTAACATCCATAATTAGAAAAGGGAGAAGGATTATCAAGAAATATAAGTTAGTTTTTGGTTTGAATGTTTAAATAAAAGCCCATCTGACAATGTACCTTGCCAAACAGTTAGATACTACTAGTTACAGATAAACCATTTATTTCCTTGCTTTTGCTTACACAGGAACAGCTGCAAGCATATGATTTTGAATTCTTTGCCTGGTTGGTTGATTTCAAATGGAACGAAAGTTCCTTGGCCCCTATGAAGTACCGACAGTCTGCTGAAAAGAATGATGATGTGCCATTTACCTGGAAGTTTATCCAACTACCCCTGAAAGCTTTTGAGTAAGTGCCAACTATAATGCATTGATAGATTATCCTTTAATAGAGCAGTTTGATTTAAATCTAAATGAACTTTTTTTCTACTTTTCAAATTTAGGGTTACGGTAAACTTTTTTGACACGATATTTGGTTTTCTCTCCCTAAAAGCAAAACCATTAACGGAATCAGATTAAGCTATACATCATTCGACGCACAAGAATGTGGCGATTCCAACCATATCAAAATAATTGACAAAGATTGTAAAATGATACTTTCCAAGCAAGTTTATTGCTTAAATAAGTGTACCACCTTCAAAACTATTTTGTACCCTTGCGTTTGAGGTAACAAAATCTGACTTATATCAGCAGAAAGCCTTAGCTACCAAACTGTGTCTCACTCTCATAGCTGTATTTGGCTATAAAAGACGGACCAGAGCAAATACCAAAATTTTAAGACATACTTTGCTTACCCGACGTCTGTCCTTGCCGTATGCAAAGTTTTGAGCCATTCGATTGGTTCTTTGGATACAAAATAGCTTTTTCACACCTGTATGTGAAGGAATTGTAAGTCCGGAGAAAACGGGGTTTTACTGATCGAACTTGCAAGGTACGATAGTATAATCGGGGTCAAGTCACTTGAAGCTTAAGATCAATTAGCCTGTTTAAATAAACACGGCGGGCCGTACATTGGATACATGAATGTGCAATGTGATATTGTAAATAAGACATGCGACCACAATATATGCAAAGCACAATGCAAAGCAAGGATAATCGGCATAACAGGTCAAGAAATTTTCAGGCCTCAACTAAAAGTTCTGAAAAAGAAATTGTTGAAACCTCCGTTACATATGATTTTTTCCATTTTCAAAATTTCTGTTTGTTTCAAAATTGGTATTATTGTGTGCCTTGAAAGTTCGCCTGCGTGAATGTGAGAAAATCGAAAAATTGATGTTTTTATCCAGAAAATGTTTTCCGTAACTTTAATATCCCTTCGTCATATCTTGTCCTATTTTATCCTAAATTTTTGTTCATAACATTCCTTTCTCTGGTTTCCTTAGTTTAAAAATGTATCTTACAAATGGGCTTCTTATCTATGTTGTTTTTATTTCTTATATTTCTCTGAATCACTGCATCCTTGTTTGTGAGAAAAAGCTCACCACTAAACACCTTGCCACACAATAATGTGCTACGTTTAATGCTTAATTAAAAAGATTCTTTTCTAGCCTTGTCCGGTGTTGTCTAGCAAATGTGGTTTTTAGTGACAATTATGTTCTTTTAACGTTGGTTGTAGTAGCTTCTGTAATATTCTAGCTACTTTGTCGCCCATGGTTTTGCGAGACCCATGATATATCCAGGATCAGTGAAGTTGTTGCAAAATGCTTTTGGTTAGTATTTTTTGTATGTCTAAACTTCTGTAATTCTTTAGATAGTAATAATGGTTTTGTTAAATACGAATGCTCAGTTAGTTCTTCAGAGTTTCTCTTTGGCTATTCCTTGAAAGAACCAGATCAAGCTTGCTACCTTTATGTTTCCTAGTTTCCAATTTTTATTTGATTTATGAAGAACTTGAAGAGAGGCATTTATTTGAAGTCCAACGCACTCGCTAAGACTCCTATTTACCTCTTAGGTATTGATTCAAATTATTTATTACTGGTGTTTTGTATACTTGATTTTGTGTAAACTCTTAAGTGTCTAAAGTGTTGTTTCTTAGATATGATAATTTGTATATCTTACAAACTGATTTAGATGTTAATAGAAGCATCCTGTTCTTCCTACAAGATTGGCATTTTTTCACCTATTCTGTTCTTCTTAACTGATTTGTAACCTTTACTTTATTTTATTTACAATCTACATTGAGGTCCCATTGGGCATTTTTCACATTACTTTTTTTTTCACAGCCGATACCATCCTTAAGGGGCGTGCATATTTGATTGAAAAGGTATGAAGACTACATATTACATTAACTATTTTTTCATTGTATGTTTAAACTATATTTCTGTTCCGGCACTTGCACTTTGACGGTCTCTTATTTTTCAATAACTAATTTTTGCTAGAACGGCAGACGAGCTAAAGTGCTGACTGAAGATGGCAATGAGATTGACACGATGTTTTTAGACAAAAGAAGTATTGAATACAATGGTGAAACACTGGTGAGTAACAATTTATCTTCAAGCTTAAAATATACACTTACTATGATTTTATCATTTTCGTTTTAAATATGTATTCTACGTTTTTTATCTTTTGTAAGTATTCAGGTGTAAGGCAACCCCTTTGTGTTTTTATCGTAGAATTTTTAACGGGTTGATATGTCTTTTTTCCTGAAAAATTCTTTGTTTATAATAAGAAATTTTCACACGAACTAAATTTTTTGTGTAACTTCTTATCTCTTAAGTCGATAAATCAATCAGCATCAAATCAAAAGTTCGTTGCATATGCTAAAAGTTTTTGCACAAACTGATTGATGTTTGCACAACACTATCGATGCTGTTATATCTCTTTTTACTTATTTTTACTAGCTGAGTATTTTTAATCATATCTGAATCTTTCTTACCATTATACCTCAATTTTACTAGGCTTAGCTTACTTTTACACTTTTAAATTAAGTAAAGAGGCAAAGGCGGATCCAGAGCAAATTTGGGGCAGTTGGTAGTGGGGGCGCTAAAATATTTGCAAAAATTAATGACGAGAGTTCGCTGT
The DNA here is from genome assembly GCF_057945365.1 of Rhopilema esculentum. Classification (NCBI taxonomy): domain Eukaryota; kingdom Metazoa; phylum Cnidaria; class Scyphozoa; order Rhizostomeae; family Rhizostomatidae; genus Rhopilema; species Rhopilema esculentum. The sequence continues at coordinate 7,657,881 of NC_142825.1, forward strand.
ATACAACAATTTCAGATCCATTTTCGGAATAAACAAGATAGCTTTGAGGTAATCCTTGAAGCAAATTAACTTATCGGTCTCAAAAACTTTTTCACTTGATTCTCATTCTTCAAAGGGGGCGCATAGTTTCCAAAAAAGGGGCGCCACACTTGCTTCAACTCGTTGAGGAAGGGGCAACTGCCCCTAGTTGCCACCCTTGAATCCGCCACTGTAAAGAGGTGTATATTAACTTAAAATGAATTTTTTTATTAGGTTATTACATGTGAGGGAAATGCAGCTTTCTATGAACTTGGATGCATGGTTGTTCCGCGAATTGGTAAGAATCCGAAGCATTGACGTTAGCAAACAATGTTTTAGTAATGTCACACTTTGACAGTCACAAATATGTTATCATAGAAATTTTCAACTATTCTTACTCACTTACACAAGAGAAATATTATCATAGAAATTTTTGCGCCATTCATAAAATTGTTTACATATAGGCATCTTTGTTTTCCAGTTGTCATTGCTGTTTGTTTTGCCATTATCAACCCCTCGTTTTTATTTTAGCCGGATACTCAATTCTTGGCTGGAACCATCCTGGCTTTGCTGGCAGTTCGGTATCATAAATAATTAATTTTCAAGTGATAAGGCCCAGCTCTTCCTAACGAATTTTCTTAACGTGATGTGCTTAATGTTAAACCAATGACATCACTTTGTTACGTTCCATTAGATTTGTTGCACAAAAAAGATTTTTTCCAATTTATCATAATTGTCATAAATTATCATCTTGTAAACCATTGTGATTTTTATCATAATGTTATTTAAAGCCAAAGGGAATTGAGAAAATATAACCGATCTAAAGTTTTGATTCCGGTTTTGTTCTGGCTTCGTACCTTATGTTCATATATAAATGGGGACAATGCTAAGAGAAAAGAAAGAATGAGACATTTGATGAGGAGAGCGATCTTCATGCAGAGAAGTAGAATTAGATTGTTTCACTTCTCAGGACGGTGGCTTTGCTGTTGACTCAAATAGTTTCAAATAATAGTCATTTTTATGAGAGGTTAAAGACGAACTATCTATGCTTTTTCACTAGGGGCTCCCCTACCCAGATCCGGAGAAAAAGGCCGTTGACGCTGTTGTCAAGTATGCTGTTACCAAACTTGGATTCCCTCTGGAAAATATAATATTTTTTGCATGGTCAATAGGTTAGTGTAACCTATATTCTCCTTTATTGCTTTTGCAATTATCTGGTTTGCCTTTGGCAGGCTGGGTTAACACAAGAAAATTGAACAAAGCTTTTGTGCTAACACATGTGCCTTTCCTTTCATGAATCGTTTACAAGAGTTCCTACTTACAGTTGGGCCATGAATTTATTGTACTTATTTTGTAACTTCATCAAAACCAGCAGTTTTTTTAAATTTGATTTTCCGTAAAGGAAGCCAAAGAGTTTTTTAAAAATTGGTTCATACCACCGTGTATGTTTATCTTCACTTGCTGATTTAATTGATATGCCTCACTAACGCTTGGCTAATCGTGAAGATGAACTATTTATCAACTCATCGTAAACTGTGAATATTTATATAAATGTAGAGACGTCAGTCCTGATGAGCTTCAAATCCTCTCCATTTTCACGAATGAACGAGTCTTTTAGAATAATGGTTTTCTTCTAAATACATTCATGTTTTGGGAAATCTCCATATAATGGTTACACCAAGGACCACATCTATTATCCGCTTAGGAAGGTGTCCGATGTTTTGAGATATCCTTAGTTTGAGGGTGTCCGTTGATTGCAGTTGTCCGTTGATTGCAGTTGTCCGTTGTTTGCGGATATCCGTTGTTTGAAAGTGTCCGGTGATGAGATTTCTCTGTATCACAATTTCATCGTAAGACGATACCTATTCAAATATTCTTTCATTCATTCATTCAAAATGTTTTTTGTTTATTATAGGTGGGTATTCGGCATCCTATGCTGCAATGGCCTACCCTCAGATCAAAGGAATCGTAAGTCTTTGTGTTTCAAGTAAATTCTCAATTCTTGAAAATGGCTTTGGAAAAAGCAAACATTTGAGTAAATTAAAGCTTTTCGTCTGACCCTCTTCAGAGTTTAAAACGCCAGAACATAGATCGAAAACTCTACGCTAGGAAATACTTATACCCAGTTGTGGATCGATATAGGCCAATCAGAAACGCGGGCACATGACTGTTGAGGTTGCCCAATCAGTGCCGCTTGCCTATAGAGAATGTTACCAATGGAGTCCTAAGGTGAAAACAAACTCCTTTTGCCTACGAAAGTACAACTAAAACATGCGATTCTGCTATCGGGCAGCATTTACTGGAAAACCCAGATTGTGCAAAAAACTAAAATGGCGACATGTTTCGTATTATTGGTAAAGCCCGATCGTCATTCCATCTAGCAGTTTTGGAATCTATCTACATTAGCACGAAAAAAGCGTTATTGTGTTGATCAATGCTTATTGACTGATAACCCTATGTTTGAGAGAGTGTAAATATGGCCTCTGAATTCAGGATATATTCTTTGTCCCTTCTATTTGGCATGTTTTGGTCTCACCTTTCTGTCATTTATGTCTCATCTAGATTTTGGATGCCACGTTTGACAATGTTCTTCCTTTGGCTACAGCAAGGATGCCCTCAGTACTCCGTATGTCCGTTTAATCCTTTTTGAAATTCATTTGTTTTTCATGATACTTTTGGATGCTGATAGTTATCTCTAACCAGTACTGTTGCATTCAAAATTAGGCCGGCATTATCGAGTTCAATAGATATTACCATATAAGGTTGTCATTCCAATATTTGAATGAGACACTCATTCAGCAGTATGGGAGGTTAGTCAGCCATTTAGGATCCGGTCGAAGTTCTTTCTAAACTCATTTTTGTCATGCTTTAAGTTTGTTCTGTATCCAAAAGTTTTTTGCCATTTAATTAACATCTAGAAGACTGATTTTCTAAAATATATTAAGACAATGATAGACCTACCCTAGTTCTATGTTATCTTCATTTTATCTTGTGGTCGATTTTGTTATTAAACCATTTATAATGAAAAATAAAACTTTTTACGGTCAGTGTCTTTATTCTGTCAATGGGCAAGTGCTTCTTCATATCAACTACCATTAAACAGCAGCAACATAAAGCTTATAAAACTCATCTCGCTTTTCGTCCTTAGTGAGCACTGTTAAAAGAGTGGTAAGGGATTACTTCCCGTTGAATGTGGAGCAGCAGCTTCTCAGGTGAACCAAAGTTATAATTACTGCAAACATCGACCTCTAAATCATTTAGCAGGTAACATAAGAGTCTCTTTGAAGGCCACATTTTAAATCCTGAGGGGTAATTTCTATTGAAAACTCAAGACTACCAGGTACAGAAGCATGTAAATATCAAGCTGCTGTAGCTTATTCATTCGTAAACCATTTACTAATAAAGACTAGATTCATATTTTAATCGTATTGCTAGTTCTCGTGTAAAAGGTATTAGAGCGCCAGTCCAAGTGAGTTTTCTCATCCTCTCGATCATATTTCGCTTATAACTCTTTACCTGTTTGTTACCAAATGATTGAAAATAGTAATTTAGGGTTTTAGGAAATATATACGATTTAAAGAAAGTATCTGTTTGAAGGCCCAAAGCTTCCTGTGTTTCTTCTTTTTCTACACCGTGCTGAGATTTTGATAAAAATCGAACCGGCACTTCCTGATATATAGCCTGGCCATCGTACTGCTTCCGTACCCTTAAGAGCCTCATAACTGCATATTCGTCATTCACAAACTCATTTGCCCTAATGCCTAATAGTGATGCATCTCAGTGTGTAGATAATGTGATAAAGGTAGGACAAACATTAGGCCCGTTCAACATCGAAAGCCTATTTTTCTACACACTTATCATCCCGAAAACCAAGCTCGTAGGTTTATTTAAACATCTTGAACCCTTGAACCCAACCCAACACTTCACTGTTCAGTCCCTTCGTCTTTGTTTTTTTCTGGAAAATCAGATATGATGATTATGGCCAAGGCTAGTTATAGATCTTGTGTCCATTAATATTGCCACAATATTAGTTACAACCAAAGACTAACAGGCCATTTCATGAGCATCTGCCCAGAAAATGTGTTTATTTTTTACATTTGTGATATAACACAGAGATTAATATGCACATTAGATTTTCTTCCTGTTTGATGTAAGGACAGAAAATTTGTAACACTACTTTTTAATAAAGGTACCCTGGTCCAGTTCGATTGATACGAAGATTTCAAGAGGAAATCATCACAACAAAGTGAGTTGAATTTTCAAAGACCCTGCCACTTTATTTTGTTTTGTTGTTGTCTGTTTTCAAACTTTTGCTTGTATTTCTTTAGCGCTGGCTGTGTGCTTCAAGGGTCCTTTATAATTGGACCTAAACTTCCCTCTGCAGGGTTTTGTGTGCCGTGTTTTAACAGAACACACAATTAAATATATAAAATTTTATATTACGTTCAACGTACCATTTAGTGTTCGATTTTTATGCCTGTGGAATCAAACACCTCTGACCCAGCGAATTCACATCCGCAATGACCAGCTGCGCAGGCACTCCCTCCTCGTAGAATTGTGTAGCGATGTAGCTGATGATGAAGAATGCTGACTTTAATGCTGTGTATCTGGTTTAGGAATATGTAGAACTTTATCGAATAATTATGGATTTCTAGTAAAACAAGTAACAAACTTATGCAGAAAAGATGCCCCTGGTGGTATGAAGTTACACCTTTTAAAAATTTATGCAATTTTTGATTACATAATCTGAAACCTGTCACTCAAGAAGCATTCTATCTGAAACAGTTAGCCATCGAACGTTCGAAACCAATTTTTGGAGCCATGTATACTATTGGCTTGAACCAAAATTGTCAATTTTTACTCACAGGTAATCATCTAATCGCAAGTAATGATTTTTAACTTTTCTTTCGACAGTTTTTTCTTTGGAAACATAATTTCTCTGTTTTTTTGGAATCCTAACCATTGTAGCCTCTTTTTTACAGGTCCTTTGAACCAGCAACCAACCGTGGAAATTTCTTGTTAGTCAACCTTTTGAGATACAGGTAACATTTCTATTTTTCACTACATCCTGGGTCATAAGTTTTGAAATGTTATGGTTTATCCGAAATTGGTTTTTGTTGCCCAGTTTGCAATCCTTAATTCTTTTCGTTCCTATAAGCATAGTTGGAATTCTTCATTCTTTACAACCTTATTTTCAGAGTATGGATCACGTGTGGATTTTCCTGCTCTTTGGCATGTCACGGCTAAAAATTTCTAAAAAAACTGATCTTTTGCTTTAATTTAAGCCTACTTTCCTTGTTGTAATTATTACTTGTTTAAGATATGCAAAATATGTTGCAGAAATTGGAAAAAAATTATTGAATTACTTTACAAATTGAGAAAACATTACCTACCTAAATGTTTTTGTAGATATCCCGGCATCATGACAGAGGAAAGCGTTAACGCAGCCTGGGAATTCTTAGCCGCTCCAAACTTTCAAGTTCAAGGTCGGTGACACGCCACGTCAAATTCTCTACCTTTGAATTCGATTTTATATCATCTTTAGTAATTTTCTAACAATGTGTTCCTTGGTGTTAGATCTCAGGAAAATCATTTTTATGGAATCCATCCAAGATGTTTTTTTTCTCAACCAAAACTATTTTTACCGAGATTTATGGTATTATTGAAATATTCCAATCACCCTGCAAACCTAATGTCTTTATTGTTCGCATTTGATGCAGCTATCCTATATAGCCTACATGTTTTCCTTATTGTTTCTATCACTTGAACGTTTTAGGACATTATCGTCATGATGATTAATAAGAATGATTCCTTCTTGTGCACAACATTAAAGTTGATATCTTCCTATTCAGCTGCTGTCAAAGAGCGGTACAGATACAATGAAGAGGCATGCGAAAATGCCATAAAACTGGCGACAAACGGCCAATGGCCAACGTTTCCTTGTCACGCAGGTACGTTCAGATGCGCTTTTCTCAATCTAAGTTCTGGAGTTTTTTTAAGAATTCATAAAGGTCCTTTTGCACAAACGTTATTATTTGACAACGCATCGTTTCCTTGTAGATTTAAAAACTTAAGATTTTTCATCAAGAAGATGTATCCGTGTTAACATGACCAGTTTAGGTTAAAACACAACACAACAGTATCACGATAACGACATCAAAGAACATACAAGAAGGAAGTTGGATTTATGTGTTGATGGCGTGTAGATGGTCTTGTATTGAGGATTGTGTTGATTTATTTTGATGCAGTATACTACTATTCTTGCAGTAAAGAGTAGATAAAATACTTTTTTTGTAGTCAATAAAGTGGAATACATGTTATGCATGCTTCATGTTCAGTTACAGACAAATATGTGGTAGTAACTATTTGTATATTAACCTTACATCATTAAGGAAGGTTACTGTCTTCTAATGTGACTAAGAAAAGTTCAAAAATCGTACGCCATTTCACATATTTTAGAGAAGTAACTCTACGATGGTTTGATGCCATAAATTCGATGTGCTTCAACCGTCCCTACCGAATCTATCCACATTTAATTTAAAAATTTACTTGTATTCTGGAATAGACTTTTTTTAGCCACCATCTGCATATGCTCGTTCTTTGAATTAACCTTTTTTTCTCAGGCGAAGAATGGGAACCTGAGTTTCGATGTAATGTTGCATTGTTTCTTGTAAGTACTTCAACAAAATATTTCATTTGATATTATATATTTTATGGAAACCTAAAGGCATGCTTTTATATTTCAGACCTGCATAGTAAGTCAGGCCTGTATAAAAACTTTACGCTTACCTCCGTATTTTCTGTATACATGAATTTTGTATGCAAGAGTTTGTTTTATTTTTTAGTTTTTATGCTCAACTTTTCCTACCTTTAGATAACGCTCTATTGATGTGATATATTTTTATTTTGCTAATACTGTTACATGTTGTCCCATCTCGGCAGTAATGACTGTGATCTTTTAAGGAAACGGAATAGTATTGGGTCATTTTGATGCAACCTTTATGACAAAATCACATAGTTATATGTACCAAAATATTTTAAAGATAAAATTTCTGTGTTCATCTAAAAAGTCCTGCCTTGATGTAAACTGTCAGAATAGCTTTGAAATGTTTTATGCGCATAGCTAAATCTTTCCTCGTTTAATCTGGCTCAATGGACGATGAGCAAAGTTCTACAAACTTCATTCTCAGCTCAGAACTTAAATGTCCAAGACACTTAGACTCAGAACGTAGACTGGCCAAGGCTCTTTATGTGCTGGATGTAAACAATTTTCACAAAAAATCGCTGATTCATAAGCTGCCCTATATTTTACCTCATCACTATAGGATGAGAAACTTTTTTTGAGCACCGCTATAAGATGAGAAACTGTTATATGTGATGAGAAATTTTAGAATATCACTCATCATTGGAAACACAGACATAATTTGTCGTGAGAAAGAAATGCATTGTTAACGACTTTGCAAAGCATTCTCTAACTGCTGAGCATGCCTTTATGTCTCCTTATTAGATGATACCAAAAATAAATGCCATGTGGCGTTGCGTACAACTTAGTAGGAGATGCTATGAAACAGTGGTGGCGCCAGAAATCTCCCGACAGAGGGCTTGGAGCTTCCGACAGGGGGGCTAAAATGACTAAAATAAGCAGTTTTCGTACGTTATTTTGTCAAATTTGCTCCGACAATAACCTAAAATTTCCTCCGTTGGGGGGCTAGATGCTTCCGACGGAGGGGCTGTAGCCCCCCTAGCCCTCCCCTGGCGCCACCACTGCTATGAAATGATCCTCCGAGCCGGATGATACATAAAAAGCAAACAGCGCAAGGGAAGGCTTTCCAGCAAGCCTCATCTCATACCCTCGTAGATACCATAGTTACTGCTGAGATGTGACTAATATCCAACCATCCACAAGATCACTTTTATCGTATGGTATTTTGCTTACAGGTATCAAAACACATGGATCACTTTGACGCCACTCATAACACTCCTCTCCCGTCTTCGTACTTCCGCTTCCCGTGGCATTATTAGATGGCTAGGAGAATAAGGAGCTGTGACAGGACGATCTGCCAATGAAATCCATGGTTTTCAGTGAAGAAAGAACATTTAGTCTTTGCACGATTTAGGTTTTCTATAGAGGTAGATTTTCACTAGATTTTGAGTATGTTTTCAAAAGTTAGGAACATCGCTCCAGCTCAACTGAGTTTTTGTCCCTTTGTCCTTCACGGAAACTTCTTCATTGTTGCCATATTTCTCAGTTACAATAATTTTTTTACTTAGTATTTCTTACTTAAACCGTCCATGACTATTTGATTTTCAATGATTGGTTTCTTGCAAAAAGTCGACAAAAGTGTAGTAATAGAAAGGTACATCGTTTTCTCTTTTTCCAAGTTGTTTGAACCAACAACATCTAATACGAACCATATGAAGTTTCATAAAAGAACATGTGTGACAATTCACGAAAGAGTTCCTAAATTTTTTTTCTGACTGGGGACTTCACCTCTCTTTGCTCTCCTTTTTTGTGATAGGATCCTTGTTCTCTTGGTTGATATTTTGTTTACTATGTGAAAATTAGTTTTCTTTGGCTGTGGGATCTCAAAAATTTAGTGATGTGCTTCTTTGGAAACGTGTATTTGTATTCATTTATGCCTTCTTGAGCTATGTTTTTGCATTAAATTAATTGAGGCTGGCCTTCTGTTTCCTTTATAACCAGCACCGCCACCAGATTTCAGATGTTCTGCCTTGCTTCTTTAGGTGTCCGTGCATTATTTAATCATCTTTATGTCTTTTTGCATCTCCTTTGATGGGGTTGGTGCCCAGAGGTGGGTGAGTGCATCTGTCTTGATGGGAAAAAATTTCAGGAGCCATTCCCTGGACAGACTTGGTTTTTTGTTGACCGACCCCAACGCCTTAAGAACAAATTTTTGGTTAAATCAACGAAGCTGCTTGTTGTTGAGTAAAGTTGACTTATCTTTTTCTTTGTGTTTTACTAGTATTGCTGTGAAAAAAGAAACATTTGAAGCATGTTCCTTTCGGGTTTTCGATTTATGTTCTGAAGTTTCAAACTCTGAAAAGCTTTAGAAACATGTTTCAAAATATTTGCTTTTTTCAAAGCAATTTTTAAATTCTGTACCACGAAAAGCTTGTTTTGCTAGTAATGGTTTCTAAAATTCGCCTGCTGATGCGTTGTCGTATTTGCGTTCTGCCCCAGTTGGATTTTGCTGCTCCACCAAAGCAAATCAAAAATATATCCTGTAAAGGCCAATGTTAGGTTTTGTGTCTTGCTTTAGGTCTTCATGCGCATTAGAATATTTGCAGCTGCTAATGGGATAGCAGAGCTAATGAACGATAGCAAAATTATTATCTTTTCAGACGAAAATAAAGCACAATGAATGTGCGAATGCTAGATAAATCTATGATAACCTGCCATTTTTTGTAAATATTGCAGAGCTCATAGCGGTTATTCAATCCCCTTTCAAACATTTCTTTGTTCCGTTTCCCTACTACAATCAGAAATGTTCCATCTTCCCTCTGTTGATAATTCTATGCTTCACACACTGTTTCGTTATCTCTAGCAGCTTTTAACGTTTTGTGAAGTTTCTTTCGATAAA